>NC_034190.2:71309022-71914146 GCF_002021735.2 Oncorhynchus kisutch | reverse complement strand
CTGTCCCCCGCTGCATGCACATCCACATCTAGTCATCTACATACACACCACTACAGGTGTAGATCTTAATTGAGCCAGTTTGCTACAGCAGGAAAATAATCCTGCAGCAACAGGAAATGTGAATTATTATGTGGATTATAATTAATGGATAATTTTGTATGGGTTGTTACATCAAGCCTGCAATTCAAAGTGTGGAAATGACAAACTTCTGAAGCCTTTTTTAAACCTCAAACACACTACAAGTATTACATTTCTTGCATCACAGGGTGAATGTCAAATTAAGATCCTACATCTGTATGTGAAGCTGTGAAGGGAAGTGGGCTGGGGTGTTTTCACCACAACGGGGATTTAGCGGAGAGGCTATTTGTGAAGCGGTTGTAAACTGCTCTGGAACTGAGTGAGGATGTATCTGCCCCTAAACATTTGCTACAGTACAGTATCCTGCTGGCTGGCTTGCTCTCGCCTCGCCCCCATAGAAACAGAGTCCTGAGTGCAGTGGGAAGCTCATTCTGTCTAAGAGCTAGCGAGGGAGAGGATCGAGAGGAAGAGTTAGAGAGAGGGGAGTAAGTGAAGAAGAGAGACGGAGAGAGAGAGAGAGAGAGTGAAAGAAAGAAGAAAGAAAGAGAGAGAGAGCGAAAGATAAAGAAGAGAGAGAAAGAAAAGAAAGAAAGAGAAGAGAGAGAGAGAGAGAGAGCGAGAGAGAGAGCGAGAGAGAGAGGGAAACATGGAAACATAGTGAGAGAGCCAGTCACCGGTGAGTACAAGCTGTCACTTTATATTGGATCAGTTGGTGAAAATCTGTTGCTTTGAGCTCTTTCTTTCCTTTGATCATTGATTTCTCCAGGTTATTTTCTCTCATGATGTGGCTGTGTGGGAAACAGGTTGTTTAGTTTGTGGGGGATGAGAAGAGAGAGAGAACCCTGTCTTGTTTGTGTGATGCTTTGGTCTCAGAGGCAGGCAGACGGATGGCACACCTCTGGCTTTTGTTTGCTGAATGGTTCAAGTTCATTATTGTTGGATAATTAAATTGTGTATGCGTGTGGCTGTGTGGCGTGTGTATGTGCACGAGTGTGTGCCTGTGTGTGTGTGGTGTGTGTGTAAGCGTGGTGATGTGCGTGGCCTGCGTGCATGTGGGCGTGCCTGCGTGCATGTGTGCGTGTGCTTGTGGTTGCGTGTTTGTGTGTGTGTGTGTCATCAAAGTGGGGATGATCCTCTGATCTTTTTAAGCAGTGACAGACTCCTTCCTCTCTGCTCAAGTGTTGATTATGTTTTGCCACTATTTCTCTATCTCACCAGTGTCAAATCAGTTTCTGAGTTTCTCTTCTATAGTATCTTTGCTGGATTACACATACTCTTCTGATCATTTATGAATCACTGTGTAAATATTTGATAAGAATGATTTTCTGTTGCCACACTTTTTGGCGCATCTTTTTTCCCATTCTGCCTCAGTCATTCCAATGTGAAGCTTTGCAGCTCTAGTCAATTTGTAAAAATCTTGACTTTGTTTTATGCCTCTTGTATATGCTGTACAGTACCAGTAGTCAAAAGTTTGGACACGCCTACTCATTCAAGGGTTTTTCTTTATTCTACTATTTTCTACATTGTAGACATTGAAACTATAAAAAAATATAGGAATCATGTAGTAACCAAAAAAAGTGTTAAAACAAATCAAAAATATATTTTTAGATTCTTCAAAGTAGCCACCCTTTGCCTTGGTGACAGCTTTGCACACTCTTGGCATTCTCTCAACCAGCTTCACATGGAATGTTTTTTCAACAGTCTTGACGGAGTTCCTACATACAGTGCCTTGCGAAAGTATTCGGCCCCCTTGAACTTTGGGACCTTTTGCCACATTCGTCAGGCTTCAAACATAAAGATATAAAAACCTGTATTTTTTTGTGAAGAATCAACAACAAGTGGGACACAATCATAGAAGTGGAACGACATTTATTGGGTATTTCAAACCTTTTTAACAAATCAAAAGCTGAAAAATTGGCGTGCAAAATTATTCAGCCCCTTTACTTTCAGTGCAGCAAACTCTCTCCAGAAGTTCAGTGAGGATCTCTGAATGATCCAATGTTGACCTAAATGACTAATGATGATAAATACAATCCACCTGTGTGTAATCAAGTCTCCGTATAAATGCACCTGCACTGTGATAGTCTCAGAGGTCCGTTAAAAGCGCAGAGAGCATCATGAAGAACAAGGAACACACCAGCAGGAGTCCGAGATACTGTTGTGAAGAAGTTTAAAGCCGGATTTGGATACAAAAAGATTTCCCAAGCTTTAAACATCCCAAGGAGCATTGTGCAAGCGATAATATTGAAATGGAAGGAGTATCAGCCACTGCAAATCTACCAAGACCTGGCCGTCCCTCTAAACTTTCAGCTCATACAAGGAGAAGACTGATCAGAGATGCAGCCAAGAGGCCCATGATCACTCTGGATGAACTGCCAGAGATCTACAGCTGAGGTGGAGACTCTGTCCATAGGACAACAATCAGTCGTATATTGCACAAATCTGGCCTTTATGGAAGAGTGGCAAGAAAAAGCCATTTCTTAAAGATATCCATAAAAAGTGTCGTTTAAAGTTTGCCACAAGCCACCTGGGAGACACACCAAACATGTGGAAGAAGGTGCTCTGGTCAGATGAAACCAAAATTGAACTTTTTGGCAACAATGCAAAACGTTATGTTTGGCGTAAAAGCAACACAGCTCATCACCCTGAACACACCATCCCCACTGTCAAACATGGTGGTGGCAGCATCATGGTTTGGGCCTGCTTTTCTTCAGCAGGGACAGGGAAGATGGACAAAATTGATAGGAAGATGGATGGAGCCAAATACAGGACCATTCTGGAAGAAAACCTGATGGAGTCTGCAAAAGACCTGAGACTGGGACGGAGACTGTCTTCCAACAAGACAATGATCCAAAAACATAAAGCAAAATCTACAATGGAATGGTCAAAAATAAACATATCCAGGTGTTAGAATGGCCAAGTCAAAGTCCAGACCTGAATCCAATCGAGAATCTGTGGAAAGAACTGAAAACTGCTGTTCACAAATGCTCTCCATCCAACCTCACTGAGCTCGAGCTGTTTGCAAGGAGGAATGGGAAAAAATGTCAGTCTCTCGATGTGCAAAATTGATAGAGACATACCCCAAGCGACTTACAGCTGTAATCGCAGCAAAAGGTGGCGCTACAAAGTATTAACTTAAGGGGGCTGAATAATTTTGCACGCCCAATTTATCAGTTTTTGATTTGTTAAAAAGTTTGAAATAAATGTCGTTCCACTTCATGATTGTGTCCCACTTGTTGTTAATTCTTCACAAAAAAATACAGTTTTATATCTTTATGTTTGAAGCCTGAAATGTGGCAAAAGGTCGCAAAGTTCAAGGGGGCCGAATTCTTTCGCAAGGCACTGTATGTTGAGCACTTGGTCCTTGCTTTTCCTTCACTATACAGTCCAACTCATCCCAACCATCTCAATTGGGTTGAGGTCGGGTGATTGTGTAGGCCAGATCATCTGATGCAGCACTCATTTACTCTCATTCTTGGTCAAATAGCCCTTCCACAGAATGAGAGTAATGGAGTGCTAGATCAGATGATCTGGCCACCCCAATCACCTGACCTCAATCCAATTGAGATTATTTGGGATGAATTGGACCGCAGAGTGAAGGAAAGGCAGCCCAAAAGTGCTCAGCATATGTGGGAACTCCTTCAAGACTGTTGGAAAAGCATTCCAGGTGAAGCTGGTTGAGAGAATGCCAAGAGTGTGCAAAGCTGTCACCAAGGCAAAGGGTGGCTACTTGAAGAATCAAAAATCTAAAATAAATTTTTGGGTTACTACATGATTCCATTTGTGCTATTTCATAGTTTTGATGTCTTCACTATTATTCTGCAATTTAGAAAATAGTAAAAATACAGAAAAACAGAAAAACCCTTGACTCAGTAGATGTGTCCAAACTTTTGACTGGTTCTGTTTGTAACTTGTGTATATCTCTTATGTTTACAGTATCTTGTATCTTTATAACTGTGTAGTCAATGTCTCTGGTGTTTTATATCACGTCTATCTATATGACAATGTAGTCAGTGTCCTGTACAACAGTACGGTATCAGGGGTACACATTTAGCTGCGTAGCATGAAATGTGCAGCACAGAGTCAGGTGAGTCCCAGGTGTCTCCAGAGCGTTACCTCCCAGTCCCATCAGGTAGGTAGTTACCTCATGTTCTCTGTGGACAGCTCACATGGTTTCATCATCAATCCTTAGTGAATGGATCACGACTCTGTCTGTTCCTTTGATTAACGCTCCCTGTCTGCTGCCAAGCTAATGTGAGACACACCAGGGATTTGTTTCCTTTCATTTGTACTGTACAACACGAATCAGACAGAAAATCATTCAATAGTTCAATGTGCATTAGGATATACAGTAGTAGTTATAGGAGTAAGGTATTCATAACTGAAAACTTACATGAATTGTATTGGTATTGGCAGAGGATCTGGTGTTGCAGTGGATTGGGTTCATAAATAATTTTTCAGCCAACATCAAATCACTTTACATTGTTTGTGGCTGGCTGAGCATTCAGTGATGAGTGATGGTGATTGAATGCATCTCTGTGGTAGATGTTGGTCCCCCCATAGAGATTAGGCTGTTCTATCTCTGGGTCCCCTGCATCCCTTCACCTGTTCCTATGGTGCTGTTCCAGGCTGTCTGTCACTCTGTCCCCAGCAGTATACAGCAGTAGGAGGGAGCCTAAACTGAACAAATCCTTTCCAGCCTTATCAGTTTTCTGCCAAAGACTAGACCCTACGAGCCAAGCAGGAGGCGGGCGGCGTGTGTGCAGGCAGGCAGCAGCCGTGACATGATTGAGGTTGATTAGGATGACCTCAGGGGTCTCTTCTCTCTCTCTGCCTCTGTTTCTCTGTTTCTCACTCTCTCTCTCACTCCTGAAGCAGAAAACAGGGGATGGATGGTATGATTTTCTTCAAGCAGCATGTTTTATGACTAATTTGTTCACTTCTTTAAAAAATATATAAACATGAAAAAACGAAACAACATCACACAAAAACAACACAACCACTACACCTGATACACACCACAACATGCCCCACCTGTCCTTGAACGTAGCAAATATACATTGATATTCAAACGCGATTCTGTCCGTAGGGAAATGTCATACATCTCAAGATGGTCAATGTAAGGTTTCCAGATTTGATCAAATATGCATTTTATTTTGCTTAGTTACATTCCATTAGACTCTGAATCTAATGGAATGTAACTACATAGTTCAGCCCTCCAGTTCATTACTGACAGTGAGTATGATACTTTCCAATTGAAAGCTATACATTTTTTTGCAGCAATTACACCTACACCAAAACTTTGTTTGATATTGGTCACCAATATTTATATTTCCCAACAGACATAATCGTGGATATGGATGGATATAAAGTGCACAATGACATGTTAGTACAGACATTATCCCAAAATGGTGTCAGGACCACAGCATATGTAACAGGACCACAGCATATGTAATAGGGTTCCTTTTTGTTTTCTGCATCTCCAACAGAGATGTGACTCTTCTGGGTGCTTTAAATGCATTCTGGCAGGAGTTTAGTAAATCCTATGGATTATCTTGAATTACAGTAATTTATGTCTAAGGTTGTAGAAGCAAATATGAACATGTTCACATACAGTGAGAGAAAAAAGCATTTGATCCCCTGCTGATTTTGTATGTTTTCCCACTGACAAAGAAATTATCAGTCTATAATTTTAATGGTAGGTTTATTTGAACAGTGAGAGACAGAATAACAACAACAAAAATCCAGAAAAACCATGTCAAAAATGCTATAAATTGATTTGCATGTTAATGATCTGAGACCATTTCTCCACACAGATTCTCTCCAGATACTTCAGATTCCGTGGTCCACGCTTGTGGACTCTCCTCTTCAGCTCATCCCACAGGTTTTCTATGGGGTTTAGGTCAGGGGACTGGGATGGCCATGGCAAAACCTTGATTCTGTGGTCAGTGAACCATTTTTGTGTTGATTTTGAGGTGTGCTTAGGATCATTGTCCTGCTGAAAGATCCAACCACAGCCCAGTTTAAGCTTCATTATAGAGGCAGTCAGGTTTCGATGTAATATCTGCTGGTATTTGATGGAGTCCATGATACCATGTATTATAACAAGTTGTCCAGGGCTTTTGGAAGATAAACAGCCCCACAACATCAAAGATCCACCACGATACTTCACAGTGGGGATGAGGTACTTTTCTGCATGGCTATCTTTCTGTCTATGCCAAACCCACCTCTGGTGTTTGTTTCCAAAAGCTCTATTTTGGTCTCATCTTACCATAGAACCCGGTCCCATTGAAAGTTCCAATAACGTTTGGCAAACTGTAGGTGCTTGAGTTTGTTGTTTGATGACAGCAAATGTTTTTTTTACAGCAACACTCCCATACAACTTGTGGTTATGTACTGTTATGTCTGATCCTAGATTTGGAGACTTTCTGACCACAAGACCCAACTACTGTCTGCAATTCTCCAGTTGTGATTATTGGAGATTTTTTGGCCACTCTAACTATCCTCCTCACTGTGTGTGGGGTCAATAAAGACACACGTCCTCTTCCAGGCTGATTGTTAACATCTCTAGTTGCTTTAAACTTGATTGAGGAAATGGCCATTTTTAACCGTTGAGCTATTTTCTTATAGCCATTTCCTGACTTGTGCAGCTCAACAACGTTTAGTCGCATATCATTACTGTGGTCTCGGGTCTTTCCCGAGACCACAGACCAAGACCAATCCCGAGACCAATCTCCAATAGTGATGGATGACTATGGGAACTTGGCCTGTGTGTCATATCATATTTAAACCCCAGTGAAATGGGGCTTACCACTTAAGTGTTCGTAATCACTCAGTTGAATATACTTCAGTTAGAATTGACTCATAAGCATTTTTAGTGGTGCCAATAATTGGGGCACACATGTTTTGTGGAAAAATACTTATCGCATTTATTTTATTTCACAATTTTAATTAATTTTTGTGAATTTTTTTAAATGAAAGAACAAGAGGATAAACAGCAAAGCCATTTTTTTCACAAATGTTTTTGTTTATATTTACCAAGGGTTATAATATTAGTGGAGGGCACTGAAGTAGATTTTATAGGCCTCCTCCAAATGATAAATTATCAATAAACCCATGTATCTTTGTCCATTTCCGCTTAAATCTACTTTCCAAGCTTTAAATTTTTTTGGACCTTCATTTAACTAGTCAAGTCAGTTTAGAACAAATTCTTATTTTCAATGGCAGCCTAGGAACAGTGGGTTAACTGCCATGTTCAGGAGTAGAACAACAGATTTTTACCTTGTCAGTGCAGGGATTTGATCTGGCAACCTTTCAGTTACTACTCCAACGCTCTATCCAGTAGGCTACCTGCCACCCAAGCTTGAGAATTCATAATTAGAAATGGGCATTATTTCTGTTTTCTCCCAATTCACTCTGACTCCTGATAGAGCACCATAACAGTTGCAAAATAATGTGCTGGTTCAGATAAATACAGTCAAATGTCTGCATACAATGATATCGCATGTAGTTCTCCACCAAATCATCTTGGCTTTTGGACTCGCATTTCAAGGCTGCATTGAAACAATGACTGGTAAATGATCCAAGACCAGCTCAGTTAATCCCTACCATTGTGACAATGAGTCGTCATAATGCCGCATCAAATGTACATGATCTTAGGGGCATTGGCAAACACAATGTAAGTAATTTAATTTATGCACCGAATACATCCGTTTATCCTAAAGCTATTGCAAGCAGTAATCATGAGCCTATAAACCAGAGTTACACTGTTAGCACTGAGAGCGGTGTGCAATAGTAGGAAGACCATCAGCTCCAATGTAAATAACTTGAGTAAGTCTACCTCTGATAAGCTTCCCAGTAAAGGATTAAAAACAATCAAGCAACCCAGAAAAGTGCTAAAAATAGCCCATATTAACATATGTAGCCTAAGAAACAAAGTCCATGAAGTCAATAACAGATGACATTCATATTCTGACTATCTCTGAAACTCACTTAGATAATAGCTTTGATGATACAGTGGTAGCAATAGATGATTATAACATCTACCGAAAAGACAGAAATGACAGAAACAGAGGCGGAGGCGGAGGCGGTTTTGCAGTCTGTGGTGTTCAGAACCACATTCCTGTAAAGCTTAGAGACGATCTAATGTAAAATACTATTGAAGTAATATGGTTACAGGTTCATCTGCCTAACCTAAAGCCAATTCTTGTGGGAAGCTGCTTTAGACCACAAAGTGCTAACAGTCAGTATCTGGATAATATGTGTGAAATGCTTGATAATGTACAGTATGTGATATCAACAGAGAAGTATATTTTCTGGGTCATTTAAATATTGACTGGCTGTCATGAAGCTGCCCACTCAGGAAAAAACTTCAAACTGTAACCAGTGTCTGCAACCTGGATCAGGTTGTCAGTCAACCTACTAGGGTAGTTACAAACAGCACAGGAATTAAATCCTTAACATGTATTGATCACATCTTTACTAACGCTGCAGATATTTGCTTTAAAGCAGTATCCAAATCCATAGCATGTCGTGATCACAATATAATAGCCATATCTAGGAAAACCAAAGTTCCAAAGGCTGGGCATAATATAGTGTATAAGAGGTCATACAATAAGTTTTGTAGTGATTCATATGTTGATGATATAAATAATATTTGCTGGTCTGTGGTGTGTAATGAGGAGCAACCAGACGCTGCACTTGATGCATTTATGAAACAACTTATTCCAGTTACTAATTAAGAAAACGACTGTAAAAACTGTTAAATCCCCTTGGATCGATGAGGAATTGAAAATTGTACGGTTGAGAGAGATGAGGCAAAAGGTATTTCACTTAGGTCTGGCAAACCAACAGATTGGCAAACATACTGCAAATTAAGAAATCATGTGACTAAACTAAATAAAAAATAAAAGTTAACTACAATGTGAATCAAATATAAATTATATAAAGAATGATAGTAAAAAGCATTGGAGCACCTTAAATAACATTTTGGAGAGAAAAAAAGACAACTCGGCTCCTTCATTCATTGAATCAGATGGCTCATTCATCACAATGCCCACTGATATTGCATCTACTTTAATGACTTTTTCATTGGCAAGATATGCAAACTTAGGGATGACATGCCAGTAACAAACACTGACTACACATCCAAATATATCGGACCAAATTATGAAAGACAATAAATGTTCTTTTGAATTCCGTAAAGTCAGTGTGGAAGAGGTGAAAAAAAGATTGTAGTCTATCAACAATGACAAGCCACCTGAGTCTAACAACTTCAATGGAAAATGAACGAGGATGATAGAGGATGAAATTGTCACTCCCATTTGCAATCTCTTCAATCTAAGTCTACATAAAAGTGTGTTCCCTCAGGCCTGGAGGGGAGCAAAGTCATTCCGCTACCCAAGAATAGTAAAGCCCCCTTTACGGGCTCAAATAGCTGACCAATCAGCCTGTTACCAACCCTTAGTAAACGTCTGGAAAAAAAGGTGTTTGACCAGATACAATACTATTTCACACTAAAACAAATTGACAACAGAATTTCAGCATGCTTATGGGAAAGGACACTCAACAAGCACAACACTTACACAAATGACTGATGATTGGCTGAGAGAAATTCATGATAAAATGAGTGTGGGGGCTGTCTTGTTAGACTTCAGTGCAGCTTTTGACATTATCAATCAAAGTCTGCTGCTGGAAAAATGTATGTGTTATGGCTTTACACACCCTGCTATAATATGGATAAAGAGTTACTTGTCTAACAGAACACAGCGACTGTTCTGTAATGGAAGCCTCTCAAACATAATCCAGTTAGAATCAGGAATTCCCCAGGGTAGCTGTTTAGGTCCCTTGCTTTTTTTCAATTTTTACTAACGACGTGCCACTGACTTTGAGTAAAGCCAGAGTGTCTACGTATGCGGATGACTCAACACCACACACATCAGCTACTACAGCGACAGCACTCAAGAAAGAGCTGCAGTTAGTTTCAGAGTGGGTGGCAAGGAATAAGTTAGCCCTAAATATTTCTAAAACTAAAAGCATTGTATTTGGAACAAAACACTCACTAAACCCTAAACCTCAACTAAATATTGTAATAAAAAATGTGGAAAATGAGCAAGTTGAGATGACTAAACTGCTTGGAGTAACGCTAAATTGTAAACGGTCATGGTCAAAACATATTGATGCAGTAGTAGCTGAGATGGGGAGAAGTCTGTCTGTAATAAAGCGATGCTCTGCCTTAACAAAACTATCAACAAGGCAGGTCCTATAGCCCCTAGTTTTGTCGCAACTTGACTACTGTTCAGTTGTGTGGTCAGGTGCCACAAAAAAGGACTTAGGAAAATTGCAATTGGCTCAGAACAGGGCAGCACGGCTGGCCCTCGGATGTACACAGAGAGCTAATACGAATAATATGCACGTCAATCTCTCCTGGCTGAAAGTGGAGGAGAGTTTGACTTCATCACTACTTTTATTTATGATAGGTATTGACATGTTGAGCGTACTGAGCTGTCTGTTTAAACTACTGGCACACAGCTCGGACACCCATGCATAACAAGACAAGACATGCCACAAGAGGTCTCTTCACAGTCTCCAAGTCCAGAACAGACTATGGGAGGCACAAAGTACTACATAGAGCCACGACTACATGGAACTCTACTCCACATCAAGTAACTGATGCAAGCAGTTTAAAAAACAGATAAAAATACACCTTATGGAACAGCAGGGTCTGCGAAGCAACACAGACACATTTTTACACACACACACACAAACACACACACACACACACACACACACACACACACACACACACACACACACACACACACGCACACACACACACACACACGATAACATACACATGGATTTAGTAATGTAGGTATGTGGTAGTGGAGGAGTAAGGGCCTGTATAAACTGCCATAATTTTGCTGAACCCCAGGAAGAGTAGCTGCTTTCCCTGGATTGAGCTGTGGGTTCTGATTATTGATGCTTGGGGTTACGTGGCTAAAGCAAATAAATAACTGGACAGAAGGCCTCCCCTGTCTACTTCCTCTTGATAACTGAACCTAAATCAGTGTCACATGGAGTGATTCTTGGTAGTCTTAAACAAATCTACTTTGAAACAATAGTATACACCTAACACACATGATTATGGGCTTAAGAAAAAGAAGACACCTGTACCATGTCAGATATAGAGTTGAATTGTATTCCATTTTGAGTTTGAATCCCAATATTAAACTTCATATACATCAACGAAGACTGAAATATAACAAAACAGTTTAACAAAGAAACACCGTTTTTTTTTCTTATTTTTTTTTTCCTTTGGACATTTGGACAAATATGAATAACATTCCACCAATGAGGACAAGAGGGTGCTTTTGGTCATTGACTGCAGGAAAGGGATGTCTGGATCAGAGATGTGTCCATTTGCTCTTATAGCTGTGTCGTGTCTTTGGCTATGCCGGATTAAGTGATATGATTTCTCTGTAATTAATATTACCTGATTGAGCTAATCATGTAAATGTAATTAACTAGAGAGTCGGGCACCACAAAATAATATTTATAGAGCTGTTATCTTCCGAATAAATTCTTAAAGACCTAGTAATATTTGACATCAATAGCAGTCAATATTAATCGTCATCTTAATTCAGTCTCATCTGAAAGTTGTAAATTCTTGGTTATCTGCACAAACCCCGGCTAACAATTTGAATCAGCAATACAAAATTGGGTTTAATTATTTATTTACTAAATACCTAACTGATCACACAGAATTACACATACACATAATTAAATCATAACTTGATTACAAATGACGTCATAAAGGAAAACGTCCCTAGCGGGTGGAACAGATATGACAGCTGGTTACACAAAAGAAAAGGGATTGGGTTTGAGTGAAAGAGCGGGAAGACTGAGGAACAAAGGGTGAAGCTGTGCCATTGTAAATACAGTATCTTATGCACTCTAAATTACCGCCCATTTGGAAAAGGAAAATGCAATAAATATTTACTCTGAGCTGCGCTTCGGTAGGTTGGTGGTAGATGGAAGGCCGTGTTGCCCAACCGAGTCCTTTGTCCTTTGAAGAATGTCTTTGCTGGTAAATTGAATACGTTGTAGTAATGTCGTTGTGTGGTAAACGGGATACTCTGTCTGTTCCTTCCTAACCCTTGTTTGCAGCGGCTGTTGCTAACTCAACGGCTAGGAGGTATCACTTCTGTAGTGAATAAGAGTTCAAACTTCATACCATTCGCCACCATAGTTCACGCTGATGTTGGCTTCGTTCTGTAGTTATTATCTGAACCATTCTGACATCGGACCGTCATCCTCACGTCCTCAGAACAGGAGGTTATATTGTCGTCAAGGCATTATATAGGAAGGGAGAGGAGGGCGTGTTTGAAAAGTTTTATAGCCCATGTCCCTTCACAGGGGCGGGCCACTGAGTGAGCAGTGCCCTATTTTATGAAAATCCAGATCTCACATATTAGAAGCTAAAATCACATTTCATCCCATCACAAATCATTTCATATTCAAACATTTAAATTGAACAACAATTCCATGTGAATCCGATAACTCTGATGTGTAGAATTTCCACTGTAGAGTTTATGTCATCTTATCATTGATGAGAATGTCTCAGATGACAACCGAACTGACATCATATTCATTAATTAAGTACCACCGCATATGTTCAATTGGTCGGATTACCAGAATATAGTTCATTTCCCCCCACCTTCTGATGTTCCCAGAATCTCTATGTTAACCAAGGGTTTTGCAAATGTAACATCAGTAGGGTAGAGAGAAGAAAAGGGGGGAAAAGAGGTATTTATGACTGTCATAAACCTACCCCCAGGCCAACTTTATGACAGCTGCTTTGAGGGATTTATATAATAGCTCCATTCAGGAAATAAATACCAGACCAAAAACACATTTTTGTTTAAGACGGACACCAAATATGTCCATTCCACCCTATACAACGCTTTTTCGGCTTCCAATGATATTTCCACATTGTGAACGTTCAAGTTCCTGTTATGATGGATTATAGAAAAATCAACTGAGATTGTCTGAAGACATCTTATTCTGTATGTACCCTGTTTGATCTAAGTGGAGTACCCATCGCAAGCTCACCCAAACCTTTCAAATTCTATTGCTGACGTGAGTTTCTTAAAAAAACAGTTGTCGTTATTCTTTTTAAAATCAGAAAATCATTTTAGCTGGCTGCACAATAAATCAAACTTTTATTTAACTAGGCAAGTCTGTAAAGAACAAATTCTTATTTAGACGGTGTAACGGCTTTCTTCCTGGGAAAGAGAGGACCAAAGCGCAGCGTAGTGAGTGTTCATCTTATTTAATAATAAATCCCAACTGAACACTTCAAATTACAAATCAACAAATGTGAAAACCGAAAACAGTCCTATCTGGTGCATAGACAAAAAGACAGGAAACAATCACCCACCAACCCCAACACAAAACAAGCTACCTAAATATGGTTCCCAATCAGAGACAATGACTAACACCTGCCTCTGATTGAGAACCATATCAGGCCAAACACAGAAACAGACAAACTAGACACACAACATAGAATGCCCACCCAGCTCACATCCTGACCAACATTAAAAACAAGGAAAACACACAAGAACTATGGTCAGAACGTGACAGACGGCGTACTCCGGCCAAACCTGGACAACGCTGTGCCAATTGTGTGCTGCCCTATGGGACACCCGATCATGGCCAGATGTGGATTTGAACCAGGGACTGCAGTGACACCTCTTGCACTGAGATGGTCATTACACACGGGCACCTTGTGCTGGGGACAATACAAGGCCTCTCTAAAATATACAGTTTTGTCACACAACACAACGCCACAGATGTCTCAACTTTTGAGGGAGCGTGCAATTGGCATGCTGATTGCAGGAATGTCCACCAGAGCTGTTGCCCACATAATTTAATGTTCAATTCTCTATCATAAGTCGCCTCCAATGTTGTTTTAGAGAATTTGGCAATACGTCCAACCAGCCTCACAACTGCAGACCATGTGTATGGTGTCGTGTAGGCGAGCGGTTTGCTGATGTCAACGGTGTGAACAGAGTGCCCCTTGGTGGCGGTAGGGTAATGACAGTGTGCTTACAAATTCAGCGTCTTATGCTGTATGACATTTGATCTCTTTTTTATATATGGGTCACTTAAATTCTTCCCACCCACTCAGGCCTTTATAGCCTATCGGCTGGGGGGCATTCAAAATAATTGTAAAGATCATAGCAATGCAACCCATCAGGATGCTCTCGATGGTGCAGCTGTAAAACCTTTTGAGGATCTGAGGACCCATGCCAAATCTTTTCAGTCTCTTGAGGGGGAATAGGTTTTGTCGTTTCCTCTTCACGGCTGTGTTGGTGTACTTGGACCATGTTAGTTTGTTGGTGATGTGGACACCAAGGAACTTGAAGCTCTCAACCTGCTCCACGACAGCCCCGTCGATGAGAATGGGGGCGTGCTCGGTCCTCCTTTTCCTGTAGTCCACAATCATATCCTTAGTCTTGATCACGTTGAGGGAGAGGTTGTTGCCCTTGCACCACACCGTCAATTCTCTGACCTCCTCCCTATAGGCTGTATCATCGTTGTCGGTGATCAGGCCTAAAACTGTTGTTTCACCAGCTAACTTAATGATGGTGTTGGAGTTGTGCCTGGCTGTACAGTCATGAGTGAACAGGGAGTACAGGAGGCGACTGAGCATGCACTCTTGAGGGGCCCCCGTGTTGAGTATCAGCGTGGCGGATGTGTTGTTACCTACCCTTACCACCTAGGGGTGGCACGTTAGGAAGTCTAGGATCCAGATGCAGAGGGAGGGGTTTAGTCCCAGGGACCTTAGCTTAGTGATGAGCTTTGAGGGCACTATGCGTGTTGAACGCTGAGATGTAGTCAATGAATAGCACTCTCACATAGGTGTTCCTTTTGTCCAGGTGGGAAAGGGCAGTGTGGAGTGCAATAGAGATTGCATCATCTGTGGATCTGTTGGTGCGGTATGCAAATTGGAGTGGGTCTAGGGTGTCTGGGATAATGGTGTTGATGTGAGCCATGACCAGCCTTTCAATGCATTTCATGGCTACAGACGTGAGTGCTACGGGTCTGTAGTAATTTAGGCAGGATACCTTAGTGTTCTTGGGCACAGGGACTATGGTGGTCTGCTTGAAACATGTTGGTATTACAGACTCAAACAAGGAGAGGTTGAAAATGTCAGTGAAGACACTTGCCAGTTGGTCAACGCATTCTCAGAGTACACACATTCCTGTTAATCCGTCTAGCCCAGCGGCCTTGTGAATGTCGACCTGTTTAAAGGTCTTTCTCACATCGGCTGCAGAGAGCGTGATCACACAGTCATCTGGAACAGCTGATGCTCTCATGCATGTTTCAGTGTTACTTAACTCGAAGCGAGCATAGAAGTTATTTAGCTTGTCTGGTAGGCTCGTGTCACTAGGCAGGTCTCGGCTGTGCTTCCCTTTGTAGTCTGTAATAGTTTGCAAGCCCTGCCACATCCGACGAGCGTCAGAGCCAGTGTAGTAGGATTCAGTCTTAATCCTGTATTGACGCTTTGCCTGTTTGATGGTTCGTTGGAGGGCGTAGCAGGATTTCTTATAAGCTTCCGGGTTCGAGTCCCGCTCCTTGAAAGCGGTAGCTCTTTAGCTCAGTGCGAATGTTGCCTGTAATCCATGGCTTCTGGTTGGGGTATGTATGTACAGTCACTGTGGGGACAAAGTCCTCAATGCACATATTGATAAAGCCAGTGAATGATGTGGTGTGCTCCTCAATGCCACCGGAGGAATCCCAGAACATATTCCAGTCCGTGCTAGCAAAACAATCCTGTAGTTTAGCATCTGCTTCATCTGACCACTTTTTTGTAGCCTGAGTCACTGGTGCTTCCTGCTTTCATTTTTGCTTGTTATGGTCAGATTTGCCAAATGGAGGGCGAGGGAGAACTTTGTACGCGTCTCTGTGTGTGGAGTAAAGGTGGTCTAGAATTTATTTTCCCTCTGGTTGCACATTTAACATGCTGATAGAAATTCAGTAAAACTAATTTAAGTTTCCCTGCATTAAATTCACAGGCCACTAGGAGCGCTGCCTCTGGATGAGTGTATTCCTGTTTGCTTATGGCGGAATACAGCTCATTTAGTGTGGTTTTAGTGCCAACCTCGCTCTGCGGTGGAATGTAGACAGCTACGAAAAATACAGATGGAAACTCTCTAGGTAGATAGTGTGGTCTACATCTTATCATGAGATACACTACCTCAGGTGAGGAAAACCTTGAGACTTCCTTAGATATCGTGCACCAGCTGGGCTCCCACCCCTTGTGGGTCCCTGCCCCGCTGGGCCCCCTCCCCGTGTCTTACCCAAGGCTGCTGTTCTATCCTGCCAATAGAGTGTATATCCCGCCAGCTGAATGTTCTTAATGCCGTAGTTCAGCCACGACTTAGTGAAACATAAGATATTATAGTATTTAATGTCCCGTTAATAGGATATACCTGCTGTCAGTTCCTCCCATTTATTTTCCAGCGATTGAACATTAGTAAGCAGAACGGAAGGCAAGGGCAGATTAGCCACTCGTCTCCTGATCCTCGCAAGGCACCCTGATCTTTTGCCTCAAAATATCTGTTTCCTTCTCCAGTGATATCACAGGGATCTGGGCCTGGGTTGGGTGTTTGCAGTATATCCCTCGCCTCTGACTAATTGAAGAAGAACTCCTCATTCAATTTGAGTTGAATAATCCCAGTTCTGATGTCTATAATCTCTTTTCGGTCATAAGAGAGGGTAGCAGCAACATTATATACAAAACAAGTTACGAACAACGCGAAAAAACAAACAACATAGCATGATTGGTTTAGAGCCGATAAGACTGCAGCCCTACCCTTACTGAATATAGACGGCGCCATTACTGAATATACAAGCAAGCATTAGGCAAATAGTTGAACATAAGTTGTCTATATCAAAGGAAGATATTTAATTAACATTGTACAATGAATGGATTCACATACTGTACAAGGCATACAGCTTAAGTTACAAAGCATTAACAAGCATTGCAAGGCATTATTCCAAGAATATAGATCCTAAGGTTAACTTACAGGACAAAGCATGAACAAAGGGATGCATACTAGGCCAGCACTAGAAGCCTAGAAAATGAGAATTGATCATACAACCTTCCTCCATTCACTGGATATAGAATAAGAGAGAGAACAAAGGCATTTAATTCCATTTATAATATCTGAAGGTGTAACGATTACAGCCTTGAGTCTTCTTGGGTATGACGCTACAAACTAGGCACACCTGTATTTGGGGAGTTTCTCCCATTCTTCTCTGCAAATCTTCTCAAACTCATGTTGAATGGGGAGCGTCGGATGGGGAGCGTTTGATTGGATTCAAGTCCGGGCTCTGGCCGGGCCACTTAAGGACATTCCGAGACTTGTCCTGAAGCCACTCCTGCGTTGTCTTGGCTGTGTCAGAGTCGTTGTCCTGTTGGAAGGTGAACCTTCACCCCAGTCAAAGGTCTTGTGCGCTCTGGAGCAGGTTTTCATCAAGTATCTCTATGTACTTAGCTCCTTTCTTCTTTCCCTCAATCCTAACTAGTCTCCCAGTCCCTGCTGCTGAAAAACATCCCCACAGCATGATACTGACACCACCATGTTTCACGGTAGGGATGGTGCCAGGTTTCCTCCAGACGTGACACTTGGCATTCAGGCCAAATAGTTCAATCTTGGTTTCATCAGACCAGA
Source organism: Oncorhynchus kisutch (assembly GCF_002021735.2). Taxonomy (NCBI): domain Eukaryota; kingdom Metazoa; phylum Chordata; class Actinopteri; order Salmoniformes; family Salmonidae; genus Oncorhynchus; species Oncorhynchus kisutch. The sequence goes on along the minus strand of NC_034190.2, from coordinate 71,896,324 downwards.
GAATCTGGAAAACTCCAAGCGGGTTGTCATTTGCCTTTTACTGAGGAGTGGCTTCCGTCTGGCCACTCTACCATAAAGGCCTGATTTGACCTTCTGGAAGGTTCTCCCATCTCCACATGGGAACTCTAGAGCTCTGTCAGAGTACCCATCAGGTTCTTGGTCACCTCCCTGACCTAGGCCCTGACCTGATTGCTCAGTTTGGCCAGGGGGACAAGCTCTAGAAAGAGTCTTGCTGGTTCCAAACTTCTTCCACTTAAGAATGGCCACTGTGTTCTTGGGGGCCTTCAATGCGGTAGACACTTGTTGGTACCCTTCCCCAGATCTGTTCCTCGACACAATCCTGTCTCGGAGTTCTGTGAACAATTCCTTTGACCTCATGGCTTGTTTTTTGCACTGACATGCACTGTCAATTGTGGGACCTTATATAGACTGGTGTGTGCCTTTCCAAATCCTGTCCAATCAATTGAATTTACCACAGGTGGACTCTAAACAAGTTGAAGAAACATCTCAAGGATGATCAATGGAAACAGGATGCACATGACTTGCATATGAATTTCGGGTCTCATAGCAAAGGGTCCGAATACTTATGTAAATAAGGTATTATTATTTTTATTTTTTTGAATAAATTTGCAGAAATGTCTAAAAACCTGTTTTTGCTTTGTCATTATGGGGTATTGTGTGTAGATTTGGTGTAAACTAATTTGATCAATTGTAGAATAAGGCTGCAACGTAACAAACTGTGGAAAAAGTCAAGGGGTCTGAATACTTTCCGAATGCACTGATACATATAGATAGCATCAGAGTTATCCTTGCTGAATAAGTTTCAGATAGATAATATAATATAGTATTATTCTGTCACTCATTCTATAGTCAGTTCTCTGGGTACTATAGCAGAGATACAGTACATTTTAGCCCCTCAGAGGGGTAGGGCTGGACAATCCTTTGGTATTGTCCTTTGTTCTTGGACCATTTGCCATTGAACTCCAGTTGTCAGAGGGCTGAGCTTACATGAGAGAAAGCTGTTGGTATGTGGACAGCAATTATGCAGGTTGCATCCTGGAATGGATATTTTATTTGAAGGGAAAACACCTTCAAACGCATTATGACAATTCCCCCTATTGGACTGACATAGATTAAAACACAGTGAACAGTTGCATGATTTCAACAAAGCTGTGATGCTATTGTATGATCTAATTAATGTTGCTTCACCGTACATTTTCTACATAGCCACTGTGCATATAAAAAGTGACCAACCAAGAGAAATAGTGTCAAGTCATTTCATAATCCTCTGATTTACCTCCTCATCATACATGAATGGGCTTTAAGGCGACCTGCATCTACATTGTATTGGATCAATAACAACTCATCAATGTGTTATGTATTAAGACAAAACAGAAACATAGAGGAGAATTGTGACTGGGTGTGTGGATGCAGCGCTGAAGCTGTCAAACCTCCAGCTCGTTACTACCCATAATACAGCGATAGTTGCCGTCTGACTCGGAGCCCTGTGGCCTCTCATTTTCAAGCATCGGTTCAGAGACTCATAGTGATGATACATCATCATTATCTCCGTATGCTGACTGGATGCTCTGTTTCATGGCCAAGGCCAAAGGTCAGATTACATCAATGCCTGAGACACTCTGCTGATAAAAATGATTTATCAGCAGATTGGCGTAGTGACTCGTGGTTGGGCATGGCTTATTCAACACCTGTTATGAGTTTTTAATCCCTTAAGGAGTTCTGTGAACTTCTCTTGTGACCTTGAATAAAAGTGAGCAAGTAGTATGTGAGCTGTCAAGGCCGAAGCACATGAAAGCTCTAAAATGTCAGAAACAAGAACTGACCATGACTGGTGCTGTTGAATAGATTTAGACTCAACATGAAACTCTCTTGATCAAAAGTAAGTAGGTAGGCTACTCATCCTATTTTAAACTCCAGATTGGTCTGGTATGCAGTGTTGGAGGTTAAACCCAAAGAGAAAGAGAGAGAAGGCAGAAAGCTCATGACATGAACTTAACTCTGAATAGCCTCATCCACAACCATTGAATGAAATGTTTTGTCATTGCAAGACTAAACTGAGAACCTTTCAACTAGTCTAGTGCACCACATGCTCTCTTCAAGAGATTATCCAGTACATTTATCCTTTTTAGCCAGTAGTTCTGAAAAGTAGTGCTCACAAGCCAAAAGTGGTCCCCAAAAATGGTGTACTATACCATATATGTGCAGATATGTGCACCACGTCATTGCTCTCTCTCTTGCTCTGCTGTGTTTGTGTCTTGCTAGCTGTCACTGAAAATGTGCGGGGCTGGAGCTCATTGGTTTAAATTGAATTCCTAGGGGGCTGGCCCATGTGGCGTAAATTAAGGGGAAATGGTGTAGCACAACTTCCAGAAAAATAGTACATTTCAAACTAGGGATTTCGTGGCTAATTGAGGTAAAACAGTAATTATTGTATAACACACTGTATCACTTATACAACTAATATAAGGACATGAGACGGGAGTAGAAACTAACGTGGGCATTGTTTAATACGTTTCACAGGACAAAACATTCAAAACATTCCAATGTACATAAGCAGGGGGGTGTTACAGGTGCCCTAAACTTGAATATCAATACAGAATATCAACAGTAATTCTGTTCATAGATTATGCATGTATGAACTACACTCGGACACATCCAGCCTAAGCGGGAGATTTAAAAAATACTAAGTAGTCTCCAAATTTCTGAAGCGTGTCTTTAATGCATCCTCAAGCTGTCATTTGCAACCTCCCCCTGTGATGATGACCCTGCAGGTCTTAGGGGTTTGTTCTTAAACTCCATTAAATGTCCATTTAGCTGAGAGCTCTGATAAACAATCAAGATGTGTTAATAACCTGCTAATAGGGAACAAAAAGGTATCTCCATTTCAATTATATTCATCCACATTTTTTCATACCCAATCAAAGCCAATAAGTACCCATCTGCCTGCCACCTCTACATACAATCACTTATATCTTTATATCTTTATAAATGTATATGACAGTAACTGGTAGCTAGCGATTATTCATTGCAGATGAATTGATTGTTTTTTGGTCAATAAAGCATTTTGTGGGAGTGAAGGATTGCTGTGTGCAAAAGCTAGTTAAAAAAAAATCTGTGATGGGTAAAGCATATCCATTTAAACTCCCGGGCAATGAAAACAACTGAGACAAGAACTGAGACGGAAAATGGGCTTAATCTATTTTTACAGCAGCAGGAATGAGACTTGGCAGTTTTATTGTGATACCTTTGGAAACTAAAACAGCCTAGAAAGTGTCATGGCTGAATGCGTGGGCCACATAGATAAGACTTCACCAGCCTCGCCATGTCATAAATCATCCAGGTGCTGTATTCTCCTGGTCTGGTCTTACCTATACACTTCAGCCTAGGAAATATATTTTTTAATGTCAGGCATTTTTTAGAGTGCATATATCCCTGAGTTATAGAAAATTAGTGAAGAAGAGATGGGGTCCTCTCATATATTGAAGTTATGCAGAATGTGTCACGATTTCATGTTTCCTCACAGAGAACTGGAGATAAAAGGGAGGAATAATAGCAGGGTTGGCATGATGATTGGCCCAGGCCTCTCATTTACTTACTGAAAATGCAGAAGATACTGTTGCTTTTTCATGTAATATTTTTTTGCATATATATATACACATTTGGCCATTAATGCCCCTTAAAAAATCCTCCTTCCTCTGAATAATATTCATTATTAATTCAATATGAAGTAGACAAGACCAGAGGGCTGTCATGTCCAGTCTATTGTTCTCTAGTGAAATCAGGGCGTGGAATGGCATTGGGGTGTAGACCACAGCATGGGGGAGTGAGTTCAGCTCATGCTACTAACATGGCAGAGTGCTATCAACAAGGTTGAACTGACATCTTTTTAAAGCAGCCCACTTGTTGACAGGGCTGAAGACAGGGTAGGGATGGAGGCTGGAGGCAGAACAGGAAGCAGAGAGGCAGGAGGCAGGCGGGGGAAAGCCAACAGACTGTAATGGCTGTAAGGGTGTAAGGGCTGGGCAGGTGTTAAGCGCTGTAGGGGCTTGTACTAGTGCTGCCAGAGAGGATGAGTGGGTGGTCCAAGGTCAGAGTTGGGTCTGAGCTCGGCAGGTAGGGAGTGTTCTCTGTGAACTGGAGACTGGGATGAATAGGTGGGTTGATTTCAGAAGTGGTGAGAAGAAAAACAGGAATATGGAATAAGCTGAATTTTTCCTAACACACAACGGGATAAAAAAACTGGCATAGTTTCAAGTTTCAACATTTATTTGTCACGTGCACAGAATACAGCAGGTGTAAAACAGTACAGTGAAATGCTTACTTGCAAGCTTTTTCCTATCAATAACTTGTTGACTGGTGTTTTGGCTCACTGCCCCGCAATTTACTGCTTGGTTCTACAGCACCAACTTGCGAGTTGGTCATCTCCCACTTGTATAGTGTATGTGCAGTCAGGATACATACAGCGAGCAAGTCCTCCCCTTTTCTCTGTTTGCCGTACTGGTGTGTGACTCGGTGTGCTAGCCTATAGTTTCAAATCGAGGTTGCTAATGAATGTTTTCAATGCTGCGGGAGCTGTGTTTATTTTGCTCTATTCCAGGACAATGTGGACAGTCTGGACTTTCAATGTAGCAACTGTTTGATTGCGGACGACTACAGGGGCAAATATGGATACTCTTGGTAAACAAATAGTGATCTTACACAAGCCTACACACCTACTTTCTCTTTCTCTTCTACTCCAGTAGCTGGACGCCGCTCTGGCCTGGTGGGAGTGTCGCCGTCGTGTCGTCTCTCCAGAGCCGACTGGCTGGAGCTCTGCAGGGATCCCTCCCCAAAGTGGTCCGCCTTCCCTGCAGAATGGAGTTAGTAGGATGCTTCTGGATGGCTTAGTGGATGATCCTATTCTTGACCCTACCAACCAGCCACGGAGGCATGTCACTTGCCGTGGAAGTCGAAAACTACGGCCTTTGGCAATAGGGGCCTCCTTGTCGGTGGGAAGCCTGGACCAGATACAGACTCCAAACAGCTTCGACGCCCTGGATCCAGAGGTTCCGGCGCCTTCATCACTGGGGGCTTCCGCTTCGAGATCAGATCCGGAGGTACTTGTGCCTTTGTCCTCCATTCTGCCTCCCTCTCCGGTGGCTTCTACCTCGGATTCAGATCTTCAGAGCTCCCCCTCATCGGACCGTGAGGATGTCTAAGTCTCCGGCCCCTTCATCAGCCACGATGGATTCTATGGCTGGCTCGGATCCATCGGGCACCACCTCCCATCGGTCCTCGAGGGGTCTTCCAAAACACAGAATGGCCAAACCTCCTCAGCCATTTTACCAGCTGTCATTATCGGCAGTTCTATGGTGAGAAACATGTCGGTTCACAGGGCAAAAACCTGCTATCCTGGAGCATGAGTACAGGACATTACAAGGCTGCTTCCTACCATTCTAAGACAGCAGTCGGGGGCTGACACTGTTATCGTGCATGTGGGGTCAAACGACATTAGGAGGGCTAGTTGATCTTAAAAACCTGTTGTGACTAGGGGGCAGTATTTTCATTTTTGGAAAAATAACGTTCCCGTAGTAAACAGGATATTTTGTCAGGACAAGATGCTAGAATATGCATATAATTGACAGCTTAGGATAGAAAACACTCTAAAGTTTCCAAACCTGTAAAAATATTGTCTGTGAGTATAACAAAACTGATGTTGCTGGCGAAAGCTTGAGAAAAATCCAATCCGGAAGTTTTGAAAGCGTTGCGTTCCACTGCGTCCCTATTGAGCAGTGAATGGGCTATCAACCAGATTACTCTTTCTCCGTATTCCCGAAAGTGTCTAAAGCATTGTGACGTAGTTTTACGCATTTATGTTGAAGAATATCCATAAGCGGCTACATTGCGCAAGTGGTCACCTGATGGCTACCATAGTGACTCTCGCATAAAATACAGAGGTAGCCATTATTCCAATCGGCCCTACTGAAAAACTAATTGTCCCAACGGATATATTATCGAATAGATATTTGAAAAACACATTGAGGATTGATTATAAACAATGTTTGCCATGTTTCTCTCGATATTATGGAGCTAATTAGATTTTTTTTCGCCGTTTTCGTGACTGCAATTTCCAGGCGATTTCTCAGCCAAACGTGAAGAACAAACAGAGCTATTTCGCCTACAAAAATAATATTTTTGGAAAAAAGGAACATTTGCTACCTAACTGGGAGTCTCGTGAATGAAAACATCTGAATCTCATCAAAGGTAAACGATTTAATTTGATTATACGAAAGTGTGTGCCCTCAGGCCTGGAGGGAAGCAAAGTCATTCCACTACCCAAGAATAGAAAGCACCCTTTACTGGCTCAAACAGCTGACCAATCAGCCTGTTACCAACCATTAGTAAACTTTTGGAAAAAATTGTGTTTGACCAGATACAATGCTATTCCACTGTAAGCAAATTAACAACAGAGTTTCTACACGCTTGTAGGGAAGGGCATTCAACATGTACGGCACTTATACAAATGACTGATGAGTTGGTTGAGAGATATTGAAAACAAAAAGATTGTGGGAGCTGTTTTGTTAGACTTCAGTGCAGATTTTGACATTATCTGCTGCTGGAAAAATGTGTTATGGCTTTACATCCCCTGCGATATTGTGGATCAAGAGTTACCTGTCTAACAGAACACAGAGGGTAGCCTTTAATGGAAGCCTCTCCCACATAATCCAGGTCGATTCAGGCATTCCCCAGGGCAGGTGTCCAGGCCCCTTGCTTTTTTCAATATTTTCTAATGACCTGCAACTGGCTCTGTGTGTCTATGTAAGCCGATAACTCAACACTACCTGTGTCAGCTACCACAGCAAGTGAAATCACTGCAACACATTCAGAATAAATAATACGTTATTTAAAAAAACTAAATATTTCAAAAACTAAGAGTACTTCAACTAACCATCCTAAACTAAATCTTGTAATGATTTATGTGGAAAATTAGCAAGTTGAGGAGACTAAACTGTTTGGAGTAAACTGTCATGGATTGTAAACTGTCATGGTCAAAAAATATTAATGCAACCGTAGCTAAGATGGGGAGAGGTCTGTCCATAATAAAGTGCTGCTCAGCCTTCTTAACAACGCTATCAACAAGGCAGGTCCTACAGGTCCTAGTTTTGTCGCACTTGGACTACTGTCCAGTCGTGTGGTCAGGTGCCACAAAGAGGGACTTAGGACAATTATAATTGACCCAGAACAGGTGTATTTAATTACTTTGTAAAATGAATGATAAAATTATACAAGCCATAAACTTAAGTTACAAAGCATTAACAAGCATTACAAGGCATTATTATATGTAGTGGTTTAAACAATGCTACCTTATATAGCCACTTTAAACAATGCTACCTTATATAATGTTACTTACCCTACATTATTCATCTCATATGCATACGTATATACTGTACTCTATATCATCGACTGCATCCTTATGTAATACATGTATCACTAGCCACTTTAACTATGCCACTTTGTTTACATACTCATCTCATATGTATATACTGTACTCGATACCATCTACTGTATCTTGCCTATGCTGCTCTGTACCATCACTCATTCATATATCCTTATGTACATATTCTTTATCCCCTTACACTGTATATAAGACAGTAGTTTTGGAATTGTTAGTTAGATTACTTGTTGGTTATTACTGCATTGTCAGAACTAGAAGCACAAGCATTTCGCTACACTCGCATTAACATCTGCTAACCATGTGTATGTGACAAATAACATTTGATTTGATTTGATTTGTTTAAGTAAAAATACTTTAAAGTACTAATTACTGTAGGTAGTTTTTAGGGGGTATCTGTACTTTACTTTTCATATTTGGACAACTTTTAATTTAACTTCACTACATTCCTAAAGAAAATAATAATTTTACTCCATACATTTTACTCCAAACATTTCCCTGACAGCCAAAAGTACTCATTACATTTTGAATGCTTACCAGGACAGGAACATTTTCCAATTCACACACTAATCAAGAGAACATCCCTGGTCAACCTTACTGTACTTCCTCTGATCTGGCAGACTCACTAAACACAAGTGCTTAGTTTGTAAATGGTGTCTGAGGGCTGGAGTGTACCCCTGGCTATCTGGTTTGCTTAATATAAGGAATCTGAAATGATTTATACTTTTACTCTTACAATATTATTCTTTGTTTAACCTTTATTTAACTAGGCAAGTCAGTTAAGAATAAATTCGTATTTACAATGATGCCAATTACATTTACTTTTGATACTTTGATACCAAATACTTTAGACTTTCACTCAAGTAGTATTTTACTGGGTGACTTTCACTTTTACTTCAGTCATTTTCCACTAAGGTATCTTTACTTTTACTCAATAACTTTTTCCACCACTGATTCTAAGCATAGCTATTCAACAGTGCTGTGTCTAGTGCTGGTCAGAAGAATTGTCTAATGTCAGAGCTGGGCCAGATCTGGGCATGTAGGGAGTGTTTTCTGATGCCCCCCCCCCCCCCCCCCAGGAGCCCAGGAGAGGGTTAGGACACCCGGAGTAGACTGAGTAAGATGTAAAGAACACAGTCCACTGTAAACAAGTTTGCATCTTTAAATACCAAAACATCCATCCTTTGAATGACTTCAGTGTTTTCCTTTCTGTGTGAACCTGCGTTAGAGGGGCTTGGAAGCCAGGTAAGGTGGCAGCAGTGTGGGCCTGGCTGGCACACTAAAGCCTGTGTGTCATAGATAGAAACTACTGTTCACCAGGCAGGCAAAATGGCTGCTAGGACAAGATGTTGATGCACCACTAAGCCACTCAATTACATCCCCCAGGGGCCCTACTTCCTGCTCTCTGATTGGACACGGGAACCAGGAAATCAAATAAATCAGATAACATTTGGCAGCAGTCAAAATGTGTTTTCTCAGACCAAGGAAAATATAATTAACTCATATTAACCTCAAAACTCATGTAAGACCGTCATTAATCAATAGAATAAGAGCATAATCTTAAATAGGAAATATCATCTGATCATTTTAAGTGGAGAAAATGATAGAAAGAGATTACAATGATTTACTTCACACCATCACAAGTGTGGTGAGATTAACAGCCAGCTGAGAGTCTTCTGTCTGTCAGCTATTGAGTGTGAATCCTAGAAAGTTCTGTTGTTGAACCCAATGGAGTCCTTTACATGATAAAGTAATTAGCCAGCGAGACAGAGGGAGCATTGATATATAAATGGACATGCATATCCTGTGAGAAAATCGATTTTTCAAAATAAGTTCATTCCTTCACTTCCTTGAGTTCCAAAAAGTTCATCAATTGATCAGCATATCAATAGATATACTTCGCAGAAGGAACTGGATTAGGGAAGTCAATGTTCACATGATATAAGATAAAGGCCAAGAACCAACCAGTGGAGCTTCCTGCAGGAAAGTAAAGGAGAATGGACCTCCATAGAAACATTTAAAAACATTAAAACATATATTTTTTAAATCTCCTTGGAAATTCAGCTATACTCAATATTTTCACGTCACCAAATATCTGTATTACATTGCTAAGAATACACTGAAAATACAGTAGGGCTTAAATTGAATGACCTTACCTATAGAAAAGCGCTGTCAGTGTCACAGTATATACATAATTCATGAGACATACAGTCTTTATCAATATCCTTTGTAGGACTTCCTGGTTAAATAAAGGTTAAATTAGTCCACTGCTTTGATCTCAATTTATATTGTACAAGTAATCTGTTTACATAACATATAAAAATACCTTTAACAGGACAGATCTTGGTCTTCAAATGCAATATTCATTACCTGTTCTACTACTCTCAACAATGTCGATGAATGTTAAGGGACTTTGTCTGTTTATTCCTCTTAGAGAATAGGCCTATATTTCATAAACGAGTGCAGTTTGGGAAATTGATACTGCAGTAAATGAAGGACTGCTAAAGTCAATGAATCACAGTAAAAAATTAAACCTTGTAGCAAGCTGGACGTTTTTAATATACTTTCACCACAGCATCTATATGAATCACTATCCCTAACCCCTGATACACCATCCATCCATCCTCACAGCATTTAATTAGCTACACCACCCCTTGAAAAATCTGTTTACAAGATACCTAATAATTACAAAATCATCTCTCCACTCTTATTAAAAAAGGGTGGCTAAAACGATTAGTAGGAAAGCAAGCAAAAGCAGGGATACTGCTAGAATGCACTCCATCCAACCCCTACCCAATACTGTAGCATTTCAATAGCTTGACCCATCCTTGAAAGCTGTTTACAAGAACCAAATAATTATAACATTATTTCCACTAGTTGAAAAGGGTGGCTAAAATGACTAGCAAAGACACAAAATCAGGGACACTGCTTTAATGAACTTCATCCAACCCACTCCAATTCATATCTGAAAAACAGTACATCAGTACAACAGTACACCTCACCCCAACCCAGTATGTGAATGTTACTGTGAGGGAGGATGTCTTACATTCCCTTGCCATAATCACATGAAAATCAGGGCTACTACTACTATGGACTCCATCCAACCCCAACCCTAAATAACACCATGCTCTAATAGTAGACCTCACCCCAGATCAGTGTGTGAATTGTACTGTGAGGGTGTCTAACAGTCTTTCCCATAATCCATTTCCATTTTCTTCCCACACCTTTGGCAGGCAGGCGGATATACAGGACACACACACACACACACACACACACACACACACACAACCCTCTGGCAGGCAGGCAGGCAGGCAGATAATGCTAGAGTCTAACCCTTCTCTTCCTGGCATGCTGTGGAGTTTTAAGGATTTGGGGATGTGGGGGATTAGAGGATTTCAGATTGCAGTGAGGAAGAGAGAAAGAAAGAGAGTGAGCCATAAAATGCAGCTATCAAAATATAAGAGATATGGGAAACCTGCCTTTAATCTCCTTGTAGTTGGCCTGTTGTATTGCTCTTTAATTAATCATGTTCAACTGTGAACATTTGCATTTTGAATAGTGAAATTGTCTGAACATGAGATTCACCACTGGAAATGACTGAGGGTTTCCAATGGACAGCCTTTCAAATACAATTTTACTTTGGAAGTTTGGTTGTGAAATTGCTATCCAAAGCCTATTTTACTTTATTTTACTCTGAACTCCCTCATCTTCGATAGCAGCGTGACTCTGAGCCACTCTCCATTGCTGTGGCTCCCCTCTCGTTCCCAGGGAAATATCAGCTGTCATGGCGATGTGTTGGAGGGAGTGCCTGTGAGTAATTGAGGGATACAGGGCAGGGATAGCACCACTGCTCCCTGCCTTCCTCAGAGATTGCCCTTTGCACAAAATGAGCTGAGCAGTACACGCCAATCATTTTTATTCAATTGATGACAGTGGATCGTTAAGGCTCTTGAAAGATTTAAATCCAAAAGGTCAACCTTGGTTTATCATTGAACACTCTCCTTGTTGCATTGTGGACAGCAACACGTGTAATACAATATGTAATACAACATTACCAATACAGTACAACTCATGCTGTGCACAGCCGGCAGTGTATATTTCGTATCGTGCCATTAGCTCTATGCAAAAGTGGACCTCCTTCTGGGTTTTGTCTGGAGATCAGTCGATTCATAACAGCCAGTAGAGAGTGCGTACATCTGTCTAATGACACCGTTTCTATGGAAACCAGGTTAGATTTTGAAGGCACTTGAAGTGAAAAACCCCCGGGCTTGAGTTTGCTCTGACGCTTCAAAACAAAGTTGAATTCAAGTTTTGGGCTGTTCTGAAAGGCTACATATGCTTCAGCCAAGGCCCAGCTTGGTATAACTCTCTATTGGGATGGAAGCAGTTCACAGCCAGCCCTTTTCATCTTTCATCGTTCTTCCATTGAAAGACTTAACAATATAGGCTTTTACTGGGCATACTGGTGCCAGTGTTTTGCTTGATGTTGATATAATTGTATGTTGGAGCTTCTGAGCTTTCCAGACAAAACAATATTACAGTTTTTTCCAACTGCTTACACACAAAATCTTTTCATGTCACACGATTTTTTGAAACCTCTCACTCAAAGTGCAAAACTACACACCAAATATCCAAAACCATAAGCTATTTCTCAGCCTTTGACTCAGTTGTCAATTGCATAAAACACTACACACAATTCTCTACCTAAAACACAAAAATCTAACAGGAAGTGACTTGCTTTCCTTTTCCAAACACAACAAATCAAAATGCTACACTTATTCACCAGGTCACACACACACTCCTCACATGTGCAAACACTAATAGCTTAACTGTTCACTTACCAATCACTGCTTTACTGTAGTATTGGCCTATAAATAGGTCAAAGGTCAGATTACCTGTTTTGAACAATGGATGCCAACAATGGACAGAGAGCAAGAGGAGTAGGAGGGAGAGGAAGAGGAAGAAGAGGACGAGGGCAAAAAATAGAAGGAAGGAGAGCCATCTCTGATGAGATTAGGGCAACACTTGTTGATCATGTGATCAACCACGGTTTGACCATGAGAGAGGCTAGACTGAGAGTCCAGCCCAACTTGAGTTGATTTACAGTGGCGTCCATAATTCAAACCTTCAGAAATGAGAACAGGTATGCAACTATCTAATGACTATTTTAGCATTACAGTAATGTACTGTAAAATACGTATGACTGCATAGTATTGCATAAACATTTGTAACTCTAAGCCGTCCATTTACTGCACTGCATTGAATGAATGAGGTTGGTTATCATGCTGTACTACCTTTTTTTGTACATTGTTTACAGTTCCTGTGCTGAACACATACTGTGTTTGAATTCTGTACAGAGTAGAAAGGCAAAGACATCATGGAGAACGAGGACGCTTGTTTACAGATGTACAAGAGACTGCAATTATAAATATGGTTTTGGCCAACAATGCAATTGGGATTTGAGAGATAAGAGAGCATATCTTGAATAATGACACCATATTTAACAACACCAATGCTGTAAGCCTGTCGACCATACAACGCATCCTCCAACGGCACCGAGTGACGATGAAACAACTTTACTGTCGACCATACAACGCATCCTCCAACGGCACCGAGTGACGATGAAACAACTTTACAAGGTGCCATTTGAGAGAGACTCTGACAGAGTCAAGAATATGCGACATGACTTTGTAGAGGTTTGTATGCAACACTACTTCCAGTACTTCCGACATACCACATTTACTCATCTGTATATCCTTTTGTCTGTTACAGAGAGTATTGGAGCTGGATGCCCATGTAATTCGCCATTCATTTATTTATGTGGATGAGGTTGGCTTCAACCTCACCAAAACCAGGCAACGCGGAATAAATGTAATAGGACAGAGGGCAATTACCAATGTCCCTGGACAGCGTGGGGGTAATATAACTATGTGTGCTGCCATCACCCAAAACGGGTCCTCCATCACAATGCCACACTGGGTCCGTACAACACCGGCCATATGCTCACTTTTCTGGATGCAATTTACACAACGCTTGTCCCTGATCCAGATGAGGAGCCTGCTATATTTGTGGTTTTATGGGACAATGTTAGTTTTCACCGGGCTGTTCTGGTCCAAAACTGGTTTGCCACCCATCCACAATTTGTAGTTTTGTACCTACCCCCATATTCACCTTTTCTAAATCCCATAGAGGAATTCTTCTCAGCCTGGCGCTGGAAAGTGTATGATTGCCAACCCTAAGCCCGCATGCCGCTTCTCCAGGCAATGGAGGACGCATGTGGGGACATAGAGGTTGCCTCTGTCCAAGGTTGTATACGCCATGCTATTGTGGCCAGACCCAGGCCGGAGAAGAGATGAAGCGTAGCTTAGCACTGGTGACTGCCCCCCCGGGACCCCACACACACAATTGTGTTCTTTACTGTATTCTAAAGAATATACTTTTGGTTTACATATGTTTATGGTTTTGTTGTATGCTACTGTATACAACAGTAATGTTTGGCCAAATAAATATTTTCTGTTTCTACATTGCATTGGTGTTTACAGTGTACTTGTTACCCCTCTCAGCAGATTACTTTCACTGTAGAACATTGTATTGAAATGTAGATATAAGCCTATGAAAGACCTGACTTGATTTTGTGTAAATGTAAGGGTGGAATCACAGCTACATGTACCACTACTGCACTAGCTGTCCTTAGTCTTTACTGTGCTTTGACCTTTCTCATTTGCATAATATTATGATCAAACAGTATTTACCATACAAAAGGTGTAGAGGTATAATCTATAAGCATGGCCCTGTGGGATGGTAAGAACTGTATACTCTCTCCTCTCACCTGTGCTACATTAACTCTACCTTCCTTTCTCTTCTTCAATTAGGTTTTATGGCCATTGGCCTCCAATATGTTGCAACACCGCAGCCAACTGAACAAGTGTATAAATCCATTATACACTACATAACCAAAAGTATGTGGACAACAGCTTGTTGAACATCTCTTTCCAAAATCATGGACCTTGATATAGAGTTGATCCCCCTTTGCTGCTGTAACAGCCTCCACTCTTCTGGGAAGGCTTTCCACTAGATGTTGGAACATTGCTGAGGGGACTGACTTCCATTCAGCCACAAGAGCATTAATGAGGTCGGGCACAGATATTGGGCGATTAGGCCTGGGTCGCTGTCGGCGTTCCAATTCTTTCCAAAGGTGTTCAATGGGGTTGAGGTCAGGGCCAGGTTAGGTCAGTGCAGGCCAGTCAAGTTCTTTCACACCAATTTCAAAAACCATTTCTGTATGGATCTCACTTTGTGCACGACGCCATTGTCATGCTGAAACAGAAAAGGGCCTTCCCCAAACTTTTGTCACAAAGTTGGTAGCACAGAATCATCTAGAATGTCATTGTATGCTGTAGCATTAAGATTTCCCTTCACTGTAACTAAGGGGCCTAGCCCGCACCATGAAAAACAGCCCCAGACCATTATTCCTCCTCTACCAAACTTTACAGTTGGCACTATGCATTGGAGCAGGTAGCGTTCTCCTGGCATCCGCCAAACCCAGATTTGTCCGTCGGACTGCCAGATGGTGAAACGTGTGATTCATCACTCCAGAGAACGCATTTCCACTGCTCCAGAGTCCAATGGTGGCCAGCTTTACATCACTCCAGCCAACGCTTGGCATTGCACATGGTGATCTTAGGTTTGTGTGCGGCTGCTCGGCCATGGAAACCCATTTCATGAAGCTCCCAACTAACAGTTATTGTGCTGACTTTGCTTCCAGAGGCAATTTGGAACTGAGTGTTGAGTGTTGTAACCGAGAACAGATGATTTTTACACGCTACGCACTTCAGCACTCAACGTTACTGTTCGTGTTTGTGTGGCCTACCACTTTGCGGCAGAGCCGTTGTTGCTCCTAGACGTTTCCACTTCACAATAACAGCACTTACAGTTGACTGGGGCAGTTCTAGCAGGGCAGAAATTTGACAAACTGACTTGTTGGAAAGGTGGCATCCTATGACGGTGTCACGTTGAGAGTCACTGAGCTCTTCAGTAAGGTGATTCTACTGTCAATGTTTGTCTATGGAGATTGCATGGCGGTGTGCTCGATTTTATACACCTGTCTGTGGCTGAAATAGCCGAAACTACAATGTCATACTCTTTTTGACCAGACAATTTCTGATTGATGGGCTACACATACTGAAAAAGAGGGTCACTATTTCGCTCACTCAGACACTTTCTCCGGAAAATTATGAAAAACAGAGAAACTAAAGATACATTAGTTGCTATCTTTTTTTCTCTGTACATTTTTGGGGAAGCCTGGCTTCCCTTGTCATCCATCAGTACACGTCATTGCTATTCCTGCTCTTTTCCCATGATCCATCAAACGCATTTATTGTGTCAGGTTCAATTTACACGTTTTTCAGTGCTTATTTGAATGTTATTGAGAAAACAGAAAGGTGTCAAATAGTTTTTTCTCAAACATCCTTTCTGAATTCAAAATTATTCGTAGACGTAATCATCTACTTTTTAATCTGATTGCAATATTTTTGCTGGTAACATAACGAATTACAGTTAGAGTTTTTTGATAAACCGTTACTCCACAATGCTGAGTGTCTCTAGTGTGGACATTACAACACACACAGAGCAAATGGAAATTCACTGCTCACTGTCTATATCTGTTGACCTACTCCATTGTCTCTATTGTGAACATTACATTACCCATCAAATAGAGCTCTGCTTACTGTATGCCAATGATCTACTGTGCAATGGTCTCTCGTGACAGACCGTCAGCACAATCAGATTTGCTTCCAGGTTCCAATGATCAAATGTGAGATTATGTTGTCATTATTGGAAAATTAAGTACTTTGTATAATAACAACAAATTGATAATGAGTAAAATATCATGAAACAGCTATATTATGCATTCCAAAGCCATCATATATCATTTCAGCAACATAAAACAACCATTCTATGCTCTGGTCAGATAGCCTACATAAACCATAAATCTACAATCTTTGCATTTTTTGTCACAGTTAACGAGAAATGTGCCAGTGACAGGTCAGTTAACACTGTCCTTTGTGAAGAACTGGGAGAAATGGGAGATGACAAGGAGAAGTCATGGCTGGGGATGATGTTGAAATCCCCTCAGAGTAGAGGCACAAATCCCCATGTCTAGGAAATCCGGGCTCCATCTTGGATAAGCCCAAAGCTCTCCGAACTGGACCCAATTTACAAAATGCTTTGATGGAGAGTTCATTTGAGTAAAAATGTACATCTTGAAACTTGGAGCTATCTGAGGCCATTTGAAAGCTATAACTGTATTATAGAAACCATAAGGCATGCGTAAAGAGATCTTCATTATACCTACTAATACTGCAATACCACTGTCTTAGAGTTTGATGTAGAGTGTGAAAGGATTTGGAAAGGATCAAATCTATAAAACAAAAAAAAGCAATGATCCATATTGATGATTGTCAAAAACTGGACATTCAACCCATGTTTCATTTGAACCATTTACAAATCTCCCTGTATAAATATTATATCATGTACATATTGAAGGCTATAACGTAACTGTTGAGCAAATATTTGTCTTTTTGAACATATGCTCATATTTGTACATTAAACTGAGTAACAGTTAAGCCCGCTGAATTTCTAAAAGGAACCAATTGAACCTGCCTTGAAGCAGGTCTAATGGTTAGCAGGGAATGACAGTATGTTGATATTGGAGTCAGAATACAAACAGAAAGCACCAAGATGCTCAGAAACTCTTCAGTGTGAATTATTGCAGATAAATCAGGGTAATCAAGTGCAGCAGCATTGGATGAACGCTGCAGTGAAACCCAAATAAATAAAAGTCAATTTTCCACAGTATGGAAACATTGGCAAGTATCAGGTGGAGAAAAATAATTACATTGCTGTAACGGTGGGTGAGTGATGGGTGTGGAGTCAGACGCAGAGAGCAAAAGTAAACGGGAAAAAACGCTTTAATGTCCTCTACAAAGTAACAGGTCCAAACATGGGTGAAGCCCTAAACACAGGTGCAAACAAACCCAAAACCACTGTTACAAAACCCGGACAGCGAAAACCCAAAAGACAACGATACACCACAAACGTAACAATAACAACAGAACACTGGAACAAAATAAAATAATGTGCATCAACGAAACAGTCCCATGTGGCGACAAACACTGACACGGAAGGTATGATTCTCAAATCAGAGACAACAATTGACAGCTGCCTCTGATTGAGAACCATACTAGGCCGAACTCAAAAACCAACATAGAAAAACAAACATAGACTACCCACCCCAACTCACGCCATGACCATACTAAAACAAATACAAAAAGAAAGAAACTAAGGTCAGAACGTGAGAGTACCCCCCCCCCCCTCAAAGGTGCGGACTCTGGCCGCAAAACCTGAACCTATAGGGGAGGGTCTGGGTGGGCGTCTGTGGCGGCTCTGGCACGGGACGTGGACCCCACTTCACCATAGTTTTTTTGCGCCTCTTAGCCCGCCTCCGTGGCCTCTTTAGAGCGACACTCGCCGCCGACCTTGGACTGGGGAGGGCGATTCTGGCATCGCCTGGCTGACTGATGGATCTTGCAGCTCCTGGTTGGCTGGCGGCTCTGGCGGCTCCTGGCTGACTGACGGCTCTGGCGGCTCCTGGCTGACTGGCGGCTCTGGCGGCTCCTGGCTGACTGACGGCTCTGGCGGCTCCTGGCTGACTGGCGGCTCTGGCGGCTCCTGGCTGCCTGGCGGCTCTGGCTGACTTGCGGCTCTGGCAGCTCCTGGCTGACTGGCGGCTCTGGCGGCTCAGGACAGACTGACGGCTCTGGCGGCTCAGAACAGACTGGCGGCTCAGGACAGACTGGCGGCTCTGGTGGCTCAGGACAGATGGGAGACTCTGGCGGCTCAGGACAGACGGGTGGGGCTGCCACCGGAGGGCTGGTGCGTGGAGGTGGCACCGGACAAACCGGACCGTGAAGGTGCACTGGAGCTCTTGAGCACCGAGCCTGCCCAAACTTACCTGGTTGAATGCTCCCCATAGCCAGGCCAGTGCGGCGAGGTGGAATAGCCCGCACTGGGCTGTGCTGACGAACTGGGGACACCATGCGTAAGGCTGGTGCCATGTACACCGGCCCGAGGAGACTCAAAAACCAACATAGAAAAACAAACATAGACTGCCCACCCCAACTCACGCCCTGACCATACTAAAAGAAAGACAAAAACAAAGGAACTAAGGTCAGAACGTGACAATTGCATCAATAATATATTTATAACGCTTTGCCAAGTATCCCCCCGGGCGAATCAAGCCAACAATGTGGTGTTTTTTCTTCATCTTCTCAAAAATGTTTAATGAATGTTTGTCCTTGGTGCTGCCTGCTAGCATTCTTGGTGGCTCTCCAGGTCTTTAGATCCCATTTGTTCTTCCAGAAAACATATTCATAATATTGACAAATGAATTAGTTTGAGAGGCTGTTCCAAGCCCACCACACCCCATACCCATTTTCACATCCACACACATACAGATATACACCACAGACAAACTATCTCCAGCGAGAGCATTTGACACTGTAGCACATCTCCCAATAGGCTTCGTTGCTATTGAAATAGATTATTTATCATTTATCAGAGTTAACTGTAATTACTTTTTAACTCAGTTGCAAGGCTAACAAAGCGTGTGTTACGTATCTTTTTACTGCTTTAAGGATGAGCTTTATGTATTCAGCATCCACATGTATACATCAATGACTACAGACAAATGTATAATATGATCATCGATCTTACAGGTTTGACAGTAAACATATGGCTGTCCATCTTTCAGACTGCCAGTGTTTCATTGCCACTGATACTGCGATATCAGTCTACTGTGTTACTGTGTTGCAGCATTGCACCATACCAATCTACTGTGCCATATTTTGTATTTCAATCTAATTGACTCTGATTCTCTCTGTTTCTCTCTCACTGTTACCACCATCTGCTTGTCCATATTGTGTGATCCTGCATTTGGTCCTTGCGGCTCTGCTCCAGACGTCACTTTTGGCCTCCTCCTCGGTGTGTTTGTGGTATGTGGCTTGGTCCTGCTGACTCTTTGTGCCTTCGCCTCCTGGAAGCTGTGCTGGGTGCCTTATTTGCGGAATAAAGAGGCAGCGGCCCTCTCCTCCAACTCTGCAGCCATCACTCCGGCCTGTGGTCCCCCAGACGACTGCCCTCCCTTCCACCTCCACCTTCACCCTCCTCACCCCCTCCACCACAACCAGCACAAGTTCCTCCCCAGCCCCAACCAGCAAAAGTCACCGGTTACCATGGCAACGGATAAGGTGAAAGACCCGATGGGTTCCATGGGATTCCTAGAGGCTGCTGTGAAGATAAGCCACACATCGCCTGACATCCCCGCCGAGGTGCAGCTCTCAATGAGGGAGCACTTTTTGAGGCGCACGCAACGCATGCAACGGCAAGCCACTGAGCCCGCTTCTTCCACCAGGTCAGCACCCACAGCACGCACGCACACACACACACACACACACACACACACACACACACACACACACACACACACACACACACACACACACACACACACACACACAGACATGCTCCCTCACACAAATAAACACACACACCACACACACACACACGGTCAGAAAAATTGAATGGCTATAATAATAAAAATAAAAAGATTAAAGTTTAAAGAACCTGACATGTACACAGGGACAGTACAGGCCAAATCTCCAAATCATGATAGAAAAGCCAACGTTTAATCTACCTGAAACCACTTCAGCATTTCACTGCCACACAGGCATACACACATATGCGCGCACACACACACGCACACACACACACACACACACACACACACACACACACACACACACACACACACACACACACACACACAGAAGCATGTTCAGAAAAACTGAATGGGTCAGTTAGTCAGCAGAAATATCTATAGTCCGTTAGAAAGAAACTTCATAGGGACCTCACAAAAAAACGGCAAAAATAACGTCACTAACAAAGTTACGAATGAACTTTTATCTGAATTCAATTTGTTATTCCACAGCTGTTTAAAAATACAAATGGTACATGATTATCATAGTGAAAAAGACAATTATGTTTCAATTTGATTCGGTCCTCCCAAGCGCTTGTGTTACTTTTTGCCTGTGAGCCATTTGGTGCTGTTCATTTAATATAAGGTTAATATCTCCAGACCACTTCATGATGAGTAATGCAATACACTTAAAAGTGTAAAATCACCAGTAAAACAACCCCAATTATTTTTGGATGTACCTCAAATTATTTTTCAATAACATAATCTCTGTGCTCTGTTGTCTTGAAATACCCATACCCATCCTGAATAACAGCCCCCTAAGAGTAGGACAATTTATACTACTGACTAAGATAAATTGAATTGGGGACCATGTAGTTCTAGGTTGCAGAAACACTATTAAGATTCGAGAAACCACTTGGAATTGAATTCACCTGCTGGGCACTCAAGCAATTTTTCAAAACACTGACCTTTCCAGACGCCACAATGAAGCTGTTCATATTCTCCCTCTTCTCCTCTCTCTCTGCCTTTTTACACACCGCATGTCGCTACTACAGGCTGAATGGTTTAGTGGGGTTCTCATATTTCTCCCTCCTCTCTTCTGTCTCTGCAGACACAGCTCATTCAAAAGGCACCTGCCCAGGCAGATGCAGTCTATCAGCCTGGACCTGGGCAATGACTATGCGGATGAGGATGAGCAGCCCACCAGCATCGGACGCATCAAACCAGAACTCTACAGACAGAAGACCTTGGATACAGACGAGTCCGCCAAGAACAGCAACGCCAAGAACTGCGGGAAGATCAACTTCTCCCTGAAGTACGACTATGACAATGAGGCCCTCCTGGTCAACATCCTCAAGGCCTTCGACCTGCCCGCCAAGGACCTGTGCGGCAGTTCCGACCCCTACGTCAAAATCTATCTTCTCCCAGATCGCAAGAAGTTCCAGACGCGCGTCCACCGGAAGACGCTCAACCCCACGTTCGACGAGTCCTTCCAGTTCCCCGTGCCTTATGATGAGCTGGCTGTTAGGAAGCTCCACATGAGTGTGTTTGACTTTGACAGGTTCTCCAGACATGATATGATCGGGGAGGTGGTGGTGGATAACCTTGTTGAGACGTCAGACCTCTCCAGGGAGACAGACATTTGGAGGGACATTCAGTTCGCCACAACTGTAAGAATGTCTGTCTGTTTGTCTTTGACTCAAAGCAGAGTTGACATAGCCTGATCCCAGATCTGTTCGTGCTGACCAGCCTAAAGTTAACATTACTTATATTTGAAACCAGTTGTAATAATCTCATTCAAATCATATGCCCCCCCTTCCAGCAGAACAAAAAATGATGAAGAAATGTGAGTTCAGCATGTCACAAATCTTTTGTTGAAGTAAGAATGTATTCAAGTCATATGAAATTATAGTAATTATAAGCTAAAGGCATAAAAAGTACATGTAATCATCGCAAAGGTCATAAAACTGTCTCGGCAAAAAAATTGAGCCCTCCAACGAGATACTGAAGTGGTCATTATATTTGACAGTAATTCTATTTGGATGGTGTCCTGAGGATGTCTTGATGAATAGTGCACTATGCTGTTGGCATCCGTTTGGATTCTATTGGAGTCTACATCACTCTGGCATCGTTCTGGCATCACTCTGGCAGCTCTCTGGTCTGAGGGGTACCTCTGTCAGATTATTTTATTTGGCCCGTATTGTTAGACTTCAGCTGCTTTTGGAGGGCAGTTCAATAATCTAGTAGTTATTGCTAAAGTGGCAGAAAGCAGTTGGCTCGTTGCTTAACAAACACATATTATTGAACAAGGACTCCCAGCCAAAACTCCCTCAACCACAGTGTTATATAAAGTAATGTATATAGTAGACGGACAAGGACGGTTCTAAATGTAATTGTTGCGTTGAGGATGTAGTAGCAGGCATAAAGGGTTTGAGGTGCATGTACTAGGCCTACCTTTAATATGAGCCTTGAACTGAGTGAAAGTACTGTTTACAAATGGGGGATGCATAAATAACACCGACCCACTTGGATCAGGAACATCAAGAGTGTAGAGGGGGCTGAGGGCTGGGAGGAGGGCAGGGTGGAAGACTTATTGACTTCAGGCAGTGTCTTAGAGCATGATCCATACAAACTATTTTGAGAGGGGTTTCTCACTAATCATAGGCCGCATGATGCATAAATGTTTAGGTAAGCCTGATTTATACATCTATAGGTAGGCCAACTGTGTCCACTGTTTCATCCTGTGGTGATAAAGTGATAAATGATAGTGGCTGATCACAAACTCAGAGGAAGTGAATGGTTGGGGCCGTATTGCTTGAGAATCAGCTTCAATCTAAAGTCTTATCCTGGCTCAAACCCTAACTGTAGCATTTTCCCTCATAACACTGACACTTGCATCCCTTGCCTTAGCACCACACCCCAGTTTTAATCCTGGCCCTTTAACTACTGCAAACCTGCACTGGTGCCGTGAAAAGCAATACTGTTTAACAAAGAGGAGGCATTAATAACAGGTAATACTGTCTCCAGACAGAGAGGGCAAGGGAGCCGTGCGTAAACTAAATGTTCTGACATTACTGAAGTCTTCACAATGATTCATTAGCTCCATTTCATAACTGTAAATGTCAATATTGCATACAGTTCACGTACCACATTAGTCTTCTAAGATGCTCTGGACTAGAAAGTATTTTATGACACATTTGCTGTGGACTCATATTACTGCACGGAATCCAACTTTGTCTTCATCAACCAAATTCCCTCTCCCATTGGAGTGCTTTAGCTAAATCAGCTTTAAGTGCTTGAGACATTAAGTCCACATCACATCCCAAGTCATGGGATTTCTCTGTCAGGGGGGGGGGGGGGGGGGGGGCTCACCATAGCCCATTTAAAGTGATTAGAACCTCACCAACTTTAATGCATGTTCATGGGATGAAGCTTAGTCAGAACACCCTGGGAGAGACTGAGAACGAAACTTTCACTCCACATGAAATACTAACATTACATTTTAAACTCTTAACACTCCACATTAAATATTAACATTACATTTTAAACACTTAACACTACACATGCAATACTAACATTACATTTGAAATGCTTAACACTCCACAGGTGGCCATAAAGTAGACATTTTTCACTGTCCTGCAGATTTGTCTCTACAACTTCCTCAGTGTGAGCCTGATACTCAGTTCTGTTTGTGATGACAGGCTTCACACCAATATCTCTTGAGGGATTTTGGAAAAGCATTGGCTGCTTCACAATCCATTTCCATTGTAATGTTATTGCCCTTGCGCCAGTAGGGCTTGAAGGCATCCTTCCAGTGATGTGTGTCACATTAGTTTGTTTCTCTGTTTGTTCCCACAGGAGAGTGTAGACTTGGGAGAGATCATGTTCTCACTATGCTACCTGCCAACCGCAGGACGACTCACTCTCACCGTCATCAAGTGCAGGAACCTCAAGGCCATGGATATCACTGGATATTCAGGTAGGCAACCTTTATTTGTGTGAGGGAGCATGTCTGTGTGTGTGTGTGTGTGTGTGTGTGTGTGTGTGTGTGTGTGTGTGTGTGTGTGTGTGTGTGTGTGTGTGTGTGTGTGTGTGTGTGTGTGTGTGTGTGTGTGTGTGTGTGTGTGTGTGTGCGTGCGTGTGTGTGTGCGTGCGTGCGTGCGTGCGTGCGGGTGTGGGTGGGTGTGTGTGCGTATGTGCTCTCGTGCACATTTGTGATGAAGTCAAAGTGAAAATAAACCCCGGCTGTAACATATCAAATTATAGATGTTATCAAATGCTGAATAAAAAGAGCAAACGAAGGGAAGTCCTCTCTAGTGCTGAGCTCTGTTTCTGTGAGAATCTTTTCATATTCACCACTGGCAATTTGAAGATGTCACCTACAACTACTCATTTCTCTGAGGTTTCAGTCAGTGTTTTTATTCTAATCTAGGTGTGTCCCAGGTGGTACCCATTCCCATATAGTGCACTACAAAGGGCTAAAAGTTGTGCACTATGTAGGAAATAGGGTGCCATTTGGGATGTAGGATAACAAACTGCTGTTCCATATTCAGTTTATATTATCAATAACCAAATATAATTTGAGGAAATATGTTTGCTTGCGAATACAAGTGACATTCTCTGTTCTCTAAATGCTGTGAATCTTGTAGTATGTATTTCAAACAATTATTTTATTATTTGTTATTATTTTTCCGCTCATCGTTAACGACATTTTACAAGTTTAACATCCCTTCTCAGTTGAGGATTTAAATGTCTACCAATTGTTGCTGGATTGAATTGGATCTGTGTGCAGTAAACCATGGCTAGTAAATTGTACCCTGAAGCATATTTGGTTGCAAAGCAAGCACTCTTTATATTGTTGTGTATGGATCTAAGGCAGCTTACATCTGACTAGTTTACTGGCATAATGGATTATAGGAGCTGAGGGATGAAGATTGAAATCAGTATTCACCACGCCAATATGTTTCACTTTATTCCATTAAAACACTATTTCAGCAGCTTTTGCTTCCTCCTCTTTCAATACATGAGGTGATTACTCATCAATATCAAATGTACAGAGATTTATTTCAGACCTTTCCAAGGATGTTATTGTTATATTTAGGTGTATAGGTAGCATAGGAGTATAATACACATGGGAAATTTACTTTATGGGAAATGAAATTGATCGCTGCAGCATCAAAATGTATGTGTTGAGTTATGTTGAGGTCACTGCAGGCTTAATAAGAATAGCGTTATGTTCTCACATACTGAAACAATACCTGCATGCTTCAAATTTCAAGTGTTATTAGTCGTATGTACACTATACACATGGTATACATCATCCAACAAAATGCTTATTTGCAGGTTCCTTCTCGACAATGCAACAACAATAAGAAATAATACAAGATAAGAATACGAACATGAAGTAAATGGCTCAGTAGAATAGAATAAACATCTTAGCAGGAAGGCACAATTTATAGTCCAATATTTACACGTGTTTTTGGGAAAGGGGGGATTGGGGGGCAAGTGTTTAAATTGTGCATTATTTAGCAATAATAATACGAGTCTGGCATCAACAGATGGGATGCGTGTCTAGCATGAATGTGTGTCTCTGTGTGTGCGTGTGTGTGTGTGTGTGTGTGTGTGTGCGTGTGTCTGTGTGTGTGGATGAGTTTATATATGTGTGTGTGTGTGTGTGCGTGTGTCTTTCCCTGTGTGTGTGTGTGTGTGTGTGTGTGTGTGTGTGTGTGTGTGTGTGTGTGTGTGTGTGTGTGTGTGTGTGTGTGTGTGTGTGTGTGTGTGTGTGTGTGTGTGTGTGTGGATGAGCCTATATCTGTGTGTGTGTGTGCGTGTGTCTGTGTGTGTGTGTGTGTTGATGGGTATATATCTGTGTGTGTGTTCATGCATGTGTGTGTGTGCGTGTGTCTGTGGATTAGTGGATTAGTGGATGAGTGCATATCTGTGTGGGTGTATGCGTAAGTGAGCGAGTGCATGTGTGCTAAGGTGCAAAGAGTCAGTGCAGGTGGTCAGTCCAGTTCAAGTGTTCAGCAGTCTGATGGCTTGTAGATAGAAACTATCTCTGAGCCTGTTGGTATCAAACATCATGCTCCATGTGGGGTCCTTGATAATGCTGCATGTCAAGTGTTCTGGTGATAAATGTACAGAATCTCTTTCTCAAATCAAGGATTAAAACACAAGGAGATTTCTGGGCACCACGATTAATCTCAAGATAATGCGCCCATAGAATATAGAATTTACATCCTGATTTATATCTTATAGCTTTTTCTCTTTTTCACTTCAGATCCCTACGTCAAAGTGTCCCTCATCTGTGACGGGAGGCGTTTGAAAAAGAAGAAGACGACCATCAAGAAGAACACTCTGAACCCCACATACAATGAGGCCATCATCTTCGACATCCCCCCAGACAGCATGGACCACGTCAGCCTGCACATCTCAGTCATGGACTATGACTTGTGCGTATAACACTTTGATTTAATCTTGGCATCCATAAGACAAATCTGGCATGCACTTGGCCAGCTACTTGGTAACAGTCTGTCAAGCACTGTCAAAAAATTCAACTCAGATGGTTCTCTCAGAATATTCAGCATCTGTGTAGTTTGCACAATACGCCCCCTAGAATAGAACAGTGCTTATGATGTCTATCATGATGTCTAAAATAAAAGTAAACACTACAAATAGAAAGAATATATCAGGAGTCAGAACATTCACTTCACTGGTTGAATGGAAGCTCTGAGGGTAGTCTTTATCAACTAACGTGGCAGCTGCCGACTGGCGAACCGACTCTACTTTGAGGCTATCAGCCAAGGCTTCCTTGTTTTGTACCAGTCCATCCCTTAGATCCAGGATTATGATGTGGAAGAACAGAGATCCCTTCTGGTCTGGACTTTGTTGGTGCCATTACCATTTGTAGTTGTTTATTCATCCCATTTACATTTCAGACATTATCTCTCCAAGAGATATGGAAATGACTCCTTTTAACCATAACTCGCTTTATCTTCACATGAACTGCTACTACTAATTATCACCTCTCCCTTTTAACTTTCCATCTTGCAGGCGTATCCTCTGATAACTAAATGTATACTGTACTTGTTATAAGGGTTGGAGAGGGGTGAAATAATTTAGCCAAATTAGCTTTTTTAATGTGAATGCAAAGATCTTACATTGGTGTGTTCCCAATTTATTTTTTGATTCTATTTTGTAAAACAAATTCAGCTATGAAATCAATCCTGCATTTTGTAATGTAGTGTCTCTGAAGAGCAGGATTAGCTGTACTGTTGTGTTGATGTTGTGTGTGTTGTCTGGCCCCTGCAGGGTAGGTCACAATGAGATCATTGGTGTGAACCGTGTGGGGTGCAGTGCTGAGGGGCTTGGCAAGGGCCACTGGAACGAGATGCTGGCGTACCCACGCAAGCCCATTGCACACTGGCACCCCCTACTGGAGGCCAAGAAATCAGAGAAAGAGGTTAGTTCATACAGCACGCTGCAGTGTGTGAAGAATTCGTAGGCATGAATATTGCATATAGTAAAAAATGTAGAGACATTTTTTCAAGGATCACATGTAGGATAAATAGTCAATGTCAGATATTGTAACAGTGTAATATCTATCTTCTAACTGAAGTGTGTGTGTGTGTGTGTGTGTGTGTGTGTGTGTGTGTGTGTGTGTGTGTGTGTGTGTGTGTGTGTGTGTGTGTGTGTGTGTGTGTGTGTGTGTGTGTGTGTGTGTGTGTGTGTGTGTGTGTGTGTGTGTGTGTGTGTGTGTGTGTGTGTGTGTGTGTGTGTGTGTGTGTGTGTGTGTGTGTGTGTGTGTGTGTGTGTGTGTGTGTGTGTGTGTGTGTGTGTGTGTACGTGTGTGTGTGTGTGTACGTGTGTGTCTGTGTCTGTGTACTGCAGTGGAAAACGCGGACGGCCAGTTTAGACAGCCAGGGCTCTTGCCCCTCCCCCAGGCCTCCTTCTAGCCCCTGAGCAGAACCACCTGTGACCCTAGTGAAATGGTCTCCTCTCTCTCCTACTAATCCTACATCCTGTCTGGTCTGTCTGCCTGCGCCTGAGGAGAAACATAACCCCACTCAGTCTCTTTCTCAGTCTTCACTCTCCCTCAAGTGTAGCAGCAAAGTGATCCCGTTCCCAAGAACTGATCCTGGATCAGCATCGCTGTCAGTTGTTTGTGACGTAACAATGCTTTTTTTGAATCAACATGAAGTGTTGAACTTAGGTTTACTGATCTGGAGTCAATCCCAGTACTTGGGGTGCTTTGGATTAGTTTTATCCTGAGCTTCTCATCAAGTGAGTCCCCAAAGGGAGAGCTTGTTGTCTGAGTGGAACAACAGACTGCCGGTTCCGAGTGTATCTATCTATGGGTTGAGTCCAAATGAATGTGATCACAGTTCTCTCACAGGGACTTGGTCCAACACACTGAAGTTTCTGCTCAACACAGAGAGAGAGAGAGAGAGAGAGAGAGAGAGAGAGAGAGAGAGAGAGAGGGGGAACATGGAAACATAGTGAGAGAGCCAGTCAGTGGTCATTACAAGCTGTCACTTTATATTGGATCAGTTGGTCAAAATATGTTGCTTTCCTTAAGATAGGAAATGAAAGACTGGATTGACCTAAGGAATATCTAAAGCCGTCTGCCCTTACTATCTATCTACTAATATTGTGTGGAAGTAACAAAAACAATAAGGCACAAACAAATGTGTTGTTATTTAAAAAACAAAACATTAATTGTCATATTAACCAAGCCAAAGAAGGCAAAAAAAAACACATTTCACAATAGTACCTATGTTGAATATTTTCTCAATGTCAACCATTACATGTTCAGGAGTAATGAGCAGAACTTAAAGGGATGATTTTGACCTGTCAAATAGTGTTCATCAAATTTATAGAGAGTCATAAAGAAAAAAATATGTGCAACACATCATATAAGCACATTGCAACACCATTGATGCATAGCCTGCTGAGAGAGTCTTTCTATGGAACAAAAAATGGTTAAAAAGCACACAGACTCCGAACCACCCTTACCTCTCCCTCCTGTTTCTTTCCTTGTTAGTCTTGGTGCTCTTGCCTATTCCATCGGAGAGTGTATTCTCATTAGTCCTGCTCCCATAGGTTTTCTCTCTCAGCCGATGGTATTGCACATCTTCAGCACCTTCTTATTGTATTCTGTTCCCTGGGGTTGGTTTGAACTGTACAGCACAGTCCTCTTTCTGCAATGTATAGTTTGTATTTCCCACCAGAATACAAAGTAGATATACATTGGCTTGCGAAAGTATTCACCCCCCTTTGCATTTTTCCTATTTTGTTGCCTTTACAACCTGGAATTAAAATGGATTTTTGGGCGGTTTGTGTCGTTTGATTTACACAACATGCCTACCACTTTGAAGATGCAAAATATTTTTTATTGTGAAACAAACAAGAAATAAGACAAAAAAAACATAAAACTTGAGTGTGCTTAACTATTCACCCCTCCCAAAGTCAGTACTTTGTAGAGCCACCTTTTGCAGCAATTACAGCTGCAAGTCTCTTGGGGTATGTCTCTAAAAGCTTGGCACATCTAGCCACTGGGATTTTTGCCCATTCTTCAAGGCAAAACTGCTCCATCTCCTTCCAGTTGGATGGGTTCCGCTTGTGTACAGCAATCTTTAAGTCATTATCTTTGGTCTCTTTGTTGCCTCTCTGATTAATGCCTTCCTTGCCTGGTCTGTGAGTTTTGGTGGGCGGCCATCTATTGGCAGGTTTGTTGTGGTGCCATATTCTTGCCATTTTTTAATAATGGATTCAATGGTGCTCCGTGGGATTTTCAAAGTTTATGATATTTTTTTATTACCCAACCCTGATCTGTATTTCTCCACAACTTTGTCCCTGACCTGTTTGGAGAGCTCCTTGGTCTTCATGGTGCCGCTTGCTTGGTGGTGTTGCAGACTCTGGGTCCTTTCAGAACAGGTGTATATATACTGAGATCATGTGACAGATCACTTAAATTGCACAAAGGTGGACTTTATTTAAGTAATTATGTGACTTCTGAAGGTAATTGGTTGCACCAGATCTTATTTAGGGGCTTCATAGCAAAGGGGAGTTCACACGCCACTTTTACATTTTTTATTTCTTAGAATTTTTTGAAACAAGGAATTTCACTTCACCATTTTGGACTATTTTGTGTATATCCATTACATGAAATCCAAATAAAAATCCATTTAAATTACAGGTTGTAATGCAACAAAATAGGAAAATTGCCAAGGGGATGAATACTTCTGCAAGTAAATCTAGTATTGTTGTGTTATGGGAGTTTTCCTTATCCTTAAGTGTTCAGAACTCTCCTCCAAAAGAGGAGAACATCACCCTCGGGGGACCAATAATCAACTCTTAATTTTATATTTATTTTCTATCATGAGGCACCATTGTAACTTGTGGTTTGTAATGATCTGACTTTGAATCTGCCCATCATACAAGGACCAGTTTATTGGATATCGTTGAGGAGCTTGATCTGAATCCAAACAAATGATTTGCATTATTGAACCCTTTTTGCAATGCTTCGACAAAATCAAATTCGTCGGCCTTTACATGCAGGCAGTCATGTATGTAGCTACTTCTATTGTATGCCATACATGTGTACTATTGGATCTAATGGATGGATATATACAAAGGTTAAAGGAATCCTGATTTGATTAAGACAGCTATGTAATATTTATATTTCTTTCTACATTGTGGTACTATGATGAGTGCAGTACAACCTAATATTTGATGTCCTCTCAATAGCCAAATACAGTATGTATTAAACAGACAAAAGAAATCAAACTGATTGGTGTATAGTTTTTTGGTGCCAAATGTGCTTGTAGCAAAGGTAGACTATAATTTGCTCTGTGACAAAAATAAGGAAAGTAATTTCAGTCATCAAAATTAATATTTTCTTTCCAGTGAGACTGATTATTTTCTGTGCTATGTAGTAAACATATTGTTTCAATTATTAGAACAAATACATCATGGATTACCAATGTTTTTTTAATAATAAATGTGCAACTGAAAGTAGCCTATCATTTGAGAGAGGTATTTTAATAATATCTTCAATTTGATTAGAAGGATTCTTGTTTATCCCAGTTGGGTTATTTAAGACGTAACACAAATCAGGAATATTTATCAATGTTGTTTTATGTTGACCGTTTTAGTGTTTTGATTTGACATTGGCAAGCACATGTTTGAAAGCAGGTCTGCCTATAATGTGGGTATCAGGAAATGGGTGTTGTTTGTAGTACATGAGGAGCATTTCTGAGTAGCATTCTTCTCTACGTTTATCCCTTGAGTGCTCTAAACTGAAGCTTCTTTCTCCATGCATTCTGTCTACAGAACTTTGGCACTGGTCGTATGGTAGTAGTTGTTTGTGAATCAAAGAGGTAATTGTAACTCAATGACAGTAAAATGGTCATGACAAGGTGGCTTCTGCCTGACTACAGCTGCAGAGCAGAAGCATGTTTTAAGATGGTATAAATTAAACAGAGATGATCTGGAAGAACCATGGGAAAAGTGAACAAGGAAAATGGTTAAAGTGAATGAACTAAATAGACACACAATAGAACACTGTTTTAGCTATTCCTCCTAGAGAGAGCAAGAGTTAACCTTGTTTACTTTGTCTCCACTGTCTAAGAGACAGACAGACAGACAGACAGACAGACAGACAGACAGACAGACAGACAGACAGACAGACAGACAGACAGACAGACAGACAGACAGACAGACAGACAGACAGACAGACAGACAGACAGACAGACAGACAGACAGACAGACAGACAGACAGACAGACAGACAGACAGACAGACAGACAGACAGACAGACAGACAGACAGACAGACAGACAGACAGACAGACAGACAGACAGACTAGCCAATAGATAGTCAAAGGCCGATGTCTTGCCGTGAGTCAGTGACATTTCTCTAATTGGCAGTTGGTGAGACGCAATTCAATGAGTCACTTGTTGGATTCCCTCACACCACTATTGTTTCTTTCTGCACAATGTGATTCATTGGGTTTCCTCACATAGTATGTAAAGTTACAGTACTGGCAGACTCCTGATATCTGATTCACTACAGTTTGTTGGATTGTTGGATTCCCTCACACCACTAAAATCAAACCAAATACAACAGTGAAATGCTTACTTACAAGACCTTAACCAACAATGCAGTTTTAAGAAAAATACCTTAAAAAAAATGAAATAAAGTAAGAGATAATTAAAGAGCAGCAGTAAAATAACAATAGTGAGGCTTTAGACAGGAGGCACCCGCACATTGCATTACTGTTTTTTTTCTTCTTCTTTTTCTGCTCAGTGTGATTCTTCAGTTGTTCTCACATACAGTATATAGGTATACACTTGCTGGTTACATTCCTGATTAGATTCATGCCATTTCTGTACCGATATCTGATTCCCAAGTTTGTTTCTATTTGACAAAAATGGTTGAAATAACTGA
This sequence comes from Oncorhynchus kisutch, assembly GCF_002021735.2. NCBI lineage: Eukaryota > Metazoa > Chordata > Actinopteri > Salmoniformes > Salmonidae > Oncorhynchus > Oncorhynchus kisutch. The sequence continues at coordinate 71,863,891 of NC_034190.2, read as the reverse complement.
CTGTAGATTTTGTTCATCCCCTGTTTCAGTAACGTGCGTTTAATAATGATGATGATCTTATGTTCTGATAATATAGCCTAGAGTGTTTGTTTCCTTAGTAGGTATCATACTAAATCTATTTAGCCTCAGTTTATGGACTGTTAAAGACCTTATAGCTTTGGCTATTATTATTATCGTTATGTTCCTCAATATGATGTTGTATCCCTTCCATTCCTCATGGATAGCTCTGACTTTTTGTATTGAAGATTTGTACTTGTAATATAACTGTTTGACAACTGTTCTTGTAATTGAAGCCAAATGTTGTTAGTTCAGATAAGGGTTTTGTTTTATTTTTGGTTGCTTTTAAATCCTGAATCGTTATGACTCATAATATGAGGTCCAATGTGTAATAAACTGATCAAAAAACTATAATTGTATCAGTTGTTATATATGTATATACATTCATGAGCAGTATTGTAGCAACAGAAGACATGTTTTGAATTATGGTGGTGCAAAGTTGGGTTCAAAACGTGGAGTACTATTTCTCATTTTAAGATTTCACCTAAGATTGAACTTTTTAGTGAAATAATTGTATTCTTTGTGCAGATGAACAATTTCACAACTACGTATCTCAAAGTGTACAACAAAGGGACCAAGCAGCAGGAAGACAAAATGGTTTGAACTATAAAATGTAAACACAACATGTAAAGTGTTGGTCCCATGTTTCATGAGGCTGAAATAAAAGATCCCAGAAATGTTTCATACACACAAAAATCTTATTTCTCTAAAATGTTGTGCACAAATTTGTTTCCATCCCTGTTAGTGAGCATTTCTCCTTTGCCAAGATAATCCATCCACCTGAGAGGTGTGCCATATCAAGAAGCTGATTAAACAGCGTGATCATTACACAGATGTTCCTTGTGCTGGGGACAATAAAAGGCCACTCTAAAATGTGCAGTTTTGTCACACAACACAATGCCACAGATGTCTCAAGTTTTGAGGGAGCGTGCAATTGGCATGCTGATTGCAGGAATGTCCACCAGAGCAGTTGCCAAAAAAATTGAATGTTAATTTCTCTGCCATAAACCGCCTCCAACGTTGTTTTAGAGAATGTGGCAGTACGTCCAACTGGCCTTACAACCCCAGACCCTGTGTAACCACGCCAACCCAGGACCCCCACATCCGGCTTCTTCACCTATGGGATCGTCTGAGACCAGACCTTTCCAGGCCCACCCATGGCTGCTCCCCTGCCCAGTCATGTGAAATCCATATATTAGGGCCAAATGTATTTATTTAACTTGACTGATTTCCTTATATAAACTGTAACTCAGCAAAATCGTTGACATTTTTGCATGTTAAGTTTATATTTTTGTTTAGTATAAAACAAAACATGGACTATGAATAGTCAAGTTAACTGAGGGTAGCTGGGGCATAGCTGGGGCACTCGATCAAGGCTTTAACTTATACACAGTTTCTGATCTGTGCCCCTAATCAATCCAGTTGTTGCAGACATGATATTACAGTTCGAAAATACTTTATATCAAACTGTAGGAATATGTTTGATAATGGGCACCTACAGTAATGTTAAGTAAGAATTTTCTGAGAGACAAGTGTTACAGTATGGAAAATGGGTTGGTTGGTACCAACAAAAAACTCTCCATGCCAGTGATTGTCTTTACATTAAAATATGATCCATTCATAGTATTTGTACTAAAGTACCCACTGTAGCCACTTAAACCATTAGCTCCCTCTTCACAGGGTAGCAGGGTAGCCTAGTGGTTAGAGTGTTGGACTAGTAACTGAAAGGCTGCAAGATCAAATCCCCAAACTGACAATGTACAAATCTGTCATTCTGCTCCTGAACAAGGCAGTTAACCCACTGTTTCTAGGCTGTCACTGAAAATAAGATTTTGTTCTTAACTGACTTGCCTAGTTAAATAAAAGTTAAAAAAAATTTTTTTTTATGGACAGTTGTCATAGGATCTGGTTGCCATTGTCCCAGGCATAGATCTGTTTCCCCTGAGGGTTGTACTTCAGACTGGTGTGGGCTACATACCTCCTGGTACAAGAGAGGAGCCTCATCACTGTTCACCATATCATTCACGTGAAGCACACACTGCATCTGGGAACGACTTTGCTCCCTGGTGTTGTAGACCACGGCTGCCCAACCCTCTTCCTGGAGATCTGTCCTGTGGGTTTTCAGTCTAACCCTAATTTAACACACCTGATTCTACTAAATAGCTGCTCAACAACACCTTAACTAGCTGAATCAGATGTGCTAAATTAGGGTTGGACTGAAAACCTACAGGACAGAAGATCTCCAGGAAAAGGGTTGGGCAGCCCTGGCAAAGACCGTCCCACAGACCACGAAGGCTGCCTCCACATTCTCCCGATGACACTGTGTGTCCCACATCTGCTCTATATCCAGGCTGCCTCAGACCATCTTAAGCCAGGTTAAGCGACTCACTCTGCGTGGTGGCATACAAAACCCAGAAGCATTCCTCATTGGCAGCCATGTCCAAAACAGTCTCTGGGTTGAGGCTGTAAACGGGTCTATGGTCCACCGCCTCCACTGGAAAGACAGCACTGTCTGTCACCCAATCAAATAACATTTTATGGGTCACATACACATATTTAGCAGATGTTATTGCGGGTGTAGTGAAATGGTTGTGTTCCTAGCTCCAACAGTGCAGTAGTATCTAACAGTGCAGTAATATCTAGAAATGATTCACAACAATACACAAATCTAAAAGTAAAATAATGGAATAAGGAAATATTTAAATATTAGATCAAGCAATGTCGGAGTGGCATTGACTAAAATACAGTAAGAATAGAATACAGTATATACTTATGTGATGAGTAAAGCAGTACGTAAACATTATTTTAAATATTATTAAAGTGACTAGTGTTCCATTATTAAAGTAGCATGTGATTCCAAGTCTATATAGGGCAGCAGCCTCTAAGGTGCAGGGTTGCGTAACCGGGTGGAAGCCGGCTATTTAACAGTCTGATGGCCTTAAGATCAGTCTCTCGGTCCCAGCTTTAATGCACCTGTACTGATGGGGTATTCTGGATGATAATGGGGTGAACAGGCCGTGGCTCGGGTGGCTGATGTCTTTGATGATCTTTTTGGCCTCCCTGTGACATCAGGTGCTGTAGGTGTCCTGGAAGGCAGGTAGTTTGTCCCCGGTGAAGTGTTGGGCAGACCGTACCACCCTCTGGAGAGCCCTATGGTTACGGGCGGTGCAGTTGCCATATCAGGTGGTGATACAGCCAGACAAGATGCTCTCAATTGTGCATCTGTAAAAATTTGTAAGGGTTTTAGGGGCCAAGCCAAATTTCTTCAGCCTCCTGAGGTTGAAGAGGCGCTGTTGCGCCTTCTTCACCACACTGTCTGTGTGGGTGGACCGTTTCAAACCGTTAGTGATGTGTATGCCGAGGAACTTGAAGCTTTCCACCTACTCCACTGCGGCCCCGTTGATGTGGATATGGGCATGTTCCCTCTGCTGTTTCCTGCAGTCCTGCAGATCAGCTCCTTTATTTTGTTGACATTGAGTGAGAGGTTATTTTCATGGCACCACTAACCTCCTCCCTGTAGGCTGTCTCGTCATCATTGGTAATCAGGCCTACTACTGTTGCGTCATCTGCAAACTTGATGATTGAGTTGGAGGTAAACATTATTTTAAATATTATTGCCACGCAGTCATGGGTGAACAGGGAGTACAGGAGGAGGCTGACACGCACCCTTGTGGGGCCCCTGTGTTGAGGATCAGTGAAGGGGAGGTGTTGTTTCCTACCTTCACCACCTGGGGCGGCCCGTCAGGAAGTCCAGGACCCAGTTGCACAGAGCGGGGTTCAGACCCAGGGCCCGAGCTTAATGATGAGCTTGGAGGGTACTAGGGTGTTGAATGCTGAGCTTTAGTCAATGAACTAAAGATAGGTGCTGTAGGTGTCCTGGAAGGCACATCTTGTCCAGATGGGATAGGGCAGTGTGCAGCGCGATGGCGATTGCATCGTCTGTGGATCTATTGGGGCAGTAAGCAAATTGAAGAGGGTCTAGGGTGTCAGGTAAGGTAGAGGTGATGTGATGTGATGTGATCCTTACTGTAACTAGCCTCTCAAAGCACTTCATGATGACAGAAGTGAGTGCTATGGGGCGATAGTCATTTAGTTCAGTTACCTTTGCTTTCTTGGGTACAGGAACAATGGTGGGCATCTTGAAGCATGTGGGGACAGCAGACTGGGATGTCCGTAAACACTCCAGCCAGCTGGTCTGCTCATGCTCTGAGGACACGGCTAGGGATGTCGTCTGGGCCAGCAGCCTTGCGAGGGTTAATATGCTTAAATGTCTTACTCACGTAGTGGAAGAAAGTGTGGGCAAGATGAGTGGGATACAGATATGCTGGAATATAGTAAAGTGGTATTTTCTTCAAAGAGCTTTTTGATGGTCAACAGTCAATTGGATCTCTCAAGACAACAAAGAAACGTCCTCTCAATCAGGATAGAGTGATTCCAAATCATTAACAACGATGGGTACTGCTGTGTATGCATGGAACACTCCTTAAATATGGGCTTTCAAAGTATAATATCACTGACCTACGGTTAGTATCCTGTTCCCCTTTTCAGATAGAGTAAAGCTTAACTTATGCTTCCCAGTCGAAACAGTTTGTGCATATATTATGACAACGTTTTGTGATGTTTTGTTCGTTTTGGTCTTCGGCAGTTTTGGGGGGAGCTGTTCGTGCACACGCCATTTTCTCTTAAGGCAAGTCGGTAGCTGAAGTCTATGTCCCTTCGTCTGTGATTGTTCAACTGTAGTATTCCTAGTAGGAGTGGGAACTATGGACGGGATTTTTCAATTAAGTGTTTGTTGTCAGTCAACGAGAGACGAATAGTTTTCACGCACATTCTTTCACTTGAGAAATACTGCACCAACATCTTAGTTAGGTGTAAAATTCTGTGACTAAGACCTCAGGAAAAACTTAGAAATCAATTACAGATTTCTGGATTTATCTTAGATGAATTCAGACTTTTTTGAGGAAATGTTGGCTCAAGAGTGACAAATAATAACATCACCGCTTAGCTATAGGGAGTATGCAAACACAGATGTTCGCGTCGCCTAGCCAAGTTCTGCTAGGAGCAAACCAAACCTGTTTGCGGACACCTTAAGAGCCCTTGGTAAATGCTTTACATTAATGTTATAACTGTTTTTTTTATTATAAACTAATGTATAAACTAATAATTCCTGGTTTATAAACTACTTCTCAACCTTTTATGAATGCTAAAACTCTTAGTGATGCTGAAACTTTTTATGATGCGGAAACTCTTTTCTCTGTGTTTTACATTCTATGTTATACAGTTGACCAAATTAACCTACTGTCTGTGAAATAGGAATTTGAATCACAACGTTATTTATACCAACCTGCTGTGAGTCATGTTGTAGGTAATAAAGACAGAAGACAAGAGTCCATGTGGTACAAATAGGAGAGTGGTACAACCTGCCCAAAATTAACTACTAGCTACCCATTGATTCAAAACGCATGTCCAGCTGCAAATAAAATACTTGAAATAAATGTGTGTGTGTTGCCTATTTTCAGGGGAGGACACTAACTGCCAATAGCTGTATAATGCTTAGCGTAAGGCAAAAAATCTGTAACCCTGCTCCATAAGCCAACAGGTCTCTCTCAGCCAAGTCTCTGTCAGGCAGGATAATAAAGGCTCTAGATCAAAGGCAATCATCCTGTGCAAGACGTCAGAGCTCCCCCAACTGCCTCCCACTGCTCCTCTCTCTACTCACCCAAGTACCCATCCTCCTCCTCTCCCCCTTTCTTCCTCTCCTTCACCCTGTCCTTCACCCTCTCCTTCACCCTCTCCTTCACCCTCTCTTTCGCCCCTCCTTCACCCTGTCTTTCACCCTCTCCTTCACGCTCTCCTTCACCCCTCCTTCACCCTGTCCTAGCTGGATTCTGGGTCTTGACATAGTCCATTTCTCTCTCCACACGGTCCACCCAGACCCCTGTCCCCTCCAGGTGTTGGCACAAGGTACCATGGTCCCTTAGTCATATTTATAAACTCAGCAGAATGCTTCTTGAAGTGCTGCAACTCTGTGTTGTAGTGGTTAGACTGCTGGTGCCATATGAGAATACGATCCTGGAAGAAGATCACGTGTTATCAAGGATGTTGATTTAGTGTGTGACCCAAGATTAAGCATTATTATAAACTGGGTGGTTTGAGCCCTGAATGCTGATTGGCTGACCACTATGGTATATCAGACCGTATACCACAGGTATGACAAAACATTTATTTTTACTGCTCTAATTAAGTTGGTAACCAGTTTATATTAGCAATAATGCACCTCGGGGGTTTGTGATATATGGCCAATATACCACGGCTAAAGGCTGTATCCAGGCACTCCGCGTTGCAACGTGCTTAAGAACAGCTCTTAGCCGTGGTATTTTGGCCATATACCACACATTCTCAGGCCTTGTTGCTTAATTATACAACGGATGGGTCTAATCCTGAATGTTGATTGGTTAAACCGCATTCCAGCCGGTGTCTATTCCACAAGCTACCAACGGCTAAATCTATGACGTAACAATTCTACTTTGTCTTGGGCCTAACAACACCTGTGCCAATATATCCTCCAAACACCGGCTTCTCTGTCATTATCACTTAATTGTAATGGTTGAATGTAGTCTCCCTAAAGCATCGACACGTTCATTACAATCAAACACAAATGTCTCAGTGTCTAGGCTTCAAACAGCTCTGAGGTAACTAATACGTTTTGGTGTTAGAAACACACAACCTTCCTCATTTTTTATTACATTTTTTATTTAACCAGGAAGGGCAGTTGAGAACACATTCTCATTTACAACTGCAACCTGGCCAAGATAAATCAAAGCAGTGCAACACAAACAACACATAGTTACACATGAGATAAACAAACGAATAGTCAATAACACAATAGAAAAATCAATATACAGTGTGTGCAAATGTAGTAAGATTAGGGAGGTAAGGCAATAAATAGGCCATAGTGGCGAAATAATTACAATTTAGCATTAACACTGGAGTGATAGATGTGCAGAAGATGATGTGCAAGTAGAGATACTGTTGTGCAAGGAGCAAAAAAATAAATAACAATATGGGGATTTGGGTGGGCTATTTACAGATGGGCTGTGTACAGGTGCAATGATCTGTAAGCTGCTCTGACAGCTGACGCCTAAAGTTAGTAAGGGATATATAAGTCTCCAGCTTCAGTGATTGTTGCAATTCGTTCCAGTCATTGACAGTAGAGAACTGGAAGGAAAGGCGGCCAAAGGAGGAGTTGGCTTTTAGGGATGACCAGTGAAATATACCTACTGCAGCGCGTGCTACGGGTGGGTGTTGCTATGGTGACCAGTGAGCTGAGATAAGACGGGGCTTTACCTAGCAAAGCTTATAGATGACCTGGAGCCAGTGCGTTTGGCGACGAATATGAAGTGAGGGCCAGCCAACAAGAGCATGCAGGTCGCAGTGGTGGGTAGTATATGGGGTTTGGTGACAAAACGGATGGCACTGTGATAGACTACATCCAATTTGCTGAGTAGAGTGTTGGAGGCTACTTTGTAAATGACATCTCCGAAGTCAAGGATCGGTAGGATAGACAGTTTTACGAGGGTATGTTTAGCAGCATGAGTGAAGGAGGCTTTGTTGCGAAATAGGAAGCCGATTCTAGGAAGGAGAGTTTACAGTCTAACCAGACATCTAGGTATTTGTAGTTTTCCATATATTCTAAGTCAGAACTGTCCAGAGTAGTGATGCTAGACGGTGCGGGCAGCGATCAGTTGAAGAGCATGCATTTAGTTTTACTGCACAGTACTGTCTTTTATCGATGGCGGTTATGATATCGTTTAGGACCTTGAGCGTGGCTGAGGTGCACCCATGACCAGCTCGGAAACTAGATTGCATAGCGGAGAAGGTACGGTGTGATTCTAAATGGTCGGTGATCTGTTTGTTAACTTGGCTTTCGAGAACTTTAGAAAGGCAGGGTAGGATAGATATAGGTCTGTAGCAGTTTGGGTCTAGAGTGTCTCCCCCTTTGAAGAGGGGGATAACCGCGGCAGCTTTCGAATCTTTAGGGATCTCAGGCGATACAAAAGAGAGGTTGAACAGGCTCGTAATAGGGGTTGCAACAATTGCGGCGGATAATTTTATAAAGAGAGGGTCCAGATTGTCTAATAATTTACGGAGGCAGAAAGTATCAGCAGCTACTCTATTAACATCAATGTCACTGTCACAGCCTCACAGGGAGAAAGACGTGTGTTGTTTATTATCTGAACGTTGTTTGGTGGTCTGGTTCAGTGGTAGTGAACAACAGTGATTGATTCAGAGTGAGATTGACAGGGAGAAATACTGAGAATGAGAAGTAATAATAACAACTGATTATTTTTGTCTGTCTCAGTTTACTTTCTCTACTTCTCTCTTGAGTCACTTATTGGATTGGATTGAATCTCACCGAAGGGAGAAAAAAAATGAATTGACTTGTTCAAATTACTAATGCAGGAGTCGAGCCAGCGGCACCCTGGGAGGAATATTGAAGAAAGCGAAAGAGAGCCAGAGGGATCAGGAAGAGTTTAATGATAAACAAATTATTCATTTCATTCAAGCAAATCTTATTTGTATTCTCACAATGTTTTTCCCATCTTTTCAGAGCTATATTCTGAATGGCCTCAAAAGAAGAAAATAACCATAACCGATTTACCTTATGGTCATAATGAATGGATAGATTGGAGCATGAACTTCTCATGGAAACATTACTATTTCAATTAACTTTAATAGAAATGACTGATACCTTGATTACTGTAGCTAATAATAATAATAATACTGTGGGCCTACAGCAGACAGGATGAGGCTGCATATTTATTCCACTTCTTGGACTCAACATATACTGTAATCAAACTTGACATTATCAGTGAAGACAGGTCATAGAATAACTACAATATATAAGGGCAGTGTATACTTTCATAGACCTAGCATATTATATTTCACAAAATAAATACTTGACATTGCAAACTCTTGATTTAATTATTAACCGCCCAACACAGTATTTTGGGCAGAAAACAATTTTGACATTATTGTTTTTGTTGTAGGCATTGATGCAACAGTTCCTCTTGTGTTCATTATCAATGCATTGTTATCTTTGCCTCTGAAGTCTCACACTGTTTAGTGTGCATGCTGATGGAAGGGAATAAGAATAGTATTCAGGCACATATAGGACAGCTAACATCCACTGATGTTCTCAAAGAGCCTTAGCCAGCGAAGTTGATGAGTCGAACAGAGTTTGCATTAATTGGATTGCTTATTCGACACATTAAGGTATACTGTATATATATATCTATATCTATATATCTATATCTATATCTATATCTATATCTATATCTATATCTATATCTATATATATATATATATACATACAGTTGAAGTCGGAAGTTTATATACACTGATGTTGGAGTAACTAAAACTCATTTTTCAACCACTCCACAAATTTCTTGTTAACAAACTATAGTTTTGGAAAGTCGGTTAGGACATCTACTTTGTGCATGACACAAGTAATTTTTCCAACAATTGTTCACAGACAGATTATTTCACTTATAATTCACTGGATCACAATTCCAGTGGGTCAGAAGTTTACATATAGTAAGTTGACTGTGCCTTTAAACAGCTTGGAAAATTCCAGAAAATTGGCATTAGAAGCTTCTGATAGGCTAACTGACATATTTTGAGTCAATTGGAGGTGTACATGTGAATGCATTTCAAGTCCTACCTTCAAACTCAGTGCCTCTTTGCTTGATATCATGGGAAAATCAAAAGAAATCAGTCAAGACCTAAGAAAAAAAATTGTAGACCTCCACAAGTCTAGTTCATCCTTGGGAGCAATTTCCAAACACCTGAAGGTACCACGTTCATCTGTACCAACAATAGTACGCAAGTATAAACCTGATGGGACCACGCAGCCATCATACCGCTCAGGAAGGAGACGCATTCTGTCTCCTAGAGAAGAACATACTTGGTGAGAAATGTGCAAATCATTCCCAGAACAACACCAACACCAAAGGTGAAGATGCTGGAGGAAACAGGTACAAAATTATCTATATCCACAGTAAAACCCGTCCTATATCGACATAACCTGAAAGGCCGCTCAGCAAGGAAGAAGACACTGCTCCAAAACCGACATAAAAAAGCAAGACTACGGTTTGCACAATCGTACTCTTTGGAGAAATGTCCTCTGGTCTGATAACAATAATAAAGCTGTTTGGCCATAATGACCATCATTATGTTTGGAGGAAAAAGGGGGAGGCTTGCAAGCTGAAGAATACCATCCCAACCATGAAGCACGGGGGTGGTAGCATCATGTTGTGGGGGTGCTTTGCTGCAGGAGGGACTGGTGCACTTCACAAAATAGATGGCGTCATGAGAAAGGAAAAATATGTGGATATACTGAAGCAACATTGCAAGACATCAGTCAGGAAGTTAAAGCTTGGTCGCAAATGGGTCTTCCAAATGGACAATGACCCCAAGCATACTTCTGAAGTTGTGTCAAAATAGCTTAAGGACAACAAAGTCAAGGTATTGGGAGTCGCCATCACAAAGCCCTGACCTCAATCCTGTAGAAAACTTGTGGGCAGAACAGAAAAAGTGTGTGCGAGCAAGGAGGCCTACAAACCTGACTCAGTTACTCCAGCTCTGTCAGGAGGAATGTGCCAAAATTCACCCAACTTAATGTGGGAAGCTTGTGGAAGGCTACCCGAAACGTTTGACCCAAGTTAAACAATGTAAAGGCAATGCTACCAAATACTAATTGAGTGTATGTTTTTTTTATTTTTTTTTATTTTACCTTTATTTAACCAGGTAGGCAAGTTGAGAACAAGTTCTCATTTACAATTGCGACCTGGCCAAGATAAAGCAAAGCAGTTCGACAGATAAAACGACACAGAGTTACACATGGAGTAAAAACAAACATACAGTCAATAATGCAGTATAAACAAGTCTATATACAATGTGAGCAAATGAGGTGAGAAGGGAGGTAAAGGCAAAAAAGGCCATGATGGCAAAGTAAGTACAATATAGCAAGTAAAATACTGGAATGGTAGTTTTGCAATGGAAGAATGTGCAAAGTAGAAATAAAAAATAATGGGGTGCAAAGCAGCAAAATAAATAAATAAATACAAATTAAATACAGTTGGGAAAGAGGTAGTTGTTTGGGCTAAATTATAGGTGGCTATGTACAGGTGCAGTAATCTGTGAGCTGCTCTGACAGTTGGTGCTTAAAGCTAGTGAGGGAGATAAGTGTTTCCAGTTTCAGAGATTTTTGTAGTTCGTTCCAGTCATTGGCAGCAGAGAACTGGAAGGAGAGGCGGCCAAAGAAAGAATTGGTTTTGGGGGTGACTAGAGAGATATACCTGCTGGAGCGTGTGCTACAGGTGGGAGATGCTATGGTGACCAGCGAGCTGAGATAAGGGGGGACTTTACCTAGCAGGGTCTTGTAGATGACATGGAGCCAGTGGGTTTGGCGACGAGTATGAAGCGAGGGCCAGCCAACGAGAGCGTACAGGTCGCAATGGTGGGTAGTATATGGGGCTTTGGTGATAAAACGGATTGCACTGTGATAGACTGCATCCAATTTGTTGAGTAGGGTATTGGAGGCTATTTTGTAAATGACATCGCCAAAGTCGAGGATTGGTAGGATGGTCAGTTTTACAAGGGTATGTTTGGCAGCATGAGTGAAGGATGCTTTGTTGCGAAATAGGAAGCCAATTCTAGATTTAACTTTGGATTGGAGATGTTTGATATGGGTCTGGAAGGAGAGTTTACAGTCTAACCAGACACCTAAGTATTTGTAGTTGTCCACGTATTCTAAGTCAGAGCCGTCCAGAGTAGTGATGTTGGACAGGCGGGTAGGTGCAGGTAGCGATCGGTTGAAGAGCATGCATTTAGTTTTACTTGTATTTAAGAGCAATTGGAGGCCACGGAAGGAGAGTTGTATGGCATTGAAGCTTGCCTGGAGGGTTGTTAACACAGTGTCCAAAGAAGGGCCGGAAGTATACAGAATGGTGTCGTCTGCGTAGAGGTGGATCAGGGACTCACCAGCAGCAAGAGCGACCTCATTGATGTATACAGAGAAGAGAGTCGGTCCAAGAATTGAACCCTGTGGCACCCCCATAGAGACTGCCAGAGGTCCGGACAGCAGACCCTCCGATTTGACACACTGAACTCTATCAGAGAAGTAGTTGGTGAACCAGGCGAGGCAATCATTTGAGAAACCAAGGCTGTCGAGTCTGCCGATGAGGATATGGTGATTGACAGAGTCGAAAGCCTTGGCCAGATCAATGAATACGGCTGCACAGTAATGTTTCTTATCGATGGCGGTTAAGATATCGTTTAGGACCTTGAGCGTGGCTGAGGTGCACCCATGACCAGCTCTGAAACCGGATTGCATAGCAGAGAAGGTATGGTGAGATTCGAAATGGTCGGTAATCTGTTTGTTGACTTGGCTTTCGAAGACCTTAGAAAGGCACGGTAGGATAGATATAGGTCTGTAGCAGTTTGGGTCAAGAGTGTCCCCCCCTTTGAAGAGGGGGATGACCGCAGCTGCTTTCCAATCTTTGGGAATCTCAGACGACACGAAAGAGAGGTTGAACAGGCTAGTAATAGGGGTGGCAACAATTTCGGCAGATAATTTTAGAAAGAAAGGGTCCAGATTGTCTAGCCCGGCTGATTTGTAGGGGTCCAGATTTTGCAGCTCTTTCAGAACATCAGCTGAATGGATTTGGGAGAAGGAGAAATGGGGAAGACTTGGGCGAGTTGCTGTTGGGGGTGCAGTGCTGTTGTCCGGGGTAGGAGTAGCCAGGTGGAAAGCATGTAAACTTAAATGTAAATGTAAACTTCTGACCCACTGGGAATGTGATGAAAGAAATAAAAGCTGAAATAAAAAACATTCTCTACTATTATTCTGACATTTCACATTCTTAAAATAAAGTGGTGATCCTAATTGACCTAAAACAGGGAATTTTTACGTCAGGAATTGTGAAAAACTGAGTTTAAATGTATTTGGCTAAGGTGTATGTAAACTTCAGACTTCAACTGTATTTAGGTTTCTCAGAATACCAGAGACTAAACCACAACCAAACTTCACCAAATATTTTATTTCTTGATTTTACAGTATTCTGCTGTTGTTTCAGCAAGATTTTTTCTCCCTGACCTTCAAAAGAGAAACCTGATTCTTGTTTCTAGCCCATAACTTCTTCTACAGTACATCAGGGGTAGTTGTACAGTATAAAGGGGTTGGTTAGAAGTGTGTCTCTTACCTCAATAGCAAGGAATCTGTTTTCCAGATAATCCATGTGCCCGGTAGAAATTCTGACCGTTGGTGAGGACTTGGGCTAAGGAGAGGAGGAAGGAGACAACCATTGTCATGGTGGATAGATCCAAGGGATAACCTGGGTGTCCCGTCCGTTAGTCCAAAAATACTTCCTTCTGCCAGATCCGGTATCCCTCCTTCCTTGATCAGGTTGGGTTTCCTTTTGGTCTCCTTGTGGTTGGTTTTATACAGTGTGTGAGTGTTTGTGTATAGCTGTGTGTTAGAGTGTGTGTGTGTGTAAGCCTGTGTGTGTGCCTGAGTGTGGGAGAGTGCATGTGGAGGTGAGGGACAGAAAGAAATAAAAGGGCCAGATTCTAAGGTTTCAAACTCTCCGGCTCGCTCATGTTGCTGGAATCACAAACCTACAGGGAGGAGCCCCTTTCTGTCCTCACAAAGTGAATGTACTGTGTTGTACTGTACTCTGAGAGACAATGTGTGTGTGTGTGTGTGTGTGTGTGTGTGTGTGTGTGTGTGTGTGTGTGTGTGTGTGTGTGTGTGTGTGTGTGTGTGTGTGTGTGTGTGTGTGCGTGCGTGCGTGCGTGTGTGCATGCATGTGTGTGTGCACCCGTGCATTACTTTTGACAGAGATATAAACTGTTGTTTATGGATTTGCAGCTGGAGTACAACCAAATCCCTGTCATGTAGTTTTGGGTGACTTCTCAGAGTTCATAGTAATCTGTCTTGTCTATGTTTTAGCTCGCAATCCTAATCACTTCTGCAACTTCTCTCTAAACATTATTTCGAAATGAAAATCCTGCTAAACTCTATCAATTTCACTCAGGTCAAATGTCATGAAGCAGTACTTAACTGTGGTATACATCATCACAGTTGTTTGGTTAGAACAGTACTAGCAGCGAATCTAATACATTTCAAAAACTTGCAAAGACAAGTGCTTCATATAAGGATCTTTATAAATCCAAGGTATTTTATCATCATATTCAACAGCAATTTTCCAAACCCTTGTTTATATCGTGTTTATCTCTATAGTTCCTTAAAAAACAGCAGGGAGTCTAAAAATACTGTAAACATAATCCATAAGCCAACAGGTCTCTCTCAGCCAAGTCTCTGTCAGGCAGGAAAATAAAGGCTCTAGATCAAAGGCAATCATCCTGTGCAAGACGTCAGAGCTCCCCCAACTGCCTCCCACTGCTCCTCTCTCTACTCACCCAAGTACCCATCCTCCTCCTCTCCCCCTTTCTTCCTCTCCTTTACCCTGTCCTTCACCCTCTCCTTCACCCTCTCCATCACCCTCTCCTTCACCTCCTCCTCTGGTCCACATCCACCATTTTAGTCTCCTTGTGATTGATTTCAGACAGAGTGTGAGTGTTTGTGTATAGCTGTGTGTTCGAGTGTGTGTGTTTAAGGATCTTCATATATCCAAGATATTTTTATCATCCTCATCATATTCAATAGTAATTTTCCAAACCCTTGTTTATAATGTGCTTATCTCTATAGTTCCTTAAAAAACAGCAGGGAGTCTAAAGATAAGCCTACTGCAAACCACGCTGTATTTAATCACATAGATATGTATGGCGTGGTAAGGGTATTTCAGGCCTCAATGAAGCAGGGATGGAGGGATGGAAAGACAGAGAAGGAAGGGCAAAAATATGGAGGGATGGAGGGATAAAGAGATGCATGTGTAACATGAACAAACTTTGTGATATAGTAATTGGCTCTAGCAGGAGTGACCCCTTCTGGAAACATGGATACAACTTTGAGTGCCCCTGCATAGTATGATGTGATATATAAACATATATCTCTGGAATTCTGTCTTCAATCCCTTCACAGATCCCAGGTACTGTATGCTTCGAACACCACTGAGCTACTTATTGCTCTGCTAAGACCTAGATTTTAACATGCCATGTATACAGTGCCTTGCAAAAGTATTCATCCCCCTTGGCGTTTTTCCTATTTTGGTGCATTACAACCTGTAATTTAAATGGAGTTTTATTTGGATTTCATGTAATGGACATACACAAATAGTCCAAATTGGTGAAGTGAAATGAAGAAAAAAAAACGTGTTAAAAAATAAAAAATAAAATGGAAAAGTAGTGTGTGAACATGTATTCACCCCTTTCCTATGACGCCCCTAAATAAGATATGGTGCAACCAATTACCTTCAGAAGTCACATAATTACTTAAATAAAGTCCACCTTTGTGCAATCTAAGTGTCAAATGATCTGTCACATGATCTCAGTATATATACACCTGTTCTGAAAGGCCCCACAGTCTGCAACACCACTAAGCAAGGGGCACCACCAAGCAAGCGGCACCATGAAGACCAAGGAGCTCTCCAAACAGGTCAGGGACAAAGTTGTGGAGAAGTACAGATCAGGGTTGAGTAATAAAAAAATATCATAAACTTTGAACATCCCACAAAGCACTATAAAATCCATTATTCAAAAAATTGAAAGAATATGGCACCACAACAAACCTGCCAAGAGAGGGCCACCCACCAAAACTCTCAGGCAAGGAGGGCATTAATCAGAGAGGCAACAAAGAGACCAAAGATAACTCTGAAGGACCTGCAAAGCTCCACAGCAGAGATTGGAGTATCTGTCCATAGGACCACTTTACGCCGTACACTCCACAGAGCTGGGCTTTACGGAAGAGGGGCCAGAAAAAAAGCCATTGCTTAAAGAAAAAAATAAACAAATACATTTGATGTTCATCAAAAGGCATGTGGGAGACTCCCCAAAGATATGGGAATAAGGTATTCTGGTCAGATGAGACTAAAATTGAACTTTTTGGCCATCAAGGAAAACGCTATGTCTGGCGCAACTCCAACACCTTCCATCTCCCTGAGAACGCCATCTCCCTGAGAACGCCATGTTTTTCATCGGCAGGGACTTGGAAACCGGTCAGAATTGAAGGAATGATGGATGGCGCGAAATACAGGGAAATTCTTGAGGGAAACCTGTTTAAGTCTTCCAGAGATTTGAGACTGGGATGAAGGTTCATCTTCCAGCAGGACAATGACCCTAAGCATACTGATAAAGCAACACTTGAGTGGTTTAAAGGGAAACATTTAAATGTCTTGGAATGGCCTAGTCAAAGCCCAGACCTCAATCCATTTGAGAATCTGTGGTATGACTTAAAGATTGCTGTACACCAGCGGAACCAAACCAACTTGAAGGAGATGGAGCAGTTTTGCCTTGAAGAACACAATAAAAAATGACCAATAAACTTTGATTTGATTTGTACAAAATAATAAAATGCAGTACGACAGGATTATTATTTTTTTTCTACCCCGTTTTCTCCCCAATTTCATGGTATCCAAGTGTTTAGTAGCTACTATCTTCTCTCATCGCTACAACTCCCGTAGCCCGTACGGGAGAGACGAAGGTTGAAAGTCATGCGTCCTCCGATACACAACCCAACCAAGCCGCACTGCTTCTTAACACAGGGCGCATCCAACCCGGAAGCCAGCCGCACCAATATGTCAGAGAAAACACTGTGCACCCGACAAACTTGGCTAGCGCACACTGCGCCCGGCCAACCACAGGAGTCGCTGGTGTGCGATGAGACAAGGATATCCCTACCAGCCAAACCCTCCCCAACCTGGACTACACTAGGCCAATTGTGTGTCGCCCCACGGACCTCCCGGACACAGACGGTTACGACAGAGCCTGGGCGCGAGCCCAAGGTCTCTGGTGGCACAGCTGGTGCTGCAGTACAACTCCCTTAACCACTGCGCCACCCGGGAAACCCCGGACAGGATATTTCTTAACGTTGCTCTTTATTAGCTAGCTATAACTGGCATGTTCACTTGTCTCATACCATGATCAACTGACCATGACCGCACCACCTGGGTGGTCTTAACCAATCATAGCGCAGTATGATACAGTGGTAAAATTACAATTCAGTATGTTTACACATATGAATATTACACAGGCCATCACATTGCCTCCGCCATGCTTAACAGATGGCGTCTAGCACTCCTCCAGCATATTTTCATTTTTTACATTTTTTTTTTCCCACGAATGTTCTTCTTTGTGATCCGAACACCTCAAATTTAGATTTGTCTGTCCATAACACTTTTTTCCAATCTTCCTCTGTCCAGTGTCTGTGTTTTGCCCATCTTAATATTTTATTTTTATTGGCCAGTCTGAGATATGGCCTTTTCTTTTCAACTCTGCCTAGAAGGCTAGCATTCCCGGAGTCGCCTCTTCACTGTTGACCTTGAGACTGGTGTACTATGGTGTGCAGGTACTATTTAATGAAGCTGCCAGTTGAGGACTTGTGAGCCGTCTGTTTCTCAAACTAGACACTCAAATGTACTTGTCCTCTTGCTCAGTTGTGCACTGGGGCCTCCCAATCCTCTTTCTATTCTGGTTAGAGCCCCTTTGCGCTGTTCTGTGAAGGGAGTAGTACACAGCGTTGTACGAGATCTTCAGTTACTTGGCAATTTCTCTCTATTTCTCTCAATAGCACTCATTTCTCAGAACAAGAATAGACTGACGAGTTTCAGAAGAAAGTTTTTTGTTTCTGGCCATTTTGAGACGGTTATCGAACCCACAAATGCTGATGCTCCAGATACTGAACTAATCTAAAGAAGGCCAGTTTTATTGCTTCTTTAATCAGAATTAGTTTTCAGCTGTGTTAACATAATTGCAAAAGGGTTTTCTAATGATCAATTAGCCTTTTAAAATTATAAACTTGGATTAGCAAACACAACCTGCCATTGGAACACAGGAGTGATGGTTGCTGATAATGGGCCTCTGTACACCTATGTAGATATTCCATAAAAAATCTGCCATTTCCAGCTACAATAGTCATTTACTGCATTAACAATGTCTACACTGTATTTCTGATCAATTTTATGTTATTTAAATAAAAAAATAAAAAAGTGCTTTTCTTTCAAAAACAAGGACATTTCTAAATGACCCCAAACTTTTGAACGGTAATGTATAAAGTGCTAAAGTGTCAAATGTATACACTGCAAAGCAGCCTGTTAGGGTGTTATACAGTATATCTGCCATAGACATGTTTTAAGCACCTGTCCAGACTCCAAAAAAATAATGAGGTCTCGCCAAGAGAATTGTCAGCCTCTATTAGCTAACTTTCCCACACCTGATGTGAACTGTGAAACTCAATCAAAGGTAAGCCCTTAAAAGGGTAGCCCAGTGTTACTTGAGGAGCCACAACTGGCTGCACTCTTCAGCACCATAATAATTCACAAACCCACACACTGTCTAACGCAGGGCTTATCAATGTCGGTCCTGGAGGGCCAAAACACTTCTGGTTTTCTTCCTCTCCTTCTAATAATGGACTAATTCAGACCTTGGACACCAGGAGAGTGCAATTATCTACCAGGTAGAAACAAAAAACAAGTGTTTCGGCCCTGCAGGACCGGAATTGAACAGCGCTGGTCTAATGAGACGTTAGCCTCTGATTGTCTGCTCCTGAAGTGAACCTTGCCACAACATTCCTATTTTTATGCCCACAGAGAGTTAGACCAGACGGTTGAGTGTCGCCATGGCAACAAAGTGCCAGCCTAGGCAGTTGCCTGTGTGTAAACCCCTTATATGGATGTGTGATCTGCACCCATCTGTCTGGCATGCAGACTGGCCAGTGTCTGGCTAGCTTATACACTGGTTGTGGCTGAAATGGCACCCTATTCACTATACTTTAGTGCATTACATTAGACTAGGGCCCATAGGGCCCATAGAGCTCTGGTCAAAAGGGGTGCCCTATATAGGGATATAATGCAGACGCTGGGAGTCAGGAAGCAAGTACAGGGGGTGAATTTAATAATTCAAAAAAACATTGAACAATACAAAACAAAGGGAGTGACAGATATAGATGAGGTTATCATAGAAGTGATGGAGTCCAGGTGAGTCTCATGAGGCGCAGGTGCGCGTAACGATGGTGGCAGGTGTGCGTAATAATAAGTAAACTGCTAGCAATGAGCACCAGAGACAGGGAGCGGGGGTAGACATGACAAGGGAACTGGGTGCCATTTTGGATGTCTCCACTGTGTTTATTCCCCTGGACGTGTGTGTGTCTCTGTTCAAGTGTAGCATGTGATTGACGTGAATGATTAGATTCTAATATCATTTTTATCCCTCACTGATTTCATTTTCAGGCGTAGTTTCATGTCTATGTCTATGTTTGTACATGTGCGTGTGTCTGGGGTCTATTTTGATATTTTATCAGCATAATTGCATAATTTATGGTTTGACGTGGCAAACATACTTTAATCATTAATTTGTATATTTAGGTATATTACATTACCCCCTGGCTGTGTGCAGATGTGTGGTGAATGCTGGAGATGTATCACCAGCTGAGATGTTGTTTGTATACTGAGTGCTTCAGTATATTCTGATCTGGGGTGTTTTCTCCCTCTCTGCATGAATGGGTGCTACTAAGGGGACATGACTGGCCCTAAACCCTAACTTCATGTCCACACACCGGCTCAACCCTAACCCTAACTTCCTGTCCACACCTCAGCTGAACCCTAACTTCATGTTCACACCACACTCTGGCTGAACCCTAACCTTAGCCATAACACTTGTTCTAACCCTAACTTCATGTCCACACCACACTCTGGCTCAACCCTAACCATAACCCTTTTTTCATACATGAATAAGAAGTATATCCATCCATGCACCTTCCACTGCTCTCCACTAGATGGCAGTAAAGGTTTGACTGATTTTTATATTTAACTAGGCAAGTCAGTTAAAAACAAATTCTTATTTACAATGGCGGCCTACCCTGGCCAAACACGGATCAATTGTGCTCTGCCCTATGGTACTCCCAATCACAGCTGGTTCTGAAATCAAACCAGGGTCTGTAGTGAAACATCTAACACTGAGATGCAGT
Source organism: Oncorhynchus kisutch (assembly GCF_002021735.2). Taxonomy (NCBI): domain Eukaryota; kingdom Metazoa; phylum Chordata; class Actinopteri; order Salmoniformes; family Salmonidae; genus Oncorhynchus; species Oncorhynchus kisutch. Next base: position 71,843,691 of record NC_034190.2, on the reverse strand, counting down.
GTCTTAGACCGCTGCGCCACTTGGGAGCCCTAATGGTGTGTAGCAACTATGAAAACAGCTGTTAATTTTGTTTCTGTGTAAAAATGATCTGGCCTTTTGGCTGTTCAACAATCATTGTTCTAATCTGAAGGAAAATAAAGAGATTAATAATGCAGATGAAGAGGTGCTTTGTGTGATTCCGTAGACCTATGTCTTCAGAAGGTGTTTAGAGCCTTGACTGTAACCTTCATTCAGAAGATGTTTGGAGCCTCGACTGTAACCTTCATTCAGAAAATGTTAGAAGCCTTGACTGTAACCTTCATTCAGAAGATGTTTGGAGCCTCGACTGTAACCTTCATTCAGAAGATGTTAGAAGCCTCGACTGTAACCTTCATGCCAAAATATTTTGTGACTTTAGTGTCATTCTTTATTAGCCTTGCGCATTGATTGAGTGGGTCAGAAAACACGACCACCTAGTGCCAGGTTGTATAAAATAGCAGGCAATTGTGACGAGCAGCCGTAAATCCTTTGGGCTCTTGTAAATAGCTTTAATACACCCAAGGCGCCAAATCACTTGACCTGCGTTAGCCACGCAGTTTGGGAGCTTACTGGCTGACTGAGCGCTCTGGAGCCAGCCCCTCTCCTCCCATTCTGTGTCTGTCAGTCCAGGTAATAGTCAAGGCCTTATTAGTAACACGCTAGCTCTGGGCTTCTTTTCTCTGGCTCCAATCTCAGGGGCACTCGTGCATTTAATCAGTCACTGAGAGGCAAGGCGGCTGCTTCTCTGATCCCTGGTCTTTCTCTCTCTCTCTCTCTCTCTCTCTCTCTCTCTCTCTCTCTCTCTCTCTCACACACAATCTCTCTATTTTTCTCTCTCTTTCTCTTTCACTTACTCTCCCTTTCTCTCTCTCTGTGTCTCTGTCTCTCTCTTTCTCTCTGTCTCTCTCTTTCTCTCTGTCTCTGTCTCTCTCTTTCTCTCCCTCCCAGCCCTGTCCTTACTCTAATCTTTTACTTTTTCTTGTATGCATAATTTAGCTTCTTCTCTCTCCTCTGTCTCCTCTCTTCCTACCACTCATTAACACTGGTTTATAATTCTTGTCTGAGCCAGTTATGCTCATAGGGACCAGGCAGGTCTTTACAACATCCTGAAGTATACCGACTCTAGTCTTGTCAGCATTGGAATCGGGGAATCTAAGACATGACCGTGCCACGGTTATAAACATCCGCTGAGAACGTCATCCCAGATCTCTACATGATTATGGACTCATATCATGGTATCCAAGGATTGTGAAATTGTATGAAATTGTTATGAAAGATTGTGAAACTAACCAGAAAGCACCATGCCTGCTACTCTCTGCCTGTTATGTAGCCTATGCACATATGAAACATGCTGTTGTGTCTATTTGGTGTATATTATTCTAAGTGGTATAAAGATAACCAGTCTAAACATTCATCTTCATTGTGGTGTTACTGCTACTGTGCCTCATCACATGTGCTTAGCGTGCTGAGGCCAATAAGACTAAGAGGCTGTGGACAGCTGCTCAGAACAGAGGGGAAAAACACTGACAAAGCACCATTTATCCACGATGCGAGCCCAGCGCTGCACATGGATCCAGCAGCAGCAGCTTGACCACTGGAAATAAAGACATAGTATGTGAGAATATCCAAGGAAATGCCGTCAGAGTCAGTTGTCCCGAGACAGGAGCACACAGCTGTGAGCCATACCATTCTGTGAGCCATACTTCTCTCTTTCCCTCCCTCTTTCTCTCTCTCTAGCCCTCTCCTACTCCCTCTATCTTTTTCTCTCTAGCTCTCTCTCTCCCCCTTTCTCTCTCTCTCTCTTTCTCTCTCTCTCTGTTTCTACTGTACTCTATGTCACAGCCACTGGCATGGCTGGGAATCAAAAACAATGTCAGTATCTTATCAAAGCCAACTGTGTCTGTTGACCCTCAGATTTCTTCTGGGTAGTTTCATAATAGGGGCAAGCGGTAAGACTTTTAATAACAGCATGTAATTGCAGTCTGTAATTACAGCGGTGTAACAACGAATGCTTGTTGCCATGCTTGTTACAAATATTAAAGTTTCTGATAGCATCCCAACACACTATATTTCAGCCTGCACAAACCACATAAGTGTTTGTCAATTGATAACCGACCACCTCATTTACACAACTCTGCAATAAAGATCTGGAATCTGAAGCACAGGCACAATGCCAACAGCAGGTTCACAAACGGTGCACATACATTTTTTCTTTTTTTATTGTTAAATGGATTGTTCAATTACGATCCATTTGACAATGGGTCGATTATTTTAACCATCAATAATAATTAAAAAATCAACATATAAATAAACAGTTATGGTTAAAATTGTGAGATAGTAATTTGTGCTTGCTAAATTGTAAGCCTATTAAGCTTGGTTGAGTAATGGTTCATAAATGCACTTAAAATGGTCATAAGGCAAACTCTTATTCCATCATGTAACCTTGCAAGGGTTTCACTGTTGAGGAACATTCTCACTTTTGGATGGGATGCGTTGGTGAAATTGTTTATTTATCCCAGGAATTATCATGTGTTGACACTGACATGCATAGAAACACTACATCAAGGCACTCCTTTGATGTAAATTTGTCTTTGAAAAATATTAAAACATGTCCGTTTGTCACTTTCACGAGGTTGGAATAATAACACGTTCAACTTCTTAAAACATTGACTCGAATCTAGGTTGTGCCTTTTGATTTTGAGAAAATTAACAACTAATGGGGAAAAAAAATCACTTCTCACATTGACTTCTCAAACCCCAGCCTGGTCTGTTTGGTCTGTTTCACAAGTCTCACAATGTTGCTCCTCTGGGTTTAGAAACTCTGTGAGATAGTTTAGTGTTGGCTAGATAGCTAACTGTAGTTAGCTAACTAGCTAGCTAGCAACCATTAGCTGGCGTTTTTGTTTGGCCTACCAACTAGGCTTGCTAGCTAGTTACCATCTACAGAATAGACTTTACATGCAATCTGTTTGAGTTATTTGGGATTAGCTAGCTACCTAAAGCTGGCAAATATGCTATGGTCACTACTTGCTAGCTAACTACCCAGTTAACTTTAACTTGTCTTCCATTAACCTTGTTCTCAGGGTATTACGTAAGACACACCCAGCATGTAAACATTAGCTAGCTCGCTCGCTAGCTAGGTAGCTAGCTATTTGTGTCAACACAAGCACTATTATTGTTAGCTGGATAACACAACAACTAGCTACCCAACTGGCACAGTGGATATGGGCCGATTCAGCTGAGAGTCAGACTCGGCCGACGAAATGTGGCCCATATCTGGGCCGCCTTCGGCAGTATCACTTATGGCTAGGATGCGGGGATTGAGCCCGGGAGGATTCCAGTGCGAGTTATCTTACCCAATTGTATTACTTGGGGCTCGGGCCGATTCCGGTGAGAGTTATCTGGCCCAAATGTATTACTTGGGCTTGGGCCGATTATGGCTCCTCTGGCAGATGATTACATGGCTGCTTTATATAATTAACATTTCATTATTTATTTTTCCATATTTTGTCATTGTTTCTGTGATTCAAAAATACAATTAATATTTAAATGAAATTGTTTAATTAAGAGTCCTGTGTAGTATTTTAGTATTTTGAATTGGAGCCTCCCGAGTGGCGCAGCGGTCTAAGACACTGCTTACGGATGCTGGTTCGAGACCCGTTCCAGCCGCGACCGGGAGACACATTTTTTTTGTGTGTGTGACCGGGAGACGCATGAGGTGACGCACAATTGGCCCACTGTCGTTTGAGTTAGGGGAGGGTTTGGCAGGCCGGGATGTCCTTGTCCCATCGCGCTGTGGCGGGCCAGCTGTATGGTGTTTCCTCTGACACAATTTTTTTGCAGATGTGTATAATTTGTTTGTATAAAATAGTCATATTTAAAATGACTACATCTGGTAATTTTGTATACATTTATTTTAATTTGCATCGGGCAGCTTCTGGGGGGATTCTGGTAAGATGCCGGCAAAGTCGGCTGAATTCCGGTGGACAGAAACAGCCCGATGTACTTGGTCTGATTCTGGGCAGTCATTCATTTTGATTCCGGGCTGAGTCCGACACCCGATTCCGGCCTGATTCAATCAGTTCGGCCCCCCGGAAGAGGGCCGCTTCTGGGCCGATTCCTCATTGCTAGCTGGGTAAGCAGCTAGCTAGGCCTAGCTTTCTAAACAATAGAAATCATGATGATGATGACTAGGGGTAATGTAGTCTATGCTTCTCTACCACAGATTCCCACAAGATCTCAGACTCCAGAATGGGAAAATGCTTGCAAGAAAAAAACAGATGAGTACATAGCCAAAGACAGAGTTGTCGGTTTCCATTGTTACTTATAATGATAAAAAGGGAAGAAAAAGACAATCCCATTTTTCTAATTTAGCTAGCTATCTAGGTTACTCACCGTACTATAGGCTGCAGATTTTAAAGATATATACTCTGCGGTGTGTTACTGTGTTTATATTCTCACTTGCATGGTGCTTTCAGAAGCTGACGATTAGTTGTCAGAATTGGTAACGTACTTTGTACGTACACAATAATTACAAGTGCACCTCAAGATACACTTAATTTTAAATAGCTAAATCCTGTGTAACACCTAGTAATTACATTGCACTTATACAGATATTACAATGTACTCTGTGGTATAATAATGTGTTTATTTTCTCACTTGAATGGTGCTTCCGGAAGCTTTAAAATAAGGGCCAGGTTGTCAGGATAGCTAACGTACTATATAAGTACACATTAATTACAAGTTAGTACCCCTTCGAGATACACTTTATTTTAACTAGCTAAATCCTGGTTAACATCTAGTAATTGCATTGTACCTATACAGATATTACATGTACTCTGTGGTGTACTTGTGTGTTTCTCCTTGTATGGCAAGGAGGTTCAGGTTGTCATAATGGGCAACTTCCACATTAATTACATGTTGTTGTTTTTATATAATCTAGGATGACACCTGTACGGTAGACCCAAGTCAATGAGGTTGACCTATAGCTGATCTGTTTTTATTCAACTCAACAATGTTAACCCAGATGGTATACTTTTGTGGAGCAAGTTCAAGCAACAACATTTAGTGGAGATTTTGAAGAGTGCACATTCACAGGTAGATAATTAGACCCTATTGAGCCTCCAGCCTTTGTAATCTCTGACACCCAGCGAATTTGTCCACAAGAGATTACAACCTTGTGACATTTATTACCAAATCAGATGCAGCTGAGAAGAAACTAAACACTAAATTGATGAATTTAGTGGCAACTTGCCCATTTATAACAAGCATAATAACAAGCATTTGTTGTTACACCTCTGTAATTACAGACTGTAATTACCACCAGTTACATGTTGTTATTATAGTGTAACTATGAGTTATTTCAATTAACTACAATACTTGAAACAATGTAATTACACATGTAATTACTCTGTAATAAGGACCCCTTAAAATGATGTGTACCGGGGAAGAAGAGTGAATTCGTGTACAAGAAGCATTTACAGTCAGTCTAAACAGCTGTAAACTATACTGATTTGCTGCTTCATATGCTTATTACAAATGGGCGAGCTCGATGTAACGTAAGTGGTTTCTGTAAGCGAAACTCTTATTATTAGTAACCTTACCCAATACCTGAAGACTTGTGCTAGCTCCCTAAGATAATGACTAGGCTTTAGCTCAGCAGGCTAAGAGTCTTGTGGCATGCATGAAATGGGACTTTGAACCCCAGTCGTTCACATGGGCATGGACCTTAAAGTTATCTCAGTTATACTGCTGTGTAATGCATCTAAAAGATCACTTCCCCACCTAGGTGGCGTGACACACAACTAGGGTTGCAAAGCTACCGGTAATTTACCGGAATCTTCTGTAATCTGTGGTAACTTTGGTCATTTATACTTTAATAACTTTTTTACAAATCACATATAGTTTACATTTTTTGTTTATCTGTGTCTATATTGTCAATGAGTTTCTAGTTGATAGACCATATGGTTGAAGTGAAAATAGCCAATTAACTCTGCAACTCTTTCAGTGATTGACTTTTTTCACAACTGTCACCAGTTTGGCACCAAAACATTTACAACACAGACATATTGACATAGTAAAATAAATAAAAGTGTGTAAAAATATTTCATGCTGAAAACCTAATATTAAACACCAATGGTATTCACTAAGTCGATGGTTAATATTTAGGATAATGTTTTACAGCTTTGTAATTTTATATTTTAAATGCATCTTATTTCATTATTTTATTTTATTTTTTACATGTGATAAGGCCACACAGAAGGGCAGAGATAATTACAGACACCCAAAATGGCAAAAAAATTGTTAACTGGTAAAATACCTTTCCTTTGTTACCCTCAACACAATGTTGAATGAGAGAGTTCTCCCTGTGTCTCCCTTTCACATCAGCCTGCTTGACATGTCTCAGCATTGTTCTGGTTTCTCTTTCTCCCCTGGGAGTTGACTGAGTGGAGAAACATGGACAGGAGGCGGGCCTACATGTGCATACCATTATATCTCACAAAGCACTCGTTACAGAATAACTCTCATCTCCTTCTATACCAGCAGAACATGTCACCTCATGTTCTCCTCGGGCTGTTCCAAGCACCTCACCGCAGCTCATCCCCACAGTGCACATCCCCAGGACCTCCTTGGCAAGGCTCTCCGTTCCTTACTATGACTCACCTCAGTGAAATGCCTCCATCTCTGATTAATGATGGGTGCCAGGTAGGTTGTGAAATTAACAGTGTTGTATATGTATGGGGAAAGCTGCCTCTTCCTGTAAGCACAGTTAGACGTGTGTCTCTCCGCTCCAGCCCCCCTAGATCACCTTTAGGCATCAAAACATAGACAAACAGCAGTCCAGAGCCCGAGAGAGCTTCGTCTCGCTGTATGTACTGTACCACGAGTCTGGCAAGCGGCTGTGGGAACAGACAGACTGCTAATGGTGGATGTCTTTCTCCTGAGCTATGGCTGGGCCTAGGTAGGAATCTCTTATGTGAACACCAGTGTCACAACAACCGCATCTCTTTAGACTGATCTGGAGCAGAAGACGTGGGGAGAGAGAGACTTGTCAGCAGCTGTTTCAGCCTGTTGGATGGTGTGGAAAACCTCTGTCATAGCCTAAGAGCCCAGTGTCTTGTCTGTGAGTAGGGGAGACATCATCTTACAATGTATTGGGGGGTTAGGTGAGGAGACAGACAGAGGCATGGTTTCCTGGTAGGGTTCAGTCTGCTATAGTATAAAGATTGAATTAAATATTTTTTTGTCATCAATCTACACACACTACCTCATAATGACAAATCTAAAACAGGTTTGTAGAAATGTTTGCAAAAAAGCTCAGGTGCATCCTGTTTCCAATCGATCATCCTTGAGATGATTCTACAACATGATTGGAGTCCACTTGTGGTCAATTCAATTGATTGGACATGATTTGGAAAGGCACACACTTGTCTATATAAGGTCCTACAGTTGACAGTGCATGTCAGAGCAAAAACCAAGCCATGAGGTCAAAGGAATTATACGTAGAGCTCCGAGACAGGATTGTGTAGAGGCACAAATCTGGGGAAGGGTACCAAATCATTTCTGCAGCATTGAAGGTCCCCAAGGACACAGTGGCCGTCATCATTCTTAAATGGAATAAGTTTTGAACCACCAGGACTCTTCCTAGAGCTGGCCAAACTGAGCAATTGGGGGAGGAGGGCCTTGGTCAGGGAGGTGACCAAGAACCCAATGGTCACTCTGACAGAGCTCCAGAGTTCCTTTGTGGAGATGGGAGAACCTTCCAGAAGGACAGCCATCTCTGCAGCACTCCACCAATCAGGCCTTTATGGTAGAGTGACCAGACGGAAGCCACTCCTCAGTAAAAGGCACATGACAGCCTGCTTGGAGTTTGCCAAAAGGCCCCTAAAGACTATGAGAAAGAAATCCTCTGGTCTGATGAAACCATTGGCCTGAATGCCAAGCATCACGTCTGGAGGAAACCTGGCACCATCCCTACGGTGAAGCATGGTGGTGGCAGCATCATGCTGTGGGGAGGTTTTTCAGGGCAGGGACTGGGAGACTAGTCAGGATTGAGGGAAAGATGAACGGAGCAAAGTACAGAGACATTCTTGATGAAAACCTGCTCCAGAGCACTCAGGACCTCAGACTGGGGCAAATGTTCACCTTCCAACAGGACAATGACCCTAAGCACACAGCCAAGACAATGCAGGACTGGCTTCGGGGCATGTCTCTGAATGTCCTTCAGTGGCCCAGTCAGTGCCCAGACATGAACCCGATCTAACATTTCTGGAGAGAAAGTAGCTGTGCAGCGACACTCCCCGTCCAACCTGATAGAGCTTGAGAGGATCTGCAGAGAAGAATGGGAGAAACTCCCCAATACAGCTGTGCCAAGCTTGTGGCATCATACCCAAGAAGACTCAATGCTGTAATCACTGTCAAAAGTGCTTCAACAAAGTACTTTTTCATAAAGGATATGAATACTTATGTTAATGTCATTTTCCCATATGCTACATTTTCTAAAACCAGGTTTTTGCTTTGTCATGATGGGTTATTGTGTGTAGATTGATGGGGGGGGGGGGACTATTTAATCCTTTTTAGAATAAGACTGTAACGTAATAAAATTTGGAAAAAGTCAAGGGGCCCGAATGCACTGTACACACACTTACATATATTTGGGACAAGAAATCTGCTCCACAGGCAACTTCAACCTGGCCATGAATGAACTGAAAGACAAAGCAAGGAAGGCTTTCTATGCCATTAAAATATCTACCAAATTAGACATAAAGGCCCTCAAAAACCAAGAGGTGGCCATAGAGAAGAGTCCCCTCAGCCAGCTAGTACTGAGGCTCAATTCACTAACCACTACCAACCCAACAAAACCCAACAAAGCCTCATGACAGCACTCAGAAAATCTGTCCCATAATCACATAGCAAAAAATATATATATATCACCTATTAGAAAGACACTTCAAAAAAATCTTAGGAAACTCAATGCTAATTGGCGCTAAACAGACAGTACACGGTGGTAGACTAGCTAACCACTGTGACTGATAGGAAACAGAGGAAAACATGAACTATTTTTTGGTACAGGCTCAGTGAGCCCATAGAGGACAGGCTGTGCTCATTCTGCCCCCAGAAAGAGATAAAGACAGAGCTGCATTTTCTGTCAAATTGCGACAAATATTCTGACATAAGAAATACCTTCTTCCCCAAATAATAAAACAATATGAAGAATTTGAAAACCTAAATGATGAAGATCAAACTAATACTATACATACTTCCTGAAACAACAAAATGCTGTGTTTTGGCAGCCTCCTGCCACAACCTGAGGGACAGACTGTGAAAAGTAGAGTATATTCATATTGGCCTATATTTTATTATTATTTGTTGCAATTTTTATTCATATGACTACCACTATCGTTATTATTGCTTAATTACAAACAGTCTAATATGTTTCTGTCTTTCCGCATGATTGTTATACACTGACTATACAAAACATTAAGAACACCTGCTCTTTCCATGACAGACTGACCAGGTTAATCCAGGTGAAGCTGATCCCTTGTTAAATACACTTCAGTCAGTGTAGATATATGGGAGGAGACAGGTTAATGAAGGATTTTAAGCCTTGAGACAATTGAATTGGCTATATGTGCCATTCAGAGGGTGAATTGGCAAGACAAAAGATTGAAGTGCCTTGGAATGGTGTATGTGTCAAGCACTGCAATGCTGCTGGGGTTTTCACACTCAACAGCTTCCTGTATGTATCAAGAATGGTCCACCATCCAAAGGACATCCAGCCAGCTTGACACAACCGTGGGAATCATTGGAGTCAACATGTGTCAGCAACCCTGTGGAAAGCTTTCAACACTTTGTAGGAGGGGGGGAGGGGGTGCAACTCAGTATTAGGGGGTGTTCCTAATGTTGCTATACTCAGTGTATGCTTAATTTGACAATGTAAGTGTTTCTATGTCAATAAATTATAGTGAATTTAATTTAATTTAATTGAGAGAGAGGGAGAGGGAGAGGGAAAGAGAGAAACAGAGAAAGAGAGGGAGAGAGAGCTAGAGAGAGAGAGAGAGAGAGAGAGAGAGAGAGAAAGAGGGCCTGGGAGAAACAGAGAAAGAGAAAGTGTTAGGGAGAGATGCCGCCCGCTCGCCTCAGCCAGTCAGACTGTCTGGCTGCACAAGGATCTCCAGCACTCAGCGTCATATGATTCCCGGGGTCAAAGGTTATCCCTACTGATGAATATCGGGCCAAGGCCAGTCTCTCACTCCTCGCTCACAAAAGAAAGGGAGTTGTTTTCACTCCCAGGGTCTGGAAAGTTTATTTCAGGAATTCATTCTGCCAGCACGAGACTGTAAACCTGTCTCAACCCAGGAGAGTTATGTCCACAAATATTGGATTTTTAGAAATGATTTTATCAGCCTGCCAAGCGATCCAGGCAGTCTTTTTCATATAAATACATACATGTGTAATCATCCTGTTGTGGATTGTAGTGTAGGAGGAGGTGAATGGTAAATGTGTGTGCTTTCTGCTACAAAATGTATTTCAACAAGATTTACAAGGATTAAATTGAAGACTATGCAGTGTGAGCATACACTGGTCTTTTTCATTTACCTCCAGGACTCATCCCACACCCTATCGCACTAGAGCCCATGTCTTAGCCAGCCTTGCTAAGATATGTAAACCTCTCCAAACAGAATAATCACAAGGGTATTTCAAATAACACTGTCAGCAGGATTTCAACTAAAAGCTTCTGAAGATTACAGCCGTCTCTGAAACAGAGACCTTATGTATGGGATTTGACATGTGTACAAATGAATGGTAGGACATTTATGGGGCTAGAATATACTCAGGTTAGATATATATATATATACCAGCAATAGTATTTCAGTCCTTAAAATCCAAGCTGTCATGATTGTATATATATATGGACTGAAATACTATTGCTGGTTCATTCCCCTTTCTGGACTAGAGTGAAAAAGAGTGGTGTGGACAAATGTATCAAAATGTTGTGCAACGGAAAACAAGTGTTTTTTTATTGGCCAAGTTTAGATAGTACCTCCCTGTTCCTCCATTTCGTGCCGAGTGAACACAACCCTGTTGTTGTACTCTCGGCCCAGGTCTTCCATCCCTTTATACCTTCCTCTCCATCCCTCCTCCCGTCCCGATAGAGGGAGTGCCTGGCTGAGCAGAAGCCCCGTCATCAACTAGCATAGGATTGCCTTTCCTCCCGGCCCAAAACCAAACCGAGGGATGGCGCCCACAAATTTTCACGAGGCAGGGTGTTGCCAGGTATGCGGTTTGCAGTTTATTAACACGATAACAAGGAGAGGAGTGAGTGATGGCGGGTTGTGGGGAGATGATGGGGGGGGGGGTTGGGAGGTGAGGGAGATGGCATGAAGGCTGTACAAAGCCGCATCAACCCCACTCCACATTCCATCACCAACCAGAGAATGAGAACTCTACTTGGATTGTTGACAGTGAATTTTGTGGAGCGGTGTAGTGGCAACCTCTCAGCTAGCTCAGTTCATTTTCACAAACTTTTGCCCTGTTTCTTGTAACTTCTCAGGGATTCTGTAAGTCATTTTTACCAAAAAGATCATAGAAAATTGGCCCAAAATAGATACTATTTGACATGATATGGGATGCCAGACAGAAAGGCATAAATGCCCAGTGGCAGACAAACAGAGCATCTTTGCTACTACGTCTGTTTTTTATGGCCAGGGATTATGATTGAGTCTGTAAACTAAGTTTGGTCCAGTCAAGGTCTAGACCAGGAAAGCCCAGTCCCTCTCTACCTCTACCCCAGTCTCTCTCCCTTTTCCCAGCGCCCCTAACCCTTACTACCAGCCCCCTAATACCAGGCCCATACCCCAGGCTCAGTCCCAGTCTCAGTCCCAGTCTCTGTACTCAGCCCCTCTTCCTATTCCCAGCCCCTCCATCTCTCTTATCGGTCAGGAGAGACATAATGATGGGGAGATTTAGCCATATTAGTGCCATTAGTTCTATTCCCTGTCTAGTCATAATCAGGCCAGTGAAGATGCTTGACATGTTTTTCATAATGACACAGCTTAGTGGCGCTGTCAAATGAGGTAACCGACTGGTGCCGGTTGAGTGAAATCATGCCAAATAACAACTCCATTGTCAGGGCCGTCTCTAGCTTTTTGGGGGCCCTAAGCGAGATTTGGTTGTGATTCCCCCACTAAGCAGGCAAACATTTGTGACCGACCGGCTCAATTCGGTCTTATGTAGAAAAGTGTGAATTAATGTTTTTTACATTGGATAAAAGTAGAGACTCAGCAATAGAAAATGGTATATCATACACCACAGTTGAGGAACAATCAGAAAGGAATTCTGCTTTGAAAGTTGATAAACTTGTAACCTCACCTTTGAGACAATAGCCATTGAATGTTTCGGTACACCTACTGGAGAGCTCTTCTTTGTCTACACCCATTCAGCATCGTTCACACCCTCTTGAGCTTTAGCCCCACCCATCCCTTTAATGTGAGACCATGTACTAAACAACCAAAGAGTTTATACCATGGTTGTGTTCGTAAATTTAATCTGGAGTGCCAGTGTGCTCTGGCCATTCGTAAAATCAGAGTTTGTAAATTCAGAGCGTTTCACTCTTGGAGCGTTCGGAGCGCACACTGGACGCTCTGGCCGAGGAGTAGGGTTGATCCGAGCTTTCTGAGCTGACAACAGCAGTCAAGCACCCAAGCTAGCTGGCTAACATTGGCTAGCTTGCTAGCTGCTTCCAGACACAAAATAGAGAACAGCTAACTCTGACCATTGAACCCACACTAGCAAAGCTGGTTAGGCTGTTTTTACATCATCCAGAGCATTGGTGACTACAACTGTGCTGCTGGCAACAATTTAATTACGCTTTTTTTGCCAACTTGTACTGACACCGGCCATATTCAACCGGTTTAGAGCGTTTGTAAATTTGTCAGTTATTCTGCACTCTGGTACACTAAGGCGAGAGTGCTCTGAAATCGGAGTACACAGCCAGAGCAAATTTACCAGCTGCATCTATCGACAGTTGTCACAGTGACCATTTAAATGGTTACTTGCATAGTGGAGTCTTTTGACATGTAGCTAGCTAAACATTGAACCATAATCCCAACTCATAACATTGCTACCCTGCATGAATCTGCAAGTAGCTAACCAACCAGGTTCAATGTTAGCTAGCTAACATTAGGCTATAACTAGCAATGCAAATGGATCTGAGATACAAATAACATTACTACACAGGTCATACACATAACATTAGCAAGTGAGCCAGTGAGCCAGTGAGCTAGCTAGCTAACAGTACACTTTAACTTGAAATGAAAACGACTTTCTGACAAAATTAGAAATGTGTAATATCTGAAAATGTAGGTAGCTAGACTATCTTACCTGGATGGCTGCTTCACCCTCTCTGTCACGGATGCCATGGTTGCCTTCGTTTAAAGATGTACTCCAGAGACAGGTGTTTTATGCAACAGCCTTCTGTGTGTTCTCTTTTCGACTCTGTCTGCATATTCACCAGAATTTTATTTTTCTGTGGCTAAACCAACTAGGCTCGTAATTTAACCATTTTATTCGTATTTACAGCTGGCATACAAGTTTGCTATTAAGGCACATGAATGGCCAAAGTTCAGAAGGCATTTCTGCCAAAAAACACATTTTGATTTAAAAAAGTTTACGTTCAAATGGCTCTCCTGTGAATTAGTGACGCGCAACATACTCCTACTTTCCTGAAGCACCACATTATGGTGGAAAAAGTTAATTTCATGCAATTTCATGCAATTCTACACATTTTGCCAGAGAAGATGTTTCAGTTTAAAAGCAAGTTTTCTGCAATTCTACACATTTTGCCAGAGGGCAGATAGACATTTTATACATTTTATAACACATTTCATGCAATTCTACTCATTTTGCCCTGATAGAGAGACATTTTTGCCATTTTAAATAAGATTTTCTGCAGTTCTTTACATTTTTACATGTTAATGATATGTGAGTGAGAGTCACTAACAAAATCTAACGGTGCCCCCCTGGAAGTCAGGGCCCCTGGGCACATGCCCTGCGTGCCCAATCAGTATTTGGCCATGATTACTACAAGTTTGGATAACTGGCTATTCCAGGGGTCTTCAACCTTTTCTTTCCCAGGGACCAGGGATGTACTGCTGCCGTAGTGCAGGGGAGCGGTGCTCCCTCACATTTTACAATTTGAGAATACACAGAGCTGGTAAAAAAATATTTCTGGAAAATGTATTCTGATGAATTCTAAATCAATTATATTTAATTACCACAAAAATTCCAAGAAAATTATAGAATGACAAACTAAATAAATATGTAGACAATACCAGCCTATAGGTAGGTAAATGGTGGTTTCTCTCTCTCTGACGGTGGCACGAATGATGAATAACTGTAGGCGTGTGTGCAGAGGCCCGTCAGGGGTCACTAAAACGGCTATCCTCAAAACAGTTTGTTAGGGGCTCGTGTACGTGTACGACGCACTTGAACTCGCCCTACTGTCTGAGTACTTAGCTTACAGAAACGTACCACCGCATATGCACACAAACTGATCCACCTCATCAGTTTGTCTGCATGTGTCTTGGAGGCTCCCATTAACACAATACCAATCTCACCAATAGCTCCAGTCAGTACGGGCCACTAGCTTTCCCATGGGCTCCTCAAGCCAACCTTTCCAACTCTAGTCTAGGGGGATCCAAACATCCCCCTCCACTCCCCAAGGAGGTGGGCATCAGGACAAACAATCAATATCACTGACAGATCCACGTCAGACAGATGAGATGGAGGATAATTATGGGAATGTTCTGAAAGACACTCTCTGTGTCGTTATGACCCAGGACAGGAGGAGCCTTGTCTCAACCTGGGGTAAGAGAGCTGGGGACAAATTACCTTGTTTTGCTTCATTAATATCATTGGCTTCGTGTCCTTACACAACTTGGGTAGTAAGATAGTGGATAGAAGTGGCATAGTTAAACCCAGAACCATGGTGTAGAGAAGCTAGGTGATGGGAAGGATGGCTTGGTTTGTTGTACTGTTTTAATTCATACAATACACTTGGGAATGATCTAGAGATTGCTTTGTGTCCTTCCTCTGTTTAGTACATAGTAGTAACAAATCACAGACTACGAATAGGTATGAGGAGACTGGAGAGAGTGGATGTGGGAAGGAATAGGTATGAGGAGACTGGAGAGAGTGGATGTGGGAAGGAATAGGTATGAGGAGACTGGAGAGAGTGGATGTGGGAAGGAATAGGTATGAGGAGACTGGAGAGAGTGGATGTGGGAAGGAATAGGTATGAGGAGACTGGAGAGAGTGGATGTGGGAAGGAAAGAGGCATGGTTGGAGCACAACATGCCGGCCATGTGTGAATGTACAAAGCTATAAATGCACTTGACAGCTGTGTAAATTGAGAATAAAATTATTGAAAGTTACCCTAATATTACTTTCTGCTCATAAATAAATAAAAATCGTCCACAGAATGGCAGAAGTGAGACAGATGATCTAAATTAAGATAGGGCAGTTTGAATTAATCATGCCAGGGAAGGGAGATTTTGTTGTAGAATTTAAGCTACATTGCAGGTATGCGTGACCACGTGCAATTACCAGTACTTTCCCCCACAGAAAACTTTGCAGAAGCAAAATAAAATAATTAATGATAATGAACTTGCAGTTAGTACATAGGTGTAACCTATAGTTTTGTAAACCAGACCCTATAGTTTCGTAAACCAGTTCCAGGGACTCTCCCAACAAATCACAAGGCAGACATTCCACAACGTCACAATTCAAAACCTTTGCAGTGGTTTTAGTTAAGGTAGTTGATGCAAACTAGCAAACTAGGCCTTTGTATTTTATTCAAGCAAATAAGGTGGTGACATAGGTAGTGATGTAGCTCCTCTATGCCAAATAGTCCATCATTGAAACCCGACCCTAGTCACTGTGCTGCCTGGGGTCAGGTTTTCGAGACTATGTGACTTAGACAAGGTATCTACAGTGCATTCAGAAAGTATTCAGCCCCCTTGACTTTTTCCTCATTTTGTTACGTTACAGCCTTATTCTAAAATAGTTTTTTTGTTTTAATCCTCGTCAATCTACACACAATACCCCATATTGACAAAGAAAAAAAACAGAAAAAAACAGATTTTTGCACATTTATTCAAAATAAAAAACTGACTCAGTACTTTGTTGAAGCACCTTTGGCAGCGATTACAGCCTTGAGTCATCTTGGATATTACGCTACAAGCTTGGCACAAGCTGTATTTTGGGAGTTTCTCCCATTCTTCTCTGCAGATCATCTCAAGCTCTCAGGTTGGATGGGGAGCGTTGCTGCACAGCTATTTTCAGGTCTCTCCAGAGATGTTCGATCGAGTTCAAGTCCGGGCTCTGGCTGGGCCACTCAAGAACATTCAGATACTTGTCCCGAAGCCACTCCTGCGTTGTCTTGCCTGTGTGCTTAGGTTCATTGTCCTGTTGGAAGGGGAAGCTTCGACCCAGTCTGAGGTTCTGAGCACTCTGGAGCAGGTTTTCATCAAGGATCTCTTTGTACTTTGCTCCGTTCATCTTTCCTTCAATCCTGACTAGTCTCCCAGTCCCTGACGCTGAAAAATAGCCAGCTCTAGGAAGAGTCTTGGTGGTTCTAAACTTCTTCCTTTAAAGAATGATGGATGCCACTGTGTTCTTGGGGACCTTCAAAGCTGCAGAAATGTTTTGGTACCTTTCCCCAGATCTGTGCCTTGACACAATCCTGGTTCGGAGCGATTAAGACAATTCCTTCGACCTCATGGCTTTGTTTTTGCTCTGACAAGCACTGCCAACTGTGGGACCTTATATAGACAGGTGTGTGCCTTTCCAAATCATGTCCAATCAATTGAATTTACCACAGGTGAACTCCAATCAAGTTGTAGAAACAAGCTCAGTTTTGAGTCTCACAGCAAAGGGTCTGAATACTTATGTAAATAAGGTATCTGTTTTTTATTTTAAATACATTTGCTGACATTTCTAAAAACCTGTTTTCGCTTTGTCATTATGGGGTATTGTGTGTAGATTGATGAGGAACATTTTTTATTTCATCCATTTTAGAATAAGGTTGTAACGTAACAAAATGTGGAAAAAGGGAAGGGGTCTGAATACTTTCAGAATGCACTGTATATCTGTAGGAGCTATGGTTATGGTAAATAAATGACATCACGTACACAAATCTCTACTTTTCTGTCTGACTGCATATTGACTGATATGGACAGACAGAGGGGTTAGGTGCTGTTAGCGGAAAAACATCTTTCACTCCTCCTGGCAAAGTCTGGGTGCTTCCCTGGAACCTCCAGGTCTGAAGAACAACCTCTGCTTCTGAACTTCTGCATGCAGAGCACATTTTATAGGAAAATCTAGCGTTGCTCATTGTCTGTGTACTTTGCTCATTCCAAATCTTCACTGAACTGCACGTTGTAATGTAAGCTATGAGTAGGAGACAGAGTCAGGATCATTTACCTGTCTGCCCGATAGAAAAAAAGCAATAAAGTGGTGACTGGGAGGAAGAGAAAGAGAGACAGAGACTCCCAAACAGAAAGAAAGTAGAACATCTTCAGGAATGCCACGTGACACCTCTGTTTCATTTTCTTTGCACCTTCTCTCTTTTCTACAGAGAAACAAAAGAAAGGACAGAGCGACTAAACTGGTATCATAGCAACAGTTGTGTTTAGAGTATCCTGCCTAGGTATCAGTGGGTCTTGGACTGAGTAACTGTTTGAGTAACTTAGGTTGCTGTGAAAAAATTCGAAGCATGCGCAAAACATAATATACAGGAGCTTGGTGTGTGTCTCCAAGGGAGAGACGGTCTCTCTGGCTGTGTCCCACATGGCACCCTATTCCCTTTATGGTGCGCACTAGTTTTGACTCTGGCCCATGGTCAAAAGTACTGCACTATTTATGGAATAGAGTTCCATTTGGGATGCAGAATCTCTGTCTGCTCTGCTCTCCACAGGTAGCCTTGTTTGGAAGTGATGAATAACAGGAGAGAGACAGAGAACATTCAATTAATGTCCCCTCTGCATTGTTCTGCTGCAATTTAGTTTCTAGATCATTCCCATTTGTTTTGTATTATTGGGACAAATAGTGTAAACCACTTTGCTTGTTACAATAAAGGGAGTACAGAGGGAGAACCCTGTCTAAAAATGCGAGCTACTTCACCAGATAAGTAAGCAAAATTATGGGCACTATAATTGTTCTCTGTGGCAAGAAGTCGAATAAAACCCCCACGACTCTGCAATTCAATGTAAATTAACCATTTTGTGTTAGGGACACAACCATTAGGGTTTAGTTTCCATCAAACATGTCTTGATTTAAATCTTGCAGGGACAATAATGAACAATACTGATAATGTTGCATTGGCATCTGGCACACTTGTAGGTTACCATTGTCATGAGCTGCCATAGTCTCCTGGCCTGGGCGAGCTGCCATAGACTCCTGGCCTGGGCGAGCTGCCATAGTCTCCTGGTGTGGACGAGCTGCCATTGTCTGCTGGTGTGGACGAGCTACCATAGTCTCCTGGTGTGGACGAGCTGCCATAGTCTCCTGGTGTGGATGAGCTGCCATAGTCTCCTGGTGTGGATGAGCTGCCAAAGTCTCCTGGTGTGGATGAGCTGCCATAGTCTCCTGGTGTGGACGAGCTGCCATTGTCTGCTGGTGTGGACGAGCTACCATAGTCTCCTGGTGTGGACGAGCTGCCATAGTCTCCTGGTGTGGATGAGCTGCCATAGTCTCCTGGTGTGGATGAGCTGCCAAAGTCTCCTGGTGTGGATGAGCTGCCATAGTCTCCTGGTGTGGACGAGCTGCCATAGTCTCCTGGTGTGGACGAGCTGCCATAGTCTCCTGGCGTGGATGAGGTGCCATAGTCTCCTGGCCTGGGCGAGCTGCCATAGTCTCCTGGCGTGGACGAGCTGCCATAGTCTCCTGGCCTGGGCAAGCTTCCATAGTCTCCTGGTGTGGATGAGCTGCCATAGTCTCCTGGCATGGACGAGCTGCTATAGTCTCATGGCCTGGGCGAGCTGCTATAGTCTCCTGGTGTGGATGAGCTGCCATAGTCTCCTTCCCTGGGCGAGCTGCCATAGTCTCCTGGTGTGGATGAACTGCTATAATCTTCTAGAGTGGATGAGCTGCCATTGTCTCCTGGCCTGGCCGAGCTGCCATAGTCTCCTGGCGTGGATGAGTTGCTATAGTCTTCTAGAGTGGGCGAGCCGCCATATTCTCCTGGCGTGGACGAGCTGCCATAGTCTCCTGGCGTGGATGAGTTGCTATAGTCTTCTAGAGTGGACGAGCTGCCATAGTCTTCTAGAGTGGACGAGCTGCCATAGTCTACTGGCCTGGCTGAGCTGCCATAGTCTCAAGGCATGGACGAGCTGCCATAGTCTCCTGGCCTGGGCGAGCTGCCATAGTCTCCTTTTGTGGATGAGCTGCCATAGTCTCCTGGCCTTGGCGAGCTGCCATAGTCTCCTGGTGTGGATGAGCTGCCATAGTCTCCTGGTGTGGATGAGCTGCCATAGTCTCCTTCCCTGGGCGAGCTGCCATAGTCTCCTGGTGTGGATGAACTGCTATAATCTTCTAGAGTGGATGAGCTGCCATTGTCTCCTGGCCTGGCCGAGCTGCCATAGTCTCCTGGCGTGGATGAGTTGCTATAGTCTTCTAGAGTGGGCGAGCCGCCATATTCTCCTGGCGTGGACGAGCTGCCATAGTCTCCTGGCGTGGATGAGTTGCTATAGTCTTCTAGAGTGGACGAGCTGCCATAGTCTTCTAGAGTGGACGAGCTGCCATAGTCTACTGGCCTGGCTGAGCTGCCATAGTCTCAAGGCATGGACGAGCTGCCATAGTCTCCTGGCCTGGGCGAGCTGCCATAGTCTCCTTTTGTGGATGAGCTGCCATAGTCTCCTGGCCTTGGCGAGCTGCCATAGTCTCCTGGTGTGGATGAGCTGCCATAGTCTCCTGGTGTGGATGAGCTGTCAAAGTCTTCTGGAGTGGACGAGCTGCTATAATCTTCTAGAGTGGATGAGCTGCCATAGTCTCCTGGCATGGACGAGCTGCCATAGTCTCCTGGCCTGGATGAGTTGCTATAGTCTTCTAGAGTGGACGAGCTGCCATAGTCTTCTAGAGTGGACGAGCTGCCATAGTCTTCTAGAGTGGACGAGCTGCCATAGTCTTCTAGAGTGGATGAGCTGCCATAGTCTCCTGGCGTGGACAAGCTGCCATAGTCTTCTAGAGTGGACGTGCTGCCATAGTCTTCTAGAGTAGATGAGCTGCCATAGTCTTCTAGAGTGGATGAGCTGCCATATTCTCCTGGCGTGGGTGAGCTGTCATAGTCTTCTGGTGTGGACGAGCTGCCATAGTCTCCTAGTGTGGACGAGCTGCCATAGTCTTCTGGCCTGGGCGAGCTGCCATAGTCTCCTGGCGTGGACGAGCTGCCATAGTCTCCTGGCCTGGGTGAGCTGCCATAGTCTCCTGGTGTGGATGAGCTGCCATAGTCTCCTGGTTTGGACGAGCTGTCATAGTCTCCTGGCGTGGACAAACTGCTATTGTCTCCTGGTTTGGGCGAACTGCTAGAGTCTCCTGGCCTGGGCGAGCTGCCATAGTATCCTGGTGTGGATGAGCTGCCATAGTATCCTGGTGTGGATGAGCTGTAAAAGTCTTCTAGAGTGGACGAGCTGCTATAATCTTCTAGAGTGGATGAGCTGCCATAGTCTCCTGGCATGGACGAGCTGCCATAGTCTCCTGGCGTGGATGAGTTGCTATAGTCTACTAGAGTGGACGAGCTGCAATAGTCTTCTAGAGTGGATGAGCTGCCATATTCTCCTGGCGTGGACAAGCTGCCAGAGTCTTCTAGAGTGGACGAGCTGCCATAGTCTCCTGGCCTGGGCGAGCTGCCATAGTCTCCTGGCGTGGACGAGCTGCCATAGTCTCCTTTTGTGGAAGAGCTGCCATAGTCTCCTGGTGTGGACGAGCTGCCATAGTCTCCTGGTGTGGATGAGCTGCCATAGTTTCCTGGTGTGGATGAGCTGCCATAGTCTCCTGGTATGGAGGAGCTGCTATAGACTCCTGGCCTGGGCCAGCTGCCATAGTCTCCTTTTGAGGATGAGCTGCCATAGTCTCCTGGTGTGGACGAGCTGCCATAGTCTTCTAGAGAGGACAAGCTGCTATAGTCTCCTGGTGTGGATGAGCTGCCATAGTCTCCTGGTGTGGACGAGCTGTCATAGTCTCCTGGTGTGGACGAGCTGTCATAGTCTCCTGGCCTGGACGAGCTGCCATAGCCTCCTGGCCTGGACGAGCTGCCATAGTCTCCTGGCGTGGATGAGCTGTCATAGTCTCCTGGTGTGGACGAGCTGTCATAGTCTCCTGGCCTGGACGAGCTGCCATAGCCTCCTGGCCTGGACGAGCTGCCATAGTCTCCTGGCATGGACGAGCTGCCTTAGTATCCTGGTGTGGATGAGCTGTCATGGTCTCCTGGCGTGGACGAACTGCTATAGTCTCCTGGTGTGGACGAGCTGCCATATTCTCCTGGCGTGGACGAGCTGCCATATTCTCCTGGCGTGGACGAGCTGCCATAGTCTTCTAGAGTGGATGAGCTGCCATATTCTCCTGGCGTGGACAAGCTGCCATAGTCTTCTAGAGTGGACGAGCTGGCATAGTCTCCTGGCCAGGGCGAGCTGCCATAGTCTCCTGGTATGGAGGAGCTGCTATAGTCTCCTGGCCTGGGCCAGCTGCCATAGTCTCCTTTTGTGGATTAGCTGCCATAGTCTCCTGGTGTGGACGAGCTGCCATAGTCTGCTGGCGTGGACAAGCTGCCATAGTCTTCTAGAGTGGACGAGCTGCCATAGTCTCCTGGCCAGGGCGAGCTGCCATAGTCTCCTGGTATGGAGGAGCTGCTATAGTCTCCTGGCCTGGGCCAGCTGCCATAGTCTCCTTTTGTGGATGAGCTGCCATAGTCTCCTGGTGTGGACGAGCTGCCATAGTCTGCTGGTGTGGATGAGCTGCCATAGTCTCCTGGTGTGGATGAGCTGCCATAGTCTCCTGGTATGGAGGAGCTGCTATAGTCTCCTGGCCTGGGCCAGCTGCCATAGTCTCCTTTTGTGGATGAGCTGCCATAGTCTCCTGGTGTGGACGAGCTGCCATAGTCTTCTAGAGAGGACTAGCTGCTATATTCTCCTGGTGTGGACGAGCTGCTATAGTCTCCTGGTGTGGACGAGTTGTCATAGTCTCCTGGTGTGGACGAGCTGCCATAGTCTCCTGGCCTGGACGAGCTGCCATAGCCTCCTGGCCTGGACGAGCTGCCATAGTCTCCTGGCGTGGATGAGCTGCCATAGTCTCCTGGTGTGGACGAGCTGCCATAGTATCCTGGTGTGGATGAGCTGTCATAGTCTCCTGGCGTGGACGAACTGCTATAGCCTCCTGGTGTGGACGAGCTGCCATATTCTCCTGGCGTGGACGAGCTGCCATATTCTCCTGGCGTGGACGAGCTGCCATTGTTTTCTAGAGTGGATGAGCTGCCATATTCTCCTGGCGTGGACAAGCTGCCATAGTCTTCTAGAGTGGACGAGCTGCCATAGTCTCCTGGCCTGGGCGAGCTGCCATAGTCTCCTGGTGTGGACAAGCTGTCATAGTCTCCTAGTGTGGACGAGCTGTCATAGTCTCCTGGTGTGGACGAACTGCTATAGTCTCCTGGTATGGACGAGCTGTTATAGTCTCCTGGCCTGGGCGAGCTGCCATAGTCTCCTGGTGCGGATGAGCTGCCATAGTCTCCTGGTGTGGATGAGCTGTCAAAGTCTTCTAGAGTGGACGAACTGCTATAATCTTCTAGAGTGGATGAGCTGCCATAGTCTCCTGGCGTGGACGAGCTGCCATAGTCTCCTGGCGTGGATGAGTTGCTATAGTCTTCTAGAGTGGATGAGCTGCCATAGTCTCCTGGCATGGACGAGCTGCCATAGTCTCCTGGCGTGGATGAGTTGCTATAGTCTTCTAGAGTGGGCGAGCCGCCATGGTCTTCTAGAGTGGACGAGCTGCCATAGTCTTCTTGAGTGGATGAGCTGCCATAGTCTTCTAGAGTGGATGAGCTGCCATATTCTCCTGGCGTGGACAAGCTGCCATAGTCTTCTAGAGTGGACGAGCTGCTATAGTCTCCTGTTCTGGGCGAGCTGCCATAGTCTCAAAGCGTGGACAAGCTGCCATAGTCTCCTGGCCTGGGCGAACTGCCATAGTCTCCTGGTGTGGATGAGCTGCCATAGTCTCCTGGTATGGACGAGCTGCTATAGTCTCCTGGCCTGGGCCAGCTGCCATAGTCTCCTGGTGTGGATAAGCTGCTATAGTCTCCTGGTGTGGACGAGCTGCCATACTCTTCTAGAGTGGACAAGCTGCTATAGTCTCCTGGTGTGGATGAGCTGCCATAGTCTCCTGGTGTGGACAAGCTGTCACAGTCTCCTAGTGTGGACGAGCTGTCATAGTCTCCTGGTGTGGACGAACTGCTATAGTCTCCTGGTATGGACGAGCTGTTATAGTCTCCTGGCCTGGGTGAGCTGCCATAGTCTCCTGGTGTGAATGAGCTGCCATAGTCTCCTGGCCTGGGCGAGCTGCCATAGTCTCCTGGTGCGGATGAGCTGTCAAAGTCTTCTAGAGTGGACGAACTGCTATAATCTTCTAGAGTGGAAGAGCTGCCATAGTCTCCTGGCGTGGACGAGCTGCCATAGTCTCCTGGCGTGGATGAGTTGCTATAGTCTTCTAGTGTGGATGAGCTGCCATAGTCTCCTGGCATGGACGAGCTGCCATAGTCTCCTGGCGTGGATGAGTTGCTATAGTCTTCTAGAGTGGACGAGCTGCCATAGTCTTCTAGAGTGGACGAGCTGCCATAGTCTTCTAGAGTGGACGAGCTGCCATATTCTTCTAGAGTGGATGAGCTGCCATATTCTCCTGGCGTGGACAAGCTGCCATAGTCTTCTAGAGTGGACGAGCTGCTATAGTCTCCTGGTCTGGGCGAGCTGCCAATGTCTCCTGGTGTGGATGAGCTGCCATAGTCTCCGAGTGTGGACGAGCTGTCATAGTCTTCAAATGTGGACAAGCTGCTATAGTCTCCTGGTGTGGATGAGCTGCCATAGTCTTCTAGAGTGGACGAGCTGCCATAGTCTTCTAGAATGGATGAGCTGCCATAGTCTTCTAGAGTGGATGAGCTGTCATATTCTACTGGCATGGACGAGCTGCCATAGTCTTCTAGAGTGGACGAGCTGCCATAGTCTTCTAGAGTGGATGCGCTGCCATAGTCTTCTAGAGTGGATGAGCTGCCATAGTCTTCTAGAGTGGATGACCTGCCACAGTCTCCTGGCGTGGATGAGCTGCCATAGTCTCCTGCCTGGATGAGCTGCCATAGTCTCCTGGCATGGACGACCTGCCATAGTCTCTTGGTGTGGATGACTGTAAAACAAAGTTTTTAAGATTTTCAGATGTTATCGCAGGTGCAGCTCCAAAAGTGTAGTAATAATAATACCTAGAAAACGATACAAAACAATATGCATGTAATCCAAAAGTAAGAAGAAATAAATTAAGAAATATCAGAACGAGCAATGTGCACCATGGGAGTAACTCTGCTAAAGCCATCACACCATCACCCCACAGGACCCAGTTCGTTTCTAAGCAGGGAGGAATCCTGCTATCTAGTTAAAGCCTCATGATAGCTATGATAGCTATACAGTCCAACTATGCTCATTTACACAACCTTGGTACAGACAGACAAACAAAAAGACAGAAACCTCACACGTTCACAATGAGCCCATTCATAAACTCAACCTCACTTCTCTGGGATAGGATAGGAGCAGGAAAAGGAGAAAAATCGGTTGCTCTTAGCATTTGGGCAGATGCAACTGCGATCACTCAGCTCGTCTGATGCTGATAATGGGGCGATGGGAAATTCCTGTCAGGGAGTCTCAGTCGAAGACGTGGTGTAGCGCAGGCAGGGCTGTTTCGCAACCGCTTTGGCAGGCTGCATGTGTGTGTGTGTGTGTGTGTGTGTGTGTGTGTGTGTGTGTGTGTGTGTGTGTTAGACGCTAGGGCAAAGAATGAGTCACGGCATGCTCACATAACTGTCATTAAACACATTTAGAAAAACCTAAGACAATCATGTGTGTGGCATGGCATTCAATTATGGAGCAATACGATAGAAGGAGAAAATGTGGTGTGGAAATACAGTGCCTTTCTCTCGCCCCATTCTTTGTAACTCTGGGGGTATGACGAATCTGTTTTGACTGGTGGATAGTCACCCCTTGCACCCCATCAATTCCTTCTGAAGCATATATAGTACCTTTAGCAAAACCTGTGTTATCATCAAATCAAGACCCACCCCTGCCCTCCCTTCAGCAAATCAGATCACAACTCCATTTTGGCTCCTCCCTTCCTATAGGCAGAAACTCAAACAGAAAATACCCGTGCCTAGGAATATTCAACGCAGGTCTGACCAATCAGAATCCATGCTTCAATATTGTTTTGATCACGCAGACTGGGATATGTTTTGCGTAGCCTCTGAGAATAATATTGACATGTACTCTGACACGGTGGCTGAGTTCATCAGGAAGTGTATAGGGGATGTTGTTCCCACTGTGACTATTAAAACCTACCCAAACCAGAAACTGTGGATAGATGGCAGCATTCATGCAAAACTGAAAGCGCGAACCACCGGATTTAACCAATGCAAGGTGACTGGGAAAATGGTTGAATGCAAACAGCGTCGTCATTCTCTCCGTAAGGCAATCAAACAGGCAAAATGTCAGTACGGAGTTGCAATTCAATGACTCATACACGAGACGTGTGTGGCAGGGTCTACAGACAATCACGGACTACAAAGTGAAAACCAGCCACATCGCAGACACTGACATCTTGCTCCCGGACAAGCTTAACACCTTCTTCGGCCGCTTTGAGGATAACACAGTGCCACCGACACGGCCTGCTCCCAAGGACTGTGGGCTCTCCTTCTCTGTGGCCGATGTGAGTAAGTCATTTAAGCGGGTTAACCCTCGCAAGGCTGCAAGCCCAGATGGCATCCCTAGCCGTGTCCTCAGAACATGCGCGCAGACCATCTGGAAGGAGTGTTTACGGTGTTTACATTTTCAATCTCTCCCTATCCGAGTTTGCTGTCCCCACATGCTTCAAGAGGGCCACCATTGTTCCTGTAACCAAGAAAGCAAAGGTAACTGAACTAAATGACTATCGCCCCATAGCACTCACTTCTGTCATCATGAAGTGCTTTCAGAGGCTAGTTAAGGACCATATCACCTCCACCCTACCTGACACCCTAGACCCACTCCAATTTGCTTACCGCCCAAATAGGTCCACAGACGATGCAATCTCAACCACACTGCACACTGCTCTAACCCATCTGGACAAGAGGAATACCTATGTGAGAATGCTGTTCATCGACTACAGCTCGGCATTCAACACCATAGTACCCTCCAAGCTCGTCATCAAGCTCGAGACCCTGGGTCTCGACCCCGCCCTGTGCAACTGGGTACTGGACTTCCTGACGGGCCTCCCCCAGGTGGTGAGGGTAGGCAACAACATCTCCACCACGCTGATCCTCAACACTGGGGCCCCACAAGGGTGCGTTCTGAGCCCTCTCCTGTACTCCCTGTTCACCCACGACTGCGTGGCCACGCACGCCTCCAACTCAATCATCAAGTTTGCGGACGACACAACAGTGGTAGGCTTGATTACCAACAACGACGAGACGGCCTACAGGGAGGAGGTGAGGGCCCTCGGAGTGTGGTGTCAGGAAAATAACCTCACACTCAACGTCAACAAAACTAAGGAGATGATTGTGGACTTCAGGAAACAGCAGAGGGAACATCCCCCTATCCACATCGATGGAACATTAGTGGAGAGGGTAGTAAGTTTTAAGTTCCTCGGCATACACATCACAGACAAACTGAATTGGTCCACTCACACAGACAGCATCGTGAAGAAGGCGCAGCAGCGCCTCTTCAACCTCAGGAGGCTGAAGAAATTTGGCTTGTCACCAAAAGCACTCACAAACTTCTATAGATGCACAATCGAGAGCGTCCTGGCGGGCTGTATCACCGCCTGGTACGGCAACTGCTCCGCCCACAACCGTAAGGCTCTCCAGAGGGTAGTGAGGTCTGCACAACGCATCACCGGGGGCAAACTACCTGCCCTCCAGGACACCTACACCACCCGATGTTACAGGAAGGCCATAAATATCATCAAGGACAACAACCACCCGAGCCACTGCCTGTTCACCCCGCTATCATCCAGAAGGCGAGGTCAGTACAGGTGCATCAAAGCTGGGACCGAGAGACTGAAAAACAAGGTGCCCCAAGGTTTTTTCAGCCCTAGTTGCGCAATCGATATGCTGATACAATTTAGGGAGTCTTGTTTTCAGATTAGCCTTGTTAAAATCCCCAGCTACAATGAATGCAGCCTCAGGATGTAGAGATTCCAGTTTGCAAAGAGTCAAATAAAGTTTGTTCAGAGCCATCGATGTGTCTACTTGGGGGGGAATATATACGGCTGTGATTATAATTGAAGAGAATTCTCTTGGTAGATAATGCGGTCGACATTTGATTGTGAGGAATTCTAAATCAGGTGAACAGAAGGATTTGACTTCCTGTATATTTCTGTGATCACACCAGGTCTCGTTAGCCATAAGGCATACGCCCCTGCCCCTCTTCTTACCAGAAAGGTGTTTGTTTCTGTCGGCGCGATGCGTGGAGAAACCCGCTGGCTGCACCGCCTCCGATAGCATCTCTCCAGTGAGCCATGTTTCCGAAGCAAAGAACTTTACAGTCTCTGATGTCCCTCTGGAATGCTACCCTTGCTCGGATTTAATGAACCTTGTTGTCAAGAGACTGGATATTGGCGAGAAGAATGCTAGGGAGTGGTGCACGGTGTGCCCGTCTCCGGAGTCTGACCAGAAGACCGCCTCGTTTCCCTCTTTTACGGCGTCGTTTTTTTGGGTCGCCGGCTGGGATCCATTCCGTTGTCCTGGTTGAAAGGCAGAACACAGGATCCGCTTCGTGAAAATCATATTCTTGGTCGTACTGATGGTGAGTTGACGCTGCTCTTATGTTCAGTAGTTCTTCTCGACTGTATGTAATGAATGTAATGAAACCTAAGATGACCTGGGGTACTAATGTAAGAAATAACACGTAAAAAAACAAAAAACTGCATAGTTTCCTAGGAACGCGAAAGTAGGAAGAAAAAAAAGGCAGGTGTGCGTAATGGATGATAGGAGTGTGTGACGCAGGGCAGCCTGGCACCCTCAAGCACCGGGGGGGGGGGGGGGGGGGGGGCGTGAGCAGACGTGATATCTACGATATGTAAAACACTAAACAAAGATGGTGTTCATGGGAGGACACCTCGGAAGAAGCCACTGCTGTCAAAAAAAAATACAGTTTGCAAAAGTGCACCTGGATGTTCCACAGCACTACTGGCAAAATATTCTGTGGACAGATGAAACTACAGTTGAGTTGTTTGGAAGGAACACACAACACTATGTGTGGAGAAAAAAAGACACAGCACACCAACATCAAAACATCATCCCACCTTTAAAGTATGGTGGAGGGAGCATCATGGTTTGGGGCTGCTTTGCTGCCTCAGGGCCTGGACAGCTTGCTATCATGGACGGAAAAATGAAATGTTAAGCTATCTGTTTGCCAATTGAAGTTGATGATGCAGTGGTGATGCAGCAGGACAACGACCAAAAACAAGGAAGTAAATCAACAACATAATGGCTTCAACAGAAGAAAATACGCCTTCTGGAGTGGCCCTGTCAGATTCCTGACCTCAACTCGATTGAGATGCTGTGGGATGACCTCAAGAGAGCGGTTCATACCAGACATCCCAAGAATATTGCTGAACTGAAACAGTTTTTTAAAGAGGAATGGTCTAAAATTCCTCCTGACCGTTGTGCAGGTCTGAAGTTATTGCTGCTACCCTGCACTGGGAATGTTTACACAGTGTGTTCAATAAAAACATGAACATGTATAATTGTTTGTGTGTTATTAGTTTAAGCAGACTGTGTTTGTCTATTGTTGTGCCCTAGATGAAGATCATATCAAATTGTATGACTAATTTATGCAGAAATCCAGGTATTTCCAAAGGGTTCATATACTTTTTCTTGTGACTGTATACAGATCTCTGGCAACAATTCGGTTTTACAGATTTTTTTGCAGCTGCGCCCACATGCAGGAACATGCTGGAATCGAGGCCTGAATCTATCCCTAGAAGGCATGTCTGATTCACCTGTATAAGAAATTATAGGTTAGTGGTTAGTCTAACACAATAAACTCATGCAATATAAATATTAGTAGAAGGGCCTGGTACGGGCTTGAGGAATTACAAAGTTTTTTCACCATGGATCAGCAGATTAGTAGTTTGACTTGTGTAGGTAAAATCCTTGTGTTTGGTCTGTGGGTACAGTGTGTGGCTGGCACTTTGGGCTCAACAACGCTTCCATGAGCAGAGCTCTCTTATTAAGGCATTCATGCATTGATGCTAACAAGCTCATACAAGTGACTGGACAGGCATTTGTGCAATGGAGGCTAAAAAGCTTCTTATTATGGCCTTGTGATACGCAGACCACCCAAAATATATACAAAAATATTTATAACCGCATTATAACTCCATTATATGACTGGTCAAGGCACGAATCTAACCAACAACTGGGCGGTAAGGTCCTATGACGAAGCCCTGTTCCTAATCTATAGACCAGTACAAATGCTTGCAATTCTCTCAATGCATTGTTTGCTGATACTTGTAGCCTTCTCCAATATAAATGTTAAGCTTTACGCAGAACTTACATACAGTATGTTGAGTAAATACAGAAATAACATCATATTTTACCTTAGTTTAATTTGGATCATATTAGCTATTAAAAAGCAAATCAGTATAAAACATAATGATAATCCAATCTGTGGTGGTCTTGAAACTGTAAATTGATCCCTACGGTGATAAAAGATATTCATGTCCATTTTTCATTACATGCGTAGATACATTTGAACGTACACTCTATGTATGTTCAAACTCAACTCTTAACAATGTGTATTAATGAAATATTATCATCGTTTAAAGACAACTTCATCAACTACAGTATATGGCAAAAAAAACATAGAGATATACACACCACAAAAATGTGATTATTTTCTAATTGAATAAGATAACATGGTCAGTCTCTTTTGATGAAACAACTGCCATTTTATAAAACAGTAGGCAACATTTTTTCTGCTTGATCATGGTAGTTATATAATTTGGCATAAGCGTTACGTGGAAACACGGTATATTAAATACTGTGCCTTCAGAAGTATTCACACCCATTTACTTTTTCCAGATTTTGTTGTATTAGAGACGGAATTTAAAATGTATTCAACTGAGATTGTTTTACTGACCTATACACAATACCCCATAATGTCAACGTGGAATTGTGTTTTTAGAAATGTTTACAAATTAATTCAAAATAAAAAGCTGAAAAGTCTTGAGTCAATAAGTATTCAACCCCCTTGTTATGGCAAGCCTATATTCAGGAGTATACATTTGCTTAACAAGTCACATAATAAGCTGCATGGACTCAATAATAGTGTTTAACATGATTTTTGAATGATTACCTAATTTCTGTACCCCACACATACAATTATCTGCAAGGTACCTCAGTCGAGCAGTGACTTTTAAACAAAGATGAGAGCGATTTTCCAATGCCTTGCAAAGAAGGGCACTTATTGGTAGATAGAAAAATGAAAAAGCAGACATTGAATATCCCTTTGAGAATGGTGAAGTTATGAATAACACTTTTGATGTGGTGACTTTAAAATAGTTAGAGTTAAATGGATGTGAGAGGAGAAAACGGGAGATGGATCAACAACACTGTAGTTACTCCACAATACAAACCTAAATGACAGTGAAACGAAGGAAGCTTGTACAGAATGCAAATATTCCAAAACATGCATCCTGTTTGCAACAAAACACTCAAGTAAAACTGCAAAATAATTGTAAAAGAAATTAACTTTATTTCCTGAATTCAAAGCGTTATGTTTGGGGCAAATCCAACACAACACATCACTGAGTACCCCTCTTCATATTTTCAAGCATGGTTGTGGCTGCATCATGTTATGGGTATGCTTGTCATCGGCAAGGACTAGGGAGTTTTTAGGATAAAATTAAACTGAATAGAGCTAAGCACAGACACAATCCTAGAGGAAAACTTGGTTCAGTCTGCAATCCAACAGACACTGGGAGATAAATTCACCTTTCAGAAGGACAGTAACCTAAAACACAAGGCCAAATGTACAGTACACTGGAGTTATTTAACAAGATGACATTGAATGTTCCTGAGTGGCCTAGTTACAGTTCTGACTAAAATTGGCTTGAAAACCAATGATAAGACTTGAACATTGGCTGTCTAGCAATGATCAACAATCAACTTGACAGAGCTTGACAGATATTTCTGTATTTAATTTTCAATAAATTAGCAAACAATTCTGAAAACATGTAATTATTGGGTATTGTGTGTAGAAAAAAAATTGATTTAATCCATTTTGAATTCAGGCTGTAACAAAATGTGGAATAAGTCAAGGGGTATAAATACTTTCTGAAGGCACTGTACAGCGGTATGAAACAGAATGGCCAACATACTTGCATTTCATTTCAATGCTCTAACCACATTCCTTAGTTTGGGTTTGAATCCCACAAAATGGTTCCAAACAGAGGCCAATGTTTCCTCTATTTTGTTCAGTGGGCTGTAGACTCCACATGAGACATACAAAGTCCCCCTAGATAGAACATACAGTAGAGGTCACTTTGCTGAGAATAGGGTTGCAAAATTCCGGTAACTTTCCCAAAATTCCCTTGTTTTCAAAAACTACTGGTTGGATTTTCCTAAATGCTTCTGAATTTCTTCAACCCTAGCTGAGAAGTTGGGGCAACCATACAATGCATACTGAGCATCTTTGCATCATCCAGTGTTTATACACACTCACAGAGTCTATGCACTGTACTTTCTTAGCTACTGCCATTCCATTAAAGAGATTAATAAAAACCTTTCAATTTCATGAATGATATTCATTATAGCATATTTCCTATCAGGCTATTACTGTATTAAAAATACGTTTGTGATTTCAAATTCAAAATGTTCATTGAGTGATTTGAATATGTGAAGACTTCTATTAGGATTGTCTGTTGGTATGCACAAGTGTCTTTCTTGGCCCATAGGAGTGCTTGCTTTCATGGTGTCTGGGGAGAGACAGTCCTTTAGCTTTCAAAACGGTTCTTCCAGGATACCCCAAGTAGAGAAGTTCAATGGCTGCAAATGCTGCTCATGCCTTTTGCTTTCTCCTCCTATGATGTGGATTGGCAGATAGCATCTGTTAGTAATCCAAGCAGATACAGGTAAGACAGATGCCTTGCATGGCCAGGGCCCTGGAGTCCAATGGGAAGAGGGAAGGAATACCCCCAGCCCCAACGGCAGGACGTGAGGCTATACACCCAGCAACATCCCCATGAAGTCAGAGCCATTCTGTATTGTGATGGATGCCCCAGCACCATTGTCTACAAATATGGAGGTGTACTGTCCAATCTGAGGAGATACAATAACATTTTAAATACAGGAATATAATGACTGATTGTTTTGCTATAGTGATATTAAAACCCATTATAGTGTTAAGAAGTAATTGTACTTCATAACACTTCATAAAAGGCTTTTTGGGGAGCAATATCTTTCTCTATATTCAGTTTGACCCTATTGGAAAATCTTCATGCCAAGCGTTGTGATGATCAGTTTGATAAATGTAAGCCCACCTGTAGCTCCAGCAACCCTTGCACATACACTGTGAAGATCTTGCTGTTACTTTCCAATCCAACAATCATCTCTAACGACCTGTGATGAAGAGCAAAACAGACAACAAATGTTAATTAATCATAATCTGGTCACCTGATCTTTACGTTTGTTCAAAATAACTTTACTATATCTATACACACCTAACACGTTATGAAATAAAATTGTTGAATTGCATGATATTTCATGCAAAATGTGTTTTCGTACACATGAAATAAACATGTCATTGCTTAATTCTGAGTCTTGAATCACCATCATCATTACAGTGAGCCTTTAATGAAGTCTGCAGTGTAGACAGTAATATTGCAGGCCTGGAGTCTTGTCCTACAACTCCTGTTGAGACCACTGGCTCCTGTTTAGTGGAAAACGCTGCATTTTTATGGTGAATCAATCATGTTTGTCTTCAGTTAACTGCCATTGCAATGAGGCTCATTTTACATTCTCTGCATTTTCATGTGTGGGAGAGCCAGACAGGCTGGAGGCTTTGGGGTGGAAAATCAACAACAATGAGCCCACTTTTTGGGGGTAAGGTAACCATCATAACAATATTATTTATAATTTGTTTTGATAATACCAGGTTGTGAAGCAAGGTTGTTGGCCTTTACATATTCTGGAGATATTGGGTACCGTTCGGAAAACATTTTTTTGGTTACTTTATATAAACAGAAATGGCAAAAATATGTGAACAACAGTACTCGTATCACCCAAAATGGGTGTGAAATATTCTGGTATCTACAAACGAGTGTGTAATATTCTGGTATCTACAAACAAGTGTGTAATATTCTGGTATCTACAAATGAGTGTGCAATATTCTGGTATCTACAAACGAGTGTGCAATATTCTGGTATCTACAAACGAGTGTGTAATATTCTGGTATCTACAAACAAGTGTGTAATATTCTGGTATCTACAAACAAGTGTGTAATATTCTGGTATCTACAAACAAGTGTGCAATATTCTGGTATCTACAAACAAGTGTGCAATATTCTGGTATCTACAAATGAGTGTGTAATATTCTGTTATCTTCAAATGAGTGTGTAATATTCTGGTATCTTCAAACAAGTGTGTAATATTCTGGTATCTTCAAACAAGTGTGTAATATTCTGGTATCTTCAAACAAGTGTGTAATATTCTGGTATCTTCAAATGAGTGTGTAATATTCTGGTATCTTCAAACAAGTGTGCAATATTCTGGTATCTTCAAATGAGTGTGTAATATTCTGGTATCTTCAAATGAGTGTGCAATATTCTGGTATCTATAAACAAGTGTGTAATATTCTGGTATCTACAAACAAGTGTGTAATATTCTGGTATCTACAAACGAGTGTGTAATATTCTGGTATCTATAAATGAGTGTGTAATATTCTGGTATATTCAAATGAGTGTGTAATATTCTGGTATCTACAAACAAGTGTGTAATATTCTGGTATCTTCAAACAAGTGTGTAATATTCTGGTATCTTCAAATGAGTGTGTAATATTCTGGTATCTTCAAACAAGTGTGCAATATTCTGGTATCTTCAAATGAGTGTGTAATATTCTGGTATCTTCAAATGAGTGTGCAATATTCTGGTATCTATAAACAAGTGTGTAATATTCTGGTATCTACAAACAAGTGTGTAATATTATGGTATCTACAAACGAGTGTGTAATATTCTGGTATCTATAAATGAGTGTGTAATATTCTGGTATCTTCAAATGAGTGTGTAATATTCTGGTATCTACAAACAAGTTTATAATATTGTTGTTGGTTCTCTTCATCCTTCACACATCCCAAAAATAAAATGTCTCTATTCAGGGTTGTGTTCAATAGGCACCAAATGTCCTTTAATGTTCCTTTACATTCTTTCATAGTAAAATGCTTTCCTACGATTTGCTCAAATTAATACGACCCTGGCCTGTGGTGCTGGAAGCAGCATGGTGTCCCAGGCGTCAAAGGTGAGTCTATAAAGAATTTAGAGGCGACAGGGACCAGGAGAAGGGGTGAGAGGACATTTCCTTTAAAGACGTGTTCCACTTTAACACAGGAAATTCCTAACTGGTTCCACACAATGTATAATAGACAACATCTTAAACAGCTCGTAAATACTAGCAAAAGTAAAACTGGCATTAAACACTGATTATCAGGCACGGATTCAATGACTGCTGTCAATATAATGCCATAACAACACATCAGAAAGCCTGACCTGGCAGACAGTAACAGATTAGCTAACTCTAATTGGGGGAAAGAAAAAAATGGTTATGATATTGCTTTGTTTGTCAGGGATAGTTTTTACCTCATTCCATGTAACAGTGTTGCATAAGACGGAAACAAATAAGAACCATATGGTCTTCATGCCAAGGTGAAACCGTGTGGAGTGGACTCATTTGAGTTTGTTTCATAGGGTGACTAGATATTGGAGGCATTTTCAAACTTCATCATACATATTTGTTGATAAGCGGTAGACGATCAATAGACTGGGACTGAGGGTAGGCCTACTCACGTATATCGATGGCACAGGGATTCGATGCAGATCAGCACTCGCACATTATCCCTGGCTCTCAGCTGACTCTTACTCCTCTTTACCTCGTTGTGGTCTTCAGGGAGGAAACATAGTTTTACTCTGAGGTTATACAGTATCCAGCTCAAAAACACCTATCTGAAGAAAAGGTCACAGAGTCCTCTGAAGATGTACAATATTTTAGCAAAATCTCTGAATAAATTGTGCATCAATGCCCCTCATGCATTGTCTTGATATTTGATATCCAACTTCCAAATCAATACATTTCCCAAGATGATTCCCTGATATTTGGGTTTCCCTAAAGTAGAAAAACATTCCTTACCAATATGAACATTAGCAGAGAGCTGGTAGATCCCTGTAACGGGAGCTGTGAATCGTCCTGTGGATTGGTCCATTCCTGTCCCTCTGAGGAAGGCACCTTTAGCAGGAGGCTGGAAGGACAAATATAATGTGACTTGCAGAATGGAGTTGTACAATAACTCACAGATAATTTGGGCTCAATTGATATCTAGCTAAACTGAATTGAGGAGCTACAAAATGTAAACGTATGTCTGCCAAAGGCAACACCCGAGCAAATAATCCGGACTTTTCCAACAGACATTGGAATACTAGCTATTTATTCCGTTGCCTGACTAAGTCACTACCCACTTTATATACGTAAATACAGTGTAACACAGTCTATTATTACTATTTATACAATGGGTGGGTCTAATTCTGAATGCTGATTGGTGAAAACCGCATTCCAGCCGGTGTCTATTCCACAAGTTACCACCTGCTAAATCTATGACGTTAAAATGCCAATTTACTCTGGTCCATCTGACTGCGCAATCCACTGTCTCATCAGCCCAGACCGGCAACTTATAAACTTGATCTCCACTATAAAAGCATCTAGACATTAACGCACATTTCTTTTAGACTAACAGTTTTTTTAGTTTTCAACAGCGGAGATTTGTATAAACCTTGCTGTCTGTCTCTCCGACATTTTGCAACATTGTTTCAATATTCAAATTCGATCTCCAGCTGTAATGAATGTCTCGGGAGTCAGGATGAGACAGACAGACAGGCAGCTTTTCTCAGCCAGTCTAAATCAAGAATCAGCTGGCATCATTTTTATGTATATATACAAAGAAATATCAATAGAAAACAGGTACAACTAAATGAAGTGCAGCTAGTTTGCAGTCTTTCCAGCTTCAGTATGAAGTGATTGTGTTGTTGTCTGACTCTTCTGAACAACAGTGTCCTGATGAGTGAGCACATTATCTATGCCAGGAGAAATTGCTCCTCATTAGCTCATTGTTATGGATGTATCCAAATAAATGTCACTAGAAAACAGCTTAAACAAATGCAAATGCAGCTACTTTGCTGTTATTCTGGCCATAGATGGCTAGCTAGCAAGTAAGGGATAAGAATATTGCCAGCCAGTATGGCAATGGAACATTTAGAACGAACGACTGGGTCGTGACACATAGATACAGAACAAAAAGACTAAACGACTGGGTCACACCTCTAGCATCCGAACCAATAGAACAAACAACAATCATTATATGGATATGTTGGTAACCCGTTGTATAAAATGTTTCATTAAAAACGTTATTTTGATGAATTTATTTATTTTATACCTGCTGTAACCTGTCTATGTGATGAATACTTTTGATTTGCTTTGTCTACTCTTAACCTCCCGCCTCAGAAGGTCCCAGGGAATAGTTCTTCCTCTACATCATGCCGTTTCAAACAGTGTCTATTTTTGTCCACTCCGCACCATATTCCAAGTCACAGACAGAGTGCCTTTTGTATACCACCCAGAAAGTGATGTGGAGCGTTGTAAAAGGAGATGTTTTTTTACTAAGGACTAAGAAGCCAGTCTAAACTCAAAGCATGGTACTGCTTTGTCAGACTTTAGGGAAGGGGTGATCCCTTAAGATTCCAGGCTTCATTCTTATACATCAGGTGGATATAACCAGAATCATTGCATCAAGTTAAAAGAAAGAAAATAGAAAGAAAGAAAAGTGATTGTGGAGATGAATAGACGGCTTAATGGTGAGTAAGACAAGAGGATAAAGAAGATGGTCAAGGGGGTGACCAAATACTTCACAAACTCCTACATTCTTTACAATTGTTCTCAATTGTTCCTCCAAAACGTACCGTCTGAAAATTTTGTAGCTCCATCAGTGTCTTCTTGTCGACAACCACAGGTCCTATAAGTTTACAGTGGAAGGCTTCCTCTATCCTCCTGTAAGAGGTCATTCCTTCCAGGGCAATGAGGGCCATGGGTATCTGACTAGGACTGGTACTAGTCTGCTTGTCCACTGCAGCAGCTCTCCTCTCTGTAGCTTCTGGTGAAAACACAGAAGGAATATGGGAATCTCAACTAGAAAGATGACAAGAACATGGACTTGACATTGAACTATAGGAACCACTTTCTCTGAGTACTACAGTACAGCAATAGAGTAGTGAGTTTGCAGTCACTCAGACCTGATATCTACCCCGGATGGTCAATTACTAATGAAATACTTCAGCCTTCACAGAAACAATGATCCATCAGCAGTAGCAGTTGATCAATCACCAATGTTTTGGAATCAACATGTATTTTTATACTCAGCGAAGGACCAGATCAGACTTTGTAACATGTTGTGTCTTTATATGACATTTTATGTCTTTATATGATATTACCTTTTATCATCTCTTTGAACTCCTGGAGGAGGACCTCCTGGGTGACCTCTGCCCCGGGGAATCCAGGAGGCCCCTGGGGGCCTGGAGGACCAGGAGGGCCTGGTGGTCCTGGCTGACAGAGATCGGCAAATAATAACACATCACATAATAATATAGGATCATCATACATATACTCTACACATGATTTGACACAGAAAGTTGTTTCAATATTAAAACGATCAATATTCGACTTATGTATCGTACTAGATGCTTCGTGACCAATGTAATGAACGGACCAGTGCTTGATCAGCTAGCTTATTTGAACCACTACTGAAGACATTGTTATATTTACCAGTGGCCTTTTGCGTTTGCGGCATTTCCCAGGGAAGTTGTCTACGGGTCGTTTCACAAAGTCCATCCATGATCCCAGGGGATCTACTCTCTGGTTGTCAGGAATCTATAAGACACATGAGAGAGAAAACTCATTCAAATAGACGGCATAGCTGGATCTAAACAGAAGATGGCACGGGACACGGTTGGACGATATTAGACCACTTTTAAAGGTCTGATTTTGGAATGAACACAGTTGAATGAATGAATACCATGTTGGCATTTAGGATTATGCTTTGAACACAGGCCTACTATGAATCAATGAGACACCAAGGAGAGCCAGATGTAGTTGAATTAACCTGGCTTATTAATAGTGAGAACTAAACAAGTGCCTAGTAAAATAAAGTGGGAAAAAGGGTGCGGGCAGAATGTACTTAGAATCAAGCTAGCCCCAAACTGTTACACTGTGTTCGTATTCCTCAATAACAAATGCTCTTTGAGGAGAGCAGTGTTAATTGCAAGATTCATCAGATATTTCAGGCTGGAATAATTTCGCCCACTGTCACACAATGCAAAGTATTGTAACTAAGTAACTGAATCCAATGAGTCATATTTTCTGCTTACCAACCATAATTGGAAAATCTTGCCGTAAGATACTATTAAATGGTGCCAGACATCAAGGCAGGTCACACTATGAAGTGAACTCTCTTTCTTTCTCTCTCCCTGTCTCTCTTTGCCGGTCTACTGCCATTTCAGAGAGAGAGAAAAAGCCTTTTTGTGTCATACCTTTCACTTTGCCAACTATGTTCAGTCACTTTTTCTGTCCAAGACTTTCCCTTTTTGCTTGTTTTTTCTCTCCAGATAATTCACTCAGGTGCCACGTCAATTATTATTTGCCCAATATGGTCAGAAGAAAATAAACAAGACGTCTCAAGGGATTTTTGTTCAACACATGGTCATTTCCATTATCATACTGTGCATTCAGGTCCATGTAAAACATCTCTATCCATGGGCTATTTTATTGCCCAATTAGTCTACAACAACATTTATAAACAACCAACAACACTTTCCCCTATACCTACAAACATACTTACAGTATATCAGGAGTGTAATGACCGTATTGAATATGATAATAAATATAGTGGCATGCCATAAAAGTCAACAGCGACTGTTGAAATTGACTTGCCAGTAAAGTTCATTGCCTTATGCTAGTGATGATGATTGTAGACCTTTGCTTGATATGCAGGGATTCTGAATGTGTGATGATGTCATCCTTTTGGTGATAAAAAAAAACTGACATATTACCTAGATCCAAATGAAAGGCCTCCCAATCATTCTAACCCTAGCTGTGTGAATTCCAATAACCGCAAATGCCTTGAATCCTCCCCAAGCAAAGCCCTCCTTCCTCCTCCCCAAATGTCAAGTGACTGTAGCGGAGATAGAAGAGGAGATTAGGACGAGCCATGAAGGTGAGCTGTCTGAAATGGAATTTGTTTAGGTTTGGCAGGAGGACACGGATCACTTATCTGCAAAACTAACATGCCGCCTTTTCTTCACAGAAATAGAGACTCACCCTTCGTTATATTCAACAGTAACAAAGTAACCCATTGTTTGTCTTGTCTTCAATATTCTAGAATGAAAAAGGTTTCATATTTGGGTTTTGTGGATTTTTTTCTCTGTGTCTTCTCCCTTTTCTCTTTCCTTGTGACAGCAGACAAAATAAACAAGTTAAGTAACACAGTGCCTCCTGCATGTTGGATGTCTGTGGGTTTTTGTTGTGCTTTAAAAGCCTGGCGACAGATAAAAGGCAGACAGATTTTGTCAAGCCAAAGATACTGTTACTGCATAATCTGCCACATTCTTTCCACAACACTGCAACACAGCCAGTTAATTATACTGAATCATTTTCTTTATTTTACCATTCATGCTGCATATAAATTCTGTCTTAATATCTCTCACTTTCATAGTTAACCTTACAAGAGCACATAAAAAAATATTTTGAATTTGAGATGTTGTAAAATTAAATCTTTAAACATATATTCCATAAACTACACTTTTACAAGTTTAATGATGAGTGTGATGATTTAAACACTGACGATCATCACTTTTGATTGAAGTGATGCACGCTGAACATTGACAACAGAGTAAGGCACAAAACAAGGAGCTTAACGCTACGCTTGACTGTTAATACCTGAGGACTCAAAAGAACTGCACCTCTTCTGCACCTTTCATATTGATGTCATACGTAGATCATCTTACGTGTTTTTTTCAGACCAACTCAAGTAAGCCCAAACATGCAACTTATAATTATATACTGCATCAGTCAAAAGTTTGGACACACCTACTCATTCAAGGGTTTTTCCTTAGTTTTGCTATTTTCTACATTGTAGAATAAAGTGAAGACATCAAACCTTGAAATAACACATATGGAATCATGTAGTAACCAATAATTTTTTTATTTGAGATTCTTCAAAGTAGCCACCCTTTGCCTTGATGACAGCTTTGCACACTCTTGGCATTCTCTCAACCAGCTTCACCTGGAATGCTTTTTCAATAGTCTTGAAGGAGTATGCTGAGCAATTGTTGGCTGCTTTTCCTTCACTCTGCGGTCCAACTCATCCCAACCCATCTCAATTGGGTTGAGGTTGGGTGATTGTGGAGGCCAGGTCATCTGATGCAGCACTCCATCACTCTTTTTCTTGGCCAAATAACCCTTACACAGCCTGGAGGTGTGTTGGGTCATTGAAAAACAAATGATAGTCCCACTAAGTGCAAACCAGATGGGATGGCGTATCGCTGCAGAATGCTGTGGTAGCCATGCTGCCCCTTGAATTCTAAATAAATCAAAGACATTGTCACCAGAAAAGCCCCCCCACACTATCACACCTCCTCCTCCATTCTTCAAAGTGGGAACCACACACACGCAGAGATCATCCGTTCGCCTACTTTGCGGCTCACAAAGACATGGCGGTTGGAACCAAAAATCTCAAATTTGGACTCGGACCAAAGGACAGATTTCCACCGGTCTAATGTCCATTGCTTCTTCATATTGGTGTCCTTTATTAGTGGTTTCTTTGCATCAATTCGACCATGAAGGCCTGATTCACGCCGTCTCCTCTGAACAGATTGATGTTGAGATGTGTCTGTTACTTAAACTCTGTGAAGCATTTATTTGGGCTGCAATTTCTGAGGCTGGTAACTCTAATGAACTTACCCTCTACAGCAGAGGTAACTCTGGGTCTTCCTTTCCTGTGGCGGTCCTCATGAAAGCCAGTTTCATTATAGCTCTTGATGGTTTTTGCGACTGCACTTGAAGAAACTTTCAAAGTTCTTGAAGTTTTCCGTATTGACTGACCTTCATGTCTTAAAGTAATGATGGACTGTCGTTTATCTTTGCTTATTTGAGCTGTTCTTGCCATAATATGGGCTTTGTCTTTTACCAAATAGGGCTATCAACTGTATACCACCCCTACCTTGTCACAACACAACTGATTGGCTGAAACGCATTAAAAAGGAAAGAAATTCCACAAAGTAACTTTTAACAAGGCACGCCTGTTCATTGAAATGCATTCCGGGTGACTACCTCATGAAGCTGGTTGAGAGAATGCCAAGAGCGTGCAAAGCTGTCATCAAGGCAAAGGGTGGCTACTTTGAAGAATCTCAAATACAAAACACTTTTTGGGTTACTACATGATTCCATATGTGTCATTTTATAGTTTTGATATCTTCACTATAATTCTGCAATGTAGAAAATAGTAAAACATAAAGAAAAACCCTGGAACGAGTAGGTATGTTCACACTTTTGACTGGTAGTGTATCTTAGCTATACCCTGTGTGATAATAAAAACGTCAGCATAGCACTGCCAGGAAAGCAGCCCTGTCGTTCAGCTTGTTATCATCTTGTGTTGTTAGCACACGCCATTGTAATTAAGCGATTAAAACCGTGCCCTAAAGGATTTTCTCAATTTTATGAAGTCAGCCCAGCTGTAACCAAGATAATTATTACTGTTATTCAAACTAAAAAACATTATTGCGCAAATCACTGTTCCAACTTTTTTTGTCACTTTTATTCAGTGTGTAACACAAAATATCATGAGAGTTGCTACAGTAGCATAGCAATAAAGAAATACCTCATGAGGATTTTAAGATCAGAATTTTATTCTCACTTTCATTGATCGGGCTTCACACACAGGTGGGCATCATATTTTTGCTACCATTACATCCAATAGTGATGATAGGTGGTGGTGCTTCCCACAGCTTGATAAGAAACTATGATTCATTGTACCTCAGTGAAACTATCTTGAATATGCCCTAGATGAAGGTCTTTACACAGAGAAATGAAAATCATAGCATGACAAAATAGAAAAACTGTCAGTTATATTTAATCTAGTTCCTATTCAGGATGGCACAAAGTAAACTATGTTCTCACTCACATACCTTTATATCAGCACATACAGCACATGAACAAAGTGAGTAGAGGATAGATACAGGTACCAGTCTGTTCTTCCCTTTGATCCCGGCTGTTGTTTGAGTGCTATCCAATAGCTGTGTCTTTCAACAGCTGTGAGAGCACACCACTCCAGTGGCAATTTGGGGAAATGTGTTAGACATTCTTAAGGTGTTAAACTGAAGGTACTACTCAGAACATCAAACACTGTTGGGGGTGGGGGCTCTATTCCAACTGAGATTGTGATATCTACTGCTACAGGCAACAATTCTGATAAGGCAATTCACTTTACTTACAAATATATAACCACAATGACAGTATGAAAAAACATCACAGTTGTCAGTTTAGACATCTACAATACCATGGACATTGCACGTAAGCTTGCAGAGCTGTACTACCTGTGTGGTAAAACTGTTGTTACACATGTATTATGGAATTTGAGTTTTACAAAAATTATGTAGCCGTTGAATTATAACTTCATTATGTCCATGTCCAGGTTGGCAGGTAGCCTAGCTGTTAGAGAGTTGGGCCAGTAACTGAACGGTCACTGGTTTGAATACCCGAGCCGACAAGGTGAAAAATCTGTCAATGTGCCCTTGAGCAAGGAACTTAATCCTAATTTGCTCCAGGGGCGTCATACTACTATGGCTGACCCTGTAAAACAACACATTTCCCTGTGCTCATCCAGTTGATGTGACAATTAAACATCATCATCATGATAATTCAGGAAACAGTTTGTTTGAGGCACAATGGATAATCCTTATGTATGTGATACAGTTTGTTTGAGGCACAATGGATAATCCTTATGTATGTGATACAGTTTGTTTGAGGCACAATGGATAATCCTTATGTATGTGATACAGTTTGTTTGATGAAATTAAGTAGAATTGATTTGCTCCAATAAAGGGAGGGAAATATTCCCTGGGTAAGGCAACATTCCATCCAAAACACAGTCTGCATTACAAATGGCAAGTAGGGAATAGTGTGCCATTTGCGATTCAGACACAAACACAACTGTTAAGATCTCCATTGATCTGCATCTTGAACAGCACTCCATTGCTGGCTCTTCTGTAGGCATACCGGTATAGCCCATAACTCTTAGCTTGTTTTCATTTACATGTCATTATCCTTATTAACTAGCCATATCATATTGTTTGACATGCACCAACTAGTATAGTCAAAATACTTGCAACACACAAAGAATATCTTGAAACGTTAACTGCAGGGCTTACCTATGTAAGAATGCTGTTCATTGACTATAGCACAGCATTCAACACCATAGTTCCCTCCAAGCTCATCATTAAGCTCGAGGCCCTGGGTCTGAACCCTGCCCTGTGCAACTGGGTCCTGGACTTCCTGACAGGCCAGCTCCCAAGTGGTGAAGGTAGGAAACAACACCTCTATTTCACTGATCCTCAACACTGGGGCCCCACAAGGGTGCATGCTCAGACCCCTCCTGTACTTCCTTTTCACCCATGACTGCGTGGCCACGCACGACTCCAACTCAATCATCAAGTTTGCTGACGGACACAACAGTAGTCTGATTACCAACAATGACGAGACAGCCTACAGGGAGGAGGTGAGGGCCCTGGGAGTGTGCTGCCAGGAAAATAACCTCTTACCCAATGTAAAAAAAAAACAAAGGAGCTGATTGTGAACTTCAGGAAATGGCAGAGGGAGCACCCCCCATCCACACTGATGGGACCACACTGGAGAAGGTGAAAAGCTTCAAGTACCTCAGCGTACACATTTCTGACAAACTGAAATGGTCCACCAACACAGACAGTGTGGTGAAGAATCAAAAAGATCATCAAGGACAACAATCACCAGAGCCACTGCCATCCTCTATCATCTAGAAGGCAAGGTCAGTACAGGTGTATCACAGCTGGGTCCGAGAGAGTGAAAAACAGCTTCTATCTCAAGGCCATCAGACTGTTAAATAGCCAGACTGCTACACCTGCAATAACACCTGCTAAACAGGTGTATGTGCCC
The DNA here is from genome assembly GCF_002021735.2 of Oncorhynchus kisutch. Taxonomy (NCBI): domain Eukaryota; kingdom Metazoa; phylum Chordata; class Actinopteri; order Salmoniformes; family Salmonidae; genus Oncorhynchus; species Oncorhynchus kisutch. Next base: position 71,798,903 of record NC_034190.2, on the reverse strand, counting down.
AATAAAATGTTATTTTATTTTATTTTATTTACCCACCAAACAGTGAGAGAGGGGTGCACCAGTCACTCTAAAAAATAAGCTTGTAAGATTATTGCTAATGTTGCTAGCATGTTGTGTGAACAGGTAGAGGTACCGCTATAGTTTGACGTGGGACAGGATGATGGAGAAGAGTCCCTAATCTCTTGTTTTTAAGTCGTTGTAGCCCCTGTGCAGTCATCCATGCAAGGTGGGGGAGGCTAATGCAGCTAGGGCCTAGCCCATCCAGAGAGGCAGAGATTCTCATGCTGCAGCTAGAGCTAGGCTAGGGAGAACCTGCGCACTTGCCCACTGTCATGCATCCACCCACGTTTCCTCCTAAAGAATATCCCATCCATCCCGGCCCTCCCCTGATGCACCTCACAGACAGAGTATTTACTACCACAACGCTAAATATGGTTAGACATGCAATCGGGCAAACTGGTGCACACTGCACACACCCTGCACTTTAACTTTGTAGATATGTCACACACAAGCTGTTAAGGACATGAGCAAAGTGTAGGCCTATGCATATAAACCACATCCAGACCTGGATTCAAATGTAATTTAATATAATTTCAAATAATGAATATTAATATATTTAATTCATTAAGTGTTTTTCATTTACAGACAGGAATCACAAAGCTCTAAAAATACTTGACCTGTCCTTGATTGAGCTTGCCAATTGCAACAGAACCAATAGTCCCAACTATGCAGATAATGCCAACCGGGCAGTTCAGACAGGCTAAAGCAAACACTAAAAGTATTTGAAAGATTTCAAATAGTATTTGAGCCCAGGTCTGAGTTATGCCCCAGGTAGATAGATACTCATGAGATCTTCTCTTTATGCACTCATTTGTGGTTCCACTCTGCCACATAAATACAGTGCTCATTTATGTTTGGTTTAAGCACTGTCCTTGTGGAAGTACTCTGCTCACTTACTTTATGAGGTACTAAAAACCAGTCGTGAGTAGAAAAGCACAAAATATGAGAAGGGAAGAAAAAAAAAATATATATAAATATATATATATAAATATACAGTATATATAGGTCATATGAAAGGCAAATTCAAATGTGAGAACACATGCAAGATTCTCCCACGCTTCAACACCTATTAAATGTCTATAGGACTGATGTATTAACACAACAAAGGCTCTAAAAGTAATTCAAGGATTGCCAAGATTTTAACAATCATTTGGACTAGGTGCACAGATCCTCATCTGTTTATGATTAATGCAATGCATTCTACCCCAGACAATTCTTTACATGGGAGAGAATATACTTAAAATCTCTGGTAGATTGCAGTGAAATCATGTTGCTTTCTTTCAAGAGTCCAATGTGAATCTGATGTAGAGGAACATGACCAGCACATAAAACATAGCAGGCGAGATCAAGGGATTTCGGACAGGAAATCCAAATCAAACAGAACCTCTCTGATATGTAAAAACAGAAATGTTGTATTTTTGGCACCCAAAACGTGGCTCAAGGGGAATATCGTCCTAGCAGTTTATTTTATTTGTAGATTTCAGATGTAATGACAAAAGGCTGTTTATTAGTATTATGGCTGTCTGTCAGGATTTCAATGAGTGCATAAATCAATTGTGTAATGCATTAAGTAAGCAAGGGTCATTAAGACGTGTAATAAAACAAAACATCCCATAAGATAGGCCTCATCCTCACACAGTAAGGGTATCCTTGTTCCCACTCGATTTACAGTTCCAACATTGTTCCCTATTTTGTGTGTGTGTATGTGTGCAGCCTGTGTGTGTGTGTTAGTGGGCCTAGGGTTTCCTGTGGGATGGGTCCAGTCCCCTGTGTGTTGGGCTATCCAAACGGTCCCGAATCAGTCCTTCATTAAGCATGGTGTTCGGATGGGGAAACTCAAGTCTCCCCCAGGGCACTCCTTAACCATTACTCAACACGCTATGCGTGATGTTTGACTTGACTGCCTCCATTACTGCCATGACTGACTGAGCCCTTTGCTGCTCTACACTGACAGATTTCACTGCACTTTGGAAAGGAGTGAAATAAGTGGCAAATTGATATATTGTTTCTGTAGTTCTGCCCTCACACTGTATTTATTGTGCTAGCCAGTGAAATCATAATAGATTGGATCGTGGATGATGACCCATCTATGCTATGACGAAGGGTAGAAGAAAAACTTTTGGGAGACATAATGTTATTTTGGTGCAAAAAGTTACTGCTTGGTATCACCTCACCAGATTTCACTCCACACCTCAACTGTGATCAATTTCAAATGGAAAATCTCTGAAGGAATGTAGTCTGCTGCACCCTGCCAACAGCTCTCACTGGGGTTGGGCCAGATGCAAAATGAATGCCATCATAAGAAGACTTTCCACTGAATGAGAGAAAAGAAAAACATGCAAATGTATAAACGGTTTGGCTTGTTTGAAGATACAAGGTGGTGTTCTCCTGCCATCATAATGTAATTCTAATAAACAGGTTGTTTTCTCCAAGACATTACAGGTACAGATGTGAGGATGAAGTGAAACTTGAACAACCCATAATAACTGCATTAAATTAAATAAAGGATCCAAGCACCGCTTGCAGCTGGCATAATAAATATTATTAGTTTTTTACTGGACACATTTTCAGTGAACTCCGGATGATCGGCAGACTCAGTAGCCTCGGTTTTTCTAATGACTGCCTTGCCTGGTTCACCAACTACTTTGCAGACAGAATTCAGTGTGTCAAATCGGAGGGCATGTTGTCCGGTCCTCTGGCAGTCTCTATGGGGGTGCCACAGGGTTAAATTCTCGGGCCGACTCTTTTCTCTGTATATATCAATGATGTTGCTCTTGCTGCGGGCGATTCCCTGATCCACCTCTACGCAGACAACACCATTCTGTATACTTCTGGCCCTTCCTTGGACAGTGTGCTATCTAACCTCCAAACGAGCTTCAATGCCATACAATACTCCTTCCGTGGCCTCCAACTGCTCTTAAACGCTAGTAAAACCAAATGCATGCTTTTCAACCGTTCGCTGCCTGCACCCGCACGCCCGACAAGCATCACCACCCTGGATGGTTCCGACCTAGAATATGTGGACATCTATAAGTACCTAGGTGTCTGGCTAGACTGTAAACTCTCCTTCCAGACTCATATCAAACATCTCCAATCTAAAATCAAATCTAGAGTCGGCATTCTATTTCGCAACAAAGCCTCCTTCACTCACGCCGCAAAACTTACCCTAGTAAAACTGACTATCCTACCGATCCTCGACTTCGGCGATGTCATCTACAAAATAGCTTCCAATACTCTACTCAGCAAACTGGATGCAGTTTATCACAGTGCCATCCGTTTTGTTACTAAAGCACCTTATACCACCCACCACTGCGACCTGTATGCTCTAGTCGGCTGGCCCTCTCTACATATTCGTCGCCAGACCCACTGGCTCCAGGTCATCTACAAGTCCATGCTAGGTAAAGCTCCACCTTATCTCAGTTCACTGGTCACGACTGGTCATCCCTAAAGCCAACACCTCATTTGGCAGCCTTTCCTTCCAATTCTCTGCTGCCTGTGACTGGAACGAATCGCTGAAGTTGGAGACTTTTATCTCCCTCACCAACTTTAAACATCTGCTATCTGAGCAGCTAACCGATCGCTGCAGCTGCACATAGTCCATCGGTAAATAGCCCACCCCATTTATCTACCTCATCCCCATACTGTTTTTATTTATTTACTTTTCTGCTCTTTTGCACACCAGTATCTCTACCTGCATATGACCATCTGATAATTTATCACTCCAGTGTTCATCTGCTAAATTGTAATTATTCGCCTACCTCCTCATGCCTTTTGCACACAATGTATATAGACTCTTTTTTTTCCTACTGTGTTATTGACTTGTTTATTGTTTACTCCATGTGTAACTCTGTGTTGTTGTCTGTTCACACTGCATAAAATAAAGGTGAAAAAAAATGATATAGCATAACATTTTGCTGATGCATTGTCCATACAAAATGCACAATAAGATGTGCTCAAATTCCGTAGCCTAAAGGAGTGTTATGTAGCCTACACGAGTCTTGTTGCGTTGTCCAAGCTTGAACATCTCCACTTTTAATCTTAGATGTAAAGTCTAAACCCCAGGGTCCTCAACTAGAGGTGACAGTATTTGGCCGAGACACTATCTGGCATAACACAGGGTCTTAGGAGTGATTATGTCATTACCCTTAGATTGTGGGAGACAAGATGAGAAAAATGTAAGTGGGGGGGCACAGGGGGATAATCCTTGTCGAGGTGTCCTCTTTCAGAACCCTTTCTATAGGGCTTTGTGAGGGGCTTACACGGCACGCTGCACCAGTTTTTTGGGGCCGCAACGCCCCTATCGGATGTCCCAGACACAGCGGAGTCAGACTGGCTCTGTGAATGACAGAATCAATGGGCTGGGAACAGCAATGCCAATGCTCTTTAAATATCTGCCCACCTATCTTTCCCAGGAATTACATCATGGCAGTCTGCCTGTGGCCTGTTGCTGGACCATGGGGGAGATGGAAGGGACAAATGGGGGCTTTGGAGATAGAGACACCCTGGGCTCGGTGAAATAGATGGGAGAGAGAACAGAACAGATATATGCCAGTGGGGTGCAGTAGTCCTCAGTTTTCAGCAGCGTGGAGGTTGACACAAGGTCATGCTTCATAGCCTTCTGCTTTTACAGGGCAAAACAAGTTAAATAAACACAGCCAGACCACAATGAGACAGGCTAGGGCTGAATAATGTGTTCTTCTTCTTCTTCTTGAGAATACAGAAACAAGACCTTACTCTATGGCAAATAAAACAGAGCAGAGACAAACTGGTAGATCTTGGACAGGGAGGGAGGGCTGGTATTGAGTGGATGGGGCAGCGAGGGTTATTTGAGAATGCCAACACAATGGGTGGGCTAAAAGCAAAACAAATACCTCATTGGAAACCGCTGGAAATATGCAATACCAGCCATAAACCAATAAATAAGAATGTGAAAGGTCAAATGCTGTTTTTGGACATGGAAACAATATTTTTTCAACTTTTTCATCAGTTTAGTTCAAAGCTATTTATATATTATACTTGGGTGTAAAACTCTACTTTTCTATCTGTTTGCCAAATTATTAAGCCTTTTAAACTACCGAATTACTGTCCATAGTTGATCTTTAAATAAATACTTTGGCTACACATTTAGAGAATGTAGCCTACACTGTCACATTTTCTTATCCCTAATTCATGATGATCCAAACCCTCTTGAGTGCTGATTTGTCAATAAACAGTCCTTAAAACTGATAAACTGGGGAATTGGTGCTTGCCCCCTGCAGTGAGGACTAATTGATGCATTGATCAGCCTTTAAATGTCCACATACCACACATTCTTCAGGAAGGCATCCATTTAGGGTTTCACACATTTGAAACACTTCACTTTCTCAGGCTTGACCCAGTAGGGCACACCTCTTCTATGCTGGCAATTGCCCACATCACTACACTCATTCTCTCTATGGAACACTCTACAGAACACTCTATAGAACATTTTGTTACTCTACACTGCACCTTAGAGTCATTCAACACTGGTCACTTTAGTCATGTTTACGTAATGTTAATTGATCTGAAAATGTTTCTGGAGTTAGAAACAGATAAGATATTAGCATTCCTGCAATATTATTTTCTTTAAATGTAAATTGATCTCAGAGAAATTAAGATAATTGATTACTCAGTCTATATGTGCATACTGTAATCTCCACATAGCTCATCTCCTATATAACTACTGTTGTAAATACCTTTTCCTACTTATACAATATATTGTCAACACTGTCAATACACACCACTTATTTATATTCAGGACTCTAACATTGTTCATTCTGATATTTCATAATTTCTTCTTTTTGTATTAGTATTGTACTGTTAGACACTTACTGCACTGCTGGAGCTAGAAACACAAGCATTTCACTGCACCTGCTTCAACATTTGCTAATCTGTGTATGCAATAAATAAACTTTGATTTGACATGGATTATACATTCATAAAGCCTGAATGAAGTCCAATTATACATGAATCAAGTCCAAATAATGCTGTTGGAGCATGTCATCTGCCAGCACCAGCCATTGCAATCCATAATATAACAAGTTAATTATCACTCCTTAAACTGAGGGGGAAGACATTCCAGCTCAGGTATTTGCCTCAGAATAGAATCCAAGGTTAATCAGATGATTTAGCAAAGGATTTAGCACTAGGTAACGAAAGCATTTCTCTTCAATATCATCTGCTAAATATGTGTATGTGACCAATAACATTTTATTCTATTTTATGTTGTTTCAATTTTGGTAGCACTACTGCAATTGTATTTTCTATTAAATCTGTACTTTGATAATTATCAGATCAGGTAATCAAAATCAAGTTACAATCAAATACCACTGATAAAGTGAATAACATATTCCACATACTAATCATAATCATTCTTCCTATGTTCAGCACTTGTATGATCAGAATAAATATACACATTTCAGCCATAAGGTTTGAAATACACCAGTGGGTCTACAGAGCAGAGAGGGCTTGGGACTATAGGGTTCTATCTGCATTTTTATCGAAATGTAGTGATTGACATAGCCTTGTACTGTTATAGTACTATAAATACCCTAATTAATGTTGTTAAGTTAAAATAAATTCTAGATAAAAATTGCTAACACCATTCAAACCAATGAGGGTTCGTATCTTTAATTATCTCAGAATCATATTATTTACAGATCGAACCTTATAGTCCTAAGCTTCTTAGAGGTTGGAGGTAGCCACTGGTGAATTGAAGATCACATTTTAGTTTCAAATCAAGCATTACCTTGGTGCTCTCGCCCACCTCTTCGCTGTTGGAGAGAGTAGTGTTGTACGCCTCTGTGTGCTGTGGGGGGGTCTCCTTCGGCCTCTTCCTCTCCTTCTTGGCGTCCACCCCTTCCAGCAGGACACACTGGGTCCAGAACACCGCAGCCAGCACAACCAGTGGCCCACACCACATCTTAAACACAAACTGAATCAACCCAAATATCCCTGGAACCGTGTGAAGAAGCCTCTTTGGACAACTGGCCCAATGGTCTGTCCAAACTGTCCAACGATTGGAAAGAATAAAGCTATTGCCCGATTACAAAAATGAAAGGACCCTAAAAAGGATGATTAGAGTGCAAACTGGAGGACTGCAACGACTATGAGGGCTGAAAGACTCCTGGTTTGGCTGCCTGCTGCTCTCTTCCCGATGAGCTTTGAGCCTGGCAGCAGAGTGTTGCTGGAGCTGGAGCACAGCTAACTCTAGCCAGAAAGCCAAGCAGCTTACTCAACTATGAAATGTGTCAAGTGAAATGGTCCCAGCGAATGACAAATCGGCGTAGATCTGACAGCAAATAAACCCATTAGTGGGATTTTTCATGCTTTCTGCTCTGTGTGTGTGTGTGTGGGGGGGGGGGACCTTAGATAGGAGTGGATGGTAGAGTTCTCTATCCCCCTCTTCCTTGCTCTTTTGCTCACACTAAGCAATGGATCCTCCTCATAGTTTTCCGATAGTTGGGTGCAGTGGAAGTCTCATAAGAGTTTGCATTTTCTTCAGGGAATGCTGCTTGGCATTCAAGCCCTCAGTCCACCTCACACATGTTTCCCACAGGACTCGCCATAGAATAAAAAGGGGAGTTGGAGATGGTCCAATTTTCTTAGCCTTTGGTCCTCCTTGTATTATTTTCTCCTTGAAGGGTATACAATTGGTCCCCCGCAGCAAAAGCTCTGGAAAGAAAACTTCAAAGTGGTGTAAAATACACTTTAAGGGGTATTAGCAACACGGTCTCCTCTGTCCAGTACACCCAGCTGTACATAAATCACTACTGTCCATTCATCAACCCAGTCCGTCTGCTCTGGGGTGACAAAATCATGTGCAGTTTCACCTCAGAGAGCACTGTGTTTGTGTCTGTGTGTGTGGTAGGTCCCTGTTGCTTGCTTGCTTCACCACACTGTCTCGCTCTCTATCCTTATCTTCTACTTCTTTTATGTTGCTCTCTCTCTCTCTGTGACTGAGCTTACAGGAAGGCTCAAAGTGGAGTTTTATCATTACTCTCTCTCTCTCCCTTTCTCTTTTTCCTTCCCCTAGCTGCCTCTATTTTTCTCATCAGTGAATTGGCAACTCCACTGTTTTGTTCAGTCTCTGTTTTATCTCATAGATGAAATGGTTGACTCCTTTTTGAAAACTGAGGAGGTTCTTTGGCCAATATGTGTGTGTGTGTGTGTGTCTTTTTAGTATATTTTTATTAAAATTTTACCTCAGTATAGCCCTGTGTTTGGATCTAATTCATACTGCGGAATTGATGTACGTACCTTCAGAAAAAAAGACCCTCAGGCACTCTCTTGTGTAATCTGTTGTTTGACAAATTGCCAAGGAATGAATTCTGACTGTCCCATGTGGTGGGACACATAGTTGGTGTACCTGTCCTCATGTTTCCAAAAAGTGTTGAAATAGGATCTGCTTTTACAAGGAGTCGCCTCCAACAATTGCTTGTCTGAAATATACTGGGATGTATTGTTCCTCACTTAAATGTAATTGCCACATAAACATATACAGTATATCAAAATGAAGACATGGTTTATAGTAAATGTCTTGATGCAGATCCCTTTTTTGAGTACATTTACGGGGAAACCATTGCAGAAAAAGGCTATAAAACTTGTCTCTTGAAAGCAATGTTATATGTTTTTAAAATAAATGTATCTTTATATGTCAAGAGCAGACATGTTTTATTTATTTTTTATAAATTAAGCATAGGATGTTGGCTATGCAGTTAAGAGTTAGGGTGTAGGCTAAAGTATACATTTAGCCGTTTGTGCACTTTACAGAGAAACATTTAAGAAAATAAAACCAAAGGAAGGTTGGATTTAAAGCCTGCCTCAATAAAGTTCCACAGCGATGTAGGCTACATACTGTACCTTAGAGGTGATGGATGATTATGGATGCACATCATTGACCCTGTGAAGAAATATTACTTGTGAACAGTGCCATCCAGAGGTGAATCAATGCATGGATAGTGCACCACCCATTCTTACCTAAAAAAAGTACTGTCAGAATATTCCATAAGCACTGCAGATACATAATATAAATTCATGTATTTCATGTGATAATGTCAGTGGTGGAAAGAACTTAAGTAAAAATACTTAAAATTACTACTTACGTTGTTTTTGGGGGTATCTGTACTTTACTATTTATATTTTTGAAAACTATTACTTCACCACATTCCAAAAGGAAAATAATGTACTTTTTACTCCATACATTTTGAATGCTTAGCAGGACAGAAATATGGTCCAATTTACGTACTTATCAAGAGAACCACTCCGGTCATCCCCACTGCCTCTAATCTGGCGGACTCACTAAACACACGTTTCGTTTGTAAATTAGGTCGGAGTGTGCCCCTGGCTATCCGTAAACTTCAAAAACAAGAAAATGGTGCTGTCTGGTTTGCTTAATATAAGGAATTTAAAATTATTTATACTTGCACTTTTACTTTTGATACTTAAGTATATTTTAGCAATTACATTTACTTTGATATTTGAGTGTATTTAAAACCAAATAGTTTTTTGCTTTTACTCAAGTACTATTGTGCTGGGTGACTTTAAATTTAGAGTCATTTTCTATTGAGATATCTTTACTTTTACTTAAGTATGTCAATTGGGTACTTTTTCCACCACTGGAAAATGTGATCTGGTGCATGTTCAAATTTTGTTAGTGACACACTTGCATATATGTGTGTGGCTTTAAATGTGACACTTCCCAAAATCCCCACTAGTGGTCAGTCTATCTAAAGATTGTTGCTTTTTGAGAGAGCTATGTAGGCTGAGTGCGCTCGTTTTGCACCACCCGGTACCTCGAATGTGTGGAAATGGTCCAAATGTGCAAACTCTGCTTACCCGGGGTATCGGGGCGATGCAAAACAAACACAGCCATTCTCACCAGGAAAGAGAAAACCACCGCCAGAAAAACGTAGCAGTTTTTTTGCTGAAACCAGAAATTCCACAACTCACATAGCTAGCTAATCAAACATTTGGCTTGCTGTGTCTGTGGTAGTGACGCCAACCCACAGTCCACGTGGTAATATCTGTGGGTCGGATGGGTTTAGAGTCATTAAATACTGTGTGGCTGAAGGGCAGGTGTGTGGAGTGCGGGTTGAATAAAGAGAAACAATACCTTTAAAAAAATCCAGAAATGTAATATAATAAGACAAAAGCTGCAAAAGGAGAGTTGAAAATAAAGAGAAGGGAGGGCCAGAAAAGTTAAGTTTGGTAAAGATTTGGTGAAGTGGTAGATGATGATAGCAGTGTTGTTATGTGTCACGATTATCGACTTTCACAGTGAATGCTTTGGTTTATATGTTTTGTGCGAATTGAACATTGCCAAATGCATAATTTATTTAACCTATTTCATGCAACCCTTGCTGTTAATAGATCACAATGCAGCATACAACTGAGCTAAACGTTTGGAACAAGTTCACTTACTCATCCATAGCCTAAAAACACATTAAAAGTACAATTTATCTTTTTTAGCTCAGATCTGAAGGCTGGGGGATATTTAGGACGTATTCTACTGCTGATCGCAAAAATATCTGAATGATTATGATCACACTTCCTCAATTCAAATATTATGGGGGTGTGGTATATGGCCAATATACCACACGGCTAAGGACTGTTCGTTGTGGAGTGCCTGGACATAGCCCTTAGCCGTGGTATATTGGCAATATACCACAAACCCTCAAGGTGCCTTACTGCTATTAAAAACTTATTACCAATATAATTAGAAAAGTAAAAATACATGTTTTGCCATAGCCATGGTATATGCTATACGGTCTGATATACCATGGCTGTTCAGGGCTCGAACCACCAAGTTTATAATAAGGCTTAGAAACCAAACTAGAGTTAGCAGTGTAGCCTGTTATAGCCTGGACTTGTTGAAAATATTTCCACGCCTAGAAAAACCCTATAGGCTTCCATTATAACCCTCAATTTATAGAAAAAAAGAAAGAATTACATGGGGCAGTTTGGAAAAAACGAATCCCCTCACAATCGTCCTCTGCAATAACGGACATACATACATAACCAACGTTCTCTAATAATACTAATCCCGTGCGAATAGCGCTATAGCCTTAATAATAACTCCTGCCAAATTAAGCATTTCTTGCAGTAAAAGTATACACCCAATGTAGCCAATATTTGGACGGGAACAGGATTGGAGAAATATGATTTACTTCTGCAGCATGAGAGAATGCAACGCTCAGTTAGATACCCTCTGTAGATGTGCTGTCTACGTCACAAATGCATCATAAAAGTTTATAATATTTCAACCACATCAAAGCCGAAATGCATCGAAGCCGAAATGAAATCTTATCAGAAACACGTTGGGTCGTTTTCACAGCTTCCTTTTCCCTTAGAACCGGTAAAGTTGATGTTATTTGGACATTTTGCACAGAAAATCTTTGCCATTTATTTTTTCCTTTATTGTATTTTCTCCCCAGTCCCTAAACGTCCGCGAAAGATGAGCGAAAACGTTACCAATGTCAACTAGATTGAAGCATTCATTCTATCGATCCATTACATTATTATGTTGAGCAAATGTTTATTTAAACTTCTAGGGGAACATAATGACAAAAGATAAGCTACATGTATCTAATTATAGTCAAATTGACTAACAAATAGCCTACCAAAATGTCAGAAATTATAAGCATAAACATCTATATCAGGCAACGTTATGCAGTCTTTGACTGTAGCCTATGTTCTATATTTGTGGATTAGGGTTGGGTGCTGACCTCATATTTGGACTTTGTCACATTTATTTGGCGGTTGTGGATGGGTTATTAGCAATTGCTGGCAGGTGCGGATGATGAGCAAAACAGCTAACCCGCAGCTGAAGTCTAAAGAGGAGGGTCTGTCGTGCGTGAACTTTGGAGCAGCCACGTGTACAGGAAATAGAACCAATCTGACAGTTGTGGTTGGTCGGTTAATTTTGCTCGTACGACGACGCATTCTTGTCATTGTTAGCTAGGTAGGTGGGCTATCTCTTCCATTTGCTGGCATTTATTTCCGAGCTACGTTCCAAATTTGTGGCGTTGGAGCTCAAAATCAGGTAGGTCAACGGTGGCGAGGCAGCTGTCCTCATACACGATTAGCTATTGCTGTCTTATGTAGCTAGCTAACGTTAACTATGTGCTGCCTTGCACACTCACATAAAGTTAACATCATTTAGAGCACTTCCGGATAAGACCTGCCTGGCTAGTTATACGCATTATGTTGGGCTTCGTAGCTAGCTAACTAAGAAATGTAGCTAGTAAGAACACTAGCTAATAGTAGACAGTGATGATGGAAACTAGCCACATGGCAAACTTACCCAATGTCGTGTTGACAGGTGTGTTAATCAGCCCTTGAGCAAGCAAGGACATTGCACTTGGAAGAAGCCATGGCTATGTACTGCAGGACGGCTTGGTGCAGGCACCTTATGGCTGTGTCCATGGCCCTGTTCTGCCTGCTCCACAACACCATGGACGTCCATGCCCGGCCAGCTAACATGTCAGCCCTGAAGGACAAAAACAACCCCACAAGTAAAGAGGAGAATGAGATCCTTCCCCCTGACCATCTAAATGGGGTGAAGCTGGAGATGGATGGTCACATCAATAAGGGCTTCCATCAGGAGGTGTTCCTGGGTAAGGAGATGGAGGAGTTTGAGGAGGACTCTGAGCCCAGGAGGAACAGGAAGAAGCTCATTGAGATCTTCAGCAAGTAAGTGGGGATTACTGGCTTTCAATTTCATGACTCGTGAGTCATGTACAGCTGACTACCTTCAACTCTCTGAGTTGAGTACATTCACCTGATGATGACACAGCTTTAGCTTTGTAGTGTGTCTGTGTTGAATTTTTCACCATGTAGCCTTCATTTGCAGTTGACTTTTGTTTAGGCCAAATTGTGAAATGTTGTGTAGATGCAAGGTTGTAATTGTGATCAATTGAAGAGTCCACTGTCTATGTAGTCTATACACATCCAGTTAAATATGTGCATCTGTAATTTTTCCAACTACTAAGTATTTTATAAACCTTCTGCTTCATGCTGGATGTGTCAATGTCTAGTTCATACATGCATGTTCTATGTGCAGAATTACTGTCTTACCACAGCCACAAAATCTCGAGTTTGAAAGCAACTGTTTTTCTGGAAGCTGGAGTTGTTCCCCCTTTGCTGCCTCCACTCTTCTGGGAAGGCTTTCCACTAGATGTTGGAACATTGCTGTGAGGACTTGCTTTTATTCAGCCAAAAGAGCATTTGTGAGGTCGGTCACTGATGTTGGGCGATTAGGCCTGGCTCAGTCGGCGTTCCAATTCATCCCAAAGGTGGTCGATGGGGTTGAGGTCAGGGCTCTGTGTAGGCCAGGCAAGTTCTTCCACACCGATCTCAACAAACCAGTACTGTATTGACCTCGCTTTGTGCACATAGGCATTGTTATGCTAAAACAGGAAAGGGCCATGCCCAAACTGTTTCCAAAAAGTTGGAAGCACAGAATCATCTAGAATGTAATTGTATGCTGTAGCATTAAGATTTCCGTTCACTGGAACGAAGGGGCCTAACCCAAACCATGAAAAACAGTCCCAGACCATTATTCCTACTCCACCAAACTTGACAGTTGGCACTATGCATTCGGGCAGGATGCGTTCTCCTGGCATCCGCCAAACCCAGATTAGTCCGTTGGACTGCCAGATGTGATTCATCACCCCAGAGAATGCTTTTTCCACTGCTCCATAGTCCAATGGTGGCCAGCTTTACACCACACCAGCCAACGCTTGGCATTGCGCATGGTGATCTTAGGCTTGTGTGCGGCTGTTCGGCCATGGAAAACCATTTCGTGAAGCTCCCAACAAAGTTATTGTGCTGACATTGCTTCCAGAGGCAGTTTGGAACTCTGTAGTGAGTGTTGCAACCTAGGACAGATGATTTTTACACGCTACATGCTTCAGCACTCGTCGGTCCCATTCTGTGAGCTTGTGTGGCCTACCACTTCACGGCTGAGCTGTTGTTGCTCTTAGACATTTCCACTTCACAATAACAGCACTTAGTTAGCCGAAGCAGCTCTAGCAGGGCAAACATTTGACAAACTTACGTTGGAAAAGTGACATCCTATGACGTGCCACTGCTAATGTTTGTCCATGGAGATGGCATGGCTGTGTGATCTATTTTATACACGTCATTAACGGGTGTGGCTGAAATAGCCAAACCCACTCATTTGAATGGGTGTCCACATACTTTTGTTTAAGTGATGTAGTAACAATTTTCGTGGACCACTTTTGGCTTTTACTTTCAGAACTACTGGCTAAAAAGTATACAAAAGTACCAGAAAATCTATTTAATGTGTACACCTTTTCATGCTCCAGTTCCTATTTCAAAGAATAGGGGGCATAAACAAATAGGCTATCTGTTATAAGCAACGCAGTGTTCCTGAGAACATGGAGGTGAGTGCACCTGTAGTAGATCAACCACAGCAGTCTAAGTAAATACCTGTCCTCGTCTACCCCATACTGGGTAAGCTAGGTGCCATGTAGTAAAAGCTAGGAGGCTGATTTATAAATACCGTTGAAACAAAACAGTACAGAGATTTTAATCCTACTTTTCACCCTTGAGAAATGTCCACTTGCCAGAAAAACAGGTTCCTTGACAAATCCTTACTAGCGTTACATTATGTTAACCTATATGCAAAAGGAATGACTGTGTTGGAAAAACATGAAAGCTTAAACCGTTGAAACCATATTTTGAGCTATGGTTGCATCTTACTCAGTTGTAGAACTATACAAAATGATCTGGGTTTGGGGCTGAAGCAGATATATGATAGTGGATTTTAATAAACTACTTGAACTTGATACTCCAGTTGAGTGTTTGTGTTCGAAAACGCGACTAAGTTGTGTGTGTATAAGAGCGTCTGCTAGCTAAATAACCTAAATGTAGAACTGAAGATCTGCTGGCTACTTTCCTGTCTACCATTCTCAGGGTGGACTTTAATAAAGACAAGAGCGTCAGTGCCAAAGAGATGCAGCGCTGGATCATGGAGAAGACAGAAGAACACTTCCAGGAGGCTGTGAGGGAGAACAAGATGAGCTTCCATGCTGTGGACCCAGATGGAGATGGTAAGAGAGAGTACACAATTATCTGTGTCTTATTCATTAGGCACCAAATGGAAGAAAACGGACTGCAACAGGGTGGAATTACCTTAGGGCTGGGCGATTTATATTGAATTAAAATTTCTAACCATTCCATTTTTTTATTTTTATGTCTCAACTACTCAAATTGCATGCAGAGAAGACACTACTAAAACACTACAATGAACATTGATTCTGGAAAATGTATGCTCAGTTTGTCACATCTGGTACCATGTGCCACTAGCAGTGTTTTTATAAATGTGCAATAAGCATAAAACACATTTTTATATAAGGAATTGGAAATTCATTCTTATTCTGAGAAATAAGGTAGGCCACCTGATTTCAACATCTGAACAAAATGGTCAGTCTAGCATGCTGTTTAAACAGTTGGAGATGGACAGAAGGTCCCCAGTTCATAACAATTAATGTTCTACCTTGTTATCTAGCAAATAGATCCAAGTTGGCGGAACTTGAACTATAAAGATTAGCTGGCTACTCACTTGCACGTGGACTTGTGCTTGAGAGGTTGTTTGAGTGTTAATTTTCTATAATGCCTGCTATAAGAAGTTAGTCATTATTAGTGAATGAGAGTTATGCATGATTCTGGTTAAATTTGTTACAAAAAGGGCAATTTCAGACCGACTTGAAAGCCAGATCAGTCATATTGCAAAAAAGCAGGTTCAACTATTTTGATTCTATATTACATTCTTAATGGGACTTATATTTGGCCTAATTTCACATTAGAAATACTGTATGTTGTGAATCACCCATAATGTTGGAAAAAATGTAGATTTTTAGGCTATATTGCCCTGACCTAGGCTACCTTTCTCTTTCCTCCAACAAGAACCACTAGTTTTTTTTTGTTACCAACACTGATGTCCTACTGTTAGGCCTTATAGCTGATCTGTGTGCCACAATATAGCTCAGACCTGATGACAATACAGCATTGTTTCTCACATCGGGCTCAAAATTCTTCCTACACAGTCAAGCCCCAGTCCCCAAACTGATCTATTCTCACCATAGGACATGTGACGTGGGATGAATACCGGGTGAAGTTTCTGGCCAGCAAAGGATTCAATGAGAAGGAAATGGCTGACAAGATAAAGAACAGTGAAGAACTGAAGGTGGACGAGGAGAGTAAGTTAGTCCACCACAATATCATCCACTTTAGCTGTAGTCCATTCATTTCTCCTGGTTAATCAGGATTCCTTATTTTCTTACCACATCCTAACATGCTATTGTTGAAATTGACCTACCCAGGGCCTCCCGAGTAGTGCAGCAGTCTAAGACACTGCATAGCAGTGCTAGAGGCATCACTACAGATCCGGGTATGATCCCAGTCTGTGTCGCAGCCGGCTGCGTCCAGGAGACCCATGAGGCATCGCACAATTGGCCCAGCGTCGTCAGGGTTAGGGGAGGGTTTGGCTGGCTGGGATGTCCTTGTCTCATCGCGCTCTAGTCACTCCTTGTGGCAGCCGGGCGCATGCATGCTAACTTCAGGTAGCCAGTTGTATGGCGTTTCCTCCAACACATTGGTGCGACAGAAACGGCCCAGCGTCGTCCGGGTTAGGGGAGGGTTTGGCCGGCTGGGATGTCCTTGTCCCATCGCGCTCTAGTGACTCCTTGTGGCAGCCGGGCGCATGCATGCTAACTTCAGGTAGCCAGTTGTACGGCGTTTCCTCCGACACATTGGTGCGGCTGGCTTCCGGGTTAAGCGAGCAGTGTGTCACGAAGCAGAGCGGCTTGGCGGGGCCGTGTTTCGGAGGACGCATGCCTCTTGACGTTCGGCTCTCCCGAGTCCATACGGGAGTTGCAGCGACGGGACAAGACTGTAACTACCAATTGGATATCACGAAATTGGGAGACAAAAAGGGGTAAAAAGTTATTTATTTAAATAAAACAAATTAACCTTCCCTCAAACCAATATCCTACTTTTCCAAATGTTTTAATGTTCTGATCACGATAAGTCTTTTTAATTTTGCTCGGCCAATAATGCTTGTATTGAATGTGTCTCAGTGGACTATCAAATTACCTTATTATTTGAATCCCTGCAGCCCAGGAGGTGCTGGAGAGTCTGAAGGACCGTTGGTTTCAGGCTGATAACCCCCCAGCCGACCAGCTACTGAATGAGGAAGAGTTTCTCTCCTTCCTGCATCCCGAGCACAGCAAAGGCATGCTCAAATACATGGTCAAGGAGATCGTTCGTGACCTCGGTATGTACATTCTCATATGATTTGAATTCAGTTAGTGTGTATGCATAATGCCATAACTAGGTTTTGTGAAAACAATGATTTGAATAAGAAAATGAGAATGGATTAAAGTACACAGAATAAATACATAAATTGTGAATGACCCATGATCAATCATGAAAAGCTTTAAAATCTAATCTAATGCTGTTTGAGTTTGATATTTATTTTGTATTTTTAAAGACCAGGACGGCGACAAGAAGCTGACTCTGTCTGAGTTCATCTCCCTGCCCATGGGCACCGTGGAGAACCAGCAGGCCCAGGACATCGACGATGACTGGGTACGAGAGAGGAAGAAGGAGTTTGAGGAGGTCATCGACAGAAACCATGATGGCATCGTGACCATGGAGGAACTAGAGGTGGGTGTCCTGTGTTAGAAAAACTCATAGCTACAAAACCCTACAAAGGCTAGGTTTATGATGGGTCGTAAAGGCCTATAAGTAAACACAGACTGAACAAATATCATGTCACAGAGTACTCTTTCCACTGGGTACACTGCAGGACCTTGTATAGGATAGTGTCATTTTATAGTTGCAGAGTAAACAATGAACATTTTAGGCTAATTTCCTTCCTTTTTCCCTGTCTTTCCCTCATGCCATCACTACTCTCCAGGAGTACATGGACCCTATGAACGAGTACAACGCGCTGAACGAGGCTAAGCAGATGATCGCTGTGGCCGACGAGAACCAGAACCACAACTTGGAGCTGGAGGAGATTCTCAAGTACAGCGAATACTTCACTGGCAGCAAGCTCATGGACTATGCCCGGAATGTTCACGAGGAGTTCTGAAGACAAGCTGACAAAATCCTCCCTTTCCCTTCTAATGTGGGCATCCTCATAAGTCTTCTCTAAGGACAGGTCTGTCTTATTGAAAAGCCTGATGTTCTAGTGTGCAATTCTGTGTTTAAATCCTAGCCCCAGCCGAGTGACCTGGTCTCCCCCAGTGACTCTTAAAGTAAGGCATAAAACATCCTTCATTTCTGGACTGTCTGCCTCTTCTAAAAATCTGAATGAACCATTGCCAAAGTCTGCCTTCTGTCTACAGTGGGACTTAAGTTGCATTATCTCACGTATGATAATGCATTTTGGGTTTTCAGTGCATCCTAGACACTGCGTCAACTTCATGATTCATTTGTGTTTGATATATTGTGAAATTTATGTCTGAGTAATTGGAACAAGATTCACCCCCCCCCCCCCCTCCAGTGAAGTAGTTGAGGTGTAAGGACAACTTACACAATTGGGCCTACAATATTTGTAGTAGTGCAGAACCGTTCTGTTTTTACTGCAAAATGATTTAAATTGCATAACTGTAAAGAATGTAAATATCTTAGTTCTTTGGATTTCCCATCACATTCTACATTTCATAATGTTGCTCGGAAGTAACTGCTGTTTACCAAGTCATCAATCATATTGACCACTGAGCTGAACCCCAGTAACCACTGTACTCTCCACACTCAATGACTACGTGCTTGCTGCCCTTGTAAACAATTGTTTGACATTTGTCGATTTGGTAAGAAGTTTACACTGCTGTGTCCTGATAGGTGTTGATGATTCTCTGATCCATCTTATTCTTTGAAATGAGTGCTTATGTCAGAATTATGGTGTTTTAAACCTCTACTGCAAAAATGTCTCATCTTTTCCATACATTTGTTTGCCTTTGTCTATAATTCCAACTGGGGTTTTGAATTTCCAAAAATATTTAAGCTCTGTTAAATATCTGATACAATCATTACAAATGAATTAGCAATTTGTTAGTATGGGTCTGATTGTTTTTGATACACATGTCATAACTGAAAGTAAAGAAGAGTTGAGCTTGTAATCAGGGTTGGAGAAATATTTTTTTTAGTTTAGAATGTTTTTGCAGGATTTTGACATGAGCCCTCTGGGTACCTTGCCCTTGTCAATTGTCCATATCTTTGTTTGAGACTGGTGTAAGAAATTAACTTATTTATTTATTTGTTGTTAGCCTTTTGTTTTCTCTCAAAGCAGTTACATCAATATGTAAAGAGAAAAAATCTTTATTTTCCCAGTGTTGTACTTTTAGTTTTTTCAATACTTATTTGTTTTTTCCAGTTTCTGCAAATGTTGAACTTAAATACCAGATGGATATTATTTGTAATTGAGAAATTCCTTATTTCCTTGTGGATCCTACCAAGTCAGCCATGTTCGTACCCCTTGTCATGCTTTGCCAAAGCTCTAATATACAGTACCACTCAAAAGTTTAGACACACCACCTCATTCCAGTGGTTTTCTTTTTTTTAAACTATTTTCTACAAAACTGAAATAAACACATGGAATCATGTAGTAACCAAAAAAGTGTTAAACAAATCAAAATAGATTTTATATTTGAGATTCTTCAAAGCACAAAAAACAGCAAGCACTATGTTGAAACTGGCTCTCATGAGGACCGCCACTGGAAAGGAAGACCCAGAGTTACATCTGCTGCAGAGGATGAGTTACCAGCCTCAGAAATTGCAGCCCAAAAAAATGCTTCAGACTATATGTAACAGACACAACTCAACATCTACTGTTCAGAGGAGACCACATGAATCAGGCCTTAATGTTTGAATTGCTGTAAAGAAACCACTACTAAATGACACCAATAAGAAGAGACTTGCTTGTGCCAAGAAACACGAGCAATGGACATTAGACCGGTGGAAATCAGACATTAGACCGGTGGAGTGCTGCATCAGATGGCCTGGCCTCCACAATCACCCGACCTCAACCCAAAGGAGATGTTTTGGGATGAGTTGCACCACAGAGTAAAGGAAAAGCAGCCAAGTGCTCAGCATATGTGGGAACACCTCCAATCCAAGACTGTTGGAAAATAATTTCCCATGAAGCTGGTTGAGGGAATGCCATGAGTGTGCAAAGCTGTCATCCAGGCAAAGGGTGGCTACTTTGAAGAATATAAAATATTTGGAGTTGTTTAACACCTTTTTTTGGTTACAAGATTCCATGTGTTATTTCATAGTTTTGATGCCTCCATCAAAACCCTGGAATGAGTAGGTGTGTCCAAACTTTTGATTGGTACTGTATGTGTAATATGCATTCATCAACTGCTTTCCTGCTTCAAGGACAATACCCTGTGGAAATACATCAGTAACTTCGATCCCGTCATATAATTGAAATTATAAAAGAAAAAGCTCATGCTATCAGAATGTGACAACGCTTTAGCTATACATTGTGTTCCAGATTAAACAATAAATATTTCTTATCAATCTCTGACCATAGTCTGTACCCTAATGTTTTATGCCTTGATAAATATATATTTCAACATTTTTGCATACTAACTTGATGGCCAATAGTTCTTCGCTAGGCGTTTTAAATTATACAACTTTTACTGGAGCTTGCCATGAGTGGAGCTTGCCAGAAAACAATACATTTTATTATGTACATTATTCTTTCCATTCTGTTTTTATTTGTAATAGTTGTAGTTGCTATGAGACTATTGATATATTTTGACTCGATTCTGTGAACTGCATTGGCTTTGTAAAGCTACCCACAGAAATAGTCAAAACAAAAACATTAGGCCTCATTAGGCCTTGAATTATACAGTTGAAGTCAGAAGTTTACATACACCTTAGCCAAGTACATTTTTAACTCAGTTCTTCACAATTCCTGACATTTAATATATTGTAAATGAAAAATATTATTAGTTGATTATAAACAATTCCTGACATTTAATATATCGACTATGAAAAATATTATTACTAGATTATAAACATGTCAGTAAATTTGTCCAACTATTTCATATATTTTGGCGAGAACCTTCGAGATGACCTGTTGTGAGTAAAAATGTGACATTTAACCTAGATATTTTAGGAACTTTCTCCTAAAATGTTAGCAGCTTCTATCTGTTACATGAATGTATTACTTTCCTCTACCTACACAAACACAAACCATGAGCCTTCTGCTATCACTTCTTAGCCTAAACAATATTCTCTACTCATCTGTCAGACTCAGAGATTAATTGGTCATACTCTTCCATGACCTCACTCAGAGATAAACTTGTTATACTCACCCATGATCTCAGGACAACGAGGTGAAACGATGTTGATCTGTTAGGAAAGCCGGCCGAGAGAGGGAAATGACTAATCAGAAGCAGGTGGACATGGTGACTCTACAGGAGGATACAAAAGCTCTCATCAGAGGGACTGGCTAGAGAAACGAGTGCAAAAGAATGCCATCTACCCAATTACCTGGATAAAGAGGTACAGGATCTTAGGTCTATACAAGTGCTTAGGCCATATGGGCTAGGGGCTGATTTTTTCTCTCTAAGTTTCAGGAGGCCCGACAGGTGATGTCTCGCTACGACACGTTGATGCTGACCCGGAAAGACCTGGTGCCCACTACCCAGCAGAACCAGGACAGCACAGAGAAAGCCCGAGCCCAGCTGACCCCCTCACAGAGCAGAGCAACGACACCCTGCTGCACTACAACACTCTGGCCCAGCTACGGAGCCAGCTGGACAAGTCCCACACTGAGGGCATCATCTGGGTGAGACATGAGATGATCACTCTCCTTATAATGTGTATTTTATGGTGATTTATCTCTGAGGGACACAGTTTCTCGGACACAGAAGAATAAAGCTAGTGCTGGACATAAAAGCTAACTGAATGGTGATCTACCACTGAACCTCCTAGTTTTAGTCTGTGTTGCGGAAACCAGCCAGATTACTAAGAGAGTCTGAAATCAAAGAGGGTTTGATCAAATTATTACCATTTCTCTCTTGATATACAGGAATCAAGATGGGCCCACATTCAGAACACAGCTGCCAAGAAGACACTTCTGTTGTGCACAATCAAGATGGCCACTATCAATCTTTAACAGAGTGTGTGCAAGAGGGCCAAAGACACTGGGGATTTACCTGTTGCTCCAGAGGACCCTCCTAAGTACCTGGAAAAGGTACCATAGGCTACTGTGCTGCTATAAACGCATGACTCAGCATTATTCTGTTTGTGCAAAGTTGAGGAAAGGACCGAGGACACAGATGGTTATTGTATCGTGTGAAACACTTTGACTTCCTGATGTTGTGGGATTCTCTCTGGTGTTTACAGAACATTGGTGCTGTGACATTAGGATTTCAGAGCCTGTTTAAAGAAAGCGATTGTAGCAATAGAGCAAACGATTACAAAGTATGAAAAAAATACGAGTGGCTGCAGTATTGCCGGCAACATTGATGATGATTAGGAGTATATGCTGTATGGGCTGTTAAGGCATAAGTGTATGAAAGTGTGTATTCTTATTTAATATTTATGTAATTAATTCATTGAGCTGTTCTTGTCTATTGATGTTCTGTATTATGTCATGTTTTATGTTTTGTGTGGACCCCAGGAAGAGTAGCTGCTGATTTAGCAGCTTCTAATGGGGATCCTAATAAAATACTATTCATGAACCACTCACAGGATAGGGTATTGTGCATCACAAGGAATAAATGGGGGGGATTAGAAATTATGATCATACTATGCAGGTCATGACAGCTGTGGAGTGCTCTGATGCATAGTTTACCTGTCTCCTTTTTCTGATCAAGGGGATTCCCTTAATCTGCCAGAATATGGAGCAGATATCATACCTACATTTGCATAAATTGTGAATCCTCTTCAGTGGTTCCCAAACTTTTTACAGTCCCGTACACCTTCAAACATTCAACCTCCAGCTGCGTACCCCCTCTAGCACCAGGGTCAGCTCACTCTCAAATGTTGTTTTTTGACATCATTGTAAGCCTGCCACACACACACTATACAATACATTTATTAAACATAAGAATGAGTGTGAGTTTTTGTCACAACCCGGCTCGTGGGAAGTGACAAATAGCTCTTATAGTACCAGGGCACAAATAATAATAATCAATAATTTTGCTCTTTATTTAACCATCTTACATATTAAACCTTATTTGTGAATTGAAAATGGTGAATAACTCACCATAGGTCAATGAGAAGGATGTGCTTGAAAGGATGCACATAACTCTGCAATGTTGGGATGTATTGGAGAGTCTCAGTCTTAAATCATTTTCCACACACAGTCTGTGCCTGTATTTAGTTTATGCTAGTGAGGGCTGAGAATCAACTCTCACATAGGTACGTGGTTTCAAAGGGCATATGTGTCTTAACAGCGCGATTTGGAGATGCAGGATACTCTGAGCGCAGCACTATCCTGAAATCTGGCAGTGGCTTCTGATTAAATAACATTTTCACTGAACCGCTTGTTGCAATTTCAATGAGGCTCTCTTGTTCAGATATCGGTAAGTGGACTGGAGGCAGGGCATGAAAGGGATAACGAATCCAGTTGTTTGTGTCATCCATTTCTGGAAGGTACCTGCGTAATTGTGCACCCAACTCACTCAGGTGCTTCACTATATCACATTTGACATTGTCCGTAAGCTTGAGTTCATTTGCACACACAAATTCATACAATGATGGAAGACCTGTGTGTTGTCCTTGCAGAGAGAAGAGTTCCAACTTCTTAATCATTGCCTCAATTTTGTCCCGCACATTGAATATAGTGGCGGAGTGTTCCTGTAATCCTAGATTCAGATAATTCAGGCGAGAAAAGACCTCACCCAGATAGGCCAGTCGTGTGAGGAACTCGTCATCATGCACGCTGTCAGACAAGTGAAAATTATTGTCAGTAAAGAAAAGTAAGGGGTCAGTAGCTCTTCGGCTGCATCAGATTCATAATTGTCAGTGTCCATGCTAGCTGGGCTAACAACAAATGTAGAATTACTGATGCTAGCATTGGATGTGCTCGTGGAAGCAGAACAACTTGTGTCATTGACAGGTGCAGGTGTAGTACTGCTGGTAGTAGCAGTAGAGCTGGTATGTGCCTTACTTTTTATTTTATTTTTTACCATTTATCAATTTTCGAGCAAACGGAATGAGCAGCAGCTACG
Source organism: Oncorhynchus kisutch (assembly GCF_002021735.2). Lineage (NCBI taxonomy): Eukaryota > Metazoa > Chordata > Actinopteri > Salmoniformes > Salmonidae > Oncorhynchus > Oncorhynchus kisutch. The sequence goes on along the minus strand of NC_034190.2, from coordinate 71,774,598 downwards.
TTTGGCTACATACGGACCGGACCGTTAGTGAAATTCCCGCAAGATAGTAACGGTTAATGTGATTGGATGTTAATTATTTGACTAGGCCACCGTGTCAACAAACAAAAGAGGGATAGTCACATGCAAACAAGCATACATACAAACCTATTTACATTGCCAGGAATCATAAACAAACAAAGCATATTCATTAGTAATATAACCAGTTTTAATTGCCTTTTTGTTTTTCAATTTAGTTAAAAGTAGTACCATATTGTTTAAATTAATATATAAAGTGAAAAAAGTTAGATTTTGAATTAGACCATTTGCATTTGTGATTATGAAATTTACCTAATATTATTAGCAGTTGAATTAAAAACACTACATCTTCATCAATGTCAGAATTTCTGAAATAAATCATTATATCAAAACCATCAAATTGAATAACGGTCCTATTTTTTTGTAATAAAATTCTGAATGTCAATCCAAAATATTCTACTATAAATACAGGGTCTCCATTCCACAGAAATCACATTTATAGTCAATATTCAGCTTGATATTCAGATATTCAGCTTTAGTCTTTCCAAAAGGATAAATTCTATGTAACATTTTAAATGAAACTTCCTTTGCCTTACTGATACAACAATTATTAGCCATTTTTCATGCTTTCCCCCATTGTACAGTTGAAGTCGGAAGTTTACATACACCTTAGCCAAATACATTTATACTCAGTTTTTCACAATTCCTGACATTTAATCTTAGTAACAATTCCCTGTTTTAGGTCAGTTAGGATCACCACTTTATTTTAAGAATGTGAAATGTCAGAATAATAGTATAGAAAATGATTTATTTCAGCTTTTATTTCTTTCATCACATTCCCAGTGGGTCAAAAGTTTACATACACTCAATCAGTATTTGGTAGCATTGCCTTTAATTTTTAACTTGGGACAAATGTTTCGGTTAGCCTTCCACAAAAAAGATTCTGAGGTATTTGGCTGATTTCTTTTGATTTTCCCATGATGTCAAGCAAAGAGGCACTGAATTTGAAGGTAGGCCTTGAAATACATCCACAGGTACACCCCCAATTGACTCAAATTATGTAAATTAGCCTATCAGAAGCTTCTAAAGCCATGACATAATTTTCTGGAATTTTCCAAGCTGTTTAAAGGCACAGTCAACTTAGTGCATGTAAACTTCTGACCCACTGGTATTGTGATACAGTGAATTACAAGTGAAATAATCTGTCTGTAAACAATTGTTGGAAAAATTACTTGTGTCATGCACAAAGTAGATGTCCTAATAGATGTCCTTCCTGTAAAACACAATCCTTGTGTGGAAATAAGACTTGACTTATTGATATTAATTTTCAAACCCGAAACTAAGGAATTGTCTCCAATACAGGAAACTGCTTTAGAAACCTCATTCCTGTCTCTCAAAAATATGGTGGTATCATCAGCCAGTTGACATGGTTTAAATTCATTTCCAAGTGCTGAAACACCTTGAAAATTCCCTTTCTTGATATGAAGAGGCATAATTTGAGTAACCTATAAAAATAAAAACGGACTAATTTGGCAGCCCTGCCTAATGCCATGCCCAATATTACATCTTTGGAATGTCCCGTGAGCTAATTTTACAGAGCTAGTACAACCACTATATAAAGTTTGGACTGCTTTAAAAAAAGAGTCACCAAACCCCAAAAAACGTATTGCTTTCCCAGTGTCAAAAGCTTTAGAAAGATCAACAAACATAAGAAAACTATCATTAAGGATGAGGTCATTATAGTCAATCATATCTAAGATTCACCAGATGTTATTACTAATGTGTCGACCACGCATAAAGCCAGATTGTTCTTTCTTCATCAATTACAGTGGGGCAAAAACGTATTTAGTCAGACACCAATTGTGCAAGTTCTCCCACTTAAAAAGGTGAGATAGGCCTGTAATTTCCCTCATAGGTACACTTCAACTATGACAGACAAAATGAGGAAAAAAAATCCAGAAAATCACATTGTAGGATTTTTTATGAATTTATTTGCAAATGATGGTGGAAAATAAGCATTTGGTCAATAACAAAAGTTTATCTCAATACTTTGTTATATACCCTTTGTTGGCAATGACAGAGGTCAAACGTTTTCTGTAAGTCTTCACAAGGTTTTCACACACTGTTGCTGATATTTTGGCCCATTCCTCCATGCAGATCTCCTCTAGAGCAGTGATGTTTTGGGGCTGTTGCTGGGCAACATGGACTTTCAACTCCCTCCAAAGATTTTCTATGGGGTTGAGATCTGGAGACTGGCTAGGCCACTCCAGGACCTTGAAATGCTTCTTACGAAGCCACTCCTTCGTTGCCCGGGCGGTGTGTTTGGGATCAGTGTCATGCTGAAAGACCCAGCCACGTTTCATCTTCAATGCCCTTGCTGATGGAAGGAGGTTTTCACTCAAAATCTCACGATACATGGCCCCATTCATTCTTTCCTTTACACGGATCAGTCGTCCTGGTCCCTTTGCAGAAAAACAGCCCCAAAGTATGATGTTTCCAGCCCCATGCTTCACAGTAGGTATGGTGTTCTTTGGATGCAACTCAGCATTCTTTGTCCTCCAAACACAACGAGTTGAGTTTTTACCAAAAAGTTATATTTTGGTTTCATCTGACCATATGACATTCTCCCAATCTTCTTCTGGTTCATCCAAATGCTCTCTAGCAAACTTCAGATGGGCCTGGACATGTACTGGCTTAAGCAGGGGGACACGTCTGGCACTGCAGGATTTGAGTCCCTGGCGGCGTAGTGTGTTACTGATGGTAGGCTTTGTTACTTTGGTCCCAGCTCTCTGCAGGTCATTCACTAGGTCCCCCCGTGTGGTTCTGGGATTTTTGCTCACCGTTCTTGTGATCATTTTGACCCCACGGGGTGAGATCTTGGGTGGAGCCCCAGATCGAGGGAGATTATCAGTGGTCTTGTATGTCTTCCATTTCGTAATAATTGCTCCCACAGTTGATTTCTTCAAACCAAGCTGCTTACCTATTGCAGATTCAGTCTTCCCAGCCTGGTGCAGGTCTACAATTTTGTTTCTGGTGTCCTTTGACAGCTCTTTGGTCTTGGCCATAGTGGAGTTTGGAGTGTGACTGTTTGAGGTTGTGGACAGGTGTCTTTTAAACTGATAACTTCAAACATGTGCCATTAATGCAGGTAACGAGTGGAGGACAGAGGAGCCTCTTAAAGAAGTTGTTACAGGTCTGCGAGAGCCAGAAATCTTGCTTGTTTGTAGGTGACCAAATACTTATTTTCCACCATAATTTGCAAATAAATTCATAAAAAATCCTACATCCTATTTTCTGGATTTTTTTCTCATTTTGTCTGTCATAGTTGAAGATTACAGGCCTCTCATCTTTTTAAGTGGGAGAACTTGCACAATTGGTGGCTAACTAAATACTTGTTTTGCCCCACTGTATAGTTTACAAGCCTTGTTTCAACCTCTTAGCAAATACAAGGGCAAATAATTTCCCATCATTATTCAACAGGCTATTATTCAACAGGTCTCCAGTTGTCTATATAAAGACTATCCTTATTAGGTTTGGGAATCAAAGTAATTACACCTTGCTTTAAGGAAGCCGGTAACTCCCCCTTTTCTATTGTTTCTTGGAACATAGCAAGAATGAAAGGAATCAATTTATCATTGACATTCCTAGCCGATCTGATCGCCATTTGGGAGGATGTGAGCAAGCCGGATCAGCCAGGGCCAACCAAACACAAATAGAAGTATCCGCTTCATTCTATAGATTTGTTTTGTATGAAAGTATATATTCTGTTATATTTAGCTTATTAACAAAAAGCATTATAGATCTTTTGCAAAAATACAGTACCACAGTATACATCTTAAAAACCATTTTATTGCCTATATGATGATTAAGGTGTACTGTCTGTTCTATGTAGCACTTCACATTACAATAGTATGATTGTATGAACGACCATCATGTCACCAAAACCATCAACTCTATCAACTCGCTTAAAGTGGTGATGAGATTATTAATGTGATGTGTGGAATATGTGAGCAGCACTTTCAAAGTCAAGGGCCTTTGACAAGCGCCTCAGTGACAGGCTGGAGAAAAACACAAAAGATTCATGTTTGCAAACGGCAATGTCAGAAGTTTCAGATAAGGTGATTTTGTCAACAAATTTCATCTGTATTTTTTAACAAACATAAACACAAAACATTTATAACAGAGACCAACTCTGTTCAGGGTCATTTGCAATGTATAGACACAAAAGAAATGAATAAAAGGTACATTATAATATACAATTTGATTAGCAGAAGTACATGATGAACATGATGAAAATAACAATGGAAATAAATTGTCATAATGGCATAAAGGACACAAATGGTTAGTGCTTTTGACAGGTAGGCTATTATAAGCTTATTATTCTAAAAACAAAGATATTAAAAAACGAAATACTGGCTTTACATAGAAGAAATGTCTAAATACTTTTTGTTAACATAAGTGTGCTTAATTTAAGTAACGGGGAAAAAAGCGAAAGGGAAAAAACCCATATTTACCACGTTAAAACCGTCTCTGAAATCAGGAAATTGCCAACAAAGCTGTTAAAATTTTAAACAAGGTCTTAATAAATTGCACATTTAAAAAACATGACAAATCATTGTCCCAGTGCTATACTTGTGCAGTTGGGCACCTTTATAATCTTGGTCTCCATTTGGTCTTCCGCTGGGCTAGAGAGCTGATCTGTCCACAGATTATATTTCTATGGTTCTGTCTCAGGCAGCTTCTATTCTTCACAGGTAGGGGTACTGACTGAGCTTCCTTTGGCTTAGCTGGTAGGCTGCCGCGCTGGATCGGGGAACGGGGTAAGGCTGGGCCGCCAGCTGCTGCTGGTGGTGGTACTGTCCCTGGGCATGTAGGAGCCCCAGGGAGGAGTAGGGCCCATTGGGCCGGGCATGTCGAGAAGAGCCGCCGGCATGGAGCTGGTCCACGGCCTGGGAGACAGAGGCCAGGGCGGCAGAGGCAGGGTAGGCGTACAGGTTCGGGGTAGAGGTGAAGATGGAGGCAGCCTCGTGCAGGCGGTAAGAGGAGTTAGAGGAGATGGGAGGAGGGTAAGTGGTCTGACGGGGCAAGGAGCTGTTGTTGCCTCCTGTTCTGTCTTGTGATGATGACATCACAGACTGCTGTACCTGGAGAGGAAAACATTGGCTACAATTTATATCACTTCATTCACATTTTACATTTAAATTTGTATTAAATTTAATCTTTCTTTAACTAGGCAAGTCAGTTAAGAACAAATTCTTATTTTCAATGACGGCCTAGGAACAGTGGGTTAACTGCCTTGTTCAGGGGCAGAACGACAGATTTTTACCTTGTCAGCTCGGGGATTCGATCTAGCAACCTTTTGGTTACTGGCCCAACGCTATTAACCACTAGGCTACCTGCCACCCCATATACACCTTACCTTCATTCACATTCTAGATTTTAAATAAAAACCCTGAGACATGACAATTGAGATCAACCATATACCCTTACCTGACTCAGGTTGAGTGGTTGGGATCTGCTAGTTGTGGCACTCTGGTTGCGATCAGAGCTGGAGGTCCTTCCTGCCCTGCTGGACTGCTGAGCTGTCCCCTTCTTGGATTTACCAGAGACATTAGCAGGTTGATCTAAAAATCAATAAAATCAAATTATTTAAGGTGAAAGGCAACAAAACTAAGGAGGTGGGCAGCTCCACCTATACAATAGTAGGGGGGACACTAGACTGGAGGTGTGTTACCACGCCAACCTGTTTTTTGTACTCTGCTCTCCCCAGACTGGGTCTTCACTAAGGGCAGGATGATGGCTAGAGACTTGGAGAAGGAGTGGGAGGTCTGGGACGAGGAAGAGCTGTTGGCCAGGCCCTTGGGGCTCAGGGGACTGCTGGTGGACGAGTCAGAGTCATGTGAGTCGTGGACTGTCACACAGCTAATCACGTTGGCCCGCTGGTTAGCACCAGAGCTGTGACAGAAAAGAGGAAGAAAACTTTATCGTTTTCTTTTTAGAACACAAAAATTCCTCTTTTGCTTTCAACCCAACCCCTTGAGACACACAGACACACGCACCCGAGGGATTGAGACTAAAGCCAGGGTCATCCAGGGTGCTGGTTTCAGCTACTTAACAAAACAGCAGCGTATCTCCATTGTCTCTCATTCATTCACACATTAGGTGGATACATTAGAATACACAGGATGTAACCTCACCTGGCAGCAGGGAACTTCCCGTCATCCTCGTCCTCTGTGTCACTATGGATAGTGATAATGCTGACAGCAGGGCTGGGAGTATCAGAGATGATAATTGGATCACCACTCAAGGCAGGCAGTGGTGTGTTGTGGACCATAGGGGTGGCTGTCTGCAGAGACAACACAGGCCTGCAAAGGGACAAATGTCATTTTAACAGGAAAGTATATTGAGATGTTTCAATGTGCTTTAAAAAAGTTTGTGTTGATCTGAAAGTCCTCAATCATAAAGCTCTCACTGATTCATAGAAATCCCATACCTAATGAGGAAGAGAACCATACGGTATACAAGAGTATGAATAAAGTGTGTATTATTGTACCTGACCATTGGGTTGAAATTTACCTGGCCCTACTGTCGGCATGTCGAGCCTTAGACCTTTTCCCCTGCTGAGATCTTGCTTGGAACTGGGCCGCAGGTGCATGACGCCCCAGTGTATGGTCCTGCTGTTTGATGCCATGGTAATGACTGCCATGACGACCCCTGGTATGACAACAACTTGTAATTAGCTTCCCTAGCATATCTGAATCAGTACAACACAATATTATCTGAACCATCTAACGTCTCCACATACTGTAACCTAGATACAAAATAATGTCAGAAAATATCAAATTAGGGCTTCCTCTGCAATTCCTCTAACGTTCTGCTCTTTGGACAATGATATGGCCTTAGTGCCCAGAGGGACAGCACTGCAGTACTCACCTCCAGTGTGGGGCCTGTTGTCCTGAGCTGTCTCCCCCAGAGAGGGGGGCTCCCATGGGAGAGTCAGGGACCAGAGTCTGGGTTTGGCTGGGGTTGTGGAGGGACATACCTGGCATCTGCTGCCACGTGGAGGGGATGAGGATCTGCTGGGTGCCTGCTGGCCAGCCCTGCTGTACACACACACAGACAAAAACAAACAAAGTGATTTATTCTAGGTTTGCTTCTAAAACAACTAATACTGAGATCAATGAAAGCAAGTTGAACAGTCTGTTTTCAGGGAAATAGAAAAATGCTGTGCTACATGTGAATACGAGTCAGACCATTACAGGTTGGGTGTGGATTCTACAAGAACCACTGGGAAGAGGCATGACAAGCACATGCAGTTTGCAGACAGACATGATTCAGTGTCTGCTCCTGTCATACATGGAAAGCCATAGGCATTCAGCATGCCCCCACTGAGTCAAGCTCAAATTCAAAGGGGAAAGAAAAACATTCTATGATTGTTCTCTGTTCCCCGGACTTCCAAAGCATGACCCGAACAGAGAAAACCTCAATAGTTACTGCTGAGGGAAATATGTTTGAATTCAAAACACCATTAAACCGGCACTCCAACTAGCAGAAGAAACAACTGTTCATTCTCTCAAGCCAAGCTCAAGCCCTGGAAGACAGAGTTCTGTGGAACTGAGAAGGTGGTTTAAAACCTGAAACTCAAGAGTATTCTGTTAAGAGAAGCATGATAGACAATCAAGGGGCAGCATTCTAAGATGGTATTTCTAATGTCTGCTGCACGATTCCAGGACCAAATCAACAACATTGACATTTTGAATCAACAGGGATTCCAAAGGTTGAAGAGATGAAGTGCAAATTTACATTTGGTTGAATCTATTTACATTTCAGCAAGACTTCCAGAAACTGCAGCTGTCTCTGTATCATAATACAACATCTCTCTTTTTGGAAGGGGAAGAGAAAAGGAGAGATGAGATGCTGCAAGCATAAGCACAGACCAGAGTTAGCAGCAGTACATGCGTCCCATGCTCTGCCCACCCCTGACATGTGTCGGAGGAGAAAGGGGCAACGGGCTATTAGTGATAGTGCTTTACCAGCATGGTGGGGCTCTGTTCCAGTAGGCCAGGCCTTCCAGCCCCACAGCCCAGGGGCAGTGAATACAGAGGGGCCATTCCTGCCACAGGGGCTTGCAGGGTGGCTACCATCAATGGATTGCAGGATTGCTGGTGGGGAGGAGGTTTGAGGGAGGGATGTAGGGGTTAGATAAATGGACAGGGAAGGTCAATCCGATCTCCACATCCCTTCACCAATCAGTCGGAGACTGATTCCCAAAGAAAGGAGAGGATGTTAAGGAGGCTAAACACCTTGGTGTGAGGAATCCTGTCAATACTACTCTGGTTATTCATAGGATTTCAATGGACACACATGGAGTCAAGCTGTGGTGGGTAGTCATACAGCACTCAGTCTTGCTGTACCTGTGTGAGCATTCCAGGCTGGAGATGCAGAGGCTGAGTGGACTGGTTCTGGGGTACCATGGGAACAGAGTTATCCATCCTCACTGGGAACCCAGAGTGTTTACCGGATGACTGGAGGCCTAAGAAGAAAGGAAGGCAGTAGATTAGTTACAATGTCATGCATACAGCTCTGCAGATGCAAACTGCAGACATTACATCTAACTAGGGACAATTGGACAACATTATGAAGTTCAGATCCTCTTGTGTTATTACATCACATAAGGCTACACAACATGTATCACTGAAAGCGGTCTCCCACATTACAACCTATGTACTTAGCTGCGACATGAATTTGGTCTTCATTCGAGTTCAGCAAGAGGGGCAAACAAACTATACTTATAACATTATAACCCTGCCCCATCTGTTCTCACCCTGGATGGTGGGTGGGCAGACTATGAGAGTCTGCTGGAAAGGCTCTGCCTGGCCACACAGCTGGGTGGGTCTGGTCTGCAGAGGGACACTTTGCTGGTGGAGACCTGGGATGTTGATAGTAGCCTGCTGATACAGTCCCGACTGGTAGTTCAGCAGAGGGATGTTGCTGCTCAGGGACAGGGACTGGCCACCGGTTGACGCCACCTGACATGGTGTGGATAACATGAAATAACTATTCATCACATTTTACTTTCACACTTTACGTGCTGTAAAATATTCATGCTAGGACATGCTGAGTAAGTCTGATGATAAAAGATATTAGCTTAAGGGGAACAAGATCCTTAGTACTGTGATGAAAATGTGTTTTTCTTATAAGTAATTTCTATGTTCTATTCATGTGCTGTTCTATAAACCAATTTCTGTGTTCATGCAAGTGACTTGAGTGAACGAATCCTCACTATCAGTAGCTGCAATTTGGCAGTACACCCAGACCTTGTTTTGAGAACGAAAGATATCTCAGTTTCAAGGTCTCAGCTTATAAGAAGTGAGGTATTGGTCTGTCACATGCATGACCCAGTATTGGTCGGTCACATGAATGAAACAAAACAGTCATGATTAATTAGTTATGCTAAATCATCCAAATGTAACTTGTCTGAGTTTCTGACAGACAGACGTCCACTATGGTGCATTACCTTTGTTGGAACCTCCAGCGTGCTGACAATAATGATTCATTTAAGATGAACTTTTAGTGTCCCTGTGTAATTTCCACAACAGTTCTCACCTGGTTGTGCTGGCTGCTAAATGTAACAGTGAGGTTTGTAGCTCCACTGGGGGTGTTGCTGCTAGAAAACAGATTCTTTCCACTCTCGAATGGGTTGACCCTTCGCTTGCAAATGTCCATGTTCTGGAAGCACGACTTCACACTGAAAAATAAGAAATATCAAGGCATATGTGAATCTAAAGGAGCAAGGTACTCTATACTCTTATAATATCCATCTGGCACAGCCAGAAGAGGACTGGCCACACCTCAGAGCCTGGTTCCTCTCTAGGTTTCTTCCTCGGTTCCTGTCTTTCTGGGGAGTTTTTCCTAACCACCGTGCTTCTACATCTGCATTGCTTGCTGTTTGGGGTCTTAGGCTGGGTTTCTGTATCAGCACTTTGTGACTGCTGATGTAAAAAGGGATTTATAAATACATTTGATTTGATGACACATTTTATCTCGAGAGAAAAACAAGGAGATTTGCCAAGCTGTCTTAATCCTGGGCTATCGTGTGTAAGAGCTCTTAGGCCAAACAATTGATATAAAATGTAATTTGACATAAATGCCACAATACGATAGTCCTGATGATCCTCTACTTACTGTGAGCTGTGAGGGAAGTGCAGCAGGTGGGTCATGGTGACGAAGGTGTGGTTGAGGGTCTTCATGGGGGTGATGCGTTTGTCTGCGTCCAGCGTTAGCATCTTCTTCAGCAGGTCAATAAACTCTCTCCGGTCCGCCTTCTCTGCCTGGATGTCAGTCCCCGCCAGACTAGTCATGTTCACCTGCCACAACATACAGAAAGTCTGCTAAATGACTAAAATGTAAACATTTATAGATGCACTATGCAGAAATCGCTCCACCATTTCCTGGTTGCTAAAATTAGACTAATTTCAGTTTTATGTGACAAAACAAGCAAGCATAGTGTAGAGAATCATTGTACCGTCTTTAATTATTATTATTTAATTTTTTAAACGCTGTGAAATATATTTTCCATAACCAAAAATATTGTTTTCAGCTATTTGAATCTGGTGTACAAAGCAGAAAGTAAAAGACGCAAAAAACTAAACTTAAGAACGGAAAGCATAGAAATAGTGCATAGAACAGATATACAGCTTCTTAGACTTGCTTTCAATCCGAATGACAGTTGCATATTGCATCTTTAAACATCCAAGTCTACTCTGAAGAGATCAAATAAATTGGAGAGATGAAACATACCAATTTATAAGCATAGCCTAATACAAAATAGTAATGGATTTATAGAATGAATGGCGACCTAGTCACCCTCACCTGCATCATATCATCCAGACAGTTAAAGATGTATTTCCGAGCCTCCTTTGACTTTATCCCCAGCTCCGCCTCGTGCTCTGAAGGAGTCTACAGACAAAAAGAAAACGTTAAATAAAAAATAAAATAAAAAATACTATTAAAAGGTACTGTACAATATACATCAGTGAACAAGATATTTCATCAATATGCACCCACACATCACAATTGCCGCTACCATACTCTTATCCACTATTGAGAATACTGAACAATTTAAACACTTGCCCTGAACAATTTAAACACCAGCCCTTCAATCCCCCCTTTCTCTAATACATGTGTAAATATTGTACATTAAATGTGCCTTCTGTATTTTACTTTTGCAAAAAAATGTATTCTATTCTACTGAGCCATTTACTTTATGTTTGTATTCTTATCTTGTATTATTTCTTATTGTTGTTGCATTGTCGAGAAGGAACCTGCAAGTAAGCATTTCGTTTGAAGGTATATACCATGTATATCCTGTACATACAACTACAAAAACTTAAAACTTGAAACATAATTAGCTATAAACATGTAATTATCAACATTCTGATTCCTAATATGTTACCTACTGTACCTTGAGCCTCCATAGGGGGTAGCTGGAGTCAGGGCCTCTGTTAAAGAAGCGACTGGACTTGGTGCCTTCACTCAGGAGGTATTCAGCAGGCAGGCCCTGGGTCTGGGAGATGTACCGGATCTGATGAAGCCAAGAGAAAAGTAACAGCAACAGTGTTAATCAGAGATTGGTCACAAACAGACTTAGGGCCAGTTTCCCAGACACCGATTAAGCCTAGTGTTGGACTAGAAAACACTTCAAATGGGAATCTCCACTGAACACACTTTAGTTCAGGACTAAACTTAATCTGTGTCTGGAAAACCAGCCACTTCATGTATGACTGATACTTCAACAAAATGGAGGAAACAAATACATGTCGTGTCTTCAAGAAAAGTAGAAGAGGTGCTGCTGACCTGATCATACTCTGAGGCACCAGGATAAAGAGGCCAACCCAAGAACAGTTCAGCAATGACGCAGCCCAGAGACCACATATCTATAGCTTCACAGAAGGGAAGGCCCAGGATGATCTCTGGCGCCCTGCAACAACACATATAGTTGAAGTCGGAAGGTTACATACACCTTAGCCAAATACCTTTATACTCAGTTTTTCACAATTTCTGACATTTAATAGTAGTAAAAATCCCCTGCCTTAGGTCAGTTAGGATCACCACTTTATTTTAAGAATGTGAAATGTCAGAATAATAGTAGAGAGAATGATTTATTTCAGCTTTTATTTCTTTCATCACATTCCCAGTGGGTCAGAAGTTTACATACACTCAATTAGTATTTGGTAGCATTGCCTTTAAATGGTTTAACTTGGGTCAAACATTTCGGTAGCCTTCCACAAGCTTCCCACAATAAGTTGGGTGAATTTTGGCCCATTCCTCCTGACAGAGCTGGTGTAACAGAGTCAGGTTTGTACTGTAGGTCTCCTTGCTCGCACATGCTTTTTCAGTTCTGCCCACAAATGTTCTATATGATTGAGGTCAGGGCTTTGTGATGGCCACTCAAATACCTTGACTTTGTTGTCCTTAAGCCATTTTGCCACAACTTCGGAAGTATGCTTGGGGTCATTGTCCATTTGGAAGACCCATTTGCGACCAAGCTTTAACTTTAACTGATGTCTTGAGATGTTCCTTCAATATATCCACATAATTTTCCTTTCCTCATGATGCCATATATTTTGTGAAGTGCACCAGTCCCTCCTGCAGCAAAGTACCCCCACAACATGATGCTGCCATCCCCGTGCTTCACGGTTGGGATGGTGTTCTTCGGCTTGAAAGCCTCCCCCTTTTTCCTCCAAACATAACGATGGTCATTATGGCCAAACAGTTCTATTATTGTTTCATCAGACCAGAGGACATTTCTCCAAAAAGTACGATCTTTGTCCCCATGTGCAGTTGCAAACTGTAGTCTGGCTTTTTTTTTAATGGCGGTTTAGGAGCAGTGCCTTCTTCCTTGCTGAGCGGCCTTTCAGGTTATGTCGATATAGGACTCATTTTACTGTGGATATAGATACTTTTGTACCTGTTTCCTCCAGCATCTTCACAAGGTCCTTTGCTTTTGTTCTGGGATTGATTTGCACTTTTCGCAACAAAGTATCTCCATCTCTAGGAGACAGAACGCGTCTCCTTCCTGAGCGGTATGACGGCTGCGTGGTCCCATGGTGTTTGTACAGATGAACGTGGTACCTTCAGGCGTTTGGAAATTGCTCCCATGGATGAAGCAGACTTGTGGAGGTCCACATTTTTTTTCTGAGGTCTTAGCTGATTTCTTTAGATTTTCCCATGTCAAGCAGAGAGGCACTGAATTTGAAGGTAGGCCTTGAAATACATCCACAGGTACACCTCCAATTGACTCAAATGATGTCAATTAGCCTATCAGAGGCTGCTAAAGCCATGACACCATTTTCTGGAATTTTCAAAGTTGTTGAAAGGCACAGTCAACTTCTGACCCACTGGAATTGTGATACAGTGGATTATAAATGAAATAATCTGTCTGTAAACAATTGTTGGAAAAATTACTTGTGTCATGCACAAAGTAAATGTCCTAATCGACTTGCCAAAACTAGTTTGCTAACAAGAAATTTGTGGAGTGGTTGAAAAACTAGACATGTTGTTAACATGAGTACATAATATTGAGCCTGCAATACATCCATGGTTACTGAGACTCTTGTGTCACAAAACAACACATGCACCAGGGTTGGGCTCAATTAAATTTCTATTCAGTCAATTCAATAAGTAAATTGAAATTCCAATGCCGATTTTACTTATTGGAATATTCCGTTTACTTCCTGAATTTACCGAATCTAAATTAAATTGACCCCAACCCTGACTGGCACTCACCGGTAGTAGCGTGACTGTAGGTAGGTGGAACACACTGCCTTAGAAACGTGGCTGGCGGAGCCGAAGTCGATGACCTTCACCCTGTAAGGCTGTCTGAGAGGATCCACCAGCATGATGTTCTCAGGCTTCAGGTCAGCATGGATTAGACCCAGGCTCTTCAGCTTCAACAGGGCCGTGGCCACCTGATGACATACATGGCAATGTAAAAACTATATATATATATACATATATGTATGTATTATGTATATGGCTGTACAATATGTGTATATGGGTAACATGCAATATGTACAGTGTATTGTGTTATTTTGCATATAGTAGTATTGTGCAGTACTAAAAAAGTGTTCAAGACTATTAATTGTACTGTATCGTACCTGCTGCAGCACAGGCCGGATTGACTTGAGCAGAAGCGGGCTGAACTTGCTGTGCTTCAGAAAGTCATAGAGATTCTGCTCCAACATCTCAAACACGAGACAGGTGTGGTTCTTGTGTTGGAAACACTCGTAGGAACGCACAAAGTTGAACTCGTCTGCGTTCTCTGTGCTCAGTCTGCTCAGGATACTCACCTGCAGGACGATGGCAGATACAGAGCCTTCAGAAAGTATTCATTCCACATTTAGTTGTGTTACAGCCTGAATTCAAAACGGATTTGATTTTTTTTTCTCAACCATCTACACAAAATAACCGATAATGACAAATTCAAACATGTTTTTTTTACATTTTAGAAAATGTATTGAAAATTAAATACAGAAATATCTAATTTACATAAGTATTCACACCCCTGTCACCGTTTACAGCTGTGAGTCTTTCTGGGTACGTTTTTAAGAGCTTTGCACACCTGGATTGTACAATATTTGCACATTATTCTTTATACATTCTTCAAGCTCTGTCAAGTTGGTTGTTGATCATTGCTAGATAGCCATTTTTAAGTCTTGCCATAGATTTTCAAGCTGATTTAAGTCAAAACTGTAACTCGGCCACTCAGGATCATTCAATGTCATCTTGATAAGCAACTCCAGTGTATATTTGGCCTTATGTTTTAAGTTATTGTCCTGCTGAAAGGTGAATTTGTCTCCCAGTATCTGTTGGAAAGTATACTGAACCAGGTTTTCCTCTTGGACTTTGTTTTTGCTTAGTTCCAATCCATTTTGTCCTAAAAAAAACTCCCTATTCCTTGCGATGACAAGCATACCCATAACATGATGCAGCCACCACCATGCATGAAAATATGAAGAGCGGTACTGATTTATGTGTTGTGTCTGCCCCAAACAAAACACTTTGTATTCAGGACATAATGTTTGCAGTTTTAATTTAGTGCCTTATTGTAAACAGGATGCATGTTTTGCAATATTTGTATTCTGCACAGGCTTCCTTGTTTTCAATATGTCATTTAAGTTAGGATTATGAAGTAACTACAATGTTGATCCATCCTCAGTTTCCTTCCTCTCCGGCAACAGAGTTAGGAAGGACACCTGTATGTTTGTAGTGACTGGGTATATTGATACACCATCCAAAGTGTAATTAAAAACTTCACCATGTTAAGGGATAGTCAATGACTGGTTTAAAAAAAAATTAAATACAAAAATATATATATCTACCAATAGGTGCCCTTTGCAAGGCATTGAAAAACCTCCCTGGTAAATATGGTTGAATCTGTGTTTGAAATTCACTGCTCAACTAAGGGATCCTACAGATAATTGTATGTGTGGGGTATAGAGATGAGGTAGTCATTAAAAAAATCATGTTAAACACTATTATTGCACACAGAATGTCCATGTAACTTACTTGTTAAGCAAACGTTTACTCCTGAACATATTTAGGCTTGCCATAACAAAGGGGCTGAATAGTTATTGACCCAAGACATTTCAGCTTTTCATTTTTTATTAATTTGTAAACATTTCAGAAAACATAATTCCACTTTAACATTATGGGGTATTGTGTGTAGGCCAGTGACACAACATCTAAATTAAATTAATTTTAAATTCAGGCTGTAACAACAAAATGTGGATAAAGTCAAGGGGTGTGGATACTTTCTGAAGGCACTGTAGATATGTTCAACTATTTTAATATCATCTCCTTCTCAAACTTCCACAAAATGTACACATGCATGGTACCTCTACAATTTTCAAATTCAATTGAAGCTCTGACCAGAGACTAATTTATCTGGTTAAAGCTTACAAGAAAGTCACTTCTGCTTAGTGACACTAACCTCAATTTGACCTTGCCGGGCATATGAAGGATGATTCTTCAAGATCTTGATGGCCACGATTTCATTGGTGCCACGCTTCCAGCATTTAGCCACCTGGCCAAAAGTACCTCTCCCTAGGAACTCCAGCACCTCATAACTGTTAGACAAAGAGCACAGGATCTCATGCTGCACTAGCTGGTAGTCTCCCTCACTGTGGGAGTTACTACTCTTAGTGGTGGAGGTGGAATGTGCTATGGACTGGGCTGTGGTGGTCCCCCCACCAGCGGCGGGGCGGTTGGAGAGCACAGGGGCAGAGAGCTCCTCCAGGATCTGAACACTGTCACTGCTGTCCACCTCCTCACTTTTCCTCTTCAGGCTGTTACTGTACTGCTTGTGGTATAGGTCCCCTGGCTGGGAGGAGGATGCAGCATCCTTGACATGGTGACTGGTAGAAGAGGAGGAAGATGAAGAGGGTCCTCGGGCACTGCCTGTGCTGTCTGCCGCCCGTACGACTGTCTGCTCCCGGGAGCCTCCCCCCATTGATGGATACCCCTGGTTGGAGTTGGAGGAGTTGTATGCTGGGTTGAAACTTGATGTAGAGGGGGAGGATGTGTTTCCATTTCCCTGGATGGGGCCCTGCTGCTGGTAGTAAGTGTAGTTGTTGTCTCCCACCTGGACGCTCACATCCCACACACTGTTCTCTACTTTCAATTTCTTGGTACGAGTGTATGCGCTGGAGGAGACTGAAGGAGAGGAGAAAACCTGGAGCTGGGAAGCCATGTCTACACAAAATGGGAGGCAAAGAGATTACTGGAAGCTGGCTACCTCTCTATCATCATAAACTGACAGCTGGTGTTAACTAGCTATCTTACATTGTTGTAATAGATCAAACAGTTCAAATCATTTTAGCAGCACTACAACTCAAACGTTAGCTAACGTTAGTGTTTCATCAAAGTGTTCTGCTATCAACGGGCCCAGGCTTTGTGTTGTGCGGAACAATGCAACTAGCTAGGCTAAGGACACTTATGGATAACTGTTTGTCAACAACTGGAAAATAACAGATATTGCATAGGTAAACGTCACCTGTGTTTGGTTTAGTCTTGCGGGTCCGATCGATTTCCCAAAACAGCAAGCCTCATAGCTAGCTAGTTGCAGGCAGATAAGAGCCAAGATTCCAGCTAATGCAAACTTCATGCAGATCTCCCCTCGAGATCTCAAAACATCAACCGGGACATCATAATAACAACACGAGGATATCACACGACATCACATAATTTTAGAGGCACATAGCAAATGTCAAACTGACTACAAAAACAGCAGGATAGACCCATCCATCAATCCATAACAAAATCAACCGTATACCTAAGCACCAGAAGCGCTTCAGCATTACCGTAAGGAATGAAAACAAGCGCGTGAAAATGTTAGTCTCCTAAAAATAATCTCAGGATTACATTTTAGACTAAACAGAAACAATAATTGAAAAGATCAGAAGAAACATCACCGCCTCTGCTTGGTGTTTGTGGTAGCTACACTTTTTAAGAGACCAAATGAAATATTTGACTAGGAGGAACGAGGAAATAGAACCCATGGTACTGCCACAGAGTGGTACTTCTCACATCGTGAGAATTTCGTGAACGCTTGCGAAACAGACCAAGCAGGGGTTGGAGAAATCAATGAGAATTCCTTAGTTATTACTTTTCTCTAAATCTAAAAGGCACAACCTAGATTCAATACAATGTCTTAAGTATTTGAACATGTTATTATGCCAACCTCGTGGAAATGACAAACTGACACGTTTTCATTTTCGTCAAAAACAACTTTATATCGAAGGAGTGCCTTTGATTTGACGATCTGCACATGCGCCTTTTTGCGCGAAACAACCGTTATATTTAATTACGTGTTTCGTTTCTACGAATTTATTTTAATTTTAGCAGACAAGTCAGTTAAGAACAAATTCTTATTTTCAACGACGGCCTAGTGGAACTGTCTTGTTCAGGGTTTCGATTTTGCAAGCTTTCGGTTACTAGTCCAACGCTCTAACCACTAGGCTACCTGCCGCCCCAAAATGAGTTTAGCCAAACATTTTTTATAACTAACACTATATGTGGTTTAGCTAGCTAACGTCGCCATGAAATCGCTTACAAGTGTGATAAAGGATTTATATCGGATATGCAGTTTCTGCCTATCTTCATGCTGTACTGTCTTATCTCGTTTGTGCCGCGCGCATGCTCAGATGGTGGCCTTGGAGATGTCGAGAAGATTTAGCATTAGCCATAATATAAATAACAAAGCACACCACAGCAAAGGTAAAAAACGTTAACCAACGTTTAAGCAACTTCAAAAATAATGTAAACGTATGTTAATTTCAGTTGCTTCAAGAGAAGTTGTGTGAAACCATCATAAAATAAGCAAGCTAGCTAGCCAGGTTAGCATAACACAATCTGTGACGTAGTTAGTTAGCAAAGGGGATACGTTAAGCCCTGTAAAAACAGTCTAATTTTTTCCACCAAATAGATTTGTTTACATTTCTTTTAGAGGAGGACCATGTCAGATCTCTACCCTCCATGGCCGCACAAACTGAAAATGGGTTTTTACATCTGAAACAGTACCTCAAAGAGATGTCCTCCATGAGACAAGCTTTGAACACAGGTCGTCCCTTGGTAATTTGCTTGAGGGACCAGGTATTTTAACTACCTACTCAATAGGAATTACCTATCAATCTCCGAGCTCTGTTAAAAGCTTGGAACAGTTTTAATGTAACATCACGTTTTTGTATTTATTGTATTTAATAGGATAGACTTCCACCCCTACCAAAGAAAACCTCACCCAGATCTACTAATGACAAGATTGCTGCAGGTAGGCCTATGCTAACATTTGGAATATATCTGTCCCTTTACAAGTGGAGAAAGTAGCAACTGTTTGTGTTGTTGACAACTATGTTCTTCCCTTCGCTTCCCCTGTCCCCTGCTGATAAAGATATAGAATGCACCATGTCAATAAAGCAGCATGCTCCAGCAGAAGAGGAAATATTAAGGTGCGTAAAAGATTTTTAACAAATCACATTTTTTATTGCACCAACACTTTCTTAAATGGCTATGCTACAACCATCCTTCAGGGCCGTCAATATCATATTTTACGTTTCATACAGAAGGATCAAATTCAGGAGGGACGAGCACATAATAGAGAAGCTTCAGTGGATCTACAAGATACTTTGTGGCTTAACCAACATGAGGAATAGAGACCTGAAAACACTGGTGAGATTTGCTTTATTTGTGTGTGACATTTAGTGTTCATTCATTGTTGTAATAAATGACACAATTGTACAGTAAAGTTGTGTATTTCTCACCAAGTTGCCTCTTGCAAGTGGGTATGTGAACATCATCATGAAAGACACAGATAAAACCAATATTCTTTTGAAGAACTCTCAGAGGTAACCAAACTAAATCCATTTATATCACCTCTTACAATACCCATTGACTTACAAAACTTAAATAGCTAGTTTATGGTAACCTGCTTGATTTAACTGCATTCAAATAAAAGCAATTTTTTATTTAAATATTTCAGATGTGATTCTATGTTGTCAGGTGTCTGATTCCATTTGCACCTGAGGACATGAACATCAACCCAGACTTGTGGGAGTCATTCATCAATCACCAAGACCAAGGCAGTAAAATTGTCCACATATTTTCATGGGAATACCGGTACTATCATTGTTTTTAATGTTTTTTGTTTTTGTTTTTCAGAGCCAAAATCACCCTCCGCTAAGTTTGCTGGGTAAGAAATGTAATACATACAGTACATTGGTTAAAATCTATATTTAATTTAGCAGACACTCTTACCCAGAGCAACTAGGGTTAAGTGCCTTGCTCAAGGGCACATCGGCAGATGGTTTTACCTAGTCGGCTCAGGGATTCACACCAGCAACCTTTCGGTTACTGTCCCAATACTCTTAACCGCTAGGCTACCTGCCATCCCTAATTAATAATGTATTTGCTAACTAAAGTTTAATGGTCAATTCCACCTTAAAACATTGCAGTTGTAAGCCTGTCCAGTTAGGACTCAGAAGGAAGGCAGGTCTAAAGGAGGTAGAGAATGAAACTGGGGACCTACCTCCTTGGCTGAACCTGCTCTTGGATGAGAACAGTTAGTACACAGCCATTTTGATTTGCAGTATAACAAATATATAAGGACCATATAATGACACTTCAGTATAAACGGCATATAACGGTTTACTTGGGTCTGAAAGTCAGATTGAAATAGTGATATTGACTATTTACTTTCCACAGCCACATATGAGAAGGATCCTCAGGAGTGAGTATCAGTGGCCAGTGTTTAAGACATTAATGAAACATGAGAGAGTAGAATATAGATATTCAATCTTCACATATTTTTTTCAGACCAAAGAACAGACATGATATGCTGGAACGTGTCAGAACAAAGTTCATCGAAATTCAGAGATCTATGAACAATCAGATGGAGACAGACATGTTTGAGAAGAAAATGTAAGCGGTTGTAATGATTTCAATATAGGCCTGTGTAATGTTAGACTTTTCCTCGCATTAAAAAAAAAGAATGTTTGATCAAAACATAAATGCAAGTGAAAAAATGTACAGTATAGACTCAGTATGTTTCATTTGTTTTGTTTAGACACAGAGAGGAGAGAATGAGGACTCTCCTGGATGCATTGATGGCCTCAAGGAAGGAGACAAGCCTACCTATGCTGCTCTCCTCACTAAAACATGAGCTCAGGGAACCAAAATCTGCGCTTTTATTTTGGCGAGTTTCAGTTCTATGTTACCAACATGTACAGTAGCCTACTATGTCACTTGTTCATGGGAAAATTCATGTGAAATACAGTAAATGTTGACATTGGTTGTATTTTAGTTTACTTTGAATTTTTTTTCTTAGGTACGAAATCCTGAAGAGCGATGTCTCAGAATTGTCTGATGACAGGGACTTTGAGTACAGGACCATCCTGCAGAAGATCGGCCAATTCCACAACTTCTCTCACAAGAAGTTGCCCTACTCAAAGGTAATCATTCCAAATTCTCTGGAAGTGAATAGATTCATGGCAAATTTCATTTTTGAACACTTGTGTCAGTGTATCAGAGTTTGTGGATTATTGGTGTAAGCCTGACCATTAGTGAAAAAATAAACCCTGTTATTGTTTATAGGAGAAATTTTGTCTCCTTGTTCTCTCTCTGCCATCGAATCAGCTTCTCCAACCAGCCATGCAAGATGCTCTGATGTTTCTCACTGAGAACGTCTTCCAGCTCCTACCCCGACAACTCAAGCACTGGTATCAGTATCTCAAACTGCCCTTTTATGACGCCTCCTGACTCTTAAACTCAAGTCATCCTCAGAGGGCTGCCAGCCAATGGTTGTTATTTTAGTTTAAATTATATTAAATGTAATTTGTTTCAGAAATATGGACACATCAGTCTTGTGTAATTGTTAGTCAGGCAAGGAACCACTGTGAACACTTGTCAGTTTTTAGAGACTTTCTTTAGTTTCACAATTTAAAATATTCAAGACAAAATTACATTCCTTTGAGATATATTAGCATTTTGCCTCTAAAGCGTTTATATACAATATCTGCATTGAAATGCATAGTGGTATGAATATAAAGACATTCTACATTACATTTTAACAAAATATTAAGACTATACCAGCATAGTCGAAATCAAATATCACCTTCCATATAGTTCCAGGATAAAAACAAAACTTATTTGAAAGATAATACTGACATTACAGCACATTTCAAAGAACTGGATGGTATCCAAAGGAAACAACCCTGTCCATTCATCCTAAGTGAGCTGAAAGCCTATAGGCTATAGTGTAGAGACATTGCTGCTTAATTCAAGTTTGAAAGAAATAAATGGACCAAAGGAATGCATTACACACAAAAAAACGAAACATTTTGCAATGTAAACAATATGCTGTTATTCCTTCTATAGTGAGTCTGGTTCATTGAACAAAATAATCAAGCTGTTCTGAGCACACAAAGAAGAAGAATTATCATAATTCTCAACAACTCCTGATATCTATCTAGAACACAGGTTAATAAATTGTTTAGTGCTTGGATTTATCTAAAGTTAACATTTAACAACAACGCTTAAAAATAATGTCATACAGCTAATAGGAGAGGACAAGTCCAGCAAATCCTCATAAAGCAAGTACAGGCTACTTTACAAAAAAATATTAAAACAAATGATTTGATGACAGAATATGCATTTCACACATTTGTAACATACAGCATTCTCCAACAAAATATACTTCCCAATTGCTGAAAGCATCAATATCTTTTGTCAAAGAAGTAATACATGTCATGAACAGCATCTAAGAATTCACAGATGTTTTTAACAGTGACAATAATTATTGATATCGTCGCCCATACCTGTAGGCCTATGTTTTTGAGGCAACATTTCTAAGCTCCCATATACTGTAGGTGCATGTTGACAGAAGTGGTTTCACCATTAAGATGAGTGAAGTCATTTAGTGTTAGTCAGTATTGGTATTAATAGTAGAGATAGTACCTGAAGTACGGCAATTTGAAAGAATGCAATAGTGGTTCTCATTTGTGAAGAACATTTACGAGTTGGGGATCTGAGAGGATTCCTAAAGTCAGGTTCTGAATATGAGGTGGATAGACACACTATTCAAATCTGTAATGATGTAAGGAAAGTGACTGTTGCACTCTTCAAGTACGACCTCCCAGACATCTCATCCATCTGTGGGCTACCTGAATGAGTGTCTAAAATGTACACTCCTCCGCTTCAGCTTCTCTGGGTTGTGGGAGGCCATGTGAGAAAACTCTCGGAAGATGTCGAGGTAAGTAGTGTCTCCTGAAAAGGGATAGGAATGTAACAGAGCATTATCGTCAAGAATTGCATTTGAATTGATCTGGTAAATAACAGTAGGCCTGCCATAAAATAATGTGGAATTCGTGTGAAAAAACATGAAATCGATTGTCCAAAACCTGAAAAAATTATTTAAAAAATGACAGACACTCGATTCTAGATAACACATCGGCAGAGGAACAAAACCATAGTCTAGGCACCATGACTCTAGGCTTCACCCAATCTATTACCAAATTATCAAGCTTTACTTTTCTGGTGACCATGGCGACGACCAGTCAAACTCCTTTCTACCCCGAGAAATTCTCAGCTAGACTAATTTAAAAAAGGAGGGAAGAAGAACATTCCAGTCTGTGGCTGTGTGTATCTATGATTATTTGGTATTTTATGATCAATGGGCAAATGAGCAGCACACCAACTACAGGGGCCAATTCACAGCCCTTTCAAATAAACGGTTGAGAATCGATTTATCAAACAAATTGAAAACATTTTATAAAGCGCTGAAACAAGTGTAAAACTTTTTTTTTTTAAATATGGGGCAAACTGGATTGACCATAGAAATAATGATTGAATCCATACTGAGTTGAATGTAGGAGGACAGGTTTTCTAATCTCTGAAAATGTGTGGTATGTTGTTATATCTTCACCCTAGACGTAAGTGGTTGACTCATAAGTGCATTGCCAGTTCAGGTTAATGCAGTTAGTTGTAGTGACAGGGGGAGTGTTAAGTTGTAGTGACAGAGGGAGTGTTATAATAGTGCTATAGAAAGAACAGAAGAAATGAAGCAATAAGCAGCGGGAGAAGTTAGGTGTTGAATGAGTCACCTCTTCCATTTATTTTCAGTATTTTCTCATTTTAGAAGACATTAGGAAAAGGAAATTAACATAAAGGTAGTGTAAGTTAATTAAAGATACAGAGACTTGTTCACAAACAATATACAAACAACATGTACAGAGGTAATTAGTAAAAAACATTTTTTTAAAGACAATACAGGAAAGTTTAAATTTGCATGTTTCAAGCAAGCAGTTTTAAGTGGTAATAATTGTTTAGCCTATTTACAGCATAGCAGTCACCTAGTCAACCTATGGTCTAGTCAATCCACTCACTCAGATACACTGTACTGTACAACATGTAAACCTTTAGTGGCTTGACGCAAATCATTGGCATTTTTTGGTCATAACATTGTTCCCTAGATCTTTCATTGAGTCTAATATAATCTACTACTACTCTTTTTGTCATGTACTGCACAGTAGAAGCCAAAACTAGAATGAAATTGATAGTTTAACAGACATATTCGAAAGTTATTTTTTTTTTACTGCTTATTTATTTTCTGCTCATAAATTACTTGAAGAACGTAATGTGGTCTTTGGCTTGAAGTAAACTCGAGCAACCCAAACGCAACGTAAAAACATCAGTTGTTACTAGCCTACAGCAAGAACAACTAATGTAATTTCCTGATCAAGATGATTTCAGCTCTGGAACATGATGTAAACATGTGGTTAGGTCAGTAAGCAACTGCACAGTATCAAGGTAAACATGGAGGACTGGTCATCCTCTGACCTTGTGTACACAGGCTGTGCTTACATAACAGGGTATTATGTTGGTATTCAGGGGAGCTAGAAAGTTTTACATAGACCAAGCTTTCTCTCCTGTTCTAAATGGCCTGTCAAAGTCAAACTATGCCTGTATGTTATGGGGTAGTCTATCCAATATATCTGGATCAGTTTGACAATAGACTACAGATCTAACCTTTACAATGTCTTACTATGTACAGTTGTCATGATTTGGCAGCACATTACACAGTTATCATTACACAATATATCAAATATTAACATACACGGATGAATGAAGTAAACAAAACCAACAGGGCTTTGAAAGACCTGGGCAACAGCAACCCATGCACTATTCAAGCAAGAAACCCAGAACAAATCTAATATTGTATAGCCATGATACATCAAACATAAGTCAATGTTTGGCAAACATACAAATACTGTAATACATGTCAGTTTAAATATTATATTAAAAAGGTCTGTCTCATTGCAGTTTGTAAGGTTTCTATTATAAGATTGTGAGTTGTGGTTGTCTTTTCCAAAAAGAGACATGAAGAAATGACGGTAAAGGTTAAGTGACCTTGTGTGTGAAAGCTCAGGAAAATAAAATCTAACAAAATATATCCAGTTTAAAAAAATACCATCTGCATCATATTGTTCAACATAATACAAGAAATACAGAGTATCTGTATTTAAATTATCATTGCACTATGCTCTAGGCAGTTCATAAATGTTGGTAAAAACCTACACTAGTAAATTAAAATGTCAAAGATAAATTCAAATCATTACAGGTAGGAAAAGTGCATAATGTTGCTTTAAAATCCATGTAAAAGCTTTACTTTAAAGTGTCTCCATCAAGACAAGTACACATTTATGACATATAATCCATATATCATCCATTCTCAATCACAGTTATTATTTAGCTTCATTGTCAACCCTTCAAATCACCCCTTTTTAAAAGCACATGCGTGTACTAAAGAACCACCTCATGCCACAACACAGCTGGAGCAGAATTAATACGTTTGTAATAACTGACTAGATACAAAGACAACGACTTTCAGGCCTTAAAATGAATGTGTTGAATGTCTGCTTTCATAGTCTACCCTTGACAAGACTACCATATGCTGATCTGGTATTCTTATATAAGCAGGTCGGTTGATGATAGTTACAGTGCATTCTAAAAATATTGAGACCCCTTGTCTTTTTCCACATTTTGTTACATTAGAAGCCTTATTCTAAAATGGATTCAATAAATTATTTCCTTCATTAATCTACACACACTACCTCAATGACAAAGCTAAAATTGTTTTTTAGAAATGTTAGCAAATGTATTAAAAATAAAAAACTGATACCTTATTTACATCTGTTTTCAGACCCTTTGCTATGAGAATCGAAATTGTGTTCAGGTGCATCCTGTTTCCATTGACCATTGTTGAGATGTTTCTACAACTTCATTGGAGTCCACCTGTGGTAAACTCAATTGATTGGACATGGTTTGGAAAGGCGCATAATTGTTTATATAAATGTCCCACAATTGACATTGCATGTTGAGCAAAAATCAAGCCATGAGGTGGACGGAATTATCTGTAGAGCTCTGAGGCAGGATTGTGTTGAGGCACATATCTGGGGAAGGGTAGAAAAACATTTATGCAGCTTTGAAGGCCTCCATCATTCTTAAATGGAGGAAGGTTGGAACCACCAACACTCTTCCTAGAGATGGTCTCCCAGCCAAACTGAGCAATTGGGGGAGAAGGGCCTTGGTCAAGGAGGTGATCAAAAACCTGATGGTCACTCTGACAGAGCTCCAGAGTTCCTCTGTGGAGCTCTGAGAACCTTCCAGAAGGACAACCATCTCTGTAGCACTCCACCAATCAGGCCATTATGGTAGAGTGGCTAAACGGAAGCCATTCCGCAGCGAAAGGCACATGACAGCCCGCTTGGAGTTTGAAAAAGGCACCTAAAGACTAAATACAATATTCTCTGGTCTGATGAAACCAAGACTGAACTCTTTGTCCTGAATGCCAAGTGTTACATCTGGAGGAAACCTGGAACCATCCCTACGGTGAAGCATGGTGGTGACAGCCTCATGCTGTGGAGATGTTTTTCAGTGGCAGGGACTGGGAGACTAGTCAGCATCAAGGGAAAGATTGAACAGAGCAAAGTACAGAGAGATCCTTGATGAAAACCTTGATGCTCCAGAGCGCTCAGGATTCAGACTGGGGTGAAGGTTCACCTTCAAACAGGACAACGACTCTAAACAAGACAACAACCCTAAGCAGCTAAGACAACGCAGGAGTGGCTTCGGGACAAGTCTCTGAATGTCCTTGAGTGGCCCAGTCAGAGCCCAGACTTGAACCCGATCAAACATGTCTGGAGAGACCTGAAAATAGCTGTAAAGCAATGCTCCCCATCCAATCTGACAGAGCTTGAGAGGATCTGCAAAGAAGAATGGGAAAAACTCCCCAAATAGAGGTGTACCAAGCTTGTAGCGTCATACCCAATAAGACTGTAGGCTGTAATCGCTGCCAAAGTTGCTTCAACAAAGTACTCAGTAAAAGTTCTGAATATTTATGTAAATGTGATATTTCCATTTATTTTTTATACGTTTGCAAAGAATTTTTTTAAACTGCTTTTGCTTTGTCATTATGGGGTATTGTGTGTCAACTGATGAGGGGGAAAAAATACTTTAATACTTTCCGAATGCACTGGAATGTGCAACATATTGGCCGGATCTGGTCTTTGGTTAGGAGCGCACCACCCTACCTTGAAGACCACAAGCAAACACCTCTCCAAATAAATATAGAGCAGCTGAATTAACTTGGCTTGACATGGGTATAAGTAGGATACAGATGGTATAGTAAAGATGATTTAAATGAACTTATGAAGTCATATTAAAAACTTGGTCCCTAACCATTTGTGACAAATGAACTAACTCTGAGCAAATTTAGCCATGAAGTCAACCGTACAGTTTGCCATCATGACAGAGTTAATAATACTGACATCCTATACGTTGATGAGCCTGAGGGAATTGTAGTTGGTATATTCTGGTGCCGCCTCGTTTGAAAAACGTTAGTTAGCCAGAGTATTGGCTAGAACACAGACAGCAGCCTGTGGGGAATCTTGACAAAGAAAGGTGTGTTGTGGACAACGTTCCTTCCTGTACAAGATTCCACACAGGGCTGCCACAGTCCTGGTATACTATTGGCTTCCCATCCAACCATCATCTGAAGGGAAAGCTTGATTCATTGGACCAGGACTAAGTATTGTGATTGACTTCTAGCAATCAGCTATGTGGAGACAGATAAACTCTTGTATGCATTTCTTATATTGCTGTTCTGTGGAGCTGCTGGTGGGGTATTGACCTGGCTGGCCGAACGGTCCCTCTGACTCCCGCATCTCCTCATTCATCTTGGCCAGTCGCAACCTTTGGGAAGAAAGGGACGGGGGAGAGAAGGGAAGGACGGGTCGGACACAAACTGTTAGATGGATTCACTTAAACTTCCCAGAGGTGAGGAGCTACAGTAGATTACCATGCTAACCTCTGGTCATAATATGTATTTTAAAGGATCATGTGTAGTTGAAGCTGAGTAAGTTGAGGGACAGGGTGTTGTGTCCCACAAACTCACAAGGTGACGATGTCTGCATTGGCTGCCTGCACAGCGATACTCAGAGGGTCCTGCCCATCCTCGTCCCCGTCGTTCTGCGTGGCTCCTCTCTTCAGGAACAAACACACCTGCCTGTAGAGGGCAGCATGGAGACAGATCAGACATGAACATGCAGAAGCAAATCTGTACTCAGCATCTTTGTCTTGTTTGCTATCTAACCCGAGGAACAATGTAGAAAATAACTGAACAATAATACGTTTTGCATGCTACACCATTGTCCATGGAAATGTTCACTTGTGGCTCAAAACAAGACATTGACAATAGTAAGGAAGAGAGAAGCGTTATGCCTTGGCACTACTCACCCTGTGTGTCCCAGATATGTGGCGTGGTGTAGTGGCCCCCTCCCCCTTGCGTCTCTTTGGTTGACGTCAGCTGCATTCTGAAGCAGGAACTCGCAGGCTATCAAGGAGCCCTGGAATGGAACACAAAGGTTCTGAGGCTCTTGCCATGTTGCCAAATAAAGCACAATACAATGTGAGAAAATATTGTGATCATGCATAGACATACTGTATGGATAGATGTATACATTGATGTTTCAACATATTGCGTCCATGTAATTTATTGTGAATGACTAGAACTGCCTTTGCCAGTGTGCCAAGAACACACCTGCCTTTCATTACAATGACTCACCCCAAACACAGCCTGTATGAGTGGGCTTTTGCGATCATCCTCGTCGTTGACGGAGTTGATGTCAGCCCCGTGGGCCAGCGCCTCAGCCATGACGGGCAGGTTGCGTGCCTGGGAGGCCTTGTAGAGCAGCGCCCCAGGGTGGAGCTCACGCCCATCCTCTGGGTCCGACTGGGTCTCGGTCTCTGGCTCCATCTCAGCCTCTCCGCTAGAGTCCTCTGACACCTCACACTCTGCAGAGAGAGAAGCAGCAGAGTTACAACTAGGATTCAATACAACTTCATTTATGCCCTCAAGGGCAAATAAGGATGAAAATGGCATTTTAATACTGAATATGATGGCTCAACCTATGTTGTACATTTCATTTTCCATCCTATCCTTTACAGGTATGTATTTATCTTCTTACCCTCCTCTGTAACACTGTCCACCACTGAGCCGAACACCAGGATATCTGTGCTGCCGTCTGTACTGCCGCCCAGGCCACTGTCACTGCTCAGACCTGCAGGGCCAAAAGGAGCCAAGCCAGGGACACGTTAGTCACTGTTGCTTCTAGCTATTTCACTTTGCACACCACAAAGGATTCAAGTATCTCTGTGGTTTAGAGTGTAGTGTCTGTATATTAGATGGGTAGGTAACTTACTACGAGGTCCAGATCCTGTGTCGAAGTAAGAGAAGAGATTGTCCAGCTCGTCTGGACAAAACAGTGACTCTCGTCGGAACTTTCTCTCTAGAGCTGAAGCGGCTGTAAAGCACAACGAGGGAATGTTTAAATGTACTGGGTTGCCATTGTCAACTTTTTGTTTAGCACAATTAGGAATATGGATACAAAGAGAAAATGAGGAAGGTATCCTTCCTCTCGTGCCAGGAGAGCTATTAGGGTATGAAGGGGTTAAACCAAGGCCTCATACCTTTTAAAGGGTTAATAAATTGTGTTACGATAAACTGTAAGGTCTCTTAGGAGACCTCTGTGTGTGTGTGTGTGTGTGTGTGTGTGTGTTAACACCTGTTTTTAGTGTTGTGCCCTTCAGACACTATTAGAAGGTAGAAACCACCTACGCTCATACTCCTCCTGTCTGGGCCCCACCTGGCTATCTGAGGTTCTGAGAATATGGCTGGTTTTCTGAGAACACAAGGCTACCGCATGCCTGATGAAAACAGCCACCTGTCAGAAGATGCTTAGACTCGTTCACCTTGTTATGACCCGATACTTGTGATGAAAGTTTCAGCCAAACTCACTTCTGAGCTTCTAATTGCTTACAAGATAGTTGCTGCTGTCAGGGGGAGGTTAAATTTATTCAAATGTTGTTGCCAGGGAAACTTACGCAAGGAGGACTGGGGAGGCTATATGAGTTACATGTCTTAGACATTTTGCAGAACCTGGGGAGAGCTATCATATACTGTACTCTGTACCAACTTCTGCCTACAATTGTATTACTAAAGGAGAATTGTAATACTTAAACAAAGAGTCTGTGTTTCCTATATATATATATGTTTGATAATTATATAGACCTGATCATCTGTTGAAGAAAATGATCAACAGGTACCTGAGGAGAGGGTGGCAGGGGAGGCGCTGCCCGGCTCCTGACGGTATTTCCGTCGGGTCTTAGGCACTGTGGTGGCGCTGTTGTGTCTCTGCCACTTCTTCACACTCCACCGGTGCTCCGTCTTCCGCCCGCCGCTCACAAGAACCTCGGTGGCCCCCAACTTCTTCAGAAACTTCTTCTCCACATACTTTGATTTGATCCACGCCTCCTTCTCCTGCCTATAAGGGATAATAGGAAATACGCATTCAGTGTTACATACTGTACCAGTGAGGACATTCCCAATCTAATGAAAATGACTAGATCCCAGTCTCCTTTAGTGAGTAATCGGGATATTCACAGGTGAAACCAGGTAGATGCATTTAAATGCTGTGTGTGTGGCAGTCCTTACCTGGAACTTGAGGGCCCTGGTTTCTTCAGGCCCTGTGCCTCACATGCTCCCTCATAGATGTGGTTGATGACACTGTTTCCCAGCTCGCACATCAGCTTTAGTAACTCAGGTTCCCATGAGTCCAACATTAGAGAGCGCACCTTGGAGCAGTGAACCCCCAAACTCCTGGAACAGAGACACATGAGAAGTGACATTTGGAAAGTCTTCAAGCGTTGGCATTTGAATCACGTATGTATTCAAGTTCCATGGCTGGAATTATTACTGGGTAGAACGCATTTTAAGTTAGTGTTGTTGACAACACTAGGCCCATATTGTTTCCTTGCTTTGCTTGTAATAACATTAAGGCAGATGTAACAGGCAAAATTACCTGTTCGTAACAGGCTCCCCTAATAAGCAACACTGGAAGCTCCATGACAGTTCTGTTTCATGTTGTCTTATACTGTGACATGGGATGAATAGCAGCAAAATGGGTTTCATATCACTCAGGCGTTATCCCCAGAGTAGCTGCCCTCAATGTCATGCAAATCACCACTCCACCAACAAAACCCTCTGGTATCCAGGCAACTGCAGTGCGGCATGCCAACAAAAAAAAAACTGCGAGACAGTCTGTGTATTCCTCCTCCTCCTAATGGGAAGCCTTATGTGATTTCATCTCACCACTAGAAGAAGACAGGCTATCTGACAGAAACAGATCATGAATATTTAACAGATGGTCCAGAGGAGGTGGTGATTCCATACTGATAGCATTGATCTTTGCTGCATATCTGCAGTAAACAGTCAACACCACCAACTGCTGAAATGAGGAAAACTTTCCCATCTAGCCTAATGCTAGTGTGTTGCAGCTACAATGTATGCAGTGCTGGAGTGAACCCTAGAGCTATGGTATTAAGGACATTAGAAATAGGAATCTTTATCTTGCTTCGGCCTGATTGCTAATCGGGTGTGGTTCAACAATTACGTACTTTCACCATTAAAGGGATGCCATTCTAGTTTATAAACATGTGTCTCAGTTCTGCAGTGCTTATTGTCTAACTCCCATCCTGTTTACTCACGCAATGAGCTCTCCCAATCAAACACAGCTTGATCCAATAAGCGGTGTTAAGCAGCCTAGCCACACAGTAATCCAAGCAGAGGTGTGGCTGAACCATGCTAGCAGATGACATGGTAAGGCTAAGACACCCTTTAGGCCATTGGCACTCTCATATTCTCAGATCCAAGAGACCGGCACATGTTCTAGAACACAGAGTCACAAATGACCCCTCAGTCACCCTGTGGTAGTGCAACTATCTGCAATTACATCCTCCACTGGTTTACAACCACAAGTGCTTTAGGATAGTCCATGGTCCATAATACAGTAGCCTATGTCTAGCCAGTGAAGTATGCCTTTATGTACTCTCTTAAAGTCGAGCTAGGCAAGAGACTTTGGGTATAGCTTATGAGACTAGGCTTTACAGATACAGACAGTATCTGGATGCCAGAGCAGGATGCCCTCCATAGAGGCAGACCTTACCTGTGGATGCCGGAGCACTCGATGCAGAGCAGGATGCCCAGGTTGATGGAGGCCCAGTGCGGGTCGGCCTGGCCACAGTCACAGCAATACTCATTGCCCGGGAGACACTGTATACGATGCAGGATGGTCTCCCCCCTGACACTGCGTTCCCGAGGCTCGCTGGCCGAGTCGATACTGCTGACGGAAGGTGAGGCTGTCCTATCCAGACACTATTGGTGGGAAGACAGACATGGTAAACTAAGAGAGGCAAGCATCATTATCTGAGGCATGACAGTCTTGATTTATCTCACCGGTGATAACTGTATCCCTTCATGCAAACGTATAAGCTTATAAATGACCTCTGTCATGATGTAAAAGATGTCTAGATTAAAGAAAAGGTAAGAGAATATTAGCATTTGTTTGACAGTTAGGTCTGTAGCTAGATGGACCAACTGACCTCGATGTAGTGGTAGTCTGGGCTCTCCCTGTATGCTGAGGCAATGCTGGCCTGCACTGCTTGGATCCAGGCTAGCCGAAGCTTCTCTGACTCCGCCTGCAGCATACAGCTCCTGTAGAATGGAAAGACAGCCCCATATTACAGCACACAGTCTCTCAACAGTACAAAACTATAGCCCCTTGCCCTCTTAGAAGAAGGAGAACACTTTATTTGCCATATTATTGGCCATTTTCTTAAGATTTTACCTAAAGGGATTTATAACAATTTAACTGTAAGTAAAATTCCTTGGAACAAAAGTGAATTTATTTAGTTAATTCCATAATATAAGGGCACTAAGAAGAACATACTTGTTGGGGGAGACAACCTCGAAGCAGAACCTCCTCTCAATGTCCTCACAGGGCTTGACAGAGCACAGCCTGAGGTCCTCCACCACCACCGTCAGGGAATCCTATTGGTCAATAACAGTGAAAAGGGCCCGGTCAGTCAATCAGTTGAATTATTCATCATACCAACATTATGCCCACTGTGTCCTTGTGTGAGATGTGTTGTTTGGATTTCAAAGTCCCTCAGTTGACCACCTTTTCCTATTTAATCCAATGTGCTGAAGCTCATACGGGTACACTGACACTCACATTCTATATCCCACTATGGATTGATGTGAGGGTCTATATGTGAGCGTAGGAAGAGTCTTTTGGGACAGGACTCAGGAGTAATAAGCTATCCTATAACAGTCATCTGCCCTAATGCAGTCAGTGTTGACAGAGGGAGTGTTGTATTTCGCCAATATAGATCTCAGTGACTTTCAGAGGAGCTCTATACCCCATTAAAGTTGCACGTAACCCCCCCCCCCAAGGGACCCAGACTAAGATGGTAGCTAGTGGATATGTGGACTTGCCTTCAGCTTCTTCTGATAGACCAGCTGACTGTTCTGGATGGAGAACCACCGCCTGAGAGAGAGAGAAATTAATCAAACATGCATGTTAAATGGATATCCTTCTTCCATTAGAAGGTGCTGACCTGCCGAGTTGAAATAATGTTACTCTCTACTCTCTAGCCACCACAGTGATCGGGATGAGTTAAAGCGCATGTGAATGAGCTCTTCCTTTCCCTTGAGCTGCACTATATAGCAGAGAGTAATTCACAACACGTGTGGTTTGGCTCACATCTAACCTCTTTAGAGGGCTGCACTGTCAGGAAACAAGACAAATGGAGTAATACATTGTAACGCCCTAGTAGAGAGCATCAGTGGGAGAACTGCCTAAGGGGAGAAATAATGTTCTAATGGATCGAGTGTTTCCACAGGCAGTAAACTATTCCCCACGATGTGAAGTCAATGCTGGCAAGTATGACCAAGTATGGTTTCCTAGGGAACAGACTACTTACTGAAATAATCTGGGATAAGTATTTATTTAGTTCGCTATCTATGGTATGTCTACAGAAAATCCACAAAACATTCCATTGTCAAGATAGAATTAAAATCAAAATGCTTTGACCACAATACACTAATATAGTATGCTTCGAAGCTAGAGTGTAGCTGGTTTATGGAGAGTTACTGATCAGTTGTCTACTTACCTGTTCCACGTCTTAAAGGCATTGCTGGCTCTCTTAAACAGGTACCCCTCCATCACAACACCATTGGGCGCGTCCACGTTGAACAACTCTGCCTTCGAGTCGTCATACGAGAAGTCCTGTCAGAGAAGAGAGAGTGAAGTTAACCTTGTTGTTCATGCTACCACTTACCATAGGAAGAAGAGACAGTCAGTGTGACTAATAATGTCCCCATCAGTGAGGAGACATATAGGAGATTGGAGATTCTCTTTCTTGAACTACACTGGACAAAAATATAAATGCAACATGTGAAGTGTTGGTCTCATTTTTTCGTGAGCTGAAAAAAAAAAAAAAACATCCCTGTCAGTGAGCATTTCTCCTTTGCCAAGAACAATTCATCCACCTGACAGGTGTGGCATATCAAGAATCTGATTAAACAGCATGATCATTACACAGGTGCATCTTGTGCTGGGGACAATAAAAGGCACTCTAAAATGTGCAGTTTTGTCACACAACATAATGCCACAGATGTTTCAAGTCTTGAGGGAGTGTGCAATTGGCATGCTGACTGTAGGAATGTCCACTAGAGCTTTTGCCAGATTATTTTATGTAAATTTTTCAACCATAAACTGCCTCCAAAGTCATTTTAGAGAATACGTCCAACCGCAGACCATGTATATGGCATCGTGTGGACAAGCAGTTTGCTGATGTCAACATTGTGAATAGCGTGCCCCATGGTGGCGGTGGGGTTATGGTATGGGCACAATTGCATTTTATCAATGCCAATTTTTATGGACAGAGGTACCGTGACGAGATCCTGAGGCCCATTGTCGTGCCATTCATCTGCTGCCATCACCTCGTGTGTCAACATGATAATGCACGGCCCCATGTTACAAGGATCTGCAAATAATTTCTTTAATCTGAAAATGTTCCAGTTCTTCCATGGCCTCAACAGACATGTGACCAATTGAGCATGTTGGGGTGCTCTGGATCGATCTGTACGACAGTGTGTTCCAGTTCCTGCCAATATCCAGCAACTTTGCACAGCAATTGAAGAGGAATGGGGACAACATTCCACAGGACACAATCAACATCCTGATCAACTCTATGGGAAGGAGATGTGTCACGCTGCACGAGGGAAATTGTGGTCACACCAGATACTGATCCACGCCCCTACGCCTCTTTTTAAAGGTATCTCTGTGACAAGCAGATGCATATCTGTATTCCCTGTATTCATGTGAAATCCATAGATTAGGACCTAATTCATTCATTTTAGTTCACTGATTTCCTTATATGAACTGTAACTCAGTCAAATCTTTGAAATTGTTGCATGTTGCGTTTATTCTTGTTCAGTATATATGACGATCTACCTAAATTACCTCCTACCTATGCACGTTGACTCGTTACAGGTGCTCTGTGTATATAGTCAGGTTATCGTTAATCATTGTGTATTTATTATTTATTCCTTGTGCTACTATTTTTCTATTATTTCTCTATTTTCCTTCTCTCTGTATTATTGGGAAGGGCCCGTTAGTAAGCATTTAACTGTTAGTCTACACCTGTTGTTTACGAAGCATGTGACAAATTTAATTTGATTTGATCACATCAAATCAGGATATACTGTAAGCCTTCCTTGCAAGATGCATAAATGGGCAGTCATGTAAACACAATCAAGTGTGTGCATATGTATGTGAAAAGCGCGCCTGCATCCTCACAGAGTGATTCGCTGTGCCCTTTAGGAACTCACATCTGCAAAGTCGACTGTGACGCAAACAATTGCGTAACCATCTTCTGATTCAAGAAAACGTTTATTACCCAATACACTTTTCACAGTGTCTTCATTTACACCAAACACTGTCCTCCTTGAACAAATAAAGACAGCTAAATCAGTGTCCTGGTGCTGTGAGTTTTCTAGTCTAACCTGAATCACTATACCCTAATCAAACCTGGTTAAACTTGGTTCAATTTAGAGAGCAGCAGCTATGATGAGCATCATTCTAGATATAATCATTCTAGAAATGTTATTTGATTTTATTAGGATCTCTTTTAGTCCTCATTTGAACTAATCTTCCAAGAGTCCTTAAACATGAAAATACAATTTATAATATGATCACATTTTCACATATAACACACTGTTACAAACAGACATAATACACTGACATATTGACCAGAAAAATACTCTTAATGGTCTGAAAAGATAGATTGAATCCTTTATCTGCCACAACCAGAATTCTCCGGTTGGAACATTATTGATGTTTTATGTTAAAAACATCCTAAAGATTGATTCCATACATCGTTTGACTTGTTTCTACGACCTGTAAAGGAACTTTTCGAGTTTTTGTCTGGACGTAGTGCTCGCACCTCATGAAGATGGATTACTGGGCTGAACACGCTAACAACAAGTGGCTATTTGGACATAAATGATGGACTTTATGGAACAAATCAGTCATTTATTGTCGAACTGGGACATTTTTTTTAAACGTTACGGAAAAAACATAATCTGAGCGCCGTACTCAGATTATGTTTTTTCCGTAACGTTTTTTTGAAATCTGACACAGCGGTTGCATTAAGGAGAAGTCTATCTTTAATTCTGTGAATAACACTTGTATCTTTTATCAATGTTTATTATGAGTATTTCTGCAAAATCACCAGATGTTTTGGAATCAAAACATTACTGCACGTAACGCGCCAATGTAAGCTGAGATTTTTGGATATAAATATGCACATTATCGAACAAAACCTAGATGTAGTGTGTAACATGATGTCCTATGAGTGTCATCTGATGAAGATCATCAAAGGTTAGTGATTCATTTGATCTATATTTCTGCTTTTTGTGACTCCTATCTTTGGCTGGAAAAATGGCTGTGTGTTTTTTTTACTTAGCTCTGACCTAACATAATCATATGTTGTGCTTTCGCGAAATCGGACACGATGGGTAGATTAACAAGAAGTTTATCTTTCATTTACTGTATTGGACTTGTTAATGTGTGAAAATTACATATTTCAAAAAATTATTTTTGAATTTTGCGCACTGCCTTTTCTGCGGAATGTTCCGCTAGCGTAACGCCTGCCCTAGAAAGGTTATTGATAAGGCCAAGTATTCGGATGCTATAGACAGAAGTTGGCAGATTGGCTGTACCGACTTCAGACGAGTCCCAAGACGCTTTTAGGGGTCATAGAGCAAAACAGAGTACATCCTTGTGTTCGTGAGAGTCTCATCTTTCCATAGAGGGTTATAGGTTTTAGGCCAAACCGTTCGGACACTACAGCCGATTTTGTGAGAAGACCAATTTTTGGGATGTCTCATGGTCTGACAAACACCTGTCTAGCTCTGTCACCTTTCACCACAGTTACGGAACTGTGACATCGGCTGATGGGGTAGATTGAGACGCATCCAGCGCAAAAAAAACGGATATCTCTAGCTTAAACTGACAGATTTTTTTATGGGGAATTTGTATTATGATAATTAGATTTTCAAGGGGGAGTGGACATCGGCTCTAGTTAATATCCATTGGGGTCGGCTTGTGGTGTGATTATATTTCCCCATAGTATGTTGTACCGAAGTTGACTGACTGAAAGAGAATGTAATGTTATGTCTGTAACTACTGTTCCCTGAAGGAGGTAAACGAGGTACAACACCTGTTTGGGCTTGTGCCGCCCGTTCCTGGGCTCGGTGAAGAGTGGTATTAAATGTTTCACCTGTGGAAGGTGGTGCTTCCAGCAAGGTGAGGATTTCATTGGCCTTGTCAGGCGTGATTGTAGATCCTTTAACATAAGTTATTTATTTAATTTTCTGCTCTTTTGCACACCAATATCTCTACCTGTACATGACCATCTGATCATTTATCACTCCAGTGTTAATCT
Source organism: Oncorhynchus kisutch (assembly GCF_002021735.2). Classification (NCBI taxonomy): domain Eukaryota; kingdom Metazoa; phylum Chordata; class Actinopteri; order Salmoniformes; family Salmonidae; genus Oncorhynchus; species Oncorhynchus kisutch. Next base: position 71,736,621 of record NC_034190.2, on the reverse strand, counting down.
GCAAAATTGTAATTATTCGCCTACCTCCTCATGCCTTTTGCACACAATGTATACAGTGCCTTGCAAAAGTATTCGGCCCCCTTGAACTTTGCGACCTTTTGCCACATTTCAGGCTTCAAACATAAAGATATAAAACTGTATTTTTTGGGGAAGAATCAACAACAAGTGGGACACAATCATGAAGTGGAACAACATTTATTGGATATTTCAAACTTTTTTAACAAATCAAAAACTGAAAAATTGGGCGTGCAAAATTATTCAGCCCCTTTACTTTCAGTGCAAAAGGTCGCAAAGTTCAAGGGGGCCGAATACTTTTGCAAGGCACTGTATAGACTATATATTTTTTCTACTGTGGTATTGACTTGTTAATTGTTTACTCCATGTGTAACTCTGTGTGTGTCACACCCTGACCATAGTTTGCTTTGTATGTTTCTATGTTTTGTTTGGTCAGGGTGTGATCTGAGTGGGCATTCTATGTTGTGTGTCTAGTTTGTCTGTTTCTGTGTTTGGCCTGATATGGTTCTCAATCAGAGGCAGGTGTTAGTCATTGTCTCTGATTGGGAACCATATTTAGGTAGCCTGTTTGGTGTTAGGTTTTGTGGGTGATTGTCTCCTGTGTCAGTGTTTGTACCACACGGGACTGGTTTCGGGTTTTCACATTTATTGTTTTTGTAGTTTGTTCATATATAGTTTTCCTTATTAAAAAAACATGAACTTCAACCACGCTGCGTATTGGTCCGCCTCTCCTTCGACGGAAGAATCCCGTGACAGTGTTGTCTGTTCACACTGCTATGCTTTATCTTGGCCAGGTCGCAGTTGTAAATGAGAACTTGTTCTCAACTAGCCTACCTGGTTAAATAAAGGTGAAATAAAAATAATAATAAAAAGTCACAAGAGTGCAACTCCCCATAGTATGTTGTACCTCGTTTCCCTCCTTCAGGGAACGGTAGTTATAGTCATAATGTTACGTTTCCTTGATCCGGCCTTTGGCATTCTAGTTGTCAAATTGTTGAGGTAATCTGAAGAGATTTCATCCCATGCTTTCTGAAATACCTCCCACAAGTTGGATTGGCTTGATGGGCACTTCTTACGTAACATACGGTCAAGCTGCTCCCACAACAGCTCAATAGGGTTGCGATCCGGTGACTGTACTGGCCACTCCATTATAGAGAGAATACCAGCAGACTGCTTCTTCCCTAAATAATTATTGCATAGTTTGGAACTGTGCTTTGGGTCAATGTACTGTTGTAGGATGATATTGGCTCCAATTAAACGGCGTCCACAGGGTATCACATGGCGTTGCAAAATGGAGTGATAGCCTTCCTTCTTCAAGATCCCTTCTACCATGTACAAATCTCCCACTTTACCAACACCAAAGCACCCCCAGACTGTCTTGTTTTGCACGCTTTGTACAAAATAATAAAATAAAGTACGACAGGATATTTCTTAACGTAGCTCTTTATTAGCTAGCTATAACTGGCATGTTCACGTGTCTCATACCATGATCAACTGACCATGACCTCACCACATGGATAGTCTTAACCAATCATAGCCCAGTATGATGCGGCGGTAAAATGCATCCAATTACAATTCAGTATGTTTACACATATGAATATTACATCCCCTTCTTTTAAAACAAACTAAACATGTTTTACATATTCTAAGCGTCTCTTTTGAATGCATGCTCTGTAGTTTGAACTCAAGGTAGGTAACCATTTATACTGCATACTGCACCAACTGAATCAACATAAGACTCTGAAACAATGATTCAGCATACTGTTACTTTTAGAACAAAGGATTCTCACCAACTCAGTTTTCACTGTAGCAATGGCATCTTAACATTTCAAACAAATACAATACTAAAGCATTTCAAGTCAACTTTTCAATAACACGTTTGCAGTCAGGAACTCTTTTAGGGCAGCAATCTGCATACACCCTTTGACATTTCACAGCTCTGGGCTTGACATCTCTTCCTGACCTTGTGTGATATGATGCTGAGCATGCTTCTGTGTCAGTCAATAGTTCTTGTGGTGTTGCAGGTAAGTATGGTATATGTTGTGCTGTGTGTGTGTGTTTAGTCCATCACGTTCTCTTTCAGGGGAACAGTTAATCTCATCAGTGTATTGTTCTTTTGTGTTCAGTAGGTGATGACGATTGCGGTGGTACACCGCTCCTTATGCGGTGGGGACGTGATATGAACGTTCAGTGTCAGCTGGCTGGATGACGACTGCTGGCTTCCAGTGGCCATGCTCCTGGATTCTAACTGACTCTCTGTCGTTCAGTGGTGGCAGTGGTCTAGCTGACCTGTCATAGTAGCGCTTTTGTTGTTGTTGTCTCTGTGCACATTTTTCATGCATTTCCTTGCAGCTGTAATGTGGGCTTGTGGTGACGTGTGAACTCACATGCTTTGGTGAAGGATTCAAACTCATCTGATTTCTAACAGGGGCCATTGTCAGATATTAAAGTCTCTACAATGCCATGCCTGGCAAAGATTGCTTTCAGCTTGTGCATCACAGCTGTAGATGTGGTGCTGTGAAGCTTGTCGAGTTCGAAGTATCTGCTGTAGTAGTCCACTGTTACAATGTAGTACTCGTTGTTTCAGGTGAATAGATTGGTTGCCACGATCTGGCAGGGTCGGTCTGGGATACAGTGAAGTAACATTGGCTCTTTGGTGTTTGAGGGGCATCGTTCAAGACATATGGCGCATTTACCAACAATGTCCTCTATTTGTTTGCACATTCTGGGCCAAAACAAAATGTCCCGTACTCTCTGTTTGCACTGTTCCACTTTTCCATGCCCATGTGTCCAGCATGGATCTTTGTCAAAATCTCTTTTCTGAGACTGGTAGGACTGATAGATTTTCTCTCCTTTGAAAATAATTCTGTTGATATGTGATAGTTCATAACGATGGTTCCAGAACTCTGAGATGCTCTGAGGGCATATTCTCCTCTCCTCAGGCCATCCATCCTGTATGAATTTCCTCAGCTGTGTGAGTTGTGAGTCCTTTTCTGTTTCTGCTCAGATCTCCTTCAGTTGTGTCACTAACTGGTAAGTTGATGTACACATTGTGCACTTGCATGTCTTCACTGAGGATGCTGTCCTTGTAGGTAAGAAACTTCCTGGAGAGTGTGTCTGCGACAGGGATGTCTTTGCCTGGACAGTGAGTGATTGTGAAGCTGTATTTTTGTAGTTGAAGGATCATTCTCTGTAGCCTTGGCGGGGCTGCAGCTAGCAGTTTCCTCGTGATTGACTCGAGGGGCTTGTGGTCAGATTCCACAATGACTTGTCGTACATATACGTACTGATGGAAAAGCTTACATCCGAACAGAATGGCATAGAGCTCCTTTTTGATTTGAGCGTAGTTGATTTCACAGTCTGTGAGAGATTTGGAAGCATAGCCAATGGGCTTTCCTTCTTCTTCTTTTTTATTTGTTATTTTACCAGGTAAGTTGACTGAGAACACATTCTCATTTACAGCAACAACCTGGGGAATAGTTAGAGGAAGGGGATGAATGAGCCAATTGTAAACTGAGGATTATTAGGTGACCGTGATGGTTTTGAGGGCCAGATTGGGAATTTAGCCAGGACACTGGGGTTAACATCCCTATGATAAGTGCCATGGGATCTTTAATGACCTCAGAGAGTCAGGACACCCGTTTAATATCCCATCCGAAAGACAGCACCCTACACAGGGCAGTGTCCCCAATCACTGGGGCATTGGGATATTTTTTAGACCAGAGGAAAGAGTGCCTCCTACTGGCCCTCCAACACCACTTCCAGCAGCATCTGGTCTCCCATCCAGGGACTGACCAGGACCAACCCTGCTTAGCTTCAGAAGCAAGCCCGCAGTGGTATGCAGGGTGGTATGCTGCTGGCATTAACTACTTCTTGCAGTAGCACTGCCCCTAGTCCATACTTCGAAAACATCCACTTAGAGTCTGAGTTCTTGGTTGGGGTCGTAGTAGGCAAGGATTGGTCCTGGTTCTCTCGTGATCAAGTCTTTCACTCTCTGGAAAGCAATGTCATGTTGCTTGTCCCAGAGAAACTCACTGGACTGCTTTAGCAGCAGATGCAGGGGTGCATTAGAATTGAAGAGGCTGGGTACGAACTTGGCTAAGTAGTTGACCATGCCAAGCACTGTTTCCAGCTCTGCACAGTTCTTTGGTGGCTCCATTTGTTTTTATGGCTGAGATGGATCTGGCTTGTGGATCTGGCTTGATTCCATTCACTGTGAGAAGATGTCCGAATTAGCTGACCTCTGTAGCGCCGACTGTGTTCTTCTCGGGGTTGAGCCGGACTACTCTCTTGCAGGACCTTTGCAGCATCGCAAAGAGGTTTCTGTCGTGTTCCTCTTTGGTTCGACCATAGACAAGGATGTCGTCCACAATTGCCACAACTCCGTCGAGGCCTTCGTACACTTCGTTGATCTTTCGCTGAAACTCGTCTTGGGCTGAGATAATCCCAAGAGGCAGGCGACGGAACCTGTAGCGTCCAAACGGAGTGTTGAAAGTTGTGAGCTTAGATGACTCTTCTGTGAGCTTGACAGCCCAGTAGTCTGATCTTGCGTCCATGACACTGAAGTAGTGTGCTACTGCTAGCTTGTGTGTGATGCCATCTAGCATCGGTAAAGGGTAATGGGGGGTGTTTGATACTCTGAGCTTGCCTGTGCGTGCTTTCTCCACCACCACTAACGCGTTTATCCAACCTGTCACTTCTGTAACCTTGGTGACTATGTCAGATTGCTCCATGCTCAACAACTCTTTCTTCAGACGGGTGCAGAAAGCAAGGGGACTCTTTCTCGGTGAGTAGACCACAGGGGTTGCGTCTGGGTCAAGGAGAATGGTACATTCTCCTGGGAATAGTCCTATTCCTGTAAAAACATCAGCAAACTCCTCCATTACATTTTCTTTCTCTACTGGTGCTGTCACTGATAAAACTAGGTCGATGAGGTCCACGCTTTAAGACCTAGCAATGCAGGTGCTCGAGTGTCAACAATGTAAAAGTCCAACACCATGTCACTTTCCTTGTATTTGCATTTGAAAGTGCATGTGCCTTTTACTGGGAGCTGTTCACCACCATAACCAGTCAGTCAAATCAAATCAAATGTTATTGGTCACATACACATGCTTAGCAGACTGCTCATGGTGGGCTGTAGCTCACGCTCAGATGTCAAGCTGCAGTCCTGATTCAGAGGAATAATGTTTAATTGTGCACCAGTGTCTAGTTTGAACTTTAGCTCTGTGCCTTGTGTTCCTATCTGAATGTCAGCAAAGGCGTGCTCTGTCTCTGATATGTGATTTTTCTGTGTCACTGAATCAATAAACAGTTCCTCAGCATTTGACTCTGACTGACATTTCATCTTCAATCACTGCGTGTACTGTTTCTCCATGGTAAGATCTGCACACTTATGCAAAGTGATTCAATTTTCCACATTTTATAAGGGCAAACGGCGAGACCCAAATGCAGACACAGGAGGCAGATGGTTGAGCTCCGATATTTATTTTAGCAAAAGGGGTAGGCAAAAGGCAGGTCGGGTACAGGTGATAGTTCATAAACCAGGTCAGAGTCCAAACGGTACAAGATGATAGGCAGGCTCGAGGTCAGGGGCAGGCAGAGTGGTCAGTCAGGCGGGCTCAGAGTCAGGACAGGCAAGGGTCAAAACCAGGAGGGCGAGAAAAGGGAGTTAAAGCAGGAGCTGAGACACACAAACGCTGATTGACTTGACAAACAAGACGTACTGGCACAGAAAGACAGGAAACCCAGGGATACAGTCCCGCAATACCTTCCAATTTATTATATTTAAATGGTTCTAAAGTATTGTTTGAATTTATATATTGTAAGGTTTCTGGTTTGCTCAGATAAATTATTACATTTCTTTATTGCTCTAAATCGACATGTTATTTTGCCTATTTTTCTTTTCGGTCTGGATAGATGGTGGACTATATTCCTAGTATTTACTCAATGTTTGTCACTTATCAACGAAATACTGTTGTGAATATAGTTTGGCCGTTTTAAATCGTATACATTGTGAAATAAAATTAGCATGTTTTTTAAATTATCTTGTTGATTGATGACCAACCAAGAGCATTGTGCATGACTACAACAGAACCATATCTCCACCTTAAAACAATCCTTGCTGCTTTGTTCTGTTCAATCTGCAGCCTCCTAACTTCACATGCTGATGCATTTCCCCAGACCACAGAACAGTAGTTCACCTGACTCTCAATTAATGATTGGGTTGTTTGACCACAGAACAGTAGTCCACCTGACTCCCAATTAACTCTTGGGTTGTTTGCTTAAGAATCTTTCCCGGTAAATATGTAGCTATCCTTCTGATCATGCATGCAGTTTAAGTAGACTATATCCATGAATGTTAAAATATGAATATTATTTATGTTGACTAAGTTAAAACCTCATGTATTTTGTTAGGAAGGCTACATACATTAACCTGAGCTATAATGCAACCCTTTCCTTGTCAAGTGGAGATCAATAGAGCATGTATTCATTATAGTTGAAGTTACTACGACACACAAACTCAGATTTTAACATTGGATTAAAATAGCCAGGGAGTTACTCTAGAGTCCCGATACAGTTGCCTGTTGAGGTAAAAAAGTATCCTTCACCAATCAGACTTGTTGATTCAGGCAACGCTTTTTCTTCATGATGGGATACAGTTTTTTCTCCCGTCATTGATCTCGGTGGGGAAGTGATCATTCATTCCAAAATCAGGGTTTCTGATATCTCTGCCCCTGTTCTTTGCCATTCCCTTTTGCTTAAAATATTAAAAACGTGCAATAATAGCCCGTGTCCTATTCCCAGAGGCCTTACCCATTCTATGGACTCTGGAGGAAGTGACATTATGTACGACATCAGTGGGCGGTTTCAGTTGAGTTGACATAAAATCTTGAACAGTGTCTGCTGTTGTCATTCTCCGGTATCCTTGAAAAGATTAGATTGTCCCGCATTGATCGACACTGTACATCAAGGAAAGATTTTTAAAGTTGTTTGTTCTCCCTTTGCACCACCTCCACCTTGCTATGAATAGAGTCTATAGTACCTTTCAGCGCTGTGTTCTCTTTCCTTAGATCATCAATCTGACGTTGGCTGAATTCTAGATGGGCACATAATGCATTGATGTCCTCTCATAGTATATCCAAGATATCAAGTTTGGCAAGCCTTTCATTGCTGGATTTTAATTGTATCCTTTCAAACTCAAAGTGCTAGATTATAGAACCAAAATAACAAAAGAATGGTCACTGTCCAATGATTTATGGTGCTCACTGTATGTGTCTCTAATATGGTCATACATTTGGCAGGAGGTTAGGAACTGCAGCTCAGTTTCCACCTCATTTTGTGGGCAGTGAGCACATAGCCGGTCTTCTCTTGAGAGCAAGTCTGCCTACGCCGGCTTCTCTCAATAGCAAGGCTATGCTCACTGAGTCTGTACATATTCAAAGCTTTTCTTATATTTGGGTCAGTCACAGTGGTCAGGTATTCTGCCACTGTGTACTCTCTGTTTAGGGCCAAATAGCATTCTAGTTTACTCTGTTTTTTGTTAATTCTTTCCAATGTATCAAGTAATTATCTTTTTTTTTCTCATGATTTGGTTGGGTCTAATTGTGTTGCTGTCCTGGGGCTCTGTGGGGTCTGTTTGTGAACAGAGCCCCAGGACCAGCTTGCTTAGGGAACTTGTTATGAAAGGTTTGGGAATTGCTTCCTTTTAGGTGGTTGTAGAATTTAGCAGCTCTTTTCTGGATTTTGATCATTAGCGGGTATCGGACTAATTCTGCTCTGCATTCATTATTTAGTGTTTTACGTTGTCCACAGAGGATATTTTTGCAGAATTCTGCATGCAGAATCTCAGTTTGGTGTTTGTCCCATTTTGTGAATTATTGGTTGGGTGAGCGGACCCCAGACCTCACAAGCATAAAGGGCAATGGGTTCTATAACTGATTCAAGTATTTTTTGCCAGATCCTAATTTGTATGTGGAATGGTATGTTCCTTTTGATGGCATAGAAGGCCCTTCTTGTCTTGTCACTCAGATCGTTCACAGCTTTGTGAAAGTTACCTGTGGCACTGATGTTTAGGCCAAGGTATGTATAGTTTTTTGTGAGCTCTAGGGCAACGGTGTCTAGATGGAATTTGTATTTGTGGTCCTGGCGACTGGACCTTTTTTGGAACACCATTATTTTGGTCTTACTGAGATTTACTGTCAGGGCCCAGGTCTGGAATAATCTGTGCAGAAGATCTAGGTGTTGCTAGATCCTTGGTTGGTGACTGAAGCACCAGATCATCAGCAAACAGTAGACATTTGACTTCAGATTCTAGTAGGGTGAGGGGATGGTTTGATTGGGGAAGGTTTGATTCCATCGTTGATACCACTTAGCCAACTTGGCTTTAGTTTGTTTGTTTTGTTGATTGGGTTTGTTGCCCTTAACAGTGCTTGAATCCTCAGAAACCAGCGACATGTTTCTTTGAGCTCGTAAGTATCTCTTGTCAATGAATCGTTCAAGCTCTTCAATGGATTCTGAATCATCCAGCGTGTTTGCAGGCAGGGTAAAACAAAAAGAACGAAACAATGGATGTATCTTTCCAGACCTGTACAGTCCATCGGTAGATACACCCAATAAAAAATTACAATTCAACGATTGTGTACTCACTTATGCCTGTAGTGTTGAAATATTTCCTGCAAACAATTAACCGAGGGAGGGAAAAGTGTGGTTCCTGTTAAAAACGCTGGGTAAAACCTGAATTGAGCCTGCATGCTAAATGAGAAAATCATTCTAGAGATAATGTAAAGGCATGTCTCGCAACACAGAAAAAAGTGTACTCCAACAAAGCTATGATGCCTTTAGCTTGATAACTATTTTGGTGCATATTTTGTACGGCCCATTAACCACATTACATCACAGTGGTGAAGCTTCATTTGCCAAGACACCATTGTCTCATTAGTGAATATAGACTTGATGAAAGAGTTCTCAAAGAATTCATATGGTGCTCCTTTAAGGGAGGAATGTTAAGTAAGAATCTAAGTATTAGATTAGAATCATTAGATGTCCTGAGACTTTGTCCGGGACATTCACCCATGGACTGGGGTGTATTCATTACGTCTTGCAACGGAAACCAACAGCGCAAGCAAACAGAGCAAAAGGAACGAAACGGGGAGGGACCTACCTGCATTTGTACAATAGAAACTATTGTTTTCGTTGCAAAATGTTTTGCAACAGAATCTGTGTAATGAATTCACCCCTGGTGTATAGGTATAGAACATTGATTTAGCTTCAATTCTTTTTCATGACAAACACACAAACAGCCTATTGAAGAGACTGGAACACAATGTTCCCATCGTGGTCAAGCTCTATTCAAATAATATGTTATCTAATTAAAAGCAATAAACAGTGAAGGATTGACTGGAGGATTGTACTGCCTTTCTTTTAGGATGATTTAAAATAGCTCCAACATTGACCTAGATAAAGGAATGCCAGTGACAGTGCACTCAGTCAGATCCCATCAGACCCACTGTGATCAGCTGAGTTTCATAATGGTATCAGCAGCACTGAGCATGGCAGCAGCCATCAACTACTTTTCACATACTTAAATAATACAATGTTTTCTCCTCCCTAGAGCTCTCTTTTTGACATGCACAAATATGCATTGAACAATTTGCTGTTACAGTCTGATCTGCCAATTTTCTGTTACAGTCTGATCTGCCATTTGTTGTTACAGTCTGATCTGACCATTTGTTGTTACTGTCTGATCTGACCATTTGTTGTTACTGTCTGATCTGACCATTTGTTGTTACAGTCTGATCTGACAATTTGTTGTTACCATCTGACAATTTGTTGTTACCGTCTGATCTGACAATTTGTTGTTACAGTCTGATCTGACAATTTGTTGTTACAGTCTGATCTGACAATTTGTTGTTACAGTCTGATCTGACAATTTGTTGTTACAGTCTGATCTGACAATTTGTTGTTACAGTCTGATCTGACAATTTGTTGCCACAGTCTGATCTGACAATTTGTTGCCGTTTACCATAAACTACTGCATTTCCAATATAAGCTGTTCAATACTCCATCAAGTCATGACACAAATGAAAAACAATCATATTTTATGGCACTAAACTATCCCTATTAAAAGTATATCTTCTCCTCACTACACAAAAGGTCAACTCTCCAAAAAGCAACGTAACACAAACATACTCAAGACTATACAAAGTGAAACAATTATTAGTAAAGTAGACTACAAAATAAAACTCAACCCACCAGAGTGCAGTCCAACCTTCCAAATATCTTCATTTTCAAACCTTTTAAATGATCCAAGAGCATTGGACATGTAAATAGGCAAACACAAATAAAACAGAAAAAATATCTAATCTAATCAAATGCTCATTGAATAGGCATCTCTGTAGAGTTACAAGTGTCAGTTAAGTCCTCTCTGATCTCTGAACGCTGAAAAATGCTAGGACCGCCAGAGTCCTGCATCGTGCCTAATTCCCCTACGCAGGCATGTGGATAAATGCGCGTAGCCAACTGCTTGCTGCTGTGTGAGGCTTTGGATTAGAGTTTATTATCGTACAGCTGCCAATTTATTTGCGGCACGTCGAATTTAGACTGAAGTCGCTCTTCACCCAGAGACTGGCAGAGTGTTAAAGTAACACCAGAATCCACGTTGCGCTGTTTGGACACTTTTACAACTCCTCAAACCTCGGACCCCGTGCACGTTCTGCAGAAGGGGAAAACCAATTGGCAACCAGTTCAGTTAATCAAGCAATCACCACTGAGAAGCTATGAGCCTATTTGCCATGTAGCCGAACAAAGAGTAAACAACCTGAATGCAAGCCACTATAGAACAGCTGTCAGTAGCAGCACATTTACCATTTAGCCTAGCCTACACAATTATGCACGTATACATTTCCAGTTGCCATCAATAATACAAATCCTTACCATAAACATGTAGATGCCCATTGAGTAAGCTCACACATGTTATGAAGATGCTTTATGCTCTATGATATTAGGTTACTCCTACTGTTACAAGGCCCTTCATTACTAATGATCTGGCATTATAGAGAAGAAATGACTAGCAGTAAATCATATTTTTTTCCCAACGCAGTCAGCTAGCCTACCATGTTCAAAACAAACAGACACCAAATAGCATACAACACATTTACTTTAAACTACTTTAACTAACTTATTTACTGTTAGAGCTTTGTTTTGTCCCCTAACTTGGGCACCCTAAACTTAGCCTATATGAGCAGATTCTCATCAGGATGCTGGCCAGCAGCAGGGAAGTTTAGCTAGAGGAGGACTGGGAGCTGTGGAATGTGAAAGGACATCACAGCAGCAGCCTGTGAGATAGTCAAACACAGACTCATATATTCATGGCTCTGGTCAGACCCATTTCAACAATTATTCGTGGGATCAGATAACTCCAAATGAATCTTACTATTTACAGGTGCAATCCCATTTGTGTTTTAATTGATAAGTAAATTATTGAAATTAGACTATATTTAATTCCATCAATTGCACAATTAGAAAGTATGTTGCAATCCATGGTGGTGAAAACTGTGAATTCCAGAAGCCATGTTCCTCAGAGGGAAGAGGCCATAGGCCACTGAGTACAGAGCTGTGAGGGGTTAACGATGAGGTTTTGCTCTGATTCTTAGAAGTTGTAGAACAATTCTAGAACATATTTATTTCACTTTGAGAGGGAACACGTCATCGTAGCAGTTTTCAATATCAAAGCCCTGGGTCAGAGCCATGCTACATGGGTCTCAGACACTCTGCAGGCTTTCATCTGGACAGACAGCAAGGCCCATTATTGACGTATCCTGCCATTACCCCTCCCTTGGATATTGGATAGAGACAGACTGCTTGACTGAAATGTTGAGTGTGCAAGATATTAAAATCATCATTCTCATCATGAGCACTATCTCAGTATCCCTTAGTTAGGAATCTGTTATGTTCCCTTTTCACAAAAACAATATTCCTATCTCTCTGAAATGTCAACGGAGCACTGAGCGTATACCAAGCTTTTTATTTTCAAAATCTTTCAAATTTAATTCAGCTCGTGTCATGCTAATGTAGCTTTTTGCGACCCGCGGAAACAACTTTTAGGACGACGACCACAAAATGTACAATACTCAAACATTGTTAGGAGAAACCTGCACCGTTATGTCAACAGAGCTCGGTGGTTATTAACAGATGTAATTAGGTTATGAAATCTGACTTTTTGGATATAATGTTAATGATATGTTAGAGAAAGACCCCACTGAATGATTCAGAACATGAACAATCATATATTATAATATAAGGAAGTGAAATTCCCTCACCAAAGTGCGTTTTCACCCACTGTGGGTGGACACCCGAGACTACACTAAACTAGACTAAACAGACTAGGAAGGAAAGTTCTGATTCATCACCCACCTGGTGAATGGAGACATGGCTGCCCCTCACTCTCTGCCAAATGGACCCTGGCCAGGACAGGACAGTTGGTGGCACTGATTAGCCAGTCTGTCTGCAGCGACATACTACACCCCTATTGTCTGCAACCAGCCAGGACCGTCTTGTCCCATTATGCCTGAGGTGTCATCTGCCATTAATTAGCCTTACCAGCCTTAGCCCCACCCACAACACAACAGCCTGCCTGTCCTAATCCTGAACCCACCTGGTTCATTTAGCTCTCCCTACTCTGTTGCCATGGGAAACAGTTACCATGGAACCGAGCTCATCTGAGTTATCAGACATAGCAGAACACGGGAGAAAAATAACTCCCACATTCTCATTCCCCTAACCACCCATTATAAATCACAGTCCTGCAAAAAGCTGCTAATCCATGTGATAGCTTAAAATATGTATTACATTTTATATCTGAAATCTGAATATTCAAGTGCTGAAAATGAATTAGGCCTATTTATTTTTTGTGACCAAAATGTTATTTCGTATTTTGCCTAATTCAATAACAAGCTGATGCTAGAGGAACATTAGCCTAGAATGCTGTGATTGTACTAGAGGTCGACCGATTATGATTTTTCAACACCGATTGGAGGACCATAAAAGCCGATACCGATTAATCGCCCAATTTTTTTATTGATTTATTTGTAATAATGACAATCACAACAATACTGAATGAACACTTATTTTAACTTAATATAATACATCAATAAAAATCAATTTAGCCTCAAGTAAATAATGAAACATGTTCAATTTGGTTTAAATAATGCAAAAACAAAGTGTTAGAGAAGAAAGTAAAAGTGCAATATATTCCATGTAAAATATGTGCCTTGTAAGAAAGCTAACGTTTCAGTTACTTGCTCAGAACATGAGAACATATGAAAGCTGGTGGTTCCTTTTAACATGAGTCTTCATTATTCCCAGGTAAGAAGATTTAGTTTGTAGTTATTATAGGAATTATAGGACTGTTTCCCTCTATACCATTTGTATTTCATTAACCTTTGACTATTGGATGTTCTTATAGGCACTTTAGTATTGCCAGTGTAACAGTATAGCTTCCGTCCCTCTCCTCGCTCCTCCTTGGGCTCGAACCAGCAACACAACGACAATTAGCGCACGCTAACTAGCTAGCCATTTCACTTCGGTTACACGAGCCTCATCTCGGGAGTTGATAGGCTTGAAGTCATAAACAGTGCAATGCTTGACGCACAACGAAGAGCTGCTGGCAAAACGCACGAAAGTGCTGTATGAATGAATGTTTACGCGCCTGCTTCTGCCTACCACCGCTCAGTCAGACGCTAGATAATATCTAGTAATATCATCAACCATGTGTAGTTAACTAGTGATTATGATTGATTGTTTTTTATAAGTTAAGTTTAATGCTAGCTAGCAACTTACCTTGGCTTACTGCATTCGCATAACAGGCAGCCTCCTTGTGGAGTGCAACGAGAAAGAGGCAGGTCGTTATTGCGTTGGACTAGTTAAGGTTGCAAGATTGGATCCCCCGAGCTGACAAGGTGAAAATCTGTCGTTCTGCCCCTGAACAAGGCAGTTAACCCACTGTTCCTAGGCCGTCACTGAAAATAAGAATGTGTTCTTAACTGACTTGCCTAGTTAAATAAAGATTAAATAAAGGTGTAAAAAAAAAAATAATCATCGCAAATCGGCACCTAAAAAGAACCGATTTCCGATTGTTATGAAAACTTGAAATCGGCCCGAATTAATCGGCCATTCCGATTAATCGGTCGACCTCTAGATTGTACGGTAGTGGTGTAGAGCCAGAGTGATGCATGGTGGTTACAAACTACATAGGCAAAATTGGCCAGGACAGAGTTCCTCCATTAAACCAGTGTTAAAAATGAATAAAACCTCTCAGGGGCTTGACATGTACATGCTTTCTCTGCTCTGTGTACCAGAGGTCATAGCGGTGTAAATGTCACACAGTGGCAGCACTTTATTCTCCTCTCTGCTTGTACTATGTCATTGTCTCATGAATGTTTACACAAGGGTTAATTCTCATGTTCAAATGTGACAAGGACAAACAAACCCCTGAGATATTTCACACTTTCAGAGCGGAGTATGACTTTAGCAAGGGAACACAGAAAATGTAGGCTAGACTGCTGCCCGTTGTTGTAAGACCTCTAATGATTTATCTTTTTTTTTTTAGCTCAGATGTAAGATGATGCTTGAAGTGGTGTGATAAGAAACACATTTCCCAATACTATGAGATTGAGAACCAATATCCGGTCCATCAATAAGATTATTTGCCTCAGGGAATCTACAAAACACACAGAGAACCATTCAGCAGAAAACTTCTGAAACAAAAGAGACCAGAACCAGAGCGACCCAGTTCAGAACAAACTAAATGCTATACTATCTGATGCTATGCCTATAGCAGTCATACAAAGCTCTGTGGTTCTGACTGCTTCATATACACTACTCAGTGTGCTGTAGTAGGTTTCTGCAGCCCCACACACTAGAGCTTAAGATAACTTCAAAGAGGTTGGCTAATGTGCTCCAATGGCACATCTGAGCTGTTCTGTACTGTACGTCTTGCATGTACAGTGCCTTGCGAAAGTATTCGGCCCCCTTGAACTTTGCGACCTTTTGCCACATTTCAGGCTTCAAACATAAAGATATAAAACTGTATTTTTTTGTGAAGAATCAACAACAAGTGGGACACAATCATGAAGTGGAACGACATTTATTGGATATTTCAAACTTTTTTAACAAATCAAAAACTGAAAAATTGGGCGTGCAAAATTATTCAGCCCCTTTTACTTTCTGAGCAGCAAACTCTATCCAGATGTTCAGTGAGGATCTCTGAATGATGCAATGTTGACCTAAATGACTAATGATGATAAATACAATCCACCTGTGTGTAATCAAGTCTCTGTATAAATGCACCTGCACTGTGATAGTCTCAGAGGTCCGTTAAAAGCGCAGAGAGCATCATGAAGAACAAGGAACACACCAGGCAGGTCCGAGATACTGTTGTGAAGAAGTTTAAAGCCGGATTTGGATACAAAAAGATTTCCCAAGCTTTAAACATCCCAAGGAGCACTGTGCAAGCGATAATATTGAAATGGAAGGAGTATCAGACCACTGCAAATCTACCAAGACCTGGCCGTCCCTCTAAACTTTCAGTTCATACAAGGAGAAGACTGATCAGAGAAGCAGCCAAGAGGCCCATGATCACTCTGGATGAACTGCAGAGATCTATAGCTGAGGTAGGAGACTCTG
Organism: Oncorhynchus kisutch; assembly: GCF_002021735.2. NCBI lineage: Eukaryota > Metazoa > Chordata > Actinopteri > Salmoniformes > Salmonidae > Oncorhynchus > Oncorhynchus kisutch. The sequence goes on along the minus strand of NC_034190.2, from coordinate 71,720,925 downwards.
TCCATAGGACAACAATCAGTAGTATATTGCACAAATCTGGCCTTTATGGAAGAGTGGCAAGAAGAAAGCCATTTCTTAAAGATATCCATAAAAAGTGTCGTTTAAAGTTTGCCACAAGCCACCTGGGAGACACACCAAACATGTGGAAGAAGGTGCTCTGGTCAGATGAAACCAAAATTGAACTTTTTGGCAACAATGCAAAACGTTATGTTTGGCGTAAAAGCAACACAGCTCATCACCCTGAACACACCATCCCCACTGTCAAACATGGTGGTGGCAGCATCATGGTTTGGGCCTGCTTTTCTTCAGCAGGGACAGGGAAGATGGTTAAAATTGATGGGAAGATGGATGGAGCCAAATACAGGACCATTCTGGAAGAAAACCTGATGGAGTCTGCAAAAGACCTGAGACTGGGACGGAGATTTGTCTTCCAACAAGACAATGATCCAAAACATAAAGCAAAATCTACAATGGAATGGTTCAAAAATAAACATATCCAGGTGTTAGAAGGGCCAATTCTTCACAAAAAAATACAGTTTTATATCTTTATGTTTGAAGCCTGAAATGTGGCAAAAGGTCGCAAAGTTCAAGGGGGCCGAATACTTTCGCAAGGCACTGTATCTCTCACAAGAAGCAGACAACAGACATGTGAAGTATAACATGTACTCACCTGCATGAGGGTCTGGGAGAGCAGATTGCAGCATTGTGGGAGAAACAGAGAGAGCGAGAGAGAGAAATAGAGAGAGAGAGAGAGAGAGAGAGAGAGAGAGGGCAGCATTATAACATGCAAGAGGGCATTGCAGGGGGGGGGGGGTGAAGATACAATGAAGCAAGGAGATTATTGTATCTCAGATGTTAATCCTACTTATTGGCCTACAACATCTCATCATCTGACTCTGGAAGCCAGCAACCACATTCCATCCACAGTTTTTATGCAAGTAAAGTCATACTGTATTAAAATAAATCACGACAGCTGTGATGGAAACAGGAAGTTTCAGTAGAATTTATAAATGACGACAGATCATTTGTTTGTTCGACATGGTGGGATCTTTTGGTGTCGGTAAAATGAATTATGTGAGAAATGGCGGTGGAAATGTATTATTGATATAATGACCATGATATGGCAGTAAACTTGGAGTCACACGATGACATGGTGTGTGGTCCTCCCACTACAACTCAGGAAACCATGCAGATTAAATTAGGCTACAGATTAAATCAATTATGATCATTCCAATAAATGTTGAGGGTCTTGTTCTGGTGACATGATGATCGATGCTTGACTGCCATTTGACAACTCAAAATATTCTCACTCTTATCCATAATCTCAACATGTAGACTATCCACATAGCCTACCTGCACTGTCTATGCAAACTGTTGGCAGGAAAGCATGTACCAAAACCAGAGTTGGTTCATTTGCTATTTAACACAACAGTTATAGGTAGAGTTGAAAAAGGCGATGGGCACAAATTGAACATTTGATTTATATTCGGTACATGAAAACGTAAGCGAAAAAGTACATTTTGTGTCCACTACCTCAGTTTGGTGGAAACATACCACTGTTTTTTTTAATATTCACATGAAAATCTAGATGTAAACCTAGCTACTATCTCTGATATTTGAGCTCTTCTTTAAAATGACCAGCCCTATAAAAGCATAGCCTACATTTTACCTGTGATCAGATGCTGACATAATTTTCACAGGCAACAAACTAACACAAACTACCACTTGCCAGTGGAATGTGTTAGTTTGATGCTTGTGTTTAGAAGCGCTGGTCTTCAGGGCATAAACAGATCAATAACTGCTGGGCTCACACCCATTCTGCACTCTCCTGTTGGTCTGTCTGCAGACTATGGGCTGTGGCCTGGTGTGAGTGGGGTTTCCAGGGCTGCTTGTTTGGTGGTCTGCAGGCAGATGGACAGATGGCTACTGATCCTTCCTGAGGTAAATTAGTATTGCTCCTGGGGCTCTGGACCCTGAGACTGGACCCTATAGTGTCTCATTCATATGGAGATCATGAGGAACTCAGGAAGTCCCAGTCAACAGGCCAGGGATTATACATTCACAACCAGGACAGGACTAGCCTGGTCCCAGATCTGTTTGGGCTGTATTTCCTACGGTCATTGTTGTAGGAGTTGGCAGGACAGCACAAACAGACATGGACAGACAGGACAGACTTCCTGAGTGTTGAGGAACTATTGCCTTCTGTGTTTGTTTCCCACATTTGACATGTCATGAAATGGAAAGTTCTTAATAAGAGTTCAACTAAAATTACGCTCCTGAAGTCAATTTTATTCAGATTTTTCCTCAAATGTAGCTGTCTGTTTGCTGTCAGTTTCACTGCAAACAGACAGAAAACAGTCACAGCAAACAGACAGGTACATTTGCCAGTAAATATAGCATTGCACAGGGGACCTGCATCTGAGACCAAAATGATCTGTGAAAACACAAAAATAACATCAGAGACTATGACAGAGAGAAAACACATTTCAATTGTCAGCATTTTACTGGATTAGCTCAGTGATTACCTAGCCTAGCATATACCAAAAGTGCTGAGCACTTTTACAGTAGACACAACTGAGATCATTAGCCTCTTAAAGCACTTCATTCCACCTGATTTAACAGTTTAAATCAATGACCGGCCTTTCTGAGGCAGACTAATCAAAACGCTCACCAGTCTCCTTCCTAATCCCCCAGTCATAGCAGAAGACAGTCAGAGCCAGGTGGTGGACTCACTGGACTGGAGGGAGCTCTGACGTGTAATGTGTGCCCTAAAACACAGCCAAACTCCCAGCCCAACCCCAGTACAGACATGGCCAATTCACAGAAGACTAGCCCAGACCTAGTCCCCTACACCTCTTCCATCATTATCAAGCCATACATGTATGGTGCATGGCAACGATAGAGGAGTCATGGCTATGGCACATACAGTATGGCAGTGTTTCCCCAATCCAGTTCTCCAGTACCCCCAACAGCACACATTTTTGTTGTATCCCCAAATAAACTCACCTGATTCAACTAATTTAGGGCTTGATGATTAGTTGACAAATTGAATCAGGTGTGCTTTTCTGAGGCTACAACAGAATTGTGTGCGTTGGGGGGGGGGGGGGGGGGGGGGTACTGAAGGACTGGAGTTTGGAGCCACTGCAGTATGGAACCAGAGGGGTATACTATAAATTAGGATCAATGAGTTAGCCAGCTAACTTTGACAAGCAAACAGAAATAACTACTGATCTTCTGGTTCGTCATAAAAGCGAAACTTGGATATGTGTTCTTGTTTGTTGAATCAATTAGATCGTGCCCATTTCGAGCTTATTTTTTGGCTAACGCCTTGATCCTGTTTTTTAGTATACCCAACAGGCTAGCAAAGCCAGTCCCAGACCTCGCCAACTTCCAGAGGAAAGGGAGAAATGTGAAATAGCTGCTTGCTTACCCTCTGCTGTATGGTGGCGTGCTTGTGTTCCATATCCCTCTTCTCCATGGCCGAGTCAATCACCAACTGATCCAACTGGAAACAAGATTAAAAAAACACACTCAGATGAGGTTGGTCACATAGCTCAGATGTGTGAGTAGAGAAGAGCTTAAGCCAAGGAATATCCATGGAAGTGCTTCATTTTAAGCATGGGCAATTCCAACATAGCAGTCAGATTTATTCAAGAGTGATGCTCAGCAATTGACTAGAGCACTTGGAACTACCAGAGCCCAAACGCAATGACGTGAGAGGTCAATGTTTTGTAATGAAGCACTGACTCAGGTCTGTTTCACTATTCAGCATACTGTACATGTATTCCACCTGACGGGATACCATGCTGCTGAAGTCTTTCACTAACACTGTACCTGCGACGTCGACCACCCAGGCACATTCAGTTTTTTTTAAACAGATAACGTCAGAAGTTTCCCACAGTCAAATCCGAAGGCTAATGCACTGTTATGTAAACAGACAGCACAGCAGCGGACAGCGCATCCATTGGTGATGCAACTCGGCCTGGGTCGATATTTCCAATCAGAACCAATCTAATACCAATCAGGACGCAGGGCTTAGGGGCTAACAGCACAGCAGTAGGCTGGCTGCGGCTCTGGATGAGGGTGGTGAGGGAGGTGGTGAAGCTCACCTCAGCAGCCAGCTTCTTCATGTAGGGGTCAATCTCATCCAGCAGGTTGTAGCCCTGCTGAAAGAGGGAGTACTGGGCATGCATGAAGGACAGCATCTGCAGGGTAGAGACAGACAGGAGAATATAAGCAATAAATTATTGGTGTGTTTTTAAAAACAACAAAACACTCACTCTACAGCACTGTACTCTATAGTGATGGATCGGACGTTAAGGGCACTTACAGCATCTAGGATCTCAAACTTCTTCTTGGCTTGAAGGACGTTGATCTGCAAGAGGGGAAGAGGTGAGTAACAGTCTTATCTGATACTACTGTGCATTGAAACATCTACCTCTTGTGGACAATCAATACATCTCACTGTTGTCAGTATAGTGACCAACAATATACAACATTTGTGTCCTTCAGTCCTGCCTGTCTCTGTTTGTTGTATGTTATGAACTAAATCACATGAAATCAACATGATACTGTGATGCTCTATATATCAACTAATCATGGCCATCATGTTGGCATTTTAGGGATAAAACAAATAATTCAGACATTCAGCTCATTGGTTATCTTAAAGAACGATGCAAACCTAAATGAGATATTGCGCGACATTTGAGAGGTCTCTAGAATAAATCTTCAGACACACCCGTGACCTTCTCTGCCTTCTGCCACTTTCAATTAAAACCAAACAGGGTCTCACATACACACACACACTCCAAATTAGAGCAGAGAGGACGTTAGTGCCGGCAGACACAATACATACTGCAGACAGAGGAAGCTACAGCGATCACACCACATCAGTCACTCTGTTCCCAGAGGCAAATTTAGTAACTGTCCGGAGACAGAGGAGACAACATGTGGGCATGCTAAGCTATAACTATGCTGAGATATTTCATATTCTATTCTATTCTAGACCTACAGGATCCAAAGGGATCTATCTGAGTCCATGTATTACTCTGGTTATGTTGTCTGTCTCACCTGAAGTACGTAGTCGAGGGCCAGGTGTCTGAAGCACTTCCTGGTGATACTGAGTGTTCCGGTGGCCTCCTCCACCTCGTGGGGCTTGTTCCTGGGAGCCTGGGCGTTCTTCACCTGGGCTATCTCCATGTCCTCACGCATGCGGTCAAATTGCTTCTTGGTCTCCTTGAACTTACGGACATCCCTGAGAATGAGAAATTGGGGATGACAGTGAGATTGGGTTTAACAAGGGACACTTCATGTGATTCCTTTAGTTGTACCTGACCAGATAACAGGAGTAAGTGGAACACATTGGGAATGACAATACTGTCTGTGGTTGACAGATTCACCAAGGACTGGTATGTTGAACACGTGGTTGGGAATGACAATACTGTCTGTGGTTGACAGATTCACCAAGGACTGGTATGTTGAACACGTGGTTGGGAATGACAATACTGTCTGTGATTGACAGATTCACCAAGGACTGGTATGTTGAACACGTGGTTGGGAATGACAATACTGTCTGTGGTTGACAGATTCACCAAGGACTGGTATGTTGAACACGTGGTTGGGAATGACAATACTGTCTGTGATTGACAGATTCACCAAGGACTGGTATGTTGAACACGTGGTTGGGAATGACAATACTGTCTGTGGTTGACAGATTCACCAAGGACTGGTATATTGAATATGTTGTTGGGAATGACAATACTGTCTGTGGTTGACAGATTCACCAAGGACTGGTATGTTGAATACGTGGTTGAAAATGAAAATACTGTTTGTGGTTGACCATTCACCAAGGAGAATTAAGTTTGTTAGATACGCGTGTTCCTTATTCTCCCTTCCCGTTCACCCCAGCTTTTCCTGGGAGGTTAAGACAGAAACAGGACCAGGTCCATGACCCCTGACTTTTCCCAGGTAAAAAGGTCCTGAGACTGGGGATAGTCTGTCTGCTTCACACCTATGATGTTGTCCACCAACACCATAAATCGGCTTCCAGGCCAAACAAGGAGACGTTGGGTGTGTGAGAAATGGTCTCAAGCTACATAGTTATATAGGAGAGACAGCATGAGACAACGTTGTTTTAAACTTACTCTTTCACAAAGTTGTGCAGCTGCTGCTTCACAGATCTCTGGGCTTGATCGAACAGAATCTGAAACACAAAAGGAGCTTCCATTAGCATGTGTTGGTCACAAATGTGGAGTTAGAGGTTTTGAGCATGTATGTAACTTATTTTGTGCCCACAAATGTAGATCCTGAGAGGTTTCTGATTTTACAGTGCTGTTGATCATCCTTCAGTAACATACAATCTCAACCAACAGGGGGCGATACAGGACTGGATTTATAACATGAATTCTCAAATTAATTCAATGCAAATACAAATTGAGATCACCCTTTCCACGCATACAAGTATTGTGAAACGAATAACACACGTGCTGACAAACACACTCACATACACTACACCCCAAATCCTCTCTTTCATTCAAAATCCCCCCTTTTCCTCTCTTATTCTAAAGACATTCACAGCGATGGCTGTTTTTCATTTTTACAATCAAAATAGTTCATATAATCACAATTCAGCTTTCATATCAATACATGCCATGCTGCGGCTGCAGTAAAATAGGTTACTGGGGCAGGGAGGGAGGGAGAGGAGGAAGAGAGCGAGAGATGGAAAGGGAGGGGAGGAAGAAAGCGAGAGAGGGAAAGGGAGGGGAGGAAGAAAGCGAGAGAGGGAAAGGGAGCGAGAGAGGGAGGGGAGGAAGGGAGCGACAGAGGGATGGGAGCAAGAGAGGGAGGGGAGGAAGGGAGCAAGAGAGGGAGGGAGGGAGGAAGGGAGCGAGCGAGAGAGGGAGTGGAGTAAGAGAGAGAGAGCGGAGGGGATGAAGGGAGTGAGAGAGGGAGGGGAGGAAGGGAGCGAGAGAGGGAGTGAGGGGAGGAAGAGAGAGAGGGAAGAGAGGGAGAGAGAGAGAGGGAAGGTCGCGAGAGGGAAAGGGAAGGGAGGAAGGGCGCAAGAGGGGGAGAGAGGGGAGGAAGGGACCGAGAGAGGAAAAGGGAGGGGAGGAAGGGAGCGAGAGAGGAAAAGGGAGGGGAGGAAGGGAGCGAGAGAGGGAGTGGAGGAAGAGAGAGAGGGGAGAGAGGGAGAGGGAGAGGGAAGGTAGTGAGAGGAAAAGGGAGGGGAGGAAGGGAGCGAGAGAGGAAAAGGGAGGGGAGGAAGGGAGCGAGAGAGGGAGTGGAGGAAGAGAGAGGGGAGAGAGGGAGAGGGAGAGGGAAGGTAGTGAGAGGAAAAGGGAGGGGAGGATGGGCGCGAAAGAGAGGGGAGGAGGGGCGCGAGAGAGGGAAAGGGAGGGGAGGAAGATAGCGAGAGAGTGAAGAGAGGCTTTGGGTACAAATGTGACGGCACTACTGAATCTTTACCACAGCTACAGAACAGTACATGGTGAAGAGAGCAAATTGTTATTTTCTGGCTTTGCCCATAACACAATTGAATTTGATGTCCGTGTTTAGCGATTAGCAGGGTTAGGTCAGAGGTAGGGTCGATGGTGGCCCATCCTCTCTCTGATTGAGGGACAAAGTGATTGGCAGCTGGGAGATTGTCTGTGTCCGGATTAGAAAGCAGATTTGGGATGAATTTTAGGAGACCGTGTAAAGTGGGTTGACCAAAGTAAACCCTCCTTAACCACATACAGTAACTACGGCACATGATTTGAACACAGCATTGAGTGATCTTAGTACACGGAAAATAACATACCTGTGGATCAACATACAATTACAATGACGTCACAAGATAATTGTCCTAAGACTTTTAGACCACATACGTCAGCATGGCAAACCTAACACCACCACGAGCCATGTCATTTTCATCAATTAACACCAGAAGTTGTAACCACAATCCTACAGAGTACTGGTGTAAATCACAAGGTATTTACACTGTTTTATTACTCTATAAACTTCACTGGGTCCAAAGAAGGCAAGAGAGAGAAGGAGAAAGGGAGAGGAGAAAGAGAGAGAGAAGGAGAAAGAGAGAAACAGAGAGAGTGAGATAACGAGAGAGAGCAGAGAAAGAAGGAGAGAAAGATGTAGAGAAACAGAGAGAGGAGTGCCTCAGAACAGTCCTTCCTCAGGATCTAGCGCCCCACTTGATTAGCAAACGAAGGAATTCCTTTTTTTTTTTTACACGAGAGTCTGCCTCATCCAACCAGCCATAAATATGCTAATCAGAGTTAGGCCTCTGCTTCTAAAGGTTTGTAGGATCACTCTCAAATGAAGCGTTGTCTTAGGAGGCGGGTGCCGAGTTTGGCAAGGCAGAGGGAAAACACTAAACAGCAACATCTCTCTCTGTCGCTGTGTGTGGCGATTGTTCTGCTTTGTCTCATCTAAGATCATAAGCCACAAAACAGCAAGTGAGAATTGAAATCTTGTGCAACCAAGAAATCTCCCAGACACGTGGATAATTCAAATCCAATCAACAAGGCCTGTAGGGCCTGGACATAAACACTAGTGGTTGACAGAGTGGACACCCTCATGGGATGTCCATTTGACATGTTGATGGATAGCCTGGGGGAGGATTGAAGTGACTGCTTGCTCTGCGTCAGTAACCCACAAAATTTGAACTAGAGAGGTTTGTAGTTAACATGCCTCCAGGTTGCTCACTGTGTGTGTGTGTGTGTGTGTGTGTAGACTGGACACAGAAAAGTGCTGAGGGGTTTCCTAGCCCAGCCTGGCTCAGCTCAGCGGTTGGGTTGTGTTGAGCAGCCTGGCTCAGCTCAGCGGTAGGGTTGTGTTGAACAGCCTGGGGCATTCCCGGGCTGCTTTGCGGCAACAGCAGCCTGTGGTGACAGCAGCCTGTGGTGACAGCAGCCTGTGTGTAGCTGCTTTGTGGTGACAGCAGTCTGTGTGTAGCTGCTTTGTGGTGACAACAGTCTGTGTGTAGCTGCTTTGTGGTGACAGCAGCCTGTGTGTAGCTGCTTTGTGGTGACAGCAGCCTGTGGTGACAGCAGCCTGTGTGTAGCTGCTTTGTGGTGACAGCAGCCTGTGGTGACAGCAGCCTGTGTGTAGCTGCTTTGTGGTGACAACAGCCTGTGGTGACAGCAGTCTGTGTGTAGCTGCTTTGTGGTGACAGCAGTCTGTGTGTAGCTGCTTTGTGGTGACAACAGTCTGTGTGTAGCTGCTTTGTGGCGACAGCATCCTGTGTGTAGCTGCTTTGTGGTGACAGCAGTCTGTGTGTAGCTGCTTTGTGGTGACAGCAGTCTGTGTGTAGCTGCTTTGTGGTGACAACAGTCTGTGTGTAGCTGCTTTGTGGTGACAACAGCCTGTGTGTAGCTGCTTTGTGGTGACAGCAGCCTGTGGTGACAGCAGTCTGTGTGTAGCTGCTTTGTGGTGACAGCAGCCTGTGTGTAGCTGCTTTGTGGTGACAGCAGCCTGAGATGACAGCAGCCTGTGGTGACAGCAGCCTGTGTGTAGCTGCTTTGTGGTGACAGCAGTCTGTGTGTAGCTGCTTTGTGGTGACAGCAGTCTGTGTGTAGCTGCTTTGTGGTGACAGCAGCCTGTGTGTAGCTGCTTTGTGGTGACAGCAGCCTGTGGTGACAGCAGTCTGTGTGTAGCTGCTTTGTGGTGACAGCAGTCTGTGTGTAGCTGCTTTGTGGTGACAGCAGTCTGTGTGTAGCTGCTTTGTGGTGACAGCAGCCTGTGTGTAGCTGCTTTGTGGTGACAGCAGCCTGAGATGACAGCAGCCTGTGTTGACAGCAGCCTGTGTGTAGCTGCTTTATGGTGACAGCAGCCTGTGTGTAGCTGCTTTATGGTGACAGCAGCCTGTGTGTAGCTGCTTTGTGGTGACAGCAGCCTGTGTGTAGCTGCTTTGTGGTGACAGCAGCCTGAGATGACAGCAGCCTGTGTTGACAGCAGCCTGTGTGTAGCTGCTTTATGGTGACAGCAGCCTGTGTGTAGCTGCTTTATGGTGACAGCAGCCTGTGTGTAGCTGCTTTGTGGTGACAGCAGCCTGTGTGTAGCTGCTTTGTGGTGACAGCAGCCTGAGATGACAGCAGCCTGTGTTGACAGCAGCCTGTGTGTAGCTGCTTTATGGTGACAGCAGCCTGTGTGTAGCTGCTTTATGGTGACAGCAGCCTGTGTGTAGCTGCTTTGTGGTGACAGCAGCCTGTGTGTAGCTGCTTTGTGGTGACAGCAGCCTGAGATGACAGCAGCCTGTGTTGACAGCAGCCTGTGTGTAGCTGCTTTATGGTGACAGCAGCCTGTGTGTAGCTGCTTTATGGTGACAGCAGCCTGTGTGTAGCTGCTTTGTGGTGACAGCAGCCTGTGTGTAGCTGCTTTGTGGTGACAGCAGCCTGAGATGACAGCAGCCTGTGTTGACAGCAGCCTGTGTGTAGCTGCTTTATGGTGACAGCAGCCTGTGTGTAGCTGCTTTATGGTGACAGCAGCCTGTGTGTAGCTGCTTTATGGTGACAGCAGCATGTGTGTAGCTGCTTTATGGTGACAGCAGCCTGTGTGTAGCTGCTTTATGGTGACAGCAGCCTGTGCGTAGCTGCTTTATGGTGACAGCAGCCTGTGTGTAGCTGCTTTATGGTGACAGCAGCCTGTGTGTAGCTGCTTTATGGTGACAGCAGCCTGTGTGTAGCTGCTTTATGGTGACAGCAGCATGTGTGTAGCTGCTTTATGGTGACAGCAGCCTGTGCGTAGCTGCTTTATGGTGACAGCAGCCTGTGTGTAGCTGCTTTATGGTGACAGCAGCCTGTGCGTAGCTGCTTTATGGTGACAGCAGCCTGTGTGTAGCTGCTTTATGGTGACAGCAGCATGTGTGTAGCTGCTTTATGGTGACAGCAGCATGTGTGTAGCTGCTTTATGGTGACAGCAGCCTGTGTGTAGCTGCTTTATGGTGACAGCAGCCTGTGTGTAGCTGCTTTATGGTGACAGCAGCCTGTGTGTAGCTGCTTTATGGTGACAGCAGCCTGTGTGTGTGGAGGCAGAGCGGCTGGAGATAAATTGTCTTAATTTTTTTATTTTTTACCTTTATTTTACTATGCAAGTCAGTTAAGAACAAATTCTTATTTTCAATGACGGCCTAGGAACAGTGGGTTAACTGCCTGTTCAGGAGCAGAACGACAGATTTGTACCTTGTCAGCTCGGGGATTTGAACTTGCAACCTTCCGGTTATTAGTCCAACGCTCTAACCACTAGGCTACCCTGCCTAAGCCAAGATGACACAGGTGCTCCCTGTGTGAGGAAAGACTGTCATCTGCTGACTGGGGAGAGGTTCACTGATCCATCTACCAAAACAGAAACAGGGGTGGTGGATAGAGTTTATATGAACTAGAAGAACAGGGAAATGTAAAACACATATCCTGTATGTCCTGACAGTAGACATCTAGAACCAGGGTATATACAATGGGATCACAACAGCACTTAGGCATGTTGGGACAGGGGGATATTTGTTCCAATCATATAAGCTTGGATATCTTCCACCCACTCTGTCTGCACCAAGCAATCCGACCCCTACTGTACTTAGCTAGCTTCATCTATTTTGCAGTGAAATGCTGTATAAACTAGAGGTAGACCGATTAATCGACATGGCTGAATAATCCGGGATGATTTCATGTTTTCATAACAATCATAACAAACCACCTGTTATGCGAGTGCAGTAAGAAGCCAAGGTAAGTTGCTAGCTAGCATTAAACTTATCTTATAAAAAACAATCAATCTTAACATAATCACTAGTTAACTACACATAGTTGATGATATTACTAGGTTCACTAGCTTGTCCTGCATTGCATATAATCAATGCGGTGCATGTTAATTTATCATCGACCACTGCCTACTTTGCCAAACGGGTGATGATTTAACAAAAACACAATCGTTGCACAAATGTACCTAATCATAAACATCAATTCCTTTCTTAAAATCAATAAACAGAAGAATATATTTTTAAACGTGCATATTTAGTTAAAATAAATTCATGTTAGCAGGCAATATTAACTAGGGAAATTGTGTCACTTCTCTTGCGTTCATTGCACGCAGAGTCAGGGTATATGCAACAGTTTGGGCCGCCTGGCTTGTTGTGAACTAATTTGACAGAAATGTACATAATTAAGACATAACATTGAAGGTTGTACAATGTAACAGCAATATATATATATATATAAAATTGGCCGATTTAATCGGTATCGGCTTTTCTTGGTCCTCCAATAAATCGGTATCGGTGTTGAAAAACCATAATTGGTCGACCTCTAGTATAAACTAACCATAACACTAACTCTCTGCATGGAAAGGTTGCAGGAATGCTTTTGGTGTAATGCTAGAATCCCACTGTGTCCTCTCATCCATCAACAGTTACCATGCCCAAGAGGCCAGGGGCCTCGTTTAGAAACTTTGCGTATGCACAAAATATACCCCAAAACATATTTTCAGAAATGGCGCATGCAGATATTTAGTGTTAAATTTATGCAAAGTTGATAAATGAGGCCTCAGATCTTGTCATCCCACTTGAGAATTCTACTAACGTAGAGAATCCAATCTAAATGTAGCAGAATCCCCCTCCCCTGGACCAGGATCTAGAGAATCCCTCCTGGCTGATCCTTACAGGGAACGTGAAGGGGTGCTTTGGGGGTGCTTTGTCTACAGGGGTGCTTTGTCTACAGCTGCCAGCTTCACAGCTCTGGATGGTCACATTTGCTGTACCCCTGCTGATTATCCAGGGAACGTGTGCAAATAAATACTGGTAACTGTTTAATTATATTAAGACTTGGCAATAAGCCCCCACCTCCCACAGTCTCTTTCCCCACCTCCCCCAGTCTCTCTCCCCACCTCCCACAGTCTCTTTCCCCACCTCCCACAGTCTCTTTCCCCACCTCCCATAGTCTCTTTCCCCACCTCCCATAGTCTCTTTCCCCACCTCCCACAGTCTCTCTCCCCACCTCCCACAGTCTCTTTCCCCACCTCCCAGTCTCTTTCCCCACCTCCCAGTCTCTTTCCCCACCTCCCACAGTCTCTTTCCCCACCTCCCACAGTCTCTTTCCCCACCTCCCACAGTCTCTTTCCACCTCCCACAGTCTCTTTCCCCACCTCCCACAGTCTCTCTCCCCACCTCCCACAGTCTCTTTCCCCACCTCCCACAGTCTCTTTCCCCACCTCCCAGTCTCTTTCCCAGCCTCCCAGTCTCTTTCCCAGCCTCCCAGTCTCTTTCCCAGCCTCTCCCCCCGTCTCACACGAGTCTCTCCTCCACTCTCTCTCCCCACCTCCCACAGTCTCTTTCCCAGCCTCTCCCCCCAGTCTCTCTTCCACTATCTCTCCCCCAGTCTTCCCCCCAGTCTCTCCTCCACTCTCTCCACTCCAAACTCCCCCCAACCTCTCCCCCTGCAGTCTCTCCTCCACTCCCCCCGTCTCACACCAGTCTCTCCTCCACTCTCTCTCCCCCCATCTCCCCCCAGTCTTCCCCCCCAGTCTGTTTCCCCCCAGTTGTGCCTCACCTCTCTCCCCCCCAGTCTCCCACCCCCAGTCTTTGCCCCACCAGTCTCCACTTCAGTCCTGTCGATGTTAATGAGACTTTTCCTATAGTACACGATCTGCATCCTGTAGTCCACTATCAGGTTGAAAAGTGGGGGAATTGACCTTCAAGAAAGTGTGCTGATTTGCAGATGGTCATAGTTACACGACTACAGAGAGTCAGGACAGCCATCAAATAACCGAGAAAAAGAGACATTGAATGATTTGTGAATGAAATGTTGCTGCATGTTGAATCATTTAAAGCCAGGTCAGACTGACCCCCTAGGCTTGTGTTAGAGGGAATAGGAGACCCTCGCGAGGCCTTAATGCCGGTCTATGTTAGCATTTCAAGATGTGATGAAATCACTGTGCTCAGTGCTGCCTGGTCCCTATGGACATACAGTATCTGGACTAGAGTATGTGGGGACAGTTTGGGGAAGAGGGGGGGACACACACACACACACACACACGAGACTTACCATGTGGTAGTTGACTATTTCCTGGAGGCTCTCCCCACACTTCTCCAGGCACTCCTGCAAGGAAAACAAGACACAATAGCTTCAGAATATTGTATTACAGCATATTAACAAGATTAGAGACCGAGAGATCCAGTTCACTTTGCTAATGCTGCTATGCCAAGTCCAAGAGCCACAAAAAAATACAAGAGTGCAAATTTGGATTAATTTTATTTATGAAAGTAGCTAATTTACACACACAAATTGTCAAATTAAGTTTAAATTGGTCAATTTTACTGGTTGACACTAACATTTTTAGTAAAAAAGAGGATTGTTTTGTTATTGTACAACATTAAGAGAACAAAACTAAGGGAAACATCACTGGAGGCCAGGCTCTTTTATATTTGTACAAATAAGAGCAGCATTGATCCTCAGAATTAGACATAAGGGTAAACATATTGGGGAGCCAAGCACTAGCAGTCCTTAATGTTGGTGGACAATCAGCTCTTAGGGAGAAAGTACTGGAGACGCTGGTCTTGAAAGCCTGGCCAAGACGTACTGTAGTAAGTCCCCACTCCAGGCCTGATTCCTCCTCTGAGACTGACTAATCCATTAGTAGAGTATTCAGGTTTACACACAGACTTACTCAGGCATGCGGTCAGAGAGCAGGAAAGCACCAACCACTCCCAAGACTAAGCATTAAGTAGAGAGCCCATGACATTCAACCAAATGTTTTATAAACTCAGCAAAAAAAGAAACGGCCCTTTTTCAGGACCCTGTTTTTCAAAGATAATTTGTAAAAATCCAAATAACTTCACAGATCTTCATTGTAAAGGGTTTAAACACTGTTTCCCATGCCTGTTCAATGAACCATAAACAATTAATGAACATGCACCTGTGGAACGGTTGTTAAGACACTAACAGCTTACAGACAGTAGACAATTAAGGTCACAGTTATGAAAACTTAGGACACTAAAGAAGCCATTCTACTGTCTCTGGAAAAAACACCAAAAGAAAGATGCCCAGGGTCCCTGCTCATCTGCATGAACGTGCCTTAGGCATGCTGCAAGGAGGCATGAGGACTGCAGATGTGGCCAGGGCAATAAATTGCTATGTCCGTACTGTGATACGCCTAAGACGGCGCTACAGGGAGACAGGACGGACAGCTGATCGTCCTCGCAGTGGCAGACCACGTGTAACAACACCTGCACAGGATCGGTACATCCGAACATCACACCTGCAGGACAGGTACAGGATGGCAACAACAACTGAGTTACACCAGGAACGCACAATCCCTCCATCAGTGCTCAGACTGTCCACAATAGCCTGAGAGAGGCTGGACTGAGGGCTTGTAGGCCTGTTTTAAGGCAGGTCCTCATCAGACATCACCGGCAACAACATCGCCTATGGGCACAAACCCACCGTCGCTGGACCAGACAGGACTGGCAAAAAGTGCTCTTCACTGACGAGTCGCAGTTTTGTCTCACTGGGCGTGGCGATCGGAGGAGGACATCCTCCTCCCTCATGTGGTACCCTTCCTGCAGGCTCATCCTGACATGACCCTCCAGCATGACAATGCCACCAGCCATAATGCTCATTCTGTGCGTGATTTCCTACAAGACAGGAATGTCAGTGTTCTGCCATGGCCAGCGAAGAGCCTCAATCCCATTGAGCACGTCTGGGACCTGTTGGATCGGAGGGTGAGGGCTAGGGCCATTCCCCCCAGAAATGTCCGGGAACTTGCAGGTGCCTTGGTGGAAGAGCGGGGTAACATCTCACAGCAAGAACTGGTACATCGGGTGCAGTCCGTGAGGAGGAGATGCACTGTAGTAGTTAATGCAGCTGGTGGCCACACCAGATACTGACTGTCACTTTTGATTTTAACCCCCCCCTTTGTTACTGGGACACATTATTCCATTTCTGTAGTCACATGGCTGTGGAACTTGTTCAGTTTATGTCTCAGTTGTTGAATCTTGTTATGATCATACAAATATTTACACGTTACATTTTCGGAAAATAAACGCAGTTGACAGTGAGAGGACGTTTCTTTGTTTGCTGAGTTTAGTAGTATGTACATAGGGAGACAAGTTATGTGATGAGCCTTAAATATCCAGAAAACATAGATGTACCGGTATGTGTCGTATGTGATAGATATTCAGTCAGTGTGTACAATAACAAGGTTATGAGGCTGTAACCTAACCAATAGATGAGTGTTGAATAGACTTGAAATTGGACTTTATTCTGGATCCAACTGAACCTCACCGAGATCATCTCATCCTTCTTGCATTGTTGGGACAGGTCCCGGATTCCATTCACAAAGAGTTTGTTGGCACTGACATACGCCTTCCCTGCCTCGATCATCCCACTGCATAGCTTCACCAGCTAGGGGAGGAGAGAAGAGAGAGAGAAAGACAGAGAGAATGAGTGAGTGTGTGTGTGTGGGGGTAAGTAGAGGAAAGTAGGGTCTGTATACAGAACATCAAATTATATATCTCGCTACATACAAGTCG
This sequence comes from Oncorhynchus kisutch, assembly GCF_002021735.2. Classification (NCBI taxonomy): domain Eukaryota; kingdom Metazoa; phylum Chordata; class Actinopteri; order Salmoniformes; family Salmonidae; genus Oncorhynchus; species Oncorhynchus kisutch. The sequence continues at coordinate 71,704,421 of NC_034190.2, read as the reverse complement.
ATTCCATTCTTAAATACTGTGTACAGTAGAGGGACTTTCTCTGGCTTGGAAATGGACTGGTGAGATAAAAACCTTGAATGGGCCGTCCATGTGATTATATCACTGAGATGCTCTTGCATGCCATATTTTTCCCTTTCCACAGCAAATACCTGCATCATATTCCCACCTAACCCTTTTCTACATTTAAAAACATGCTCACCACACTTGGTGATTACGTCCTACGGTTGGCTGCATGTTGATTTTAGCCCCCTCCATGATCATACTGTATCACCCACGGTAATGTGTGGTGTGGTGGAGAACATTCTCACATGTTAACCTGTGACATAAGAATGCAACTAAACATGCATGTCATTACTGAGGGGGAAATGTGGTCCAGGACTGGGGAATTAAAACCAGAGTGTTTAACTGTGAAGACTTGTTGGTTTTAACCACAAAAATACATCTATCAACTGATGTATCTACTCTATGGTTTAGCATAGGACAGGATCTACTGTAACTGCCAAAATACTCTTCCAATCCACACACTGACGAATACACAGAAAGATCACAAGTCACATTACTACACTGAACAAAAATATAAACGCAACATGCAACAATTTCAAAGATTTACAGTTCATATGAGGAAATCAGTCAATTTACATAAATAAATTGGATTTGGATTTCACATGACTGGGAATACAGATATGCATTTGTTGGTCACAGATAGGGTAAAAAAAAAAGTCAGTATGTGGTATTGTCATATCCGTTTCACCTGTCCTTGTGCTTGTCGTCACCCATCTTCCCCATTATCCCCTGGGTATTTATTCCGGTGTTTTCTGTCTGTCTGTGCCAGTTCGTCTTGTTTGCCAAGTCAACCAGCGGTTTTCTCTCAGCTCCTGTTTTTTTCCCCCAGTCTCTCTTTTTCTCATCCTCCTGGTTTTGATCCTTGTCTGTCCTGACTCTGAGCCCACCTGCCTGACCACTCGGCCTGCCCCTGACCTCGAGCCTGCCTGCCGCCCTGTACCGTTTTGGACTCTGCCCTGGCTATGAACTCTTGCCTGTCCCCGACCTGCCTTTTGTCTATCCGTTGGATTCTAATATATAGCAGAGCTCAAACCATCTGCCTCCTGTGTCTGCGTCTGGGTCTCGCCTTATGTCGTTATAGGTATGGATCTGATCACGGTATCTCTGTGCATTCAAATTGCCATCGATAAAATGCAATTGTTTTCATTGTCCGTAGCTTATGCCTGCCCATACCATAACCCCACCGCCACCATGGGGCACTCTGTTCACAATGATGACATCAGCAAGCTGCTCGCCCACTTTTTTTATTTTTTTTATTTTACCTTTATTTATCTAGGCAAGTCAGTTAAGAACAAATTCTTATTTTCAATGACGGCCTAGGAACAGTGGGTTAACTGCCTGTTCAGGGACAGAACGACAGATTTGTACCTTGTCAGCTCGGGGATTTGAACTTGCAACCTTCCGGTTACTAGTCCAATGCTCTAACCACTAGGCTACCCTGCCGCCCCAGTGAGAGGCCACACGACGCCATACACGCCATCTGCCCGGTACAGTTGAAACCGGGAGTCATCCGTGAAGAGCACACTTCTCCAGCGTGCCAGTGGCCATCGAAGATGAGCATTTGCCAACTAAAGTCAATTATGATGCTGAACTGCTGTCAGGTCAAGACCCTGGTAGGATGTTGAGGATGCAGATGAGCTTCCCCAAGATGGTTTCTGACAGTTTGTGCAGAAACTATTGGGTTGTGCAAACCCACAGTTTCATCAGCTGTCCGGGTGGCTGGTCTCAGACGATCCCACAGGTAAAGAAGCCGGATGTGGAGGGCACGTGTCACGTGGTCTGAGATTGTGAGGCCGGTTGGACGTACTGCCAAATTCTCTAAAACGACATTAATTTCTTTACCAATGTTCAATTCTCTGGCAACGGCTATCACGCCCTGACCTGAGATATCTCTGTTTTCTTTATATTTTGGTTAGGTCAGGGTGTGACTAGAGTGGGTATGCTAGTTTTTGTATTGTCTAGGGTTTTTGTATTGTCTCGGGTTTTTGTATGTCTAGAGTTTTGTAGGTCTAAGGGTTTTTGTATATCTATTTTGGCCTGATATAGTTCCCAATCAGAGACAGCTGTTTATCGTTGTCTCTGATTGGGGATCACATTTAGGTAGCCATTTCCCTTTGGTGTTTGTGGGATCTTGTTCTATGTTTAGTTGCCTGTCTGCACTATTCGTATAGCTTCACGTTTCGTTTGTGCTTGTTTGTTTTGTTTTGCTGAGTTTCAGTTTTATTATAAACATGTGGAGCTCTACTCACGCTGCGCCTTGGTCTCATCTTTATAACGAACGTGACAGAAGATCCCACCACAAACGGACCAAGCAGCGTGGCCAGGAGGGGCCGACATCATGGACATGGGACGAGATTTTGGACGGTAAAAGATCCTGGACGTGGGAGGAAATCATGGCTGGAAAGGATTGCCTACCATGGAAGCAGGTGGAGAGAGCGCAGGAGGAACGACGACGATACGAGGGGACACGGCTAGCACAGAAGCCCGAGAGGCAGCTCCCCCCCAAAAAATTGTGGGGGGGCACACAGGGAGATTGGCTGAGTCAGGTTGGAGACCTGAGCCAACTCCTCGTGCTTACCGTGGGGAGCGTGTGACTGGTCAGACACCGTGTTACGCAGTGATGCGCACAATGTCTCCAGTTCGTATTCATAGATGGCATAGCAGTTCAGACGTCTTTTGTCCTCGTCTTGTCGTGTCCCGTATATATATATTTACAACTTTTTTCACGTAAATTTTTAAAATTTTCCATCAACTCATCTTCAAAACACTCTCCTGCAACCCGCCTCACCAATTTATATTTATAAAAAAGTATTATTTACCTCAAATCTATAATCCTCCAAGAAGCTAGCCAGAAACTCCAAGAAGCTAGCCATTATTATGTTTTCTTCTTGGGCCTCTATAACTATATCTATTGTTTTTATTTTTGTTGTTGTTGTGTGATTTGGATTAATCCCCTCTACCACACGGAACCCCACTAATCTACTGACGGAACATAAGAGGTGGCTAATAACAGACCTCCATCCTATGCTAGCTTGCTACCAATAGCCTGGCTAGCTGTCTAAATCGCTGTGACCCCCAACCAACCTCTCCACTCACCGGACCCTTTTGATCACTCGACTAAGCATGCCTCTCCTTAATGTCAATATGCCTTGTCCATTGCTGTTCTGGGTGGTGTTTATTGGCTTATTTCACTGTAGAGCCTCTAGTCCTGCTCACTATACCTTATCCAACCTATTAGTTCCACCACCCACACATGCAATGACATCTCCTGGTTTCAATGATGTTTCTAGAGACAATAACTCTCTCTTCCTCACTCAATACCTAGGTTTACCTCCACTGTATTCACATCCTACCATACCTTTGTCTGTACATTATACCTTGATGCTATTTTATCGCCCCCAGAAACCTCCTTTTACTCTCTGTTCCAGACGACCAATTCTTATTGCTTTTAGCCGCACCCTTATTCTACTCCTCCTATGTTCCTCTGGCGATGTAGAGGTGAATCCAGGCCCTGCAGTGCCTAACTCCACTCCTATTCCCCAGGCGCTCTCTTTTGACGACTTCTGTAACCGTAATAGCCTTGGTTTCATGCATGTTAACATTAGAAGAATTTTAATTCCAAACTACAACATTTTCAGACAAGATAGAACTGCCAAAGGGGGCGGTGTTGCAATCTACTGCAAAGATAGCCTGCAGAGTTCTGTCCTACTATCCAGGTCTGTACCCAAACAATTTGAACTTCTACTTCTACCACCTCTCTAAAAACAAGTCTCTCACCGTTGCCGCCTGTTATAGACCACCCTCTGCCCCCAGCTGTGCTCTGGACACCATATGTGAACTGATTGCCCCCATCTATCTTCAGAGCTCGTGCTGCTAGGCGACCTAAACTGGAACATGCTTAACACCCCAGCCATCCTACAATTTAAACTTGATGCCCTCAATCTCACACAAATTATCAATGAACCTACCAGGTACCTCCCCAAAGCCTTAAACACGGGCACCCTCATAGATATCATCCTAACCAACTTGCCCTCTAAATACACCTCTGCTGTCTTCAACCAAGATCTCAGCGATCACTGCCTCATTGCCTGCATCCGTAATGGGTCAGCGGTCAAACGACCTCCACTCATCACTGTAAAACGCTCCCTGAAACACTTCAGCGAGCAGGCCTTTCTAATCGACCTGGCCGGGGTATCCTGGAAGGATATTGATCTCATCCCGTCAGTAGAGGATGCCTGGATATTTTTTTTGAAATGCCTTCCTAACCATCTCAAATAAACATGCCCCATTCAAGAAATTTAGAACCAGGAACAGATATAGCCCTTGGTTCTCCCCAGACCTGACTGCCCTTAACCAACACAAAAACATCCTATGGCGTTCTGCAATTAGCATCGAACAGCCCCCGTGATATGCAGCTGTTCAGGGAAGCTATAAACCATTATACACAGGCAGTTAGAAAAGCCAAGGCTAGCTTTTTCAAGCAGAAATTTCCTTCCTGCAACACTAACTCAAAAAAGTTCTGGGACACTGTAAAGTCCATGGAGAATAAGAACACCTCCTCCCAGCTGCCCACTGCACTGAAGATAGGAAACACTGTCACCACTGATAAATCCACCATAATTGAGAATTTCAATAAGCATTTTTCTATGGCTGGCCATGCTTTCCACCTGGCTACTCCTACCCCGGTCAACAGCACTGCACCCCCAACAGCAACTTGCCCAAGCCTTCCCCATTTCTCCTTCTTCCAAATCCGTTCAGCTGATGTTCTGAAAGAGCTGCAAAATCTGGACCCCTACAAATCAGCCGGGCTAGACAATCTGGACCCTTTCTTTCTAAAATAATCTGCCGAAATTGTTGCCACCCCTATTACTAGCCTGTTCAACCCCTCTTTCGTGTCGTCTGAGATTCCCAAAGATTGGAAAGCAGCTGCGGTCATCCCCCTCTTCAAAGGGGGGGGACACTCTTGACCCAAACTGCTACAGACCTATATCTATCCTACCATGCCTTTCTAAGGTCTTCGAAAGCCAAGTCAACAAACAGATTACCGACCATTTCGAATCTCACCATACCTTCTCTGCTATGCAATCTGGTTTCAGAGCTGGTCATGGGTGCACCTCAGCCACGCTCAAGGTCCTAAACGATATCTTAACCGCCATCGATAAGAAACATTACTGTGCAGCCGTATTCATTGATCTGGCCAAGGCTTTCGACTCTGTCAATCACCACATCCTCATCGGCAGACTCGACAGCCTTGGTTTCTCAAATGATTGCCTCGCCTGTTTCACCAACTACTTCTCAGACAAGAGTTCAGTGTGTCAAATCAGAGGGTCTGCTGTCCGGACCTCTGGCAGTCTATGGGGGTGCCACAGGGTTCAATTCTTGGACCGACTCTTTTCTCTGTATACATCAATGAGGTCGCTCTTGCTGCTGGTGAGTCCCTGATCCACCTCTACGTAGACGACACCATTCTGTATACTTCTGGCCCTTCTTTGGACACTGTGTTAACTTCTTGCGTCGAGCCATCCAGGATCCGGGATCGTGAATACAGCCTCAAGCTCATTACCATAACGCAACGTTAACTATTCATGAAAATTGCAAATTAAATTAAATTAATATGCTAGCTCTCAAGCTTAGCCTTTTGTTAACAACACTGTCATCTCAGATTTTCAAAATATGCTTCTCAACCATAGCAAAACAAGCATTTGTGTAACAGTTAGCGCAGCTAGCGTAGCATTTAGCGTTAGCATCAGCAGGCAACATTTTCACAAGAACCAGAAAATCATTCAAATAAAATCATTTACCTTTGAAGAACTTCAGATGTTTTCAATGAGGAGACTCTCAGTTAGATAGCAAATGCTCAGTTTTTCCTGAGAGATTATTTGTTTAGGAGAAATCGCTCCGTTTGGTGCGTCACGTTTGGCTACCAAAAAAAAACGAAAAATCAGTCATCAAAACGCCGAACTTTTTTCAAAATGAACTCCATAATATCGACTGAAACATGGTAAACGTTGTTTAGAATCATGATGATATATCGTTCGTTGAATGATATATCGTTCGTTGAAAGCCTCCTCTCTCCTCTCAATCACTGGATGACTGCGTGCAGCTTGTAGATTACGCACCAATTTAGACAAAGGACACCGGGCGGACCCCTGGTAAATGTAGTCTCTTATGGTCAATCTTCCAATGATATGCCTACAAATACGTCACAATGCTGCAGACACCTTGGAGAAACGATAGAAAGGGCAGGCTCATTCCCGGCGCATTCACAGCCATATAAGGAGACAACGGAAAACAGTGCCTCAATAATTCTGCCCATTTCCTGGTTGAAGTTTCATCTTGGTTTCGCCTGTAGCATGAGTTCTGTGGCACTCACGGATAATATCTTTGCAGTTTTGGAAACGTTAGTGGTTTCTTTCCAAAGCTGCCAATTATATGCATAGTCGAGCATCTTTTCGTGACAAAATATTGCGCTTAAAACGGGCACGTTTTTTTAATCCATAAATTAAAAGAGCGCCCCCTATATCCAAGAAGTTAACAACCCTCCAGGCAAGCTTCAATGCCATACAACTCTCCTTCCGTGGCCTCCAATTGCTCTTAAATACAAGTAAAACTAAATGCTTGCTCTTCAACCAATCGCTACCTGCACCTACCCGCCTGTCCAACATCACTACTCTGGACGGCTCGGACTTAGAATACGTGGACAACTACAAATACTTAGGTGTCTGGTTAGACTGTAAACTCTCCTTCCAGACCCATATCAAACATCTCCAATCCAAAGTTAAATCTAGAATTGGCTTCCTATTTCGCAACAAAGCATCCTTCACTCATGCTGCCAAACATACCCTTGTAAAACTGACCATCCTACCAATCCTCGACTTTGGCGATGTCATTTACGAAATAGCCTCCAATACCCTACTCAACAAATTGGATGCAGTCTATCACAGTGCAATCCGTTTTGTCACCAAAGCCCCATATACTACCCACCATTGCGACCTGTACGCTCTCGTTGGCTGGCCCTCGCTTCATAATCGTCGCCAAACCCACTGGCTCCATGTCATCTACAAGACCCTGCTAGGTAAAGTCCCCTCAACTCTGTGTCGTTGTATCTGTCGAACTGCTTTGCTTTATCTTGGCCAGGTCGCAATTGTAAATGAGAACTTGTTCTCAACTTGCCTACCTGGTTAAATAAAGGTGAAATAAAAAAAATAAAAAAATAGCCCAGTGCGCTCTATTCCAGCTCCACACATTGGCCAGGCTAGAATGGGCATCCAGCCAGAACGGATGGTGCCGGCTCAGCGCTCCTGGTCTCCAGTACACCTCCTTGGACCAGGATATCCTGCGCCAGCTCTGCGTACTGTGTTTCCGGTGCATCTTCACAGCCCAGTGCGTCCTGTGCCAGCGCCTGCATTTGCAGGGCGAAAATAAACATCCAGCCAGGATGGGTTGTGCCAGCTCTACGCTCCAAACCTCCAGTGCGCCTCCACAGTCCAGTACGTCCTGTGCCTGCTCCCCGCACTCGCGTTGTTCGTGTCTTCAGCCCGGTGCCACCTGTACCGGTCCCACGCACCATGCCTCCTGTGCGCCACCACAGTCCAGAGGTCTGTAATTTTTATCATAGGTACACTTCAACTGTGAGAGACGGAATCTAAACCAAAAATCCAGAAAATCACATTGTATGATTTTTAAGTAATTAATTAGCATTTTATTGCATGACATAAGTATTTGATACATCAGAAAAGCATAACTTAATATTTGGTACAGAAACCTTTGTTTGTAATTACAGAGATCATAAGTTTCCTGTAGTTCTTGACCAGGTTTGCACACACTGCAGCAGGGATTTTGGCCCACTCCTCCATACAGACCTTCTCCAGATCCTTCAGGTTTCGGGGCTGTCGCTGGGCAATACGGACTTTCAGCTCCCTCCAAAGATTTTCTATTGGGTTCAGGTCTGGAGACTGGCTAGGCCACTCCAGGACCTTGAGATGCTTCTTACGGAGCCACTCCTGAGTTGCCCTGGCTGTGTGTTTCGGGTTGTTGTCATGCTGGAAGACCCAGCCTGACCCATCTTCAATGCTCTTACTGAGGGAAGGAGGTTGTTGGCCAAGATCTCGCGATACGTGGCCACATGTATGTCATGCAATAAAATACAACTGAATTACTTAAAAATCATATAATGTGATTTTCTGGATTTTTGTTTTAGATTCTGTCTCTCACAGTTGAAGTGGACCTATGATAAAAATTACAGACCTCTACATGCTTTGTAAGTAGGAAACACTGACAATTTTGCAGGTTTTCAAATACTTGTCACACTGTTTAACTGCTGACAACTGAACTTTTGACATGTAGCCTAATATATGGTTCACTACAATGTTTGTTGTTTCTTTCTACATTCGCAAGACATTGAATCAAGGCCAGCCTCTCTCACTCTCACCCTGCTCAAGATACTCTTCTCAAGAAAAGTGCCATTTCCTAACAGCTGCTAGCCAGATTCAATTCAGGGCTGGCCAACCAACCCTATCCTCTCATGTTAATCACTCAAAGCCCTGTAGAGTGGGAGTGAACTGGACATGGGCTGCCAGTGTTTTCTGTTGAGAGGAGAGTCCTACCTGTTTCCATACGGGAGGGAAAATAAAAGGTGGAAGAGACAGGACTAGTGGTTTGACAGTTGGGTTCATGTTGGTGTACAGTAATGCCCTTCTTCTGTGTATTGTGGCAGTACACTAGTGGTTTGACAGTCATGTTGGTGTACGGTAATGCCCTTTGTATTGTGATAGTACACTAGTGGTTTGGGCTTCTGGTGAGAGTTAACATTGTTGAGGCAAATTCAAACCCATATGAGTAACTTGGATATAACACTTGATATATGGTTCTCACGTATGTTTATTACTCAACAGTTAATACCAGAAGATGTAAGCTACAGTATGTATGAACTATATGCTAACCACCATATCATGACACCTGACGAGCCAAATAGCCTTTTACCCTCACATACTGTCAAACAGAAACATTCTGCACTTTTCACCGTCATTGCTCATTTGGAGCCCACTGCAGGATACCAACAGTGATGTTAGTGAAGCAGCAGACTAACCTCCCCGACACATAATTCAAGGTCAAACAGAACAGATGGACTCGTGACATCATGAGCAGTAACACAAAGCATCAGGCTCCCTCATTTAGAGAATTACCCAAAGCATCAGGCTCCCTCGTTTAGAGAATTACCCAAAGCATCAGGCTCCTTCATTAGAGAATAACCCAAAGCATCAAGCTCCCTCGTTAGAGGGTAACCCAGTGCTTTGAAAGCCAGTCTAATGCATTCTAATGCTGTCAGTCCTCTTCCCCTTTTCCCCCGCCCCGCGATGTCACATTTAGTCCACACAAACCTGAGCTATGCTTTCCTTTTTAGTTGAACCCAGTACTCAGTGGTTTAACAAAGACAAACTTACAACAAGCACACAATGTTATACTGATGGGTGAAAATGTACAATAGTAGGATTCTCCAACCTGTCTACTGGTCCTACTCAAATTGTCTAGATTGGAGGGCTGCATGCCACTTTGTTAATCAGTGTGTGTGTGTGTGTGTGTAAACTGGGCACTCTAGGCAGTAGTGTAGCAGGTTAAGAGGTTTTAGCTACTATCACCATCATCCTTTAATCCTACCATATACAGTCCTGTATGTCTCTAATCTCATTTCATTAACAGTGCAGTAGGAGATGGGATGTACTGTAAACTAATGCTGCAATGGATGTATCACATGCTTTCTATCAAAATAAAACCTATGAGCACTAGAAGCCAACAGTTAGCAGGACAACAGTGGTTTAGTTAAGCAATAAGGCACGAGGAAGTGTGGTATATGGCCATATATACCATTAGAACCTGAGGTGCCTTATTGCTATTATAAACTGGTTACCAACGTAATTAGAGTAGTTTTGTCATACCTGTGATACAGTCTGATATACCACGGCTGTCAACCAATCAGCATTCAGGGCTCGAACCAGCCAGTTTATAATATGGCTTATACTACAGGGATAATAGGAGATGTAGGATATCTGAAAAGGCTTCCTGTGGATTGCTAAAAAGATAAAGAGATATTAAAACAAATATTTCTTACCTTGTCTAGTTTAGCTTCAATCTCTACCACCTCCGTCTCCACTTCATCAATGTTTGCCCTGCAAGATAAAAAACAGGACTTCGTTAGTACAGTAACATTGTATGCATCATCATTTTTTCGCTATATACACACACACCACATATTTCCCATGTCCTTGGAAAGAGTGGGGGGGTTACATAAATCTTAGGCTGGCAGTGAGGTTCTTGGATCCGAACACAGACATGTTCAAGCCGAGACATACAGGCTGGTTTGGGAGTACTCTGGGGAGTGTTAACTGGCTAAATGAAAAAGAGATGCTGGCTGGGAACAATTGAACTCAGACATGAGAGTGACTGGATGTTCTGTAGAGCTGTCACACCCCAAAAACCCCTCATCTAGTCACCGCCACCACCACACCCTAGAGCATATGGGAACCTCTACCTCTGTCATGCTGTGAAGGAGTGCCCTATCCTAGCCACAGCCCACTCCTAGCCCACATGCTTCAGCTGTGGGTGTGCACTGGGGCAGCTTCCTCAGATGGCTTGGAGACCACATCACAGGGTGAGATGACTGATATAGGGAGGGATCGGGGAGGAGGGCTGTAATGTAATCATAACAGCTCAGTGAAACAGATCTACAGTATATCTGCTACTTTCTCACTGTCTGCCCTGTGGGACTGGGAAGGTTTTTACTTGACTGGAGTCAGTCAGTGTAAATCAGAAAACACATCATAGCCTCTTCTTCCCTCTTAGCTCTCTGTGTATGTATCTCCATATTAGCAGTGGGCAGCATTAAGTCCCTTCCACGTTTTCCATTAGAACAAGAGGAGATAGAGAGAGCACTGCAGCACTCTCTCTCTCTGTGATGAAAGTAACTGTGTCATATATCGGCCATGAGTCGCTGCCAGGCCTGCTCCATCTCTCTCCCTTTCTTCCCGTCTTTCTCTCTCCCTCTTCTCACCCCATCTTTTTTTCCCTATCCTCTCTCCCTCCTCCTCGTCTCCCCCCTCCTCCTTCTCCACCTAGATTAGGCCGGTTGGCTGACTCAGGCTACAGCATGTAAGTCTCAAGGCTCAGGGGGAAATACTGTAGGACGCCACGTGCTCTTGTCTTCCTCTCTGCTCCTACAGCCATGTGCTCTTGTCTGCCACGGTCTTCCTCTCTGCCCTCACAGCCAGAGTCTTTACTGTCACTACTGTATGCCCATTCAACTGGACCATGTATGAATCCTCCAAACAGGGAATATTGGAAGAAGTTAATGGATTCCAACCATATTGCCTAATCAATACCAAACAGTCCTTCCTAATCAATACCATATGTCTGTGTTTTTATAACCTACAGTAAACCAGTGTTTCCCAACTCCGGTCGTCAAGTACTCCCAAAAGTACACATTTTTGTTGCAACCCCGGACAAAAATATGTACTGTTGGGGGTACTGGCAGACCTGAGTAGGGGACGGATTCCCCTGTTAATGACCTAAACGGATTCCCCTGTTAATGACCTAAACGGATTCCCCTGTTAATGACCTAAACGGATTCCCCTGTTAATGACCTAAACGGATTCCCCTGTTAATGACCTAAACGGATTCCCCTGTTAATGACCTAAACGGATTCCCCTGTTAATGACCTAAACGGATTCCCCTGTTAATGACCTAAACAGATTCCCCTGCTAACTTCTTGATGCAGCCATCCCGTTACCGGGATCATTTTTGTCAACAATCCACCTGGCGTGTCAGATTTCAAAAAAGCTTTTCGGCGAAAGCATACCAAGCGTTTATGTAAGGACATCTCTCTCAGCAGACAAAACATTACAAACAGCTAGCAGCCAAGTAGATTGGTCACGAAAGTCAGAAAAGCAATACAATGAATCGCTTACTTTGATGATCTTCAGATGTTTGCACTCACGAGACGCCCAGTTACACAATAAATATTCCTTTTGTTCCATAAAGATTATTTTTATATTCAGAATACCTCCATTTGGTTGGCGCGTTATGTTCAGAAATCAACAGGCTCGAGCGGTCACGACCGGGCAGACGAAATTTCCAAATAGTATCCGTAAACTTCGTAGAAACATATCAAAATATCAGGTTGTTTTTACAATATATAATCGATAATATTTCAACCGGGACTGTAGCTTCTTCAATAGGAGAGAGAGAGAAAATGTCTGCTCCAAGCTGTTGCGCATGCAAAACGCTGCTGGCACCCAGCCATCCAATGACGCGATGTGATCTTTCTCGCTCATTTTTCAAAATAAAAGCCTGAATCTATGTCTAAAGACTGTTACACCATGGGGAAGCCATAGGAAAAGGAATCTGGTTGATATCCCTTTAAATGGAGCGAAGGCAGGCAATGGAACAGAGACTATTCAGGAAAAACAGCACTTCCGGGTTGGATTTTCCTCAGGTTTTCGCCTGCAATATCAGTTCTGTTATACTCACAGACAATATTTTGACAGTTTTGGAAACTTTAGAGTGTTTTCTATCCTAATCTGACAAGTATATGCATATTCTAGATACTAGGCCTGAGAAATAGGCAGTTTCATTTGGGTACGTTTTTCATCCAAACATCAAAATACTGCCCCCTACACTCAACAGGTTAATGACCTAAACTGATTCTCCTTCGAGACGTTTAGGCTTACTGACCGCACCCACCAGTAATCCTACTGCAAGTAACTGATGTCAGTTTTACATAGCCACGTTAATACATGATAACACCTGGGTCCCAGGCATCCTCAGCTCTGCTTTTGTGGAGCTATATTTTGCTCATGCCTCTGAGAGCATGACAGAGTTACTACCCTTGTAATGTCATGGTTCTTTTACTCTCCCATGTGTCTGCAATGCGTGATGCTTAAACGGTGACCCATAAAAAAAAAAAGCATTTGCAGTTTATTCTCTTATTCTTTCTGAAGTTTCTTAAAGACTTGTTCTTCTTGTGACTGAGCATATGTATGGTAAACACTCTTCCTAGTTCCTACAGTATGCCTTTTTCTAATCAATAATATTGTTATTAAATAACTATTGTTATTGGCAATAAAGGACAACAGTGAAGCATAGACAAACTAGGTTGGACAGGGCTTTAGTTCAAAAACGTCCTGTATCGCAGGTGCAGCGCATTTTCCCTCCTGTCCATAGCAGAGAACTAGAGTGGACCCCTGCAGGCAACACATCTCTCCTCTGCAGTAGCCTAGCAGAGCTAACATGGAGTGGACCCCTGCAGGCAACACATCTCTCCTCTGCAGTAGCCTAGCAGAGCTAACATGGAGTGGACCCCTGCAGGCAACACGTCTCTCCTCTGCAGTAGCCTAGCAGAGCTAACATGGAGTGGACCCCTGCAGGCAACACGTCTCTCCTCTGCAGTAGCCTAGCAGAGCTAACATGGAGTGGACCCCTGCAGCTGTTAGCCTTCCAGATGTGTCTCTTTTGTGGTCGGGCTGGCTTGAGGGACAGCTGCTTCCCCTGGCCCCCAGGCCCTTCACGCCCATCGCCCCGTCTCACTGCACATGACTTCCATAATGGATGCGCACAGTGTCCCTAGGCTCGTCACCATGGTAACCATCCCCGAAGTGGGCCGCAGCAGTCACACTTCAGGGAGTGTGTAGGTTATATGACACAACATGGTGTTCCAGCCTCGACCACTTCCTGTGCTGAGTAGCCTTTAATCAATGGACCACTGCTGTTAGTAACTAATCAATACACCTTTACTGCCACTCAATAACAATAAACATGTCTATAGTTCTCTCACTCACACCACCAGGAAGTGCTATGTCCACCACATTGATGTATATTACTCAACACAGTGTTAAAGGTGTGTACTGATGTCTAGTGAAATATGAATGGAATAGGGCTGTCCCCGGCTAAAAATAATATTGGTTGACTGAGAGTCATCTGTTCTTTCCATCAACCGAGTGGTCTAAATTTTTAAATGTGTACTTTTTCATATGTAGACACACACTATGTTTGAATAAAATCAACTATAATGTAGGCTACTGAGCTTGTCTGATGCTTTAAGCACTGAGATTAAAAATGAAGACACACAAATTACTAAAGAGGGAGCCAGAGATCAATATTTAAAATGTTATTTAACAAGTCAGTTAAGAACAAATTCTTATTTACGATGACGGCCTACCCCGGGCCGACGCTGGGACAATTGTGCGCCACCGTATGGGACTCCCAATCACGGCTGGATGTGATACAGCCTGCAATCAAACCAGGGACTGTAGTGACGCCTCTTGCACTGAGATGCAGTGCCTTAGACCGCTGTGCCACTCGGGAGCCCAACCAGAAGAAAAAAACATGTTCCTGAGCCTTCACCTCCCGTTGCTGCTGGCCTTCGCAGATTCTGCCGTTACACTCCTGAAGTTGCCAGGTAATACGCTACACCCTCGCTGATCTGCGTGCCAGTTAGGATTTAAGTCTTCATATCTCAAAATCAATGTCATGTGGCTAGTCAAAATTCTAAATGAAAATGATCCAAATCTGAAAGTAACTTTATTGCCATTATGTAAAAATAGCCTACATAAAGCCAACAAATAAAAACATTACAGACCACAGGTAGAAAATATCCCATGAATCCGATTGGCTACGCATGGCCTGATGGCAAGGAACTGGAAACATTCTATCAACTATTGTATTAACTTGGTCAAACTTACAATGTTGCATCAAATATTCTGTCCCTCAGAGTTTCCAGTGCCAGTGAGCTCAGCTGTAGGCAGTTTTTTCTCAAGGGATAAGAAGTAATCAGGTAGGTCTATTTTATGATTCCACCGGATCAGAGCATCACATTTTCCCCCCTTTCATGCTGAGTTATTATCGAAAAGTAGAGAGCTGGAAAGATTTTTCAAATATGCTACGTTGAGGAACTATTGTCATTCTCAATGAATGTAAAAACTCTGTAGTGATGGTGAGTTGAGACAATCAGAAATAGTATCAGATCACCAAATCAGATCACCAGATTGCAATGGATTAGTCCACTCAGACAGGCCTCTGCAATGGATTAGTCCACTCAGACAGGCCTCCACAATGGATTAGTCCACTCAGACAGGTCTCCGCAATGGATTAGTCCACTCAGACAGGCCTCCACAATGGATTAGTCCACTCAGACAGGCCTCCACAATGGATTAGTCCACTCAGACAGGCCTCCACAATGGATTAGTCCACTCAGACAGGCCTCCACAATGGATTAGTCCACTCAGACAGGCGTGAATCAGACAGGTGTCTCGTGTTCCAATTTTTTTTTTTTTATATATTTGCTACTGATTGACTAAAGAAATCTTGGTCGACCAACAGCCTATGGACCAAACAATCGACCATTCGACTAAAAGGGGTCAGCCCTAGAATGAAGTCACAACAGACATGAGTACAGCGCCAGCTAGTCACTAACATGTTTGGACATATGGATTGTTGTGCTGGAGGTAATCGCTTGGCCTAGCAGGAATATGGGAGTGTTTTTTTTACATGGAACATTCTAGATCTGGAGCACATATGAAGTTGGGCTGAGTAAGAGCTGCTGTTGGCATACTGGCTGAGGTGATGCCAAATAACCTCTTTTTCCTTATTTCTTTCATGGGCCACTTCTCATCCTAACTGAATTCACATGACATCTGCCCTGGAGAGAGTTGAGGTTGTTGGCAGGAGTTGTATTAGATGTATTTAGCCTATATATTTATTTAACTAGGCAAGTCAGTTAAGAACAAGTTCTTATTTACAGTGACGGCCTAGGAACAGTGGGTTAACTGCCTTGTTCAGGGGCAAAACTACAGATTTTTACCTTGTCAGCTCAGGGATTTGATCGAGCAACATTTTGGTTACTGGCCCAACACTCTAACCACAAGGCTACCTGCCACCCCAAAACACATATGCCTAAGCACACACCCATACACAGCCAAACTTCAAAATGTAGTCTTCAGCTCCATCGTTGTCATCAGTAAGCAGGCAGGGCCAGACTGACATGGACTTGATTGAGGAGAGGACTGACAGCTGACCCAGAGGCCCCTGAGAGTTGAGAGGGACGGGGCCAGCTTTGCCTGGTGGCCTGACCTGCCCTGTGTGAGTAATGAGCTGGTGGGCTGCAGAGGAGAGGAGAGAGACAGGACCAGGAACTGAGCTACTGACCCCTGAACACTGATTGAACCACAGAGACACAACCAGACCAATCGCCAGCTGAGATGCACCTACCGGTAGCCAAACACACCCAGCGTGGGACCAAATCAACCAGTGGACGATATCAAAACACCCCCAGACAGCCCAGCATACAAATGAGAGAGAACAGCTGCAAAACTGAACAGAGCATTAGCTTCAAGTGATCCTTTGTGATCACTGGACTGTTTGATATCAACCATGAGTGAGAACACTTTTATGCTGCCCACTGCCCAGTTTCTTTCATCTCAACTTCGATTAATGATTTATACAGTGGGCCCAGTAAGCCGTTCAATTACATTTTCCTTTGATATTTCTTAAAATTATCATTTAGATGGGGTAATATTAGGGTGACATTATCTGACGGGGGTGTCTACCGTCAGTCAGTAGGGAGGAGAGTGGTTTGAGGGGACAGAGGGGAGGAGCTGGGGGGGGGGAGGTCCCTGATCTGTCTGAGAGGGCCCTATTGTGACAAAGACACTTCCTGTCTGGGGTATGACAGCATTTAGATGGGGTAATATTAGGGTGACATTATCTGACGGGGGTGTCTACCGTCAGTCAGTAGGGAGGAGAGTGGTTTGAGGGGACAGAGGGGAGGAGCTGGGGGGGGGGGGAGGTCCCTGATCTGTCTGAGAGGGCCCTATTGTGACAAAGACACTTCCTGTCTGGGGTATGACAGCATTTAGTTGGTATACTGATTGCTTTAGTTCTCTAATTGAGGTCCTTGTGTATGGCCAGCAGCATACCACCCTGCATCCCACTGCCGGCTTGCTTCTGAAGCTAATCAGGGTTGGTCCAGGTTGGGAGACCAGATGCTGCTGGAAGTGGTGTTGGAGGGCCAGTAGGAGGCACTATTTCCTCTGGTCTAAAAACATATCGCAGTGATTGGGGGCACTACCCTTTGTAGGGTGCTGTCTTTTGGATGGGCTGTTTAACAGGTGTCCTGACTAAAGATCCCATGGCACTTATTGTAAAATTAGGGGTGTTAACCCCGGTGTCCTGGCTACATTCCCAAGCTGTCCCTCATACTGTCACCTAATCATCCCCAGCTTCCAATTGGCTCATTCCTGTCCCCTGTAACTATTCCCCAGGTTGTAGCTGTAAATGGGAATGTGTTCTCAGTCAATGTACCTGGTAAAATAAATGGGTGATTGGTCTCTGAGAAGATTGCCTGGACTCCCTTTGGCTCTGCTGAGCAGCAAGCTTGCCCTATAAGTTGCATCCAGGGTTATTCTTAGCTAGCTGCTTGGGTCACACTTATTAGGCTAGGGTTAGTAGATAGTTAGTTGAAATGTTACTGATAGTCCATCTGTAAATGCTCTATAGACTATCCAAATAAAGTGTTACTGTTGTTTGTCTCCTAATACCCCATGCCCTGCCAAGACCTCCTCTGCTTAGCCACTGTGTGATGCAGGGTCAGACAGGTGCCCACAGCTATGCCCTTCTAAAACAAATACATTAAAACCTATTTTCAGAGCAGACAAAATAGTGGCCTTCCCCCCAACACGTGCTTCTTCAGTGTGTGTTTTCAATCTTCCAAACCCCTCAAGTTGCGGAGCTCTCATTTCACTCTTGAAGCCTTATAACTCTGCACTGTTTTCTTTTCTGAGAGTGCTGTACTAGAATCCCACAGTAAAACATTGACTAGATGAGAGTGTACTGCTGCTGCTGCTCCATTTCCCTCAGACGTTCCTCAACAGACATCTGCACTAATGGCCTCATAGACCCGACACATCTACACAGAAATAATTACTCATTTATGCTTCGATTACACACCACTGGGAGACAGAGCATGCTACTGTCATCTGGTGCATTAATTCCCTTTCATGTAACACGTAGCCCAAGCCCTAACTGCAATTTTTAAATCACATGGCTGAGACGGCTTATGGTGTCTAAGAGGTCCGTCTCTCACACACACACACACACACACACACACACACACACACACACACCTTAGCCCACCAACTCATTGAGCAGTTTGAATGGGCTCCATAACACTAGTTCCTTCCTGGGGCTTAGCTGTCTGATTACACTGGCTGTCTAGTAGTTTTCAGGTTGGAAGCTAGACACACTGCTGAGTTGGTCAATTGCTTAGCAAAATGTAGTCTGGCCAATGGGGGACAGGTAATCAGAAAATGAAATCGAAAGCGAATAGCTAAATCGAGAAGGAAAAGTCTGCAACAAAATGGTGGTATAATTCCCATCCCCTTGGCTGAGAAAAGAGCATTAGGCCTCTGACAAAGTGTGACAGGATCAAGATAAAAGGATCAAGATAACAAAAGGATCAAGATAACAAAAGGATCTAATCTATTCCTTTACTTCCTGCCATGCTCACTGTGTTCCACCCAGGCAAAATGACAACCCTCAGCCAGTCCTCCCCAAGGCCTCTCAGAGAGAGAAGCTCTGAGTAAAGTGACGACAGCCTTTTCTGCTACCTGACCCTGCTCATCCTCAGCTATGAACACAGAACACACGCCAAATTCACCCCTCTACACTCAGCTATGAGACACAGAACACACACCAAATTCACCCCTCTACCCTCAGCTATGAACACAGAACACATGCCCCATACACCCCTCTACCCTCAGCTAAGAGACACAGAACACACGCTCCATTCACCCCTCTACCCTCAGATAAGAGACACCGAAGACACACTCCATTCACCCCTCTACCCTCAGTTATGAGATACAGAACACACGCCCCATTCACCCCTCTATCCTCAGCTATGAGACACAGAACACACGCCCCATTCACCCCTCTAACCTCAGCTGTGAGACACAGAACACAAGCCCCATTCACTCCTCTACCCTCAGCTATGAGACACAGAACACACGCCCCATTCACCCCTCTACCCTCAGCTATGAGATACAGAACAGACGCCCCATTCACCCCTCTATCCTCAGCTATGAGACACAGAACACACGCCCCATTCAGCTAAGAGACACAGAACACAAGCCCCATTCACTCCTCTACCCTCAGCTAAGAGTCACAAAATACACGCCCCATTCACCCCTCTACCCTCAGCTATGAGACACAGAACACATGCCCCATTCACCCCTCTACCCTCAGTTAAGAGACACAGAACACAAGCCCCATTCACCCCTCTACCCTCTGTTAAGAGACACAGAACACACGCCCCATTCACTCCTCTACCCTCAGCTATGAGACACAGAACACACGCCCCATTCACTCCTCTACCCTCAGCTAAGAGACACAGAACACACGGCCCATTCACCCCTCTATCCTCTGCTATGAGACACAGAACACACACCCCATTCACCCCTCTACCCTCAGTTAAGAGACACAGAACACACGCCCCATTCACCTCTCTACCCTCAGCTATGAGACACAAAACTCACGCCCCATTCTCCCCTCTACCCTCAGCTATGAGACACAGAACACACGCCCCATTCACCCCTCTATCCTCAGCTATGAGACACAGAAAACACGCCCCATTCACTCCTCTACCCTCAGCTAAGAGACACAGAACACACGGCCCATTCACCCCTCTATCCTCTGCTATGAGACACAGAACACACGCCCCATTCACCCCTCTACCCTCAGTTAAGAGACACAGAACACAAGCCCCATTCACCCCTCTACCCTCAGTTAAGAGACACAGAACACACGCCCCATTCACTCCTCTACCCTCAGCTATGAGACACAGAACACACGCCCCATTCACCCCTCTATCCTCAGCTATGAGACACAGAACACACGCCCCATTCACTCCTCTACCCTCAGCTAAGAGACACAGAACACACGGCCCGGCCCATTCACCCCTCTATCCTCTGCTATGAGACACAGAACACACGCCCCATTCACCCCTCTACCCTCAGTTAAGAGACACAGAACACACGCCCCATTCACCCCTCTATCCTCAGCTATGAGACACAGAACACACGCCCCATTCACCCCTCTATCCTCAGCTAAGAGACACAGAACACACAGCCCATTCACCCCTCTATCCTCTGCTATGAGACACAGAACACACGCCCCATTCACCCCTCTACCCTCAGTTAAGAGACACAGAACACAAGCCCCATTCACCCCTCTACCCTCAGTTATGAGATACAGAACACACGCCCCATTCACCCCTCTATCCTCAGCTATGAGACACAGAACACACGCCCCATTCACCCCTCTAACCTCAGCTGTGAGACACAGAACACAAGCCCCATTCACTCCTCTACCCTCAGCTATGAGACACAGAACACACGCCCCATTCACCCCTCTACCCTCAGCTATGAGATACAGAACAGACGCCCCATTCACCCCTCTATCCTCAGCTATGAGACACAGAACACACGCCCCATTCAGCTAAGAGACACAGAACACAAGCCCCATTCACTCCTCTACCCTCAGCTATGAGACACAGAACACACGCCCCATTCACCCCTCTACCCTCAGCTATGAGACACAGAACACATGCCCCATTCACCCCTCTACCCTCAGTTAAGAGACACAGAACACAAGCCCCATTCACCCCTCTACCCTCTGTTAAGAGACACAGAACACACGCCCCATTCACTCCTCTACCCTCAGCTATGAGACACAGAACACACGCCCCATTCACCCCTCTATCCTCAGCTATGAGACACAGAACACACGCCCCATTCACTCCTCTACCCTCAGCTAAGAGACACAGAACACACGGCCCATTCACCCCTCTATCCTCTGCTATGAGACACAGAACACACACCCCATTCACCCCTCTACCCTCAGTTAAGAGACACAGAACACACGCCCCATTCACCTCTCTACCCTCAGCTATGAGACACAAAACTCACGCCCCATTCTCCCCTCTACCCTCAGCTATGAGACACAGAACACACGCCCCATTCACCCCTCTATCCTCAGCTATGAGACACAGAAAACACGCCCCATTCACTCCTCTACCCTCAGCTAAGAGACACAGAACACACGGCCCATTCACCCCTCTATCCTCTGCTATGAGACACAGAACACACGCCCCATTCACCCCTCTACCCTCAGTTAAGAGACACAGAACACAAGCCCCATTCACCCCTCTACCCTCAGTTAAGAGACACAGAACACACGCCCCATTCACTCCTCTACCCTCAGCTATGAGACACAGAACACACGCCCCATTCACCCCTCTATCCTCAGCTATGAGACACAGAACACACGCCCCATTCACTCCTCTACCCTCAGCTAAGAGACACAGAACACACGGCCCGGCCCATTCACCCCTCTATCCTCTGCTATGAGACACAGAACACACGCCCCATTCACCCCTCTACCCTCAGTTAAGAGACACAGAACACACGCCCCATTCACCCCTCTATCCTCAGCTATGAGACACAGAACACACGCCCCATTCACCCCTCTATCCTCAGCTAAGAGACACAGAACACACAGCCCATTCACCCCTCTATCCTCTGCTATGAGACACAGAACACACGCCCCATTCACCCCTCTACCCTCAGTTAAGAGACACAGAACACAAGCCCCATTCACCCCTCTACCCTCAGTTAAGAGACACAGAACACACGCCCCATTCACCCCTCTACCCTCAGCTATGAGACACAAAACACACGCCCCATTCTCCCCTCTACCCTCAGCTATGAGACACAGAACACACGCCCCATTCACCCCTCTATCCTCAGCTATGAGACACAGAACACACGCCCCATTCACTCTTCTACCCTCAGCTAAGAGACACAGAACACACGGCCCATTCACCCCTCTACCCTCAGCTATGAGACACAAAACACACGCCCCATTCACCCCTCTACCCTCAGCTGAGACACAGAACACACGCCCCATTCACCCCTCTACCCTCAGCTATGAGACACAGAATGTTGAAACCCTACAAGAGTATCAACTATCTGTTTAAAACCCAATACAACCCTGCAATAAAACCCAATACAACCCTGCAATAAAACCCAATACAACCCTGCAATAAAACCCAATACAGCACTGCAATAAAACCCAATACAGCACTGCAATAAAACCCAATACAGCACTGCAATAAAACCCAATACAACCCTGCAATAAAACCCAATACAACCCTGCAATAAAACCCAATACAGCACTGCAATAAAACCCAATACAGCACTGCAATAAAACCCAATACAGCACTGCAATAAAACCCAATACAGCACTGCAATAAAACCCAATACAGCACTGCAATAAAACCCAATACAGCACTGCAATAAAACCCAATACAGCACTGCAATAAAACCCAATAAAACCCTGCAATAAAACCCAATACAACCTTGCAATAAAACCCAATAAAACCCTGCAATAAAACCCAATAAAACCCTGCAATAAAACCCAATACAACACTGCAATAAAACCCAATACAACACTGCAATAAAACCCAATACAACACTGCAATAAAACCCAATACAACACTGCAATAAAACCCAATACAACACTGCAATAAAACCCAATACAACACTGCAATAAAACATGTTTGGATCTCTTGGTCAGACTGCATCATATGAGAGCAGATTCCATAAGACTGAGAAATGACGCTCAGTTTGAGTCCACACAAACAATATACTCCGTCCCACATTCTACAATTGGAACGGAGTCGGTGGATTAATCGATTGGCCGGGAGACAAATCAAATCAAATCAAATTTATTTATATAGCCCTTCGTACATCAGCTGATATCTCAAAGTGCTGTACAGAAACCCAGCCTAAAACCCCAAACAGCAAGCAATGCAGGTGGAGAAGCACGGTGGCTAGGAAAAACTCCCTAGAAAGGCCAATACCTAGGAAGAAACCTAGAGAGGAACCAGGCTATGTGGGGTGGCCAGTCCTCTTCTGGCTGTGCCGGGTGGAGATTATAACAGAACATGGTCAAGATGTTCAATGTTCATAAATGACCAGCATGGTCGAATAATAATAAGGCAGAACAGTTGAAACTAGAGCAGCAGCACAGTCAGGTGGAAGTTGAAACTGGAGCAGCAGCATGGCCAGGTAGACTGGGGACAGCAAGGAGTCATCATGTCAGGTAGTCCTGGGGCATGGTCCTAGGGCTCAGGTCAGTTGAAACTGGAACAGCAGCATGGCCAGGTGGACTGGGGACAGCAAGGAGTCATCATGTCAGGTAGTCCTGGGGCATGGTCCTAGGGCTCAGGTCCTCCGAGAGAGAGAAAGAAAGAGAGAAGGAGAGAATTAGAGAACGCACACTTAGATTCACACAGGACACCGAATAGGACAGGAGAAGTACTCCAGATATAACAAACTGACCCCAGCCCCCCGACACATAAACTACTGCAGCATAAATACTGGAGGCTGAGACAGGAGGGGTCAGGAGACACTGTGGCCCCATCCGAGGACACCCCCGGACAGGGCCAAACAGGAAGGATATAACCCCACCCACTTTGCCAAAGCACAGCCCCCACACCACTAGAGGGACAAGCAGCACAGCCATCCTCTACCAACAGCGTCTGATCTCCCTGTCTTCCACTGCAGAGGGAAGAGAGGACACTAGGCCAGGCATGCCACCAAAGTTGCCATGCCCAATCTGCAATCAATGGCCAGTGTGCCTAGCTAGCACAGATGCCTGGGCAGGATTTGGCAGTTGGCACACCTATCGAGACTGACAGATTAGAGCCAGCAAGCAGTCTACCAAACCTGAATGTTAAGTGTGAAAACAACACAGCATGTGTTGTATTTCCCCCACACAGACTCCCCATAGCCATGCACTGGGATGTGTAGCTTATTTGCATGAAGAGACCAGCTGAGCTCACTTTGGCCTGACAGAGAAGCTCTAAACAGTGATATCTCATCTCTGGAACTGGAATTAGAAGTGGTCTGGTTGGCTAAGGACAAGTCCTTTCCTCAACCTCCCTAATCCAGAATGTTGTCTGGATTGAGATGGACGGCTGGAGGAAAGAGGATGAGGAGTGTAGAGAGGGGGGTTTGTTTTCTTAGCTCTTATGTTTCCTCGCCTGACTGCACACTGACCTCTCCTAAATCAACAGGGGTTTACTGTAGATATCATGGCTACCACTCCACTGGGCAGAACGCTGGCTGGCCTGAGTCTGACTGAGACAACCAACCCTCCTTCCTGCCGAGGATGAACTTCTGACCGTGTTCCTTCTGCACCTTCTCCTCTCCCATCACTGCTACGCACCTGGCATCAGCCCAGCGTTACCTCTCCCATACCCATGTAGCCTGGCATCAGCCCAGCGTTACCTCTCCCATACCCATGTAGCCTGGCATCAGCCCAGCGTTACCTCTCCCATACCCATGTAGCCTGGCATCAGCCCAGCGTTACCTCTCCCATACCCATGTAGCCTGGCATCAGCCCAGCGTTACCTCTCCCATACCCATGTAGCCTGGCATCAGCCCAGCGTTACCTCTCCCATACCCATGTAGCCTGGCATCAGCCCAGCGTTACCTCTCCCATACCCATGTAGCCTGGAATCAGCCCAGCGTTACCTCTCCCATACCCATGTAGCCTGGCATCAGCCCAGCGTTACCTCTCCCATACCCATGTAGCCTGGCATCAGCCCAGCGTTACCTCTCCCATACCCATGTAGCCTGGCATCAGCCCAGCGTTACCTCTCCCATACCCATGTAGCCTGGCATCAGCCCAGCGTTACCTCTCCCATACCCATGTAGCCTGGCATCAGCCCAGCGTTACCTCTCCCATACCCATGTAGCCTGGCATCAGCCCAGCGTTACCTCTCCCATACCCATGTAGCCTGGCATCAGCCCAGCGTTACCTCTCGGCCTGCCGGTTATGATACAGCCGGCCCAGGGTGTCTGTAGTGAACCTCAAGCACTGAGATACGCCACTCAGGAGCCCTGGCTGACAAAAAGAAAATAAACTGCATTTGACACTGTTCACACTGGCAAAAGCAATAGTCTGATATTATTGAGTGAAATTTAAAGGGTGACAGAGAGGACACAGGGTATAGGATTTAGCACTGTCCTGTCAGGACTTAGCACTGTCCTGTCAGGACTTAGCACTGTCCTGTCAGGACTTAGCACTGTCCTGTCAGGACTTAGCACTGTCCTGTCAGGACTTAGCACTGTCCTGTCAGGACTTAGCACTGTCCTGTCAGGACTTAGCACTGTCCTGTCAGGACTTAGCACTGTCCTGTCAGGACTAGGTCCTGTCAGGACTTAGCACTGTCCTGTCAGGACTTAGCACTGTCCTGTCAGGACTTAGCACTGTCCTGTAAGGATTTAGCACTGTCCTGTAAGGATTTAGCACTGTCCTGTAAGGATTTAGCACGGCCCTATAAGGATTTAGCACCTGTTGGATAAGAAACTGTGAATCTGTTGGAACCACCTCATGTTTCCCCCCTTTTTTAGACCATAACAAGGTTCTCCGGATGCCATTAGCCAGAAAACTGTTATACAGTAACACATGGAACTCTGCAGCACCACATGGAACCCTAGGTATCTTGCTGAGCCTTGAATAACATGTGGCGTGCACATACTTTCTGTTCTTCCCTGGGAGAAAGAGAGACGTTAACTCTGGCAGCGATCAACAACAACCAACATTTCACAGGCAGCCAGGCAGTCCCAGTCCCAGAGCTGGAGCTGAGGAGATATTTTTCATTTAATCTGACCACATGCATCCCATCTTCACAATATGCCCATAGAGAGAATGGAGACTTCAGCTGAGACATTCAAACCAAATAAGCCACCTCTGGCCCATGAGAATGTTGTTCTGTTCCTAGCCTTACTGCCATACTGCTGCCTGGTCATTGTTCATATATATGAAAATCTAAGAACAGTGACATTTAGCCTTTAGCCAAACCTTCAATTTAAAAAACAACTACAAGCGTTGAGTTCAGCTTTGAACCAGCGTGTAGGATGGCTATGCTGTTTGCATCAACAGTAAATTCTCAATGCAGAGAGGTCTTTAAATCAATAATCTAAGCACCCAGAGCTAATTCAAGACTACCAAATCAACCCAGTGACTTCTGCTTGGCATGGGGATGTACTTCAGAAAATACAGTGACAGGAGACTCCTCATTAACTCTCCAGGCTCCTGATTGCCCTTTTCACGCAGTCCATTACCCTGTGAAGCATCTGTGTCTGAGGTCTTGACATGGCTATCACTGGAGGAATGTTCTACCTCCAACCTCCCAGCAACACTTTCGTACCTGAGGGTAAAAGCTGCTATCGAAGCACCTCCGAGCTAAAACGTTTCACTCAGTCTGAAAGCGGCGGTGACAGACTGCATTCCTGTGTCAGAAGTTGCACATCTAAAATGGCAACTTCTTTTCAGCTAGGAAATGTAAGCAACTAACATATTATCAATGCACAACGCAAGTTATCAATTAGCATGAATCGATAACAATAACTATCAATGACACACCAATCAATGAACTCCTACATTAATATGGAGAAACTACAGCTAATAAATCCCTGGCACTTAATTGTGTAATTAGTCACAGTGTCACCGTTGCTGTGACCCGGGTGTGAACCTGAGAGGGTGTCCTGACCCCAGGGGAGAGAGCAGCTGCCCCTGGCCTGCCTGATCACACGGAGGGCTCAGATTACACAAATCTTCATGAGATGGATTGGCTAGGTGACTGAGGCTAGGCTGCCAAAGACCACAGAGCCATCCTGTATGTCTCCACACACCCACTGAGCATGTCCGAGAGACAGAGCACTGTTGTTATGAGCGGCAACAGTGCAGGGAGGCTACAGTTCCCTCTCTATTCAGAATGTCCGTCTTGACGTCCTGGTCCAGCACATGACCACCGAGACTGCAGACACAAGCCTTTGTTCAGAGAGGGAACATAATCACAATTTTTATGAAGATTCATTGTAGTACATCAAATGAAAGCACTAAATTGTCAATGATATCATAAAACTCCATCTTGTCAAAGTATGTCAAAGAAATAGGAAGAGAGTCAGAAAAAAAGGCTGATCCTTTTCACTGACATCAAAAGATTGAGCTTGAGCTTTACACAGGGGCTCTTTACACAGGGGCTCTTTACACAGGGGCTCTTTACACAGGGGCTCTTTACACAGGGGCTCTTTACACAGGGGCTCTTTACACAGGGGCTCTTTACACAGGGGCTCTTTACACCAAGGCTACTGCTTTTTCTGACATTGTCAAGTCATTCGTTCCCCTATTAGAGATTTTGTGATGCCTGAATAATGTAAGTAACATCATGGCTAACTTTAACCTAGCTGAGGGCACTGTAAGCCATACAAATAGGCAAAACATCTGGATCATCTAATTTTAGCAACCGTTCAGACAGAGAAAATGTCTGACAGACAGATTTATGGGTCAAATGACCTGTGCAGTTACAGCAGTAACACAGTACCAAGCATTAACATTGAATGATTGATGCAGTGCTACAATAATCTGTCAAACACTATAATTATACTGAAATATCATTTAAAATCTCAACCGAAATGTCCCATGCCTGACCTCCATTTTTTTATGAAAATGCTCTTATGAAAAGACAACGTTTTGTTCTCTTATCCAAGCTGAATCTCTGAGAATGTGCTTTCCGTGTCAGCCTTTTCTGCTAATATTTCAAAGCTGTAACTTGGGGACAGCTTTCAAGCAGATGTCTGTATAATACTGCTTTCATTCGGCACTTGGGAGAAAATACACGAAAATCCTTCTTGCCAGAAATCCATTCTGACCCACAAAACCTCCAGCCTTTTCAAGTCTTTACTCATTACGAAACGCCACATCTCTTCCTCCACTCTACACTGGTAATTGTTATTGTTCCTTTTAATGGCATCTTTTCTGAGACTGAACTGTTTGGATAACCTAATAGGCAGCCATTCTTCCCTCGTCCCTGAGGGATTTGGCTGTTAACACTGAGGTGTCAATCTCAGTGAGAGAACTAAACACTGGGGAGTGCTTGGCGGGGAGGACAGCACCAAAGCACCAGGGCTTATCTGGGAATCTGCTGGGATTTGAGGCCGTGTGGCTGGAGGGCGTCTGCGATGATAAGCCTTTGGCTAAGGCCTCAGGAGGGCAGGAGAAGGCCAGAGGAGGTGTTGAGGACATAGAAATAGAATCACTAGAAAGGGAAAACCCCTCAGACCAAGGAAATTACACTGCAACTTCCCTTTCAGTGTTTTCTCTAGGATGTTGTTCAACAGCGGTAGCGGGTGGGGAGAATTATAAGATAGCCAGCTACCCTGGAGGTTCCTCGGATGATCTGATGTTGTAATGTGTCACTCTGATCTTAAAAGTGTCTCTGCTTTTTTGTGTGTGTGTGGGGTGGGGGGGTGGGGGGGGTGGGGGGGGGTGGCAGCAAGATTGAATACAGAGGAAACCCTGCCTTGACAATATATTGTATGCTTGACCTCCCCAGCTACCACTTGAGCTTGTCCACGTACAGCAACACATATGAAATTGTACGGTGACACTGTGGTCTTCTTCCTGTAGAGTAACTGACAGATCAGATCTGCATGGATTAAGCTAATGTTTGTAAATCACAACAACCCTAATTTCTCTAACATGCTCTCGCCAGCCACCTGTCCAGTCCGTCCCCTGCCCCCTCCACTGGACACCAGGCCTCTGGAGATTTAAGGGATTATCGGCCAATAACTGATGACATACACTCAAGCATGCATAATGGATCCACTTACTATAATGCTTTGGGGGAAATATGGCATGCTTACTTATTGATTCATAAGCCTGCCTGATTGATTCTGGTGGTGGTTCCAAGGGCTAGCCTGGTTAGGCTTACCCTGGTTCCAGATCTGTTTGTGCGGTCTTGACAACTCCTATGGTCATGCATTTTCACAATGTTTTGTGTGACAAATGACCCTGATAGTTGACCAAACACAGATCTGGGACCAGGCTAGTTAAGTGTTTCTCACTCACTCTCCTGAACATCCTGTCAACAATATCTTTCCTTGGTAGTTGGAGTGGAACAGAACACAGCACCCCTCAAACAATGAATGGGAACAGTCAGTGTGCACCAAGAGTTCATAGTTCTATCCCCATGACCTTGGTATTGTGTGAAAGCGGTGGTGAAGTCATGTTCGAAATCCCACAGGGGATGGTGGTGGTGCTGACTATGGGAGACTGTGTCCATCCTGTTGACACTCACTATCTAACATTACAGGATATTACATGGTGTGAGGAAATGGAAATGGTTTTCCAAATGGCTCCTTATTACAGACTTAATACAGTGTGACTCATCAGGAAACAGCCTGTAACTGAATCATGAAAACATGTCATATTCTCATCTCAACAAGAACACAGTCCAATATCTTCCCATACATCTCAGCCAATGGCAAGACTGCTCAACGACTCCATATTATCAGGATTGTGTCAGGATTTTCGTTTGGAAAATGTGTTGCCGAACATTTGAGAAATTTACCGAACCCAGAATGACAGAAATCACATTTAGATTATGTTCATTCATATTAACAGAACATGCAAGTCGAGGATGCAATGATGTGCTGTCCTTCTTACTGAATTCTGATGCTGACTTTGAAGATGTTATAATAACTGCCTAAATGTACTTTTCCTCAGCCAACAAGATGAGTAACAAACAGCAAACTTACTAGCCTGTCAATCTACGATCCCCCATAAAAGAAAAGTTTACCTATTATATAGGTCAGCTTGTCGAGAAAGAAATAGCCTATTCCAGACTCGGGGACAGTTGTGGGACAATAGATCCCAAATTCATACAACCAGTAGACCTAGGCTACATACCTTTTCACTGATGCAACAGATTTATTGTTTATTTAACGTTTATCTTAAAATGTTGATAAACTATTCACATTCTTCACATTATAAGCGCAGCATTGCACACAAGGCAGTAGGCTACACGCGAATGTTCTTTCCATAATGCAATTAGCCAAAAAGCACCATTGTCAAAAGGACACTGCAGATGCGAGCAGTTTCATGAAAATATCTGTTAGAAATTTAGAAAGAAGGGAGATCTAATATGCAACTAGTAGCATGCGTTGCTAATATGACTTTGATTGTGATTTTGGCTACTGAAAAATGAAAGTTGATATAAAATAATTGCCTCCACAGATATAGTCTGATTTTGGCTAGGCTACAAAGTGGTGTGTGACGCACTGATGAAGACTGCCTTCTGTTGCCTATGTGTGCTGTTTGAGATGCTGCAGTAGCAGCTCTTGCGCTGTCTGACAGATGTTCCGCTCAAAGGCTCTGTATCTACGACGTACGAGTGTGATAAATAAGATACGTAACGAATACACACGCGCCAATTTAATTTCACTGAATTATTCAAATTAACTAATAGACCGATAAGCAAGTCCAGTCAAACATATTTCCATGGACTGGTATTTCCATCAATGAATAGGCTAAAAAGCTTTTTTCGCAATGGGATCTTTTCTTCTCCTGGACAATTGGCCAGAGCCAATTGTATTTATCAGCTTTTCATTATTATTTTTTTTAAACCTGGTGTGTGTATTGTCCGATTAGCAGGAGAAACACAGGAGATGGAAATATCACTGCAATTTACATTTTAAAGAAAGAATACTTCCATTGCCCTGACATAACCTCCAACACCGACTGATAAGGGATCCATAAATCTAATCTCATTATGCTGAACCCTTACTGTATAATCAATGAAACCGAGGTCCTTATAATTGGCTATCATTATATGAGTCAGCTGCTGGTTGGGTAATAAGCTATGCTTTATGCAGCTAGTCCTGCTAACCCCACTCCCTAGTCACTGTTGGGTTCATGCAATTAGGTCACAGCCCACAGACCCTTCAGACAGGGAGCAGAGCTCAGCAACAAAGGCTGTCATGTAGAGGAAATGGGAAAGGTTAACCCTTTCAGCACATCGCTTTGTGTCATTACACACATGGGCCATTAAGAAGCCTCTCTCAGCATGTAGACCTAGTAGTTGCAAAGTATTTCCTCAGCTATCAAAAAGCACTAAAATATGCGTGTTACAGTACAGTATGGTTAGTCTCACTGTGGTAGACAACCCACAGTTTTTTTTCTTGTTTCAGAATGAGGCAGGATTTTTTTCTGGAGAAATCTAGAACGGATGGAGACGTGCATACAAGACAATGTCTCACACACACGTCACACTGTTATTGGAAGTACAACTACGAGGGTGGGATGTTGATCAACCACAGAGGAGGGAAAGGAAAAAGGAAAGCTAAGGGCCAGGATATGTCTCGGCTGGTGGAGCAGGTTTATATTAACACAGGGTGGTCCTACATGACTCCAACGAGCAAAAATGTCAATGAAAGATATGGGGGAGAGAGTAGAGAGCACACGCACACACGAGTGACGAGCCAGGCAGAGAGCCGGAGAGTGAGAAGCAAAAATGTTGGCTTTGAGAAAGGGCCCTAGACAATGTTCCACTGTGGAGAGGGAGACAATGAGACCCACAGACACAAGCTCTCTCTCTTTCTGGGTGAATGGTCTGGGGGAACTACAGATCTGTCCGGTCTGTCTGGTACAGTATCTGAGCTGATCCTATATCCTGGCATTTCAGTGAAAACATTTCAGTAAAATTCTGACATTTCAGTGAAACGACAGGATTTACCCCAGTGACTGATATCCCTTACTAAACACCCACCATGATGTTCAGTCAATGCTGACTGCGGAGGCTGAAGCGGAGTTGGCCTGGGACTGGAAATCTTCCCAGCATTTTTGTGGGCTAAACTTGCAGCTTGGCTCGCACTAGAAAGACATACCAAACGTGTGAAGCATTCAGCTCTTTCCTGTCTTATAAGTTGGAGATGTGGCTCGCATAGACAAAAAAGACTGGACTTCTGGGCTTCAGAGAGCTGTCCTTACAAAGAGCCATCCATTATTATAGTAGATTATTATTGCCCATTTCTACCTGAATGGAAATTAAGATTTTTACATGACAGTTTTCAAGGGACATGCTTGAAATACAAGATTGGGAAACAATAACAGCAAAATTCCACAATAACCCTATAAGATCCCCATTTATGCATACGCAGACCTAACAATAGTAGGACTAACAAAATGTGTTTATTTGTTTATTAGGCTACTGTGTGGTCTACAATACATACTTTAGTAAACATGGGAAAGTGCCTAATTCTTTACATAAGGGAGAGCAGGCCATGTCTGTATTACAGAATGCAGGGCACGCGGGAGACCGGTGTTATTTCATAGTTGTGATGTCTTCACTATTATTCTACAAAAAATAAAGACAAATCCTGGAATGGATAGGTGTGTCCAAACTTGACTGGTACTTGCTTAATTAATTTGATTGATAGTATGGTGTTTCTATTCCATGAAAAATGAAAAACCATCTGTGTTTCCTCTAGGATGTAACAGAAAATATGGCGCTGTACAACGCAATGCTCATAAATTCAGAGCGTTGTCAGTTTGTAAATTCAGACCGTTTCGCTCTCGGAGTGCACACTGGATGTTTGGGCCGAAGAGTAGGGTTGATTTGAGCGTTCTGGCCTTACAACAGCAGTAAAGCACACAAGCTAACATTGACTAGCTTGCTAGCTACTTCCAGACACAAATGTGACCACTCTGACCGTTTTACTAACCCTAGCAGAGCTGGCAAGGCAGTTTTCATGTTAACCAGAGTGTTGGTGACTGTAACTGTGCTGCTGGAAACAATTTAATTATGCTTTTGCCAACATTTACTGACACCGGCCATATTCAACAGGTGTTGAGCGCTCGTAAATGAATTATTCTGCGCTCTGGTACAAAGACGAGAGTGCTCTGAAATCCGTGTAGATAGTAGGCTAGACACATTACATTTTTAACAACGTTCTTTTCTGATAAAAACTAGTTAATTGCATCCGCAGTGGAGCTCAGTTTCATAATATGACCATATTTTCCAGCTGCTTGCCGTTGTTTTGAAGTAATCTCTAAAAAACATGCCTTATTTTAGCGCATTTTTCACCCTGTCAGCTCCTATTAGTTCTATTGAGCACTGTGGCACCAACTCGCCTTCCGAACGTTCTATTCCCAGTTTATTGTTCAACGTCACAATTCCTGCTTCGCTATTGTTGGCAATGAGACCTGCTCACATTGTTTTATAGTTCAAATGTAAACAAAACAAAAAATATATATTGGAACTCTGCGGTCTTCCCATTGTTTTCTATGGGGGAAATATAGGCATGTCTGTCTATTTTGCCAAATATCTCGCAATGTGTATATTTGGATTTTTTCAAGTTGGACGCCATTTTAAATCATGAGAATCTCCTCTTTCTAATTATGGAAGCCTGGGCAAGTAGCTAGGTTGTCATAAAATGCTAGCCCCAAAATACTTTTTGCCCTTGGAACGCTGAGCTCCCCCCATTGTTTTCCTATGGAGAGGCATGCCGGTCTATTTCGCCAAATATCTCACTGTGTATATTTAGATTTTTTTTCAAGTCGGGCACCAATTTAGTCAGGAGAATCTCCTCTTTGTAATTATGTAAGTCTGGGCAGCGAGCTCATTTGTCATCGATCGCTAGACCAGAAATAGTTCAAGTTCTCAATATGCAGACATAAGCACAGTTGACAACATCGAGGTTCGAATGTTTACTTTCTAAACAAGTTGTTTTTTCCAGTTTCGTCTGACAAACAGATTGTAGTGGTAAAATAAAAAAGGATACATTTTTGTGTGCCATTTGGGCGAAATGGAATTCTAAGCATCACTCCAGTCAAAACAGGATCTCCAAACGTTTGATTCCATTCATTTGCTATGGGCTCGCGCTAGTGTTCCAGCTTAAGCTGTTTTTCAGCCTTGGGTGAATTTTGACTCATTCTATTGTCCAGCGTATAGATAGCCAGAGCGAATTTACGAAAGCACCCGAATGTCTATTGAGAACGCACTACGACTATACCATTTAGCTAAGCTAAGAATCACGGGAATAATAAAGTCAATAAATGTTGGGTAGTTAGATAGCCTATAGTTAATATACTGGCAAGTTTGATGTATAACTACTAACGTTTGGTAGCTAGCTAACATACCGGTACATACTGCTGTAATGATATGCTATGTGGTTCGTAAGGACAGCATAGCTAATGAATTGTCAGCCAACATAACGTGTAAGGTTACTTATTTGAAAAGTCATGACTTTATTACATTGAGTAGCAAGCTACCCCTTGTTCGTTTGGGCAAATCTGGTCTGTGAATTGTGGGCGTGCTGGCAGGACATGGCAGCATTTTCGGTTGTGATTCAAGAATTCTGCATACAGTAGCACGTTTGTATGAAGGTGTGGTTATTCACAGGCAAATTGTTATATGCAATGGACGTACATGTGTCTTTTTGTCGAGAACAAAACATTTCTTTTTTTTTTCAATCAAAAATAAATTGTTCTGAAAGCAACTTTTTTCCGACACAAAAGAAGTCGTAGTGGACACCTACGAAGAAGGACTGTATGATGATGGCATCTCTGGTAAGCAGCACTGGGCGTTCTTCCATCAAACTTTTACATAGCTAGTAGTTACAGATGAAGTTAGAAGTTTACATACACCTTAGCCAAATACGTTTAAACTCAGTTTTTCACAATTCCTGACATTTAATCCTAGTAAAAAAATCCCTGTTTTAGGTCAGTTAGGATCACCACTTTATTTTAAGAATGTGAAATGTCAGAATAATAGTAGAGTGATTTATTTCAGCTTTTATTTCTTGCATCACATTCCCAGTGGGTTAGAACTTTACATACATGCAATTAGTATTTGGTAGCATTGCCTTTAAATTGTTTAACTTCTCGAGTGCAGGGGTTCTGCTAGCGGAACACCTCGACAACATTCCGCTGAAAAGGAAGCACGCAAAATTCGAAAATATTTTTTAGAAATATGTAACTTTCACACATTAACAAGTCCAATACAGCAAATGAAGGAAACATCTTGTTAATCTACCCATCGTGTCCAATTTCAAAAATGCTTTATAGCTAAAGCACAACATATAATTGTTAGATCACCGCCAAGTCAAAAAAAACAGCCATTTTTCCAGCCAAAGATAGGAGTCACAAAAAGCAGAAATATAGATAAAATGAATCACTAACCTTTGATGATCTTCATCAGATGACACTCATAGGACATCATGTTACACACTACATGTATGTTTTGTTCGATAATGTGCATATTTATATCCAAAAATCTCAGTTTACATTGGCGCGTTATTTGCAGTAATGTTTTGATTCCAAAACATTGGGTGATTTTGCAGAAATACTAATAATAAACATTGATAAAAGATACTAGTGTTATTCACAGAATTAAAGATAGAGTTCTCCTTAATGCAACCACTGTGTCAGATTTCAAAAAAACTTTACGGAAAAAGCATGATCTGAGAAGGGAGCTCAGAACCCAAAACAGCCAGAGGAATAGCCGCCATTTTGGAATCAACCAAGTTAGAAACAACACCATAAATATTCACTTACCTTTTATGATCTTCATCAGAAGGCACTCCCAGGATTGAGGTCAGGGCTTTGTCATGCCAATCCAATATCTTGACTTTGTTGTCCTTAAGCCATTTTGTCACGACTTGGGAAGTATGCTTGGGGTCATTGTCCATTTGGAAGACTCATTTACGACCAATCTTTAACTTCCTGACTGGTCTTGAGATGTTGCTATATAATTTTCTTTCTTCATGAAGCCATCTATTTTGTGAAGTGCACCAGTGCCTCCTGCAGCAAAGCTACAGTACACCCCCACAGGATGTTACTGCCACCCCCGTGCTTCACAGTTGGGATGGTGATCTTCGGCTTGCAAAGCCTCCCCCTTTTTCCTCCAAACATAGCGATGGTCATTATGGCCAACCAGTTCTATTTTTGTTTCATCAGACCAAGGGACATTTCTCCAAAAAGTACGATCCTTGTCCCCATGTGCAATTGCAAACCGTAGTCTGGCTTTTTTTAATGGTGATTTTGGAGCAGTGGCTTCTTCCTTGCTGAGCGGCCTTTCAGGTTATGTCGATATACGACTCGTTTTTACATCTTCACAAGGACCTTTGCTGTTGTTCTGGGATTGATTTGCACAGAACGTGTCTCCTTCCTGAGTGGTATAACGGCTGCGTGGTCCCATGGTGTTTATACTTGCGTACTATTGTTTGTACAGACGGACGTGATTTCTTTTGATTTTCCCATGATGTCAAGCAAAGAGGCACTGAGTTTGAAGGTAGGCCTTGAAATGCATCCACAGGTACACCTCCAATTGACTCAAATTATGTCAATTTGCCTATCAGAAGCTTCTAAAGCCATGACATCATTTTCTGGAATTTTCCAAGCTGTTTAAAGGCACAGTCAACTTACTGTATGTAAACGTCTGACCCACTGGAATTGTGATACAGTGAATTATAAGTGAAATAATCTGTCTGTAAAAAATTATTGGAACAATTACGTGTGTCATGAACAAAGTAGATGTCCTAACCGACTTGCCAAAACTATAGTTTGTTAGCAAGAAATTTGTGGAGTGGTTGAAAAACGAGTTTTAATGACTCCAACCTAGGTGTATGTAAACTTCCGACTTCAAATGTAGCTCCTACGATTCAGTGTCGGTTCATAACATTCGACTATTTTACATACATACCGTAGAATGATTAAATAATTGCATGATTTTTCTCAAGCTAACCAAAAGCATTGAGCTATGAACGCCTGTTCTCGCCATTTTCAGTTGAATTAATCTAGCAGGCCATGTCATATTTGTTTCATTGTCGATATATAATCATATTTCATGACAGTGTGACGGTTAGCTTTTTGTTACAAAAGGATGAAAGAACACAATATGTCTGTCACAAAGAGTTAGGGTAGTCTTTGCAACGTGTAGATGGGAAATATGCAATGATACCTGCACCACCACCTAATGAACAACCACAATACCAGTCTGGTGTTAAACTTTCGGTGATATATTGACGTATCCTGAAAATGACATCAGCTGCTTTAGATTGAACGGTCATATCTCAGTTATTGTTTTCATATCTACAAAAAAAAGAAGCTATTTTCTCTACTTTCAGAGAGCGAGCTGATCAAGGGGTCGAAAATGTAGATATTGACAGATGTTCACTGTCTGAGTAACAGGCTGTGGAAGCTTTATTGCTGGTAAAAGTGTCCGTAACGAAAGGTAATTCACCTGTTCTGTGTTCTTTTTTCTCTCTTCATCTCTGCCTGTCTTGTTGTACATGGAACCTGCATTCATTTTTTTTAAACTTAAAGATGTCAGCTGCTAATTTTCAGATTTACATCACATAGTCCAGTGAAAATGGCTGTATTTATCTGTTGCTGCCAAGTCATGATTTCCCTGGGGGTTAGCCTTGCAATAACCAAGTTGTGAGACACATAGCCTTCTATATTTAAATGTTTCAGGTACACTCCGATAGGTGTCTGTCTGCATCACATACAGTATATTCTATTGACATTATCTTCTATTGTTTGCCCTCATGTGTCTGTATTTCAGCATAAAGTACTCTGTAGCCACTTAGTGTGGGACACCAGGTGAGACGACACACACACAATAACAGTCTCTTCTACACTTCATCCCTCTCCCCCTTCTCCCTAAATCCTCTAGGTTATATCAGGTGTTTTAGTGAACCCCTCCCGCATCAGAACTGGCTGACAGAGGGCACAGCATGATCATAGGTGAGAGGTCACTTGGTCGGGTCAACAGGAAGTATTATTAAAGAGATGCTTTACATTGAAATACAGACAGAGATGTAGTAGTCCCAGAGTTGATCCAAGGTCAGTTTGCATTTCACCTCCTGATGAACAATCATGCTTAATAATGGTCTCTCTCTACCCATCTGTCTCTCATCTGCAGGTATGTTTTGATGTGAGAGAGGAAGCCAGTCCAGTCATCGCCACCTCACCCGCTCTTAAGATAACCTTCGGGCCAACTGGGGGCCCAAGGCTGGTTAGGAGACACCACAATTGTGATGAACTGGGAGAATATTAGTGTAGCACTGTAATTCATTAATCAAATGCTGTCTGCCGCTGTTCTTACCTCTTTCCCTTTCTGTCTTCTACACCTCTCTCACCACCTCGTCTTTCTTCCTCGTTTTATAATGCACACCATATGTGCATTGAAGTACAGATTGAACTTGTATTTATAATATTACAATTATAATGCATGTATTATGCATTTATAACACCTGGATAATGAAGTTCTTTCAATAAAGCGTTTCACATTCTCCACTGGTTGAAATTAAGTATCTCATTGAAATACTATCCTGTGAAGAGAGTTAGATATGCATAGTTTTTTTTCTGTATATATGAATTACAAATCAATCATGTTTCTAGTCTATTACATAGTGTAATCATTGATGTCCCAGGAGCAGGAGTGGTAATCACTGTTGAAGTGTATAATTGTAATACATACTGTACATGCAGACACAGCATCATTCAAATAATGGAGTTTGATATGAAAAAGAATGTCTCAGAGATTCATACCTGAACTGCACGTTTATTTGCCAAGGAAGAGTACATGATTAGTGAATATATTTAATGTACAGGCTACAATACGGGAATCTCATGCGTGGTAATAACTACATTACATGTATATAGGACTTGCATTGTTGGCACAATAAAGTTATTATATTCTACTCTTCATTAATGCCATTCAGACTTGAAGTTGATACAACAACTATGATAGCTAAGGTTCATAGGTTCTGAACTAATATTCACACCAATCTAACGTTTTAGGGTCAATACACAGCTAGCTACCCATCCATAGGCATACAATTATTTTTATCCTCCACTACACCATAAGCAAGTAAATAGTTAGCTAGCTATGTTACTTCAGCTGCATTGCAAGGCAAGCTTACACAATTGTACATTCAATTTGCAGTAAATGCTTTCGCTGGCTAGATTCTTTACATCCACTGTTTCACAAGACAACAGCCTGGTTTGCTCAGGAGTCTCTAAAACATTAAACAACACAAATTACAAATCCATTTTTCTGTCATAACACTAGCTAGCTAGCTGGCTAATGTTAGCTAGTCAGCTAACTTGCTAAATAGCAATTTTCATAAATTAACTTTATGACAAAAAAATATGCACAAACGTTTGTCGCTACATTAACTAACATATTCCTCTCAATTGTAAATGTTTTTGCTTGACTCGTTAGGATGTTATAAATACTTGTATTTGGTTCCACCGTAATGTTTTGTCAGCCATTTTTGTTGAAGAAAGCCCCACGGACGGGTGGCTCGCGTCAAATTCGTCATTGTCAATCACTCAATGTGATTGGTCATATAAAACCCTTGGGACCCAAATGCATAATGAGTGTTCTATCTCCCCCTTGTGGTGGTCTGGAGCAATGAAGCCGTGATGCTGGGTACCTCTAAGTCCCGCAGTGCAGGCTCGCAACTTTTAAAGGAGGAACCACTGTACCTTCACAATACCACCAAATACCTTGACACTTGGTTTCACAATAATGAGAAGATACATTTCCTTAGTTTAACAATGCTGACAAATGGCATTGAGTATCTCTCTGTAGCATTCCATCTCGTCTCAATGGAGCCTAAATGAACAAGGAGCAGAGCAGCAACAGTGTACAAACAGAGCGTCTTCAGTCAATCACGGCTCATTGGTCTCCACTACAAACCACAGCCTCTAGAGACTAGGCCATTACAGAGCATCAACAACAGCTAGGCTAATGACTTCACTGAAGGAGAAAGCTGACACTCAGCCAATGAAGACACAATAAACAAGTAGTGATAAGCTATAGTAAATGTAATGGTCAACTCATCCAACATACTATTTGATATAGAAGTCATTTTGCTTGCCAAACAACCCCAGGTAATATCAGTAGCCAACGCGAAGTAGTCGGCTTGTTCCTGATCTTGCACATCTATGCAGAACCTTCAGCATTCAAAAGGAAACCTTATTGAGTTTTAGCACAAGTTTTGTGTCACATCCAAAGCCCCTCTCATTTATAGTTTCAGCATGTCACATGTGATATCAATACACCAATATCAAAGGTCTTAGTTATCATCACCATAAAAATGCTATAATTGAGAGAGAGCTGATTGATTGAACGTTGGGATAGAGCATCTGGTGGAGGCAGTCACACTAGAACTACTGCACAGTGCAGGTCACCTAATCTCCCACCAGTCCAACTAGTTCTCTCTCAGTCCCCTCTCAGCGGGCCTGGCAAACATCTGCTGGCAGATGACTTATTCTGGATGACTTTAACTGGAACATGCACCCCAGCCATCCTACAATCTAAACTTGATGCCCTCAATCTCACACAAAGTATCAATGAACCTACCAGGTACCTCCCCAAAGCCTTAAACACGGGCACCCTCATAGATATCATCCTAACCAACTTGCCCTCTAAATACACCTCTGCTGTCTTCAACCAAGATCTCAGCGATCACTGCCTCATTGCCTGCATCCGTAATGGGTCAGCGGTCAAACGACCTCCACTCATCACTGTAAAACGCTCCCTGAAACACTTCAGCGAGCAGGCCTTTCTAATCGACCTGGCCGGGGTATCCTGGAAGGATATTGATCTCATCCCGTCAGTAGAGGATGCCTGGATATTTTTTTTAAATGCCTTCCTAAACCATCTTAAATAAACATGCCCCATTCAAGAAATTTAGAACCAGGAACAGATATAGCCCTTGGTTCTCCCCAGACCTGACTGCCCTTAACCAACACAAAAACATCCTATGGCATTCTGCATTAGCATCGAACAGCCCCCGTGATATGCAGCTGTTCAGGGAAGCTAGAAACCATTATACACAGGCAGTTAGAAAAGCCAAGGCTAGCTTTTTCAAGCAGAAATTTGCTTCCTGCAACACTAACTCAAAAAAGTTCTGGGACACTAAAGTCCATGGAGAATAAGAACACCTCCTCCCAGCTGCCCACTGCACTGAAGATAGGAAACTCTGTCACCACTGATAAATCCACCATAATTGAGAATTTCAATAAGCATTTTTCTACGGCTGGCCATGCTTTCCACCTGGCTACTCCTACCCCGGTCAACAGCACTGCATCCCCAACAGCAACTCGCCCAAGCCTTCCCCATTTCTCCTTCTCCCAAATCCATTCAGCTGATGTTCTGAAAGAGCTGCAAAATCTGGACCCCTACAAAATCTGGACCCTTTCTTTCTAAAATTATCTGCCGAAATTGTTGCCACCCCTATTACGAGCCTGTTCAACCCCTCTTTCGTGTCGTCTGAGATTCCCAAAGATTGGAAAGCAGCTGCGGTCATCCCCCTCTTCAAAGGGGGGGACACTCTTGACCCAAACTGCTACAGACCTATATCTATCCTACCATGCCTTTCTAAGGTCTTCGAAAGCCAAGTCAACAAACAGATTACCGACCATTTCGAATCTCACGATACCTTCTCTGCTATGCAATCTGGTTTCAGAGCTGGTCATGGGTACACCTCAGCCACGCTCAAGGTCCTAAACGATATCTTAACCGCCATCGATAAGAAACATTACTGTGCAGCCGTATTCATTGATCTGGCCAAGGCTTTCGACTCTGTCAATCACCACATCCTCATCGGCAGACTCGACAGCCTTGGTTTCTCAAATGATTGCCTCGCCTGGTTCACCAACTACTTCTCTGATAGAGTTCAGTGTGTCAAATCGGAGGGTCTGCTGTACGGACCTCTGGCAGTCTCTATGGGGGTGCCACAGGGTTCAATTCTTGGACCGACTCTCTTCTCTGTATACATCAATGAGGTCGCTCTTGCTGCTGATGAGTCTCTGATCCACCTCTACGCAGACGACACCATTCTGTATACTTCCGGCCCTTCTTTGGACACTGTGTTAACAACCCTCGAGGCAAGCTTCAATGCCATACAACTCTCCTTCCATGGCCTCCAATTGCTCTTAAATACAAGTAAAACTAAATGCATGCTCTTCAACCGATCGCTACCTGCACCTACCCGCCTGTCCAACATCACTACTCTGGACGGCTCTGACTTAGAATACGTGGACAACTACAAATACTTAGGTGTCTGATTAGACTGTAAACTCTCCTTCCAGACCCATATTAAACATCTCCAATCCAAAGTTAAATCTAGAATTGGCTTCCTATTTCGCAACAAAGCATCCTTCACTCATGCTGCCAAACATACCCTTGTAAAACTGACCATCCTACCAATCCTCGACTTTGGCGATGTCATTTACAAAATAGCCTCCAATACCCTACTCAACAAATTGGATGCAGTCTATCACAGTGCAATCCGTTTTGTCACCAAAGCCCCATATACTACCCACCATTGCGACCTGTACGCTCTCGTTGGCTGGTCCTCGCTTCATACTTGTCGCCAAACCCACTGGCTCCGTGTCATCTACAAGACCCTGCTAGGTAAAGTCCCCCCTTATCTCAGCTCGCTGGTCACCATAGCATCTCCCACCTGTAGCACACGCTCCAGCAGGTATATCTCTCTAGTCACCCCCAAAACCAATTCATTCTTTGGCCGCCTCTCCTTCCAGTTCTCTGCTGCCAATGACTGGAACGAACTACAAAAATCTCTGAAACTGGAAACACTTATCTCCCTCACTAGCTTTAAGCACCAACTGTCAGAGCAGCTCACAGATTACTGCACCTGTACATAGCCCACCTATAATTTAGCCCAAACAACTACCTCTTTCCCAACTGTATTTAATTTATTTATTTATTTTGCTCCTTTGCACCCCATTATTTTTATTTCTACTTTGCACATTCTTCCATTGCAAAACTACCATTCCAGTGTTTTACTTGCTATATTGTATTTACTTTGCCACCATGGCCTTTTTTGCCTTTACCTCCCTTCTCACCTCATTTGCTCACATTGTATATAGACTTGTTTATAC
This sequence comes from Oncorhynchus kisutch, assembly GCF_002021735.2. Taxonomy (NCBI): domain Eukaryota; kingdom Metazoa; phylum Chordata; class Actinopteri; order Salmoniformes; family Salmonidae; genus Oncorhynchus; species Oncorhynchus kisutch. The sequence continues at coordinate 71,661,479 of NC_034190.2, read as the reverse complement.
TGTATTATTGACTGTATGTTTGTTTTACTCCATGTGTAACTCTGTGTCGTTGTATCTGTCGAACTGCTTTGCTTTATCTTGGCCAGGTCGCAATTGTAAATGAGAACTTGTTCTCAACTTGCCTACCTGGTTAAATAAAGGTTAAATAAATAAATAAATAAATAAATTCATGGCCTACATGCACAGGGCCAGAGCCTAGTCCAATGGTGTTCCTCTAAGAGAGACAAGACAGAGCTGCCTTGCAAAGCAGAATATATTTTTGTATTCAATACTTGGAGTCAAATGATTGATATATATTGTCCAAAATAACATTGTGATATGTAACTCTAGTGATTTCCCCACATCACTAGCTGTAATGGTACTAATAATGTATGTATAAAACTCTATCCATCATATATCTCTTATTTTTTTGTATTTTACCCCCAATTTCAATCTTGTCTCATCGCTGCAACTCCCCAACTGGCTCGAGTGACGAGTCCTCCAAAACATGACCCGCCAAACCGTGCTTCTTAACACGAGAAAACGTTCACCTGACGACCGTGGTCAGCCTGCAGGCGTCCAGCCTGCCACAAGGAGTTGCTAGAGCCCGACAAGCCAAGTAACCGCCATGGGACTCCCGGTCACGACCGGTTGTAAAACAGCCCGGAATCGAATTCGGGTCTGTAGTGAGGCCTCTAGCACTGCGATGCAGTGCCTTAGACCGATGCGCCACTCGGGGGGGGCCCTGTATCATGCATCTCTGAAACACTTCTACCATGGTGCTGTTTCAATGACGTCAAGTTAACACAGCATGCGGCACAACTTGTGGCAGTACTGGGCGATGGAGTTGAAAGAGGGAAAGATGAAAAGGAGAGACCGTCATACGGCTTGGCAGTTAGATTTCCCCGCACTTAATAAACTGTTCACACACTCTTAAGGGTAGGCAAGGCAGGTTTCTGTTTGTGCTAGGCCACTGGCCCAAATCCCAGGTCTCTTTGTCATCTTGCAGGATGTCCTATAGAAGTGGATTACCACCACACACACACACACACACACACACACACCACCCTATTCCGAATGCAGCGCCTTGTACCACAGCCCTTTGTGTGGAGGTGTGTGAATAGCGTATTGCTATCAGACAGAAATGAGAAATGAGAGGGACAGCCAGGACTCATGCAGAGCCCCCACTCTCCAACACAAAGACTAGGATGACATCATCCCTGTGCTGTGTCCCCAACCACTCAAGCAGGCTGCAGGCTGCAGCCAGACTCCTCCAGTCCATTAGCAGAGATTCATCATTAGCCACCATTAAAAAGATAAATAATACCAGTAACTCTAGAACAAATAGGAAATTAAAGGACTTATTTGTAACATTGGTGTGGATGGAAATAATTAGTACACATGTTACAGAATAATTTCTACATAGAACCTGCTTCAGTTCAAATGACATAATACACCAGATATCTAGAATAGATTGTTTCTGTTCTGAACTTTATGGGACAGCTTTTGTTGTGACTCCAGTGTTCATATACTGTATTCGGTTGTATCAGAGTCCCTGATTCCCCTATATAGAAAGAAGCCTCTCATCCTACTGAAAATCAGTCGAGCAACTGAAGCCATCCTTGCTTCATCCTGAGATCTATCACAGAGCCTATGCAAGCATCACACATTCCCTTTGGCTCTGCTGAGTGTAAAGACATCCCCTTTCAAAGAGAGGAACACAACTCAAGTGTGAGTTGAGGGGGAGTTTGTCTATAGATTGAAATGCTGAAAGAAGGCTCAGGACAGCAAATTATTTTACTTCAATAACTTTAATGCTGATGTGTTTATAAATTGATTTGAATTTAATACCCCACCAAGGAGACATCACACCACTCGAGCAGGATATGTTTGCTTGGAGGTGAGGTGAAACACCTTGACGTTCTCCTCTCCTGGGATTGAGCAGAGAGAGGAGGAGAGGGTTGATTGTCGGCTAATCCCTGAATAGGAGAGAGAGATTGTCAACTGCTGACTTAATCCTTGTCACTTGTTTTCATCACCTGGAGTGGTCAGCTCCACTCCGCTGCACAGCATCACTGACACCCTCAATGGTGAGGATGCCTGTAGGCCTGCCTGGTGAGATGAAACAGCACCAAAAACTAACAGTGGCGAAAGGGAGCAAATGAAGACAGCAGAGCCAAAACGGCAATTTGTCTAATGTGGGATTCAAAATGGGGCAGGGATTTTACTGCAATAGAAACCCTTGGGCGGGCCGCCTAACAATTTCTCCGGGACGCCAAAGTAAAATGATTGTTATTTAAAAAAAAAAAAAATGTAAAAAATAATATGATATACATAACCTGGTTGGTTAGCTACCTGCAGATTCATGCAGTGTGGTGATGTTTGTTATGAGTTGAGATTCTGGTTAATTGTTTAGCTACCTAGTTACATGTCTAAACAAAAGACTCCACTATGCAAGTAACCATTTCATTAGAATCTTCATGATGTCTCTATGACAACTTTCAATAGACGTAGCTAGAAAATTCACTTTGGCTATCTACTCCGATTTCAGAGCACTCTCGCCAGAGTGTGCCAGAGCACAAAATAATTGACGAATTTAAGAACGCTCAACCCCCATTGAATATGGCTGGAGTCAGTAAACGTTGGCAAAAAGCGTAATTAAATTGTTGCCAGCAGCACAGTTGCAGTCACCAACGATCTGGATAACATAAAAGCAGCCTAACCACCTCTGCTAGGGTGAGCTATTCTCTGATTTGTCTGGAAGTAGCTAACAAGCTAGCCAATGTTAGCCAGTTAGCTTGGGTGCATGACTGCTGTTGTTAGGTTAGAACGCTCAGATCAACCCTACTCCTCGGTCAGAGCAACCAGTGTGCGCTCTGAACTCTCCGAGAGCAAAACGCTTTCAATACAAACTGACAATCTGACAACGCTCTGAGTTTACAAATGCCCAGAGCGCACTCTGAGCACACTCTGGCACTCCAGATTAAATTTACAAACACACCCGTAGTATAAACCAGCCTTTAGTCTTGAAATCTTTGGTTGTTTTGCCCATGGCCTCACATGTGAATCCTTAAAAAGATGGGTGGGGCTAAAACTTTAAAGGGTGTGAATGATGCTGAATGGGTGTAGACAAAGAAGAACTCTCCAGTAGGTGTATCAAAACATTCAAAGGACATTTTCTCAAAAGTGGGGTTACAAGTTTATCAACTTTCAAAGCAGAATTACTTTCTCATTGTTTCTCAACTGTAGTGTATGATATACCATTTTCTAGCTCTGAGTCTCTACTTTTATCCAATGTAAAGAACACAATTTCAAATTGTGTTACATAAGACCGAACCGAGCCGGTCGGTCACATATCAAGAAGCTGATTAAACAGCATGGTCATTACTCAGGTGCACCCTGTGCTGGGGACAATAAAATGCCAAGTTTTGAGGGAGTGTGCAATTGGCATGTTGGCTGCAGGAATGTTCACCAGACCCATTGCCAGAGAATTGAATGTTCAATTCTCTACCGTAAGCTGCCTCCAACACATTGTTTTAGAGAATTTGGCAATACGTCCAACTGGCCTCACATCCGCAGACCACGTGTATCCACGCCAGCCAAGGACCTCTACATCCGGCTTCTTCACCTGTGTGATCATCTGAGGGAGAGTGGGGGGGGGGGGGTTCTGAGGAGTCTTTCTGGGGGTTCTGAGGAGTATTTATGTCTGTAATAAATCCCTTCTGTGGGGAAGAACTCATTCTGATTGGCTGACAAGTGGGTGGATCTATGCCCTTCCAGGCCCACCCATGGCTGCATCCTACCTCAGTCATGTGAAATCCATAGATTGGGGCCTAATGAATTTATTTCAATTTACTGATTTTCTTATATGAAGTGTAAAAAAATATTTGAAATTGTTGCATGTTGCATTTAAATGTTTGCTCAGTATATGAAAACTTTATAGGACAATGTATTGATGAGGATTGTAATGGTAAACCACGACACAAGAAGCCATCTCAGCTCAAAATGCAGATGATGTAAAGGATGTCACACTGCTTGCTTAGCGAGTACCACTTCCTTCTTATTTGTCTCACACAGAGGTTGGAACCCAGGACCTCTGACTTGCTAGCACACATGCATGACTGGCCTCATGAAGCATCTTACCGGTCAGCACCACACGAAAAGGTAGACACTTCAGACTGAGGAGTAAGTTTCACACATCCCCATGTGCTACATGGACTCCAACTCAAGCGTGTGAAAACAGCCATGCAGAATTGATGGCCTGCATGTTTTACACGTGTGGGAAGTAGCCCATTAGCTCTACCCTGGCTTTCAAATATCAAATGTGAAAGGCTTGATTCCCTCTGGTCTTGGCTGCTTCCTCCCAGCCAGCAGTCAGTCAGTCAGTGAGTCAGTCAGCCAGTCTGCCAGGCAGTCAATCATTCCAGCTCCAGGGTTTGTTGCGTAACACTTACACTGCTTTTAACTGCCACAAAAGGCCCATTTCAATATGGGCTCAATTCCCTGTCAGGCTTCAGTGGGAAGAATATGCTGCTTCAGAAGTGTCTCTTTTGGTGGCTGACTCTGATCTGGTCATTTCAGGATACAAAACAGCCTTGTTGTCACTGCATAATAATTGAATTAGTTGTTGGCATAAATAACTATTTCTCAAACTCTACTCAAAACACTCTGAACATGATATAACAAATATCTTTTGCGCTCAGTTGATATGCTTTTGCAGGTCAGATACTTAGTTTTTGCCAAGCATCGCATCTATGGGGTAATTTTCATTCCTCTTCCACAGCAATGGCTAAACAAAAACGTTTTTGCATTTAAGTACAACTAAGAGGGACTTCAAAGATCTCTCCAAGCTGTGTGCAATGGGCTAAGTAACGTCTGCCTAGTGCAGTCCTTCTCAAATAGTGGGGCGCGCCCGTGACCCCGGGGAACATGCTTTTTTTTCTCCGTAGGGAGTAGTTTTTTTTTACACCGAACAAGAGCACACAGCACAGAGCAGGAGATATGAAGTGCAGATAACAAACCCTTAAGAGACAACATGGTAAAATATTTAACAGGGATGAAAAGAAAGACGGAGAGAGACGGAGATAATGACACAAATGTAAGTCTCCCGAGAGCTAAGACGAGGAAATATGATGAAGCGTATGTAGTGCTTGGCTTCACTGTGACTACGGTGGGAGACGAGGAAATATGAGGAAGCGCTTGGCGCTTGGCTTCACTGTGACTACGGTGGGAGACGAGGAAATATGACGAAGCGTATGTAGCGCTTGGCTTCACTGTGCCTACGGAGGGAAACGAGGAAATATGAGGAAGAGCTTGGCTTCACTGTGACTACGGTGGGAGACGAGGAATATGAGGAAGCGCTTGGCTTCACTGTGACTACGGTGGGAGACGAGGAAAGACCGGTATGTTTACTGTGTCCAAAAATGTTGGCAGCGGACAGCATGAAGCCAAATAAATTAAGGCTTCACTTAAAGACATTACACCCCAGTCACGCTGATAAGCCGCTTGAGTTTTCAGCGAAAACGTGCCGAATATTGCCAACAATCGTCCCGCTTTGTGAATGCTACTTCAGTAAACCAGAGAGCACTGTTAGCATCATATAAGGTGGCGTACCAAATTGTTCAGTGCAAAAAAAAAAATCCATAGCAGAGGAGCTGATACTGCCTGCAGCATTAGACATGGTCTCTGTCATGCTGGATGAAGCAAGTGCTGCAAAAATAAAAACTATCCCTCTGTCCAATGACACTGTCGCCAGACATATAAATGACATTGCTAACGATGTTAAAGAACAGCTGGTAGATAAACTCAAAGACAAACGTTTTGCCTTACAGTTCGATGAAGCAACTGACAGCAACAAAGACTGTTTGTTTATCGCTTATGTACATTTGACATGACAAACTCCCTGTGTGAGGATCTACTTTTTTGTAAATATGTCAGACAGAGACAGAGCCACAGCTGAAGAACTATTCAAAATGCTGGACTGCTTCCTGACTGAGAATGGGCTAAAGTGGGAACACTACATTGGTGTTTGCAGTGATGGTGCACAGACCATGGCAGGGATGAGAAAAGGACTTTGGACACTCAAGAAGGCCTCACCTAATGCTGAGTGGACACACTGTGTTGTACACAGAGAAGCACTGGCTTCAAGACACCTTTCCTCTGAATTAAGGGAGGTTATGACTGACATTGTAGGTGTAGTCAATTTTATAAAGACCAGACCACTAAAAACAAGAGTCTTCTCTGCTATCTGTGAGGAGATGGGAGCTGAACATCAAGCTGTGCTGTTTCACAGTGAAGCAAGGTGGCTGTCACGAGGAAAAGTCTTGTCCTGAGTTTGAGCTCAGAGAGCAGATAAGAATGTTTTCGGAGCAGGAGCACAAGTATGACCTCGCAGAAAAGTGTAGTGATGAGAACTTCCTGGCAAAACTGGCCTACCTGAGTGACATATTTGGAAAGCTAAATGAACTAAATCTACAGCTTCAAGGGAAAGATAAACACCTCCCTCAGGTCACATACAGGATCAGCTCTTTCACTCGAAAGCTTGCAATGTAGGGCAGGCGACTTGATGAAGGAAATACTGATTCATTCGAGAACCTGCATGAATTTGTTTACACTACTGACTATGATGCCACCTCAGTGATTCCATATATTAAGGAACATATTTCATCACTGATGGGATTCTTTAAAAAGTACTTCCCTGAAAACAGCAACAGCAACATCTTATCTTTGTGAGACTGGCTTCTCTGTTGTTGCTGCACTGAAGACCAAGTGCAGGTCCCAGCTAAACATTGAGCAGGAGCTGAGAGTTGCAGTATCATGCTTCGAAAAACTGTGCTCTGCAAAACGTGCTCATTGTATCCATTAATCCTGACTTCCTCATTCTGATTTTAAAAAATCAGCACAAATTGTTTTATTCATTTTTGTTTTATAGGTGTGTTTCATATATTGTGCTCCTGAGTTAATGTTGCTGATCAATTTGAATGTATTATTATTTATTGATTATATTTTATTTTTCAGTATCAAATGGTCAAAAAATGTTTACAGTTTAAATAAGGCTTGAGTTTTTTTTTAAATTTCAGGCAAATTGATGCACTTGAAGTATTTTCTGTTACAGACTAAAAAACTATGTTAATAAAGTTATTCTTTGTTGTAAGTTGATCTATATTTCTTTATTTTTTATTTTTATTTAATGTTAATAAGGATACAATGTTATGCAGAGGTGTACTTATAACAATTTTATAGACAAATTATACTATTTACAGTCGCAGCGGAGAGTTGGGCGGCGCAAAATGTTTACTTCTTCCTAGGGTGGGCGTAACAGAAAATAATTGAGAAGCACTGGCCTAGTGCAAGATGATCCACTCTGGTTGCTACAGTACAGCCTTGGTCTTTTAGCACATAAACACAGAGAGAGTTGTTTCTGTAAATACCCTTCACTCAGCACTTCATGAGACCTGCCTGCCTCTCCTCTCTCTCAGGCCCAGATGGCAGTCATTAACGTTCTGCTGCCAAGTCTGGAAGTCTTTGATTTGGAGAGGAGATTATATCTGTGGGAGCTCTACTGTGGTGGCAGTGCACACACATACCCAGGCATGCAGGCCAGGCAGACACCCCACAGACTGCCTGACAGCCCCTTCAGTTCCTTCCACACATAGGCTCAAAAGTAGTGCACTATGTAGCGAAAAGAGTGCCATTTGGAATGCTAACTCTAGATGCAGGGGAGGAAGGAATCTAATGGAAGGAATGATATCCAGGGCTGGGAAGGGGATTGGGAAGGGATGTGGGTGTAAAGACATGCCTTCATTTATTTAGCTAACCTTTGGTGCTGTGTGCACCACACAGCCGCTGTCGCAGCAGCCGTAGCATGAGGAGCATGCAGCAGTGAGGCAGTGCGTGGGACCTTCTAGTTTCCCTGAGAGCCACTGTTTGAAGTGCTTCCTTTGTGAGTGTGCAGTTTGCAGTTCTGTCAGGAGAGCAGTTGAATAAAAGGGAAGTGCCTTTGGAATTGGGAGAGTTCCTGCCATATAACATCAGGGTCGAATCAGTCCCAGTCATGGAACCCATCCTCCAGAACACAAATATTTAGTGGAGACCATGGAATAGATATTGTGTAATCTAAAGAACAAATACAAGATCCAAATGGAATTCAAATATATACATTATTATCACAATTTGGTGAATGTCACACTTCTCACAGACAGTGACAATGCAGTTGAATGAAACATGTATGACACATGATTGTTCCAAAAAACGATTTTCCTGAGGAAGGAAGCCCTGCTACAGTAAGGATTCTAAATACATGTGACCTATGAATGTTCATGCGTCATGGGTGGGTTGGGGGGGGGGGGCATGATGTCTGTCCCATGGAAGTGTTCAACAACCGAGGAATGGATGTAGCAGACAGAAGTCGAGATATCACTAACACTAATGATAATGTAGCCTATAGTATTTTCATCTGTCTTTTGGTGATGGGAAATCCACCTCCGTTAAAGGACACACGACCTTTATTCACCATGCACTCCAAGGTTGTCCTATGATAAGCAATGACCATTTTTACGCATTTCTTTGAAACATGGCAAGAAAATGATGGATTATTAATATCAAGTAGCCTAGTCCAGCCCTGTGAAATCCACTGCAATAATTGCCTTGCAATGGCAATATAGGCTAATTGAATTCAAATATGGAAAGATAAACAGCTATTTAACATATCTTATTTTCAATTGAAACTATTTGCAGTTTCAATGTATTTGGAGATTTTTAGAATCCTATAAATCGTCTTCCTCGATTGTGCGAATCTCTGAACAATTCAACAAGCGAAACACAACATATGCGCAAATTCATACCTGAACCGGGGTGAATCTTTCACACATTCTTCAAAGTCCACCGTCATTTTGGGTTGGATTTAGTCTTCAAGCTTAACGTATAAATGTCATTTCCAGAAAGTTATGAATAACAGAAAAGTGTAGCTATGTATTCCGTGCAGTGACAGTCTACTGTGCTACTTCACTGAAACGAGAGCCTGAAATATTTGAGGAGCTAGACCGCTGGAGAAATATTAGGGACTATCGTCAAACGTTCATTCTCAACAAGAAGCGCACTCAAATTTAGGGAGCGTATTATGCTTGAAATCACATGGCAAGCCGACTACAACACAAATTTTCATGGAATATTTTGTGTCAATATCAATGAAACAACTTTATTTATAGTTATTAAGCCGTTACTGTACACTACTAGAGAGACAGTATGAGAGTGGGGCCTGCAGTTTGCCCTAACCCTAACAGTTGATGGACGCTGATCACACTGTCGTGTGTGTGCGCGCGCGCATGTGTGTGTGCGTGCGCGTGTGTGTGTAAAGTCAGTATACTAGAGAGTGTATCTGAGAGAGTGTGAATTAAATGTTTTGAATTTGGAGTTTTCTTTCTTGTCTCTGTATTCACAGTCAGATGACCTTTGGCCCCTCACAGCTGGCAGTCCTTGACTGAAGCACAGCTAAATTCCTCTTTTCCCCAGTGCCAATCTCTGGTGAGATCTGTCTGCAACACCTTCACCAGGAAACCAGATTCTCACAGGGAAACATGATATTAAGAGGGAGTTCTGCCCTGGTGGCCCAATGTGATAACTGATGCAGAGAAGATGCTAACATCTGGGATGGCTCTGGTTCAAGAATAAATTTAGGAGCTCTTGAGCTGTACATAAATATCCACTGTTAATCTGGAATTTAACACCCCTCAGTACAGTGGGTTGGTTTTGTCATCATCAAATCTGTTCTTTGACAACGTTGTCCACACACAGCTCATATCAGATTGTTGATTCTAAAGTGACCTATCAACTAATGTGTAACGTCTGCTTCCAACTCACACCCTCAAACACGTAGATCCCCTGAACACAGCTCACTTTCCAGATCCCAATCACCTGAATTCTAATCACCTGTTCACACACCTGTATGTCATTATCACACACTATTTAGTTCAGTTCTTTGCACCCCATCACTGTGAGGTGTTGTTTGTTTTGTGACACACAGCTTTCAGGGCGCTGGAGGTCATGTGTATGGTAGTTTTTGCCTGCCTCTCTAACAATGCCTGTACTTTAGCATATCAGATTTCCTGTTATCTACCTATTGCCTGATCTCCCAGACTACTTTACTAGCCTTTCCCTGCCTGTACTGTTGCCCTTTTGGACCCCCTGTGTATGACCTTCTGCCTGCCCCTGGACCCAGCTACCTGCTTCCTCCTGTGTATGACCTTCTGCCTGCCCCTGGACCCAGCTACCTGCTTCCTCCTGTGTATGACCTTCTGCCTGCCCCTGGAACCAGCTTACTTGCCGCCTCCTCTGGTCCTTTGCAATAAACACCTGCTGCGCCCTGCTCTTGAAACCAGGCCTCTGTCTCCCCTTGTGTTCATTACATAATGATCTTTCAGCTTTTACTTCTATTTCTGTGTGACACATTAATTAAACACTAACAAATATAATATATACCCAGGCAACATGATCTTCTGGCTTCTGGGCATTAAACAGCAAATATTACATACACTGTATCAAAATACATTTACTCTTTCACTAACAACCTAAAGAACTTATTGGGAAGAAATGCTTATCAGGTGGATAAATTAATTTAAGATGAGAGAGAAATATCTGCCAGCTGTTCAATGAAAATACTGTAAATATAGAATACTGTATTTCAAGTGCATTATCCATTTCCCTCCACATCCCTCTAGGTAAGGCCAAAAATAGGATATTATTCATTCACAGGAAATGGGAAGGCCGGGGGGAGAAAGTGCTAGGGGTTTCACTGCAGGCTTTCATGGAACACTATTGTTCCTTCTTATTCCTGCTTTCAGAGGCTAGCTGTGCCCCTGCATAGGAATGATCTCACCCCCGCCCTGGTCCTTGCCTTGATACTCTGAGGAAGAGATGTCTTGACTAGCTGGATGAATTGCTCCTAGTCAAGACTTGGCCTGACTACCTTGGTTTAGTCATGGCGATGTAAGCATGAAGTCACGAGAACTGAATGAATCCCCCTTTTGTTTGGGGTGTGATAAGGGGTGTAGTAGTATAGGATGCATACATTACTATCATGGGATAGACTCTAGAAACCATAACATTTCCTACAGTTTATTCAAGTGATGTGATTCAATGACACAACTGTTGACTCAACTTTGAAAACCATTTCATTTTAAAAGTCTGATTAAATTTGGCTCCTGTCAAATCAAATCTTATTAGTCACATGAGCCAAATACAACAGACCTTACAGTGAAATGCTTACTTATGAGCCCCTAACCATCGATGCAGTTTAAAAAAATATGAGTAAGAATAAGAAATAAAAGTAACAAATAATTCAAGAGCAGCAGTAAAATAAAAATAGCAAGACTATACACAGGGGGGTACCGGTACAGAGTCAATGTGCGAGGGTACCGGTAAGTTGAGGTAATATGTACATGTGGGTAGAGTTATTAAAGTGACTATGCATCAATAACAACAGAGAGTAGCAGTGGTGTAAAAAGGGGGGGGGGGGCAATGTGAATGGTCTGAGTAGCCATTTGATTAGGTGTTCATGAGTTTTATGGCTTGGGGGTAGAAGCTGTTTAGAAGCCCCTTGGACCTAGACTTGGTGCTCCAGTACCGCTTGCCGTGTGGTAGCAGAGAGAACAGTCTATGACTAGGGTGGATGGAGTCTCCTCTTTAGGGTCTTCCTCTGACACCACCTGGTGTAGAGGTCCTGGATGGCAGGAAGCTTGGCCCCAGTGATGTACTGGGCTGTACACACTACCCTCTGTAGTGCCTTGCGGTCAGAGGCTGAGCAGTTGCCATACCAGGCAGTTATGCAACCAGGATGCTCTTGATGGTGCAGCTGTAAAACCTTTTGAGGATCTGAGGACCCATGCCAAGTCTTTTCAGTAGGTTTTGCTGTGCTGTCTTCACAACTGTCTTGGTGTGCTTGGACCATGTTAGTTTGTTGGTGATGTGGACACCAAGGAACTTGAAACTCTCAACCTGCTCCACTACAGCCTGTAGATGAGAATGGGGGTGTGCTCGGGTGAGGTTTATCGTTTATTCAAATATTTAATCCGAAATAGAACGACGTTGAGATTAAAGTAATTATTATTGTGCTCATTATTTTGAGTTATGCTCTTAAAATTATGTTTAATTATACACAACAATACAATGTATATCATCATCATTAAATAACCAGAAATACATGTATCTTTCACCCTCTTTGATGCAAGGAATGTTACTGAAATCCATTATTGGTTTGTACTGTAAGGGTTGTTTCAAGAGAATAATCAGATACTGTTGATGTTGTGGACTATTCCTGAACCTCAAGACAGTACAGTTTTGGACCTGGTTACAAGAACAGATGGGAAACCCCCTCCATCCCCACCAGGGAGAATCCAACACAGCCAGGGTCAGTTGGCCACTGGCAGGAATCACAGGCCAGATGTACTGTAGTCTACCTGGCCAAACACAGCACGACGGCTGGCACACGCACAGACCGTCACAATGAACTACTGATAGGTCATAGAATCAGGAAGTAATTTTCTACCTCATCCCACCCTCTCCTCCAGCCTCCCTTCCCTTTCTGCTGCGCCATTGCCTAGCAACATTCTGTCTTTCCCACCAGCCCCAAGAAGAGCACTGCCTCTATCAGTGTAATTTTACCACAACCACGGGACACTAGGGCTAAGAGAGATTTTGTGTGGCTGGTCATTTGATGGTAACTTCATACGTTCTTTCTTATACCAAGAGATGTATTATGTACTAAGTAGAATATTTGAAAGTTTAATAATGAATAAGTTTGAAAAGTGGGCTGAGCGCTCATAAGTGCTTAGTATGGAATTTCTGCTTTCAGATGAGGGTCAGAAATCATACATATTTACCAATGGTGTGAGGAGACAATCGATGTGGAGACACAACGTGTGTGCGTGCACATGTGTGTGTATGTGTCGGATTGAGGGGTTGGAGACTAGCAGCTGAGTATAGCCTGCAGCTTGTCTTGTCCTACTTTCCCCAGAAAAACAAAGTGCACCACAACCTCCAGACAGACATTCACCTTCCAAGTCATACCTCATTGGTTCTCAGAATAATTTAAATGAACGGCAGTCAGAGACAATGATTTTTAGAACACTTACATTGATCTTGGAATCTACACAATAAAGCACTCGTTGTCTCATGTTTAACAGTTTCCTGGGTAATTGGCTTAATGCTCATCTCAACTCCACTCCACTCACTCTGTCATCTCAGGGCAGTTCACTTGTATTATTCATGGGCTGTTCATTTAATAGTTTTATTTTCCTCTCTGAAAATAACTATACAGTACTTTTCAGTTGTTCAAGGGACAATTGAAGCATGGAATCCGACATGCCTAGTTTATTGAAAGTCTTTTAGCATTTTGTACTTCCTGGTCAAAGAGCTGTGTGCATTTGAAATGAGTTCCTTTAGTTCAGAAGTAGAAGGGAAGAGTACATATATAAGGAAACATTATGTACAATATAATGAATGATGCTCAGTAACTATGAGTTCATGTCCTAAGAATGTCCCAGAAATCATACTTTCAACCATATATATGCTGTATCTATGTCCTTCCACGAAGCTACAGTTGAAGTCGGAAGTTTACATACACTTAGGTTGAAGTCATTAAAACTCGCTTTTCAACCACTCCACACATTTCTTGTTAACAAACTATAGTTTGGCAAGTCGGTTAGGACATCTACTTTGTGCATGACACAAGTATTTTTTCAAACAATTGTTTACAGACAGATTATTTCACTTATAATTCACTGTATCACAATTCCAGCGGGTCAGAAGTTTACATACACTAAATTGACTGTACCTTTAAACAGCTTGGACATTTTCAGAAAATGATGTTATGGCTTTAGAAGCTTCTGATAGGCTAATTGAGATAATTTGACTCAATTGGAGGTGTAACTGTGGTCGCATTTCAAGGCCTACCTTCAAACTCAGTGCCTCTTTGCTTTGAACGTACTTTGGTGTGGAAAGTGCAAATCAATCCCAGAACAACAGCAAAGGACCTTGTGAAGATGCTGGAGGAAACATGTAGAAAAGTATCTATATCCACAGTAAAATTAGTCCTATATCAACATAACCTGAAAGTCTGCTCAGCAAGGAAGAAGCCACTGCTCCAAAACCGCCATAAAAAACCCAAAGCATACTTCCAAAGTTGTGGCAAAATGGCTTAAGGACAACAAAGTCAAGATATTGGAGTGGCCATCACAAAGCCCTGACCTCAATCCTATCGAAAATTTGTGGGCAGAACTGAAAAAGCGTGTGCAAGCAAGGAAGCCTACAAACCTGACTCAGTTACACCAGCTCTGTCAGGAGGAATGGGCCAAAATTCACCCAACTTATTGTGGGAAGCTTGTGGAAGGCTACCCGAAACGTTTGACCCAATTTAAACCATTTAAAGGCAATACTACCAAATACTAATTGAGTGTATGTAAACTTGTGACCCACTGGGAATGTGATGAAAGAAATAAAAGCAGAAATAAATCATTCTCTCTACTATTATTCCGACATTTCACATTCTTAAAATAAAATGGTGATCCTAACTGATGTAAAACAGGGAATTTTTACAAGGATTAAATGTCAGGAATTGTGGAAAAATTAGTTTAAATGTATTTGGCTAAGGTGTATGTAAACTTCCGACTTCAACTGTATGTCCTTGTATCTATAGGGAAAACTTACCCTCCGAAGTCATTCATAAAAACAACATTTCAAAGACCTGTCACTTGGGGATTGATATGGATCTATCTTATGAATATTTGATCAGTTGAAAGTACTTTCCTTTGTACCTGGTCCAGCTCTTCTGACTGTGACCCCAACTAATGTTAGCCAGCCTTAGCTTCAGAAGGATACTGCTCTTGTTGTCTTGCGTTCAAAATCAGTAGCCCATTGATTATGACAGCTCTGTTTTTGACTTTGAAACTACTTCCCCTGCAGCACAGGGACCTTGTCTAAAGCAAAGAGGATTTGCTTGCCTGGCATTGGTTGTCAGTTGAGACGCCTTAAGTAATTAAGCTTACCTAGGCTAACACGACTAACACACAATGGAGCCAAGGTCAAAACTTTTAATGACTTTTACTACTGCAGAGATTTAGGCTTGCTTTTCCATAGGATACTTTTCGAGGGTTGACAAACTGAAAGGGACTCAACAAAGTTGTGGTTAGTGCCTGGTTCTCTCCCTGGGTCTATATACAGTAAATTACTGTAAATTACTAACTCTTCAACATTTGACAATTGATTTGTATTAACTTTTTACTAGTTTACAGTTTTGGTAGAAGTAGTTTGTACAAACTCTACTCAATCTTACTATGTAATGTCAGTTCATTGCAACACCCAAGAAATGTGATAGTTGTATGTATGGTATTCATCTCACACAATAGACACTACCAACAAAGTCAAAGTTGTTAGGATGAAAACATTTAGTCTGATGTTACCCAGTCCCTGACTGTACGTGTTCGCCTTGACTTCAGGCTCTCTGTTGGCTTGCTTACTGTAGCCAATGTAGAGTCGGCATGTCACACACAAACTGCAGAGAGAAGAAACGGCGGGAGCAGTTGGGCTGAAAGATTTACGAGACTTGGTAATCAACGTTAACAGGACCACTGAATAAATCATAGCTGCTGTTAGCATGCTGTCTAAGTGCCTCTGGCAGGTTCCATACTTCATGGATAAAGAATACAGCATCATGCTAGCTTGACCTACAGAGAGCAAGAGGGCATGACACGTCTTAGACAAATGTAGTAAATATAAACAATGTAATGATGTTAATCAATACAATTTGCATGATTATAACATGCTCACTCAGGTTATTTCTCAAATGTACTTGGATGCTTAATCCTCATAGTAAATACTTTCAGTAATCATAATTTTACAATAAATGTATTGGGCTATGATGATAAATAATGAACTATCACAAAGGAAGCTCCTCCCACTAGAACAGCTCAGTTAAGTATCTGTAGCATCCTCAGTGACTTCATTAAGTTCTAGACAGCATTCACCTAGCTTGATTCTGTTGGTTGTCAGAGGTAATGTGAAACTACAACTGGTGCTGATGATGAACCGACGGGATACCCTGGTGATCATCTTTGGAGAGATCCTCTCTGTTATGCAAGTAGTAGAGTAAATTCAAACATCTGGCATGCAATGGTGTCTTGATCCTTCACACTACTGCACACTTGATACTACAGAGGAACGCAGCAGTTTTGACAGTTGGTGGACAGTTCAAAGGGCACAGTTGGAAACTAAAAGAGTGACTGTCATTAGTCCTTTATGAAAGATAGAGGCTGTTTACACAGCACCAATGAACTGTGAGAGGAAAATGAACCCAGACCTTCAATATCTTGGTGCTTCTTCATTTTTCACATTCTCTTTCCCTCTGTAGGAGATAACGACTGTTAGGTAAAAAGCTGACATCATGGGGAATTTTTATATATATATATATATATATATATATATATATATATATACACCTTTATTTAACCAGGTAGGCCAGTTGAGAACAAGTTCTCATTTACAACTGCGACCTGGCCAAGATAAAGCAAAGCAGTGCGACAAAAACAACAACACAGAGTTACACATAAACAAAGGTACAGTCAATAACACTATAGAAAAATCTATGTAGAAGATTAGGGAGGTAAGGCAGTAAATACGCCATAGAGGCGAAATAATTACAATTGAGCATTAACACTGGAATGGCAGATGTGCAGATGATGATGTGCAAGTAGAGATACTGGGGTGCAAAAGAGCAAGAAGATAAATAACAATATGGGGATGAGGTAGTTGGGTGGGCTATTTACAGATTGGCTGTGATACAGTGATCGGTAAGCTGCTCTGACAGCTGATGCTTAAAGTTAGAGAGGGAGATATAAGTCTCCAGCTTCAGCAAGTTTTGCAATTCGTTCCAGTCATTGGCAGCAGAGAACTGGAAAGAAAGGCGGCCAAAGTAAGTGTTGCCTTTGGGGATGGCCAGTGAAATATACCTGCTGGAGCGCGTGCTACGGGTGGGTGTTGCTATGGTGACCAGTGAGCTGATATAAGGCGGGGCTTTACCTAGCAAAGACTTATAGATGACCTGGAGCCAGTGGGTTTGGTGACAAATATGTAGCGAGGGCCAGCCAACAAGAGCATACAGGTCGCAATGGTGGGTAGTATATGGGGCTTTGGTAACAAAACGGATGGCACTGTGATAGACTACATCCAGTTTGCTGAGTAGAGTGTTGGAGGCTATTTTGTAAATTACATCGCCAAAGTCAAGGATCGGTAGGATAGTCCGTTTTTTGAGAGTATGTTTGGCGGCATGAGTGAAGGATGCTTTGTTGTGAAATAGGAAGCCAATTCTAGATTTCATTTTGGATTGGAGATGCTTAATGTGAGTCTGGAAGGAGAGTTTACAGTCTAACCAGACACCTAGGTATTTGTAGTTGTCCACATATTCAGAACCGTCCAGAGTAGTGATGCTAGTTGGGCGGGTGGGTCATCAATAGATGATCTTCTTTGAGAGGCATTGGAAAACCTCCCTGGTCTTTGCCATTGAATCTGTGCTTGAAATTCACTGGTGTTTAACATGATTTTTAAATGACTACCCCACACATAATTGTATGTGTGGTGTACAGAGATGGGTAGTCATTTAAAAATCAGAGTCCATGCAACTTATTATCTGACTTGATAAGCACATTTTTACTCCTGAAGTTATTTAGGGTTGCCATAGCAAAGGGGTTGAATATATTTCAGCTTTTCATTTTTTATTAATTTGGAAACATTTCTAAAGACATAATTCCACTTTGATGTTATGGGGTATTGTGTGTAGATCAGTGACACACAATCTACATCTAATCCATTTTAAATTCCAACTGTAACACAACATAATGTGGAAGAAGTATTGGGGTGTGATACTTTATGTAGGCATTGTACTAGGATAGTAGATTGGCTCTCTCCTAACTAGGTCTCCTTCCCAGACACCCACATCTCACGATAATTCCACACTGCAGCAGTGCTTGTGTCTGCCATGAGAGGGCCATCAAAAAAATAATAATAATTGAGCCGACAGCTATCCTTCCACTCACAATTCAGAGGCATACATTTTACATCTGCACTCTCTGTGGTTGATGCCACGCAGTCACTGACTGTCTGAAACAGAAGACGGGTCTTGAGTAGTGCAGTACAGTATAGTGGAAGTCAACCTATGCATAGACAGTCTTATTTGTCTATCCACTACACTCTGAGGCCAAGATTTCATGTTAGTAACACATTTTTCTTACCGTTGTCTGAATAAAAGGACCCAATGAATTGATGATGTACATAAAATGTCAGCTCTTTTTGTCAGTGGTGGAAAAAGTAACCAATTTTCATACTTGAGTAAAAGTAAAGATATCTTAATAGAAAATGACTCAAGTGAGTCACCCAGTAAAATATTGCTTGAGTGAAAGTCTAAAAATATTTGCTTTTAAATATACTTAAAGAGCCACGGAACACGCCGATTGGCACGTGTATTTTTCTGTTGGTCATTAGAAATACGAGATTTCAGACTTGGAGGTGTGTTTCCTGACCCATTCCGCGTTTGGTTAATGATGTTTGTCCCCCATGAGAGACTGTAGACTTGAAAGTTTTGTTCACTTTCTCAAAATCCCCCAAATTAATCTAAGATTACTCAAGAAATCTGTCATTAATTTTGACATTTCTGCCGATGATGTTTTAGTTTCGCAATTTTACATATAACTAATGTGTTTGGTGCAGTATTTCTCAAGTAAAAAAATATGCGACGTGTTTGCTTATGTAACAATGTCGGGATGCTGGGCAGGTCTGTCTTACTGTCTATACTATTGGATTGAGAGCAATCACCACAGCTCTTCGATTTGTTGTTGCTTTTTAAAGGCAGTTGCTCTTTAAATATCAAAAGCAAATATAATTGCTCAAATATTCTTAAGTATCAAAAGTAAAAGTATAAATCATTTCAAATTTCTTATATTAAGCAAACCAGACAGCATGTTATTTGTATTTTTTCAGATAGCCAGGGGCACACCAGCACTCAGACACGAAGTATGTGTTTAGTGAGTCCGCCAGATCAGAGGCAGTGGGGATGACCAAGGATGTTCTCTTGATAAGTGCGTGAATTGGACCATTTTCCTGTCCTGCTAAATATTCAAAATTGAACAAGTACTTTTGGGTGTCAGGGAAAATATAAAGTAAAAATGACATTATCTTCTTTAGGAATGTAGTGGAGTAAAAGTTGTCAAAATATAAAGTATAGATACCCCCCAAAAACGACTTAAGTAGTACTTTAAAGTATTGTTACTTAAGTACTTTACACCACTGCTTTGTGCCTATGGATCTATGTACAGTATGTCCAGAGGTGCAGGGATTTATCTCTCTCTTTCTCTGCATGGTCTCATCATGCAAGAAGTTTCCTTCTAATATCTCACCCCAAGTGTTCAAATCAGTCTGCTGACTCAACAGCTTTCGAAAAGCTCTGAATGTGGAAGGACAGGAAAGGCTTTGGTCTCAGAGGAAGAAATGGAGCAAGGGATGAGAGAGAGAGGCCTTGATTTGAGCAAGTCTAATTTTAGGCCATGAAGCGATGGAGGACGCTTATGTAAGACAGACACATGGGGGTGCAGCATGCAGGGATGCTACTTTTGTGAAAGAATAACAAACTCCATAACACCTGCTCCAGTAGAACACATTCCTCTATCCTCTTTCTGACTGAAGGACAGATAACCCAAGTAGCCTCCCAAAATGTCAGATACATAGGTATTTGTAATGGGAAAGAGACAGTTTACAGATCAACAAGGGAAGGAAATGGTTAGTAAATGTCGTTTTCAGACCCCCCCCCCCCCCCTCCCAATTTGATTAGGTGTTTATTTTTGGCACCTGCTTTAGAGTCAATCTGTCACAGTCCTCATAATGAGGAGACGCGTGGTAAGCATACATCATCTTTAATTAAAGAATGAACACTGAGCAAAACGAACAGTGACGCTAATATGGCTAGTGCAGAACAGTCAACTAAACATAGAATAACAACCCACAAAATACCCAAGGCATATGGCTACCTAAATATGGTCCCCAATCAGAGTCAACGATAAACAGCTGCCTCTGATTGAACCAATCTAGGCAACCATAGACATAAACACCTAGATATACAAAAAAACCTAGACAATACAAAAACTAAAACACATTAGCACCCATAAAGCCCCTAACAGCAAATACATTTGGGATCAAAATCCGTGCTCAATAATCATGCTTTAGAATTTCACTTTACAATCTGTGGATATGGCTTGTTGCTATGCTGCAGGCTATGATATGACCAGCAGTAAGGGACATTTGGTTTGTGTTAAGCGCCCCCCAGCGTTAAAGAAGAGTCAAGACACCCAGAATAGCATCATAATAAACACACTACACTGAGTTAAAGCCAAGACAATATTTTTTTTGAAAAGCCACTCTACAGGTCACCTTTCTTGGCAAGAGCTCTCAAACGGACACTCTTTATCACTTAATACATAAATAAGGCTTTAGTTGTATGCCAGTTTGTTGTTCATGACTTAATGGTGCACTGTCCTAGTTAGGCTGATCATTTCTCACCTGTTTTATAGTGTGACATCATACTTTATGTATGTTTCTACATACGTACCAAGATGTTGAAGTAAACCTAAAAATCAATTTGGCAAGCTTAGCATAATTTAGTGAGGACACAACCTCTAGTGAAGTACAGTAACGTATCAAGGAGCCAATAAACTATCATTAGTAGCATGCAAGTTAAAACATTTCTCCAAGAAGATGATTTAATATTATGTCAAGGAAAAACAAACTCAGATTGTCAGTCTTAAACTGACTTTGTGACAAAGGCTTGCTTCTATGTGTTGATAGCTAGCCGTATACTGTTATAAATGATGTCTCTTCTAACACCTTCAACTTAAAATAACAGAGCAACACTTTCCTTGACAGGATGGTGGGTGTCTGATACAAACCACACTGAAGAGCAAAATGCATATACTGACAGTTTCCTGTGTGCCTTCATTCGGCACCAAGCAGCGCCCCAGAGCTAACAAAGATTTTCCAACCCCTGTGACATCAGCTCATATATGAAGGTGAAGGGGGGAAAACAGACAATGTGTTTGATTAGTGTTCACGTGAAGTAGCCTACTGTAGTAGTTTGACTTTTTTGAAGAGTTCTTCACAAACTTTGTAAGTACTTTTTTCTTTAAACATACCATCTTTTACCAACACACTTTACATTATTTGGTCATAGTTAAAGAATTGTAGCCTAGTCACAGAACAGTCATGAGGTTCATAAGCGGAAAAACATCTTGATCATTTCAATTCAATTACCATAAGTGAATTTAGATCATTAAAACAGCAACTTTTTTTTCTTACAATGGAAGCTTCTACAATTCTGATTATATTGGCAAGTTATTGCACATGTCAAGCTAGCAGATGATAGGATGTGATAAACATTGCCTGTAAAACAGCAACAGTGATATCGCAACTTTTACAGAACAGCTTAATAATCTGACTGAACACTTCCCCCACAGGTTGCATCATTAGCAAGGGAAAGCAGAAATCTACTTTCCACTAGTTCTGTCACATACAAGCTCCTTTTGATAACCAAACCAGACCTGAAACAATGAATACATCTGTTGGAGATGGAACTGACAACTGTAGTACCCCCAGAGACTATCAGTTCTACTTCTTCCCAGTCGTCTACAGTCTGGTGATGGCACTGGGCCTGCCAGGCAACGTGGGAGCCCTCTATGTGTTCATCTTCAAGATAACTCCCCGCACCTCCTCTAATGTGTTTGTCATTAACCTGGCCCTCGCTGACACCACCTTCCTTTGCACCCTGCCCTTCAAGATCCACTACCACCGCAACAGCAATGACTGGGTATTCGGAGATGTGGCCTGCAGCATCACAGGAACACTGTTCTTCGCCAACATCTACATCAGCATCGCCTTCATGACCTGTATCTGTGTGGATCGATATGTGGCCGTCGCCTATCCTCACACTTATCTGAGGCTCCGGAACTCACGTTGCACTGTACTGGTGAGTGCAGCAGTGTGGGTGGTGGCGGGGGCAGCTGTTCTGGCCTTCATCCTAGTGGGACCTCTGGACAGCCAGCACTGTAGCTGCTTTGAAAACTTCTCCCAGAAAGAGTGGGCCAGGCGTCTGGTGCCATACAGCATATTCAGTCTCGTCGTCGGCTCGCTACTGCCCTCTGTGGTCATCCTGGTGTGTTACCCTCTGGTGGCGCGGCGCATCGCTCTCATCCGGACCAACACAGCCCGCGGAGCCCTGAGGGTCATCTACACAATCCTAGTTATCACCCTACTCTGCTTCCTGCCCTACCACGTGGTTCACTTCCTGCATCTGCTCCGCCGTCTAGGGGTCATCCAGCACTGTCCCTATGCAAACGCCATCTACAATGCCCGGCGAGTGACAATGGCCCTCGTCAGCCTCAACAGCTGTCTGGACCCCCTGCTCTACTACTTCACCACCAGTCACTGTAAGTGGAGTCCCTCCAAGGCCAGGTTCAGATGGCTGTGGGATAGGAGGACCATGGGAGTCTACACCATCGCTGTGAGACCGTGATGCTTTTGCTTGCTCTGACTAATGAAAATGACATGCATTTTATGTTCCGCTGATAAACTCTGAAGGCTCGTGGTGAAGCATTGTTTTCCTTACCGTGTACTGTAAACCACCAATTATTTTGTATACCTTTACATGTACGCCATGTAAATATAGCATTTACATCTTCCCTTATGTGTTATTTCATAGTTTTGATGTCTTCACTATTATTCTACAATGTAGAAAAGAGTACAAATAAAGAAAAACCCTGGAATGAGTAGGTGTGTACATTTTTGACTGGTACTGTGTGTGTGATATTTAACTGACACACAGTTCAAAAGTTTGCAGTCACTAAGAAATGTTCTTGTTTTTGAAAGAAAATCACATTTGTCTATTAAAATATCAATTTGATCAGAAATAAAGTGTAGACATTGTTAATGTTGTAAATTACTACTGTAGCTGGAAACTATCAGCAACCATCACTCATGTGTTCCAATGGCACGTTATCTTAGCTAATCCAAGTTTATAATTTTAAAAGGCTAATTGATCATTAGAAAACCATTTTGCAATTATGTTAGCACAGCTGTTGTTCTGATTAAAGAAGCAATAAAACTGGCCTTCTTTAGACTAGTTGAGTATCTGGAGCATCAGCATTTGTGGGTTCGATTACAGAATCAAAATGGCCAGAAACAAAATAACTTTCTTCTGAAACTCGTTAGTCTATTTTTGTTCTGAGAAATGAAGGCTATTCCATAAAGGGAAATTACCAAGAAACTGAAGATCTCATACAACGCTGTGTACTACTCCCGTCAGTGTCTAGTTTGAGAAACAGATGCCTCACAAGTCCTCAACTGGCAGCTGCATTAAATAGTACCCACAAAACACCAGTCTCAACATCAACAGTAAAGAGGCAACACAGGGATGCTGGCCTTCTAGGGAGAGTTCCTCTGTCCAGTGTCTGTTCTTTCTCCTATCTTAATGTTTTCTTTTTATTGGCCAGTCTGAGATATGGCTTTTTCTTTGTAACTCCGCCTAGAAGGCCAGCATCCCAGTTGCCTCTTCACTGTTGACATTGAGACTGGTGTTTTGCAGGTACAATTTAATGAAGCTGCGAGTTGAGGACTTGCTTCTTTAATCAGAACAAGTTTTCAACTGTGCTAACATAATTGCAAAATGATTTTCTAATGATAAATTACCCTTGTAGCTAACACAACGTACCATTGGAACACAGAAGTGATGATTGCTAATAGGCCCTCTGGTCGCCTATGTAGATATTCCATTTATTTTTACATCTGCCGTTTCCCCGCTACAATAGTCATTTACAACATTACAATGTCTACACTGTATTTCTGATCAATTTGATGTTATTTTAATGGACAAAAAAAAAGTGCTTTTCTTTAAAAAACAAGGACATTTCTAAGTGACCCCAAACTTGCTTGCTTGAGAAATTGCTCTTTGCTAATAAGCTATTTTTGTTAATTTTTTTACCATTTTAATTTAAAACATTCACAGGGAGGTACTTTATTATTACCCAGAAATGATTTGATATCGAGATAAAAACTGCTGCACTGGACCTTTAAGAGCTCACAAAATGACAATGCAATTACTTGATTGTTGCGTATTAACAATTAGTGACTTGGATTATATCAATATAAATAAAGTTCAGTAACACTTTATTCTTATAAAAAGATTGATTCAAATCAGCTTTGTACAACATTGAAACTAACCTTTACAGTAAGCTACACATTGGGATCGTTTACATTTGAGTCATTTAGCAGACACTCTTATCCAGAGAGATTTACAGGAGCAATTAGGGCACAGAAAAATGTTTCACCTACTCGGTTCAAAGATTCAAACCAGCGACCTTTCGATTACTGGCCCAACACTCTGCCCCCTGCCACCAATCTGAACTACGTCACATTGAAGACAGCCCTGATGGAAGTCCTTTCTTCAGCAGAGTAGACAGAAAGCTCCCCAGATCTTCATCCTACAAATAACACATAATTTGTGTTGAAATAAACATAGGATAAAAGGATTTGGATTGGTTTTGGTTAACTAGAAGTGCGTCACAAGACATAGTGACAGTGACTTGTGCCATTCAGTATAGAAACCCACCCACAGGCCCTCCAAGGTTGTGGCCTACACCTTAGTGTGTACAGTGTTACATACTGTAGTTCAGATTGGACCGTAAGCTCACTCCACAGTTTGAAATGCCCCCCCCCCCCCATCACTGAATTGCTAGCTTTTCAGTGGCGTAAATGGCTAGTATGTTGTCGAATGTGTAGACACGTGCGTTTGTGAGGCAGAGGACCCTAGTTCGATCCGTTGTACGGACAGTGTACCCAGACAGGGAGGAAACTATACTGCTAAGCAGACACTGTGGTCCGTCACAATAGCTCACACTCATTTTCAACAGCCGCCCTCCTTACCTGGTAGCTCCAGGAGAGGAGCAGCACCTTGGTGTTGGGCTCTTCAGCTGAGGAGGACACCTTGATCACAATGGACTCCACCATGACGGTCCCATCTGGGAGGTGCTGGATGGTATAACCTTTCAGCACACTAGAACAGAGACAGAGAAGAAAATAGTAATTAATATTATTATATGAAGGTGTGTTAGTGGATCAGACCTGAGTACTGTGAATACAGATCAAACAAACTATGTGCCTTTTACAGCCAAGCTTTAACCAAATAAGAACTTGAAAACACAATAAAAATTGTAAACTCGGTCTTACGGTACCTCTTGAGGTGTGTGTAGATTCTGCTGAGAGTGTCGGGGTCACTGTGTGGGTCCTGGAGTTGTACTCGGCAGGTGAAGCGGAGCTGGTGCTCGTTGAGGCCCAACTCCTTGAGAGCCTGTTCTGGAGAGACCAGACGAAGACTCTACACCCAGGGGAAACACAGGAGGGAAAGGGTAGAACACGGGGGAGAGAGAGAGAAAGAGAGAGCGGAACACGGGGCAACAAGAGGTCACTCACAAGGCAAGGCCAAAGGCAGAGAAAAAACTACTTGAATTACTAGCATATCGGAATTAGCTAGGCAAGGCCATAGTTAAGTTTTCTATCATAAATATATAAATCAGAGTATCACTACGTTGTATGAATGGCAGTTGGTGGAATTCAGAACTTACATTATCCTTCATGATCAGGGTCCCGTGCATGGTACGAGGCTTTTTCGGGTCAGGTAAGGGGCCTGTGGCGCATAGCAGTCAAACAGTGAATAACAGACACATTAACTGGGAGAGTGAGCTAGATCAAGATTGACTAAGATGTACTGAACAATACCTCCAAGGGCCATCTCCCTCTTGAGCAGGTTGAGTGAGATGTCTACTGGGACACTGGGGTTGGTGATCACAGTGGTCGTCTCACCGTTGGCTGGCATGAAGCAGTTGATGGCTGTCATTCACAAAGAAAGACGAATGAGGCATAATACCAGAGCTGTGTTCAGTAGGGAGATCATTTTTTTCAAATGGAGTTAAAAAGAGGGAGGTTGAACATGCACTTACTTGTCCAATAAGAATACAGATTTTAATTTTCTGTTGCATAACACTTTGCTACACTGTGCTACACTACCCAGTGCTCCTAACAAGATCCTCAAACCTATTTGGCACATAATGCAATTCTACACTGAACAAAAATATTAACGCAACATGTAAAGTGTCTGTCCCATGTTTCATGAGCTGAAATAAAGGATCCCAGAAATGTTCCATACGCACATGTTGTTCCAATTTTGTGCACAAATTAGTTTTACATCCCTGTTAGCGAACATTTCTCCTTTGCCAAGATAATTCATCCACCTGACAGGTGTGGCATATCAAGAAGCTGATTAACAGCACGATTATTACACAGGTGCACCTTGTGCGGGGAACAATAAAAGGCCACTCTAAAATGTGAATTTGTGTCACATAACACAATGTCACAGATGTTTCAAGTTTTGAGGGAGTGTGCAATTGGAGTGTTGACTGCAGTACCAGAGCTGTAGCCAGAGAATTGTATGTTAATTTCTCTACCATAAAGGGGGGAATGGAGCTGAGGAATATTTCTCTGTAATAAAGCTCTTTTGTGGGGAATAACTCATTCTGATTGGCTGGGCCAGGCTCCCCAGTGGGTGGGCCTGGCTCCCAAGTGGGTGGGCCTATGTCCTCCCAGGCCCAGCCACAGCTGCGCCCATTGCCCAGTCATGTGAAATAACAACACAATGTCATGGGGCGGCAGGTAGCTTAGTAGTTAGAGCATTGTGCCAGTAACCGAAAGGTTTCTAGATCGAATCCCCAGGCTGACAAGATAAAAATCTGTCGTTCTACCCCTGAACAAGGCAGTTCCTAGGCTGCCATTGTAAATAAGAATTTGTTCTAACTGACTTGCCTAGTTTAAAAAAGGTTTTAAAAAATTATTATAATAAATAATATCCCCAGGGTTTTACGCACCAATGAAGCCAAACTGCTGCTCATTCCATTTGCTCGAAAATGGATTTTAAAAAAGTACTACCAGCAGTACTACAGTACTAGACCTGCACCTGTCGACGACACAAGTTGTTCTGCTTCCACGAGCACATCCAATGCTAGCATCAGTAATTCTACATTTGCTGTTAGCCCAGCTAGCATGGACACTGACAGTGAATCTGATGCAGCCGAAGAGCTACTGCCCCCTTACCCAGGAAAGCAACGAACAATAGACAGGGACGTTTGACCATCGAAGAGGCGCAAATATGATGAGAACTACATTGATTTGGGGTACACTTATATTGGGAGTCGTGCCTTTTCTCAGCCACATTGTGTTATATGTGGAAAAGTATTATCTCACAACTCAATAAATAAAAAAATTCACTATTGTGCAGACATTTAGAAACAAAACATGACAATTTGAAAAACAAGCCACAAGAGTTTTTGGAGCGAGAATTAAGACACCTTTCCAGTAGTAAGACATGTATAAAAGCAACAGATATCATGAATAAGAAGGTATTAGAAGCGTCTTATATGGTGAGCTACCGAGTGGCTTGGACAGGCAAGCCCCATACTATTGTTTCACGATGCATCAGTTACATGGCAGGAGATGTTTTGAAACAATTACTGCTTTGCATACAAGCCAGTGAATTCAATGCATTACAGCAGACTTGGCAGGCCAGGCACAGCTCCTGGTATATGTCTGTTATGTTTATGGGGGGTCAATTAAGGAAACATCCTATTCTGCAAACCAGGAAAGAATATTTTTAAAGTACTGGACAGCTTTGTGACATCAAATGGACTTTGGTGGTCAAGAAGTGTTGGTATCTGTACTGATGGCGCAAAAGCCATGGCAGGGAGACATAGTGGAGTGGTAACGCGCGTGCAAGCAGTTGCTCCTGATGCCACTTGGGGACACTGCAGCACCCACCGAGAGGCTTTTGTTGCCAAGGGAATGCCTAACAGCTTGAAAGACGTTTTAGACACTACAGTGAAAATGGTTAACTTTGTTAAAGCAAGGCCCCTGTACTCTCGTGTATTTTCTGCACTATGCAATGATATGGGAAGCGGCCATGTAGCACTTTAACAACATACATTTTACAACGTGCGCTGGTTATCAAGGGGCAAAGTATTGACACGTTTTTTAACAATTGACAGACAAGCTTCAAGTTCTTTTTACGGACCATAATTTTCCACTCGTCTGACAGTTTGCATGATGATGAGTTTCTCACACGACTGGCCCATCTGGGTGATGTTTTTTCCTCGCCTGAACAATCTAAATCTAGGATTACAGGGACTCTCCGCAGCTATGATTAAGAAGTTAGAGCTCTTCTCTGTCTGCATTAACAAGGACAAAACACAGGTCTTTCCATCATTGTATGATTTTGTGTGCAAATGAACTCAAGCTTACGGACAATGTCAAATGTGATATAGTGAAGCACCTGAGTGAGTTGGTGCGCAATTACGCAGGTACTTTCCAGAAATGGATGACACAAACAACTGGATTCGTTATCCCTTTCATGCCCTGCCTCCAGTCCACTTACCGATATCTGAACAAGAGAGACTCATCGAAACAAGCGGTTCTGTGAAAATGTTATTTAATCAGAAGCCACTGCCAGATTTAAGGATCGGGCTGTGTTCAGAGTATCCTGCCTTGGAAAATCGCGCTGTTAAGACACAGATGCCCTTTGAAACCACGTACCTATGTGAGAGTTGATTCTCAAGCGTCACTAGCATAAACTAAATACAGGCACTGACTGTGTGTAGAAAATGATTTAAGATAGACTCTCTCCGATACAATGTTGCAGTTATGTGCATCCTTTCAAGCACACCCTTCTCATTAACCTGTGGTTATTCACAATTTTCAATGAACAAATAAGGTTTTAAATGTAAGATGGTTAAATAAAGAGCAAAATGATTGATTATTATGATATTATTATTTGTGCCATGGTCCTATAGCTCTTTGTCACTTCCCACGAGCTGGGTTGTGACAAAAACACAAATTCTTATGTTGAATAAATGTATCGTATAGTGTGTGTGTGGCAGGCTTACAATGATGGCAAAAAACATTTGAGAGTGCGCTGACCCTGGTGCTAGAGGGGGTACGCAGCTGGAGGTTGAATGTTTGAAGGGGTACAGGACTATAAAAAGTGAGGGAACCACTGGTACAGTATATATATGCTTCTCTCTGAAGCCCTAACATTCTTGAAGTAAATAGTGTTAAAAGGACATCCAGGTGTCACTCACTGAACTCCTGCTCGATCTTGTCCTTGAGGAACTCCATCTTCTTGGCCTCTCCGTGCACCAGCAGCATGTTGCGAGGCTCTGCCATGCGGATGAGCTGCATGATGCCCTTAGCGTCTGCATGGGCGCTGAACGACATGTACTCCACCTGCAGCTTCACCTCCAACTGCAGGGGTCACAGATGGCAAAGTCAAGGGTCAGCAGACAAATGACAACAGCCCGGCTCACATCTCTCAATTTCACTTTGTCCATTTGATATCAATTACTGCAGTAAAATCATGAATATACATGAAGTTAAATAGAATCAAATACTATCTTGCATTACCGTTTGTCTATTCTCCATCTCCAGTTTTTTTTGACCATTCAGGATCTTGTGTCCGATGGTACCTTGCACACAATACCCTGGCATGATGATCTGAGTAACAGAAAATTAAAAGTAGAATTGATTTTCGCCCAATTTCACAAAAAACACACTGCTCCATAAATGCCATATCTCAAATAGGACTTACCATATTCTTCTCGTTGCCAGCCCACTTCTTGAATATCTGTAGAGACTGACCAGCATGCAGCATTCCTGGGGTGGCAAAGACCACCTGAGGGAACACACACATTTCAGTAGTGTTATTTCAACAATGCCATTCATAAAAACTATAAAATCAATAAAGTTGCACACTCTACACTGAGTGTAGAAAACATTAGTAACACCTTCCTAATATTGAGTTGCACCCCCTTTTGCCTTTCGTAGGGACATGAACTCTGTTGAAAGTGTTCCACAGAGATGACGGCCCATGTTGACTCCTATGCTTCCCACAGTTGTGTCAAGTTGGCTGGATGTCCTTTGGGTGGTGGACCATTCTTGACACACGGGAAACTGTTGAACGTGAAAAACCCAGCAGCGTTGCGGTTCTTGACACACTCAAACCAGTGCGCCTGGCACCTACTACCATATCCCGTTCAAAGGCACTTAAATCTTTTGTGTTGCCCATTCACCCTCTGAATGGCACACACACAATCCATGTCTCATTTTTTTCTTTAACCTGTCTTCTACACTAATTGAAGTGGATTTAAAAGGTGACATCGATAACAGATCATAGCTTTCACCTGGATACACCTGTTTAAAAAAAAAACATTACCCATGACATTTTTGGGAGAATATAGTATGCTCTGGATTTTTATATAGTTTACTCTCCATTAGTCAGCATCCTCACAAACATTTTTGGGTGTGCGTCAGATGTTTTACTTTTTAGACAACGGGTCTCCAGTGACTATGTAGAATATTCACTGGGGTAAGAAGAATAGCTTCTATAATGGACAAATCATTGGACTTGTCTTTATCTAAAGCATATCAATGCCTAAACATTAAACGGTTCCAACTGTAAACAAGGTTTTAGTAGTAGCATGCAAATATGATGGTGATGTTTCTCCACCATTGGTCCAGGATTGTCTGCGTAGGAGCGATCAAAGGCCTTAATGTGTTTGAACTCAAACATGTTTCTCTGTACAAAGGTTTTTCTGATCTTCTGATTGGTCCAGGTGATGAAGAGTTTGTAGTAGTGATTGGCTTTCTCTGTGAGCCCCGTGGAGAAGTAGATGGGCGCTTTCATGTTCATCCGCTCCCTGTGGAAGGAGAGGAGAGGCTTTTACATCATTCCCCGATTGCTTATCCAGCCATCAAGACACAAAATGAACATCGTCTTAAAAAAAGAACACTAGCTAAACTAATGCTAATCGAATTTGGAAAAGAAACCTTACCAGAATGTTTCCAATAGAATGCACAATTCCTGAGCTCTACCCAAGGCAAAGACCGGAATCAGAACCTGAGAGGCACAACATTTAATCCTTTAGGACACGAGTACTGGAGAGACAGAATGTATATGGACAGAAATATGGACAGAAGAAACCTGTATGGTGGCCCTCACCTTCCCCCCTCTCTCCACTGTCTCGTGTACTTTCTTCAGGAAGTCCCTCTCCCTGCACCTCTTGGAGTCACGGATGGTGGTGGCGTAGGTGGACTCTGAGATGAGGATGTCTGGCCGACACTTATCGATCCACGCAGCCCTATGACAACAAAATACAAATGGTTTATTATAGAACACATAGGCATGATTCTAAATAATGTTGCACGAAACACACAATAAATCACCACTTACCCTAAATGTCTGTCTGGCGTCATGTTATAGTCACCCTGCAAAAGCAAGTAAGGATAAGTTACTTCAAAGAAATCACATGATTCATGCATTGATCAATAATAAGCCCAGTTCTATTAATAGGCTAATACTCACAGTGTAGACCACAGACTCAGATCCTACTTTGATCTGCACCATAGCAGCACCTAGGACGTGGCCTGCATAGTAAGCCTTGATCTCCAGCTCATCATCCACCTAAGCAACCATGACAGAATGAACGCAATACATCATTCCATACCCTAATACTACCTCCAAATGTGGTTTCTTGGCCATCATTGAGAAAGTAATGCATTATACCCTTGGAGTAGCCTGGTTCCAGGTCTGTTTGTTCTGTCTTGCCAACTACTATGATCATTGTCATACCAAACAATGACCATGGGAGTTGGCAAGACCACACAAATAGATATGGAACCAGGCTACACTTGGAGTACTTCTAAGACCTGACTTAATCAATTAAAAAGGTACATATCAGGACTGTATACCTGGACAGTCTGGTGGAGGTTCAAAGGGACTACTTTCTTCATGCAGTCCTTGATCATCTGGGATGTGAAGAAGTTGGTTTCGCCCTTCTTGTCCACAGTGATCTTCCTGAAGTCCTCCAGCAGGATAGGGCAGATGGCCTTGGTGGGGTGGGTCATGTAGATGGGGCCATCGTAGCCCACCATCTCACTCATGTACGGCAGAGCACCACAGTGGTCCAAGTGGAAATGACTAGGAGAGTTAGTGTGAGTAATCAGTTAAAATATAGAAGATAAAATCAATCAAAAGATAGAATGCCCTTGAGCGGGAGAAAGCTATCTTTGTGTTGAGCCTGATAAGGTTGTTTCTCTTGCTGAAGAGAAGAGTAGTACCTAGATATATATAAGTGCCATATAAAGACCACAAACCTGATAATTACACAGTCCAAGAATTCTGTCAGGCGTCCTTGTTGTGTTATGTAAGAGAAATCTGGGAATCTTCTCTGAAAAGAACAATGGCACAATAACAGAACACCAAAGGAACCTAAAGTGTATTTGACTGTCAAATTGAGAACAGTGGATCTACTGACATATTATTGCATACTTATTAGCACCCTGTGGATCTACTTACGTCATCATTGAAGCCCATGTGCATCCCACAGTCAAGCATAATGTTTTTGCCCCCAATAGAGACAAGGATGCAGCTACGGCCAACATCTTGTCCAGCACCTGAGAGGAAACAAGAGGATGAGATACACAAATGAACATCTCATCCATGTTAATTTCACAACATGTCGCTTAGCTGAGCTTCAAGATTGGAAGTTCTTCATGTTACGTTATAATCAAAGAGAGTAACGTTACCACCATTGATCTGCTCTAATATATTGTAACGACCCTATGCATGCGCAACAGTCATTATTTCATGTTTGGGAGAAATGTCTGCCCGTGCATGCAGATAAAAATGTGATACTTACCCAGTGGTGTCACTTTTATCTCAGGCATCCTGGCTGGGTATTCAAACTAAATGTGGTCGATAAAGTAGCTACCTAGAACTCTAAAGTTAGCTAACTTTACTAGCGTTAGCTAGTTCAAGTAGCTACTAGCTAGCTGGTTAATTAGCTAGAAATTAAAACGTAGACGTGCCAACTAGGTGACACTAGCGGCTAAATTGTGGTGGATAAAGCCTCCTCTAAAGAAAAATAAAAAATATTTAGCTCGCTGGATAAATGGCTGCCAGAAGCTGTTTTGTTTTTGAACGATGGGGTAGCAGCGTGTGTTTTTGCTAGTGCTACTAGTGACGGTTCTTCTACTGTTTTACAACGCACTTCACGCGCCATTATCGACTCTCTTTGGAACTGCAGTTCTCACGCGCTTCGGACCGGCGCAGACCTGCGCACTGTGGTTTGGTTATCTGGACAAACAGGGTCTGCAAGGGGTTATCAGAATGCATAATTTTGGTAGAAATGTGTTATTATCGGTTATAAAAGATCAGAGGTTAAATAGAACCCAGTCAAGCTTCTAAAATCGCTACTTTAATTATTGTTCATTTTTAGACGTACTTCCGGGTAGCCATGGCTGTAGCATTGGAGGATCTGAAATTCACTTTACAAGAGGTTCTTGACACTTTTAAGTCATGCCTCTCTGAACACAAAGAAGTATTCCTTGAGCATTACGTAGCAGGGTGGCGTGGTCTCGTAAGGTAAGTCTTTTAAATGCTACAGTAAGCCTAGATACTCAGGTAATTACTGGTAGCTGGTAAACTACCTACCCTCCAGGACATCTAACGTTACAGCACCCGGTGTCACAGCAAGGCCTAGAAGACCCCTAAGGAGGACCTTGGGCACCCGAGACATGGTCTGTTCACACCGCTATCATTTATAAAGCGGAGACAGTACAGGTGCATCAGCTGGGACCAAAAGACTGATAAACAGCTTCTACCTCCAGGCCATCCGACTGTTAAACAGTCACCACAAGACAGTCTGCCCAGTAACCTGCCATGCATCTTAGACACTTACTAACCATCTACTACCCTGTACTTTACCCTGGAACTTAGACTGCTGCCCTATGTACCTAGAGCCATTGAACACTGCTCACTTTAATAATGTTTACATATTGTTCTACCCACTTTATATGTATATACTGTATTCTATTCACGACTCATCCTATATAACTACTTCTATCCACACCTTTTTATTCACATACTGGTTTTTCACATACATTTACACTACCGTTCAAAAGTTTGGGGTCACTTAGAAATGTCATTGTTTATGAAAGAAAAGCCCCAAAAAATAGTCCAATAAAATAACATCAAATTGATCAGAAATACAGTGTAGACACAGTTAATGTTGTAAATCACTATTGTAGCTGGAAACGGCCGATTTAAAAAAAAAAAAAAAAAAAGGAATAATATCTACATAGGCATACAGAGGCCCATTATCAGCAACCATCACTCCTGTGTTCCAATGACACTTTGTGCTAGCAAATCCAAGTTTATCATTTTAAAAGGCTAATTGATCATTAGAAAACTATTTTGCAATTATGTTAGCACAGCTGAAAACTGTGGTTGTGATTAAAGAAGCAATAAAACTGGCCTTCTTTAGACGAGTTGAGTATCTGGAGCATCAGCATTGGTGGGTTTGATTACAGACTCAAAATAGCTAGAAACAAAGAACTTTCTTCTGAAAGTCTATTCTTGTTCAAAACATTTTCCCACAGGGTTTTGTATTGTGTATTTAAGTACTGTATTCTCGACATAGCTCATTCTAATATTTCTACTACTATTGCATTTTAGTTACACTGTTTATACACACCACATATTTATTTATATACATGATTCTTGACATGACTGTTATATGTCTACTGCTGTACATATCATTATTAGTATATCTTGTGTAAACTAATCCGGTGTATATACTGTACAGTGAAGGGGGGGAGTATTTGATCCCCTGCTGATTTTGTACATTTTCCCACTGACAAAGAAATTAACAGTCTATAATTTTAATCGTAGGGTTATTTGAACAGTGAGAGACAGAATAACAACAAAAAAATCCAGAAAAATGCATGTCAAAAATGTTATAAATTGATTTGCCTTTTAATGAGGGAAATAACTATTTGACCCCCTCTCAATCAGAAAGATTTCTGGCTCCCAGATGTCTTTTATACAGGTAATGAGCAGAGATTAGGCGCACACTCTTAAAGGGAGTGCTCCTAATCTCAGTTTGTTACCTGTATAAAAGACACCTGTCCACAGAAGCAATCAATCAATCAGATTCCAAACTCTCCACCATGGCCAAGACCAAAGAGCTCTCCAAGGATGTCAGGGACAAGATTGTAGACTTACACAAGGCTGGAATGGGCTACAAGACCATCGCCAAGCAGCTTGGTGAGAAGGTGACAACAGTTGGTGCGATTATTCGCAAATGGAAGAAACACAAAAGAACTGTCCATCTCCCTCGGCCTGGGGCTCCATGCAAGATCTCACCTCGTGGAGTTGCAATGATTATGAGAACGGTGAGGAATCAGCCCAGAACTACACGGGAGGATCTTGTCAATGATCTCAATGCAGCTGGGACCATAGTCACCAAGAAAACAATTGGTAACACACTATGCCGTGAAGGACTGAAATCCTGCAGCGCCCACAAGGTCCCCCTGCTCAAGAAAGCACATATACATGCCCGTCTGAAGTTTGCCAATGAACATCTGAATGATTCAGGACAACTGGGTGAAAGTGTTGTGGTCAGATGAGACCGAAATGGAGCTCTTTGGCATCAACTCAACTCGCCGTGTTTGGAGGAGGAGGAATGCTGCCTATGACCCCAAGAACACCATCCCCACCGTCAAACATGGTGGTGGAAACATTATGCTTTCGGGGTGTTTTTCTGCTAAGGGGGCAGGACAACTTCACCGCATCAAAGGGACGATGGACGGGGCCATGTACTGTCAAATCTTGGGTGGGAATCTCCTTCCCTCAGCCAGGGCATTGAAATGGGTTATGGATGGGTATTCCATTATGACAATGACCCAAAACACACTGCCAAGGCAACAAAGGAGTGGCTCAAGAAGAAGCACATTAAGGTCCTGGAGTGGCCTAGCCAGTCTCCAGACCTTAATCCCATAGGAAATCTGTGGAGGGAGCTGAAGTTTCGTGTTGCCAAACATCAGCCTCGAAACCTTAATGACTTGGGGAAGATCTGCAAAGAGGAGTGGGGCAAAATCCCTCCTGAGATGTGTGCAAACCTGGTGGCCAACTACAAGAAACGTCTGACCTCTGTGATTGCCAACAAGGGTTTTGCCACCAAGTACTAAGTCATGTTTTGCAGAGGGGTGAAATACTTATTTCCCTCATTAAAATGCAAATAAATTTATAACATTTTTGACATGCGTTTTTCTGGATTTATTTGTTGTTATTCTGTCTCTCACTGTTCAAATTAACCTACCATTAAAATTATAGACTGATAATTTCTTTGTCAGTGGGCAAACATACAAAATCACAT
Source organism: Oncorhynchus kisutch (assembly GCF_002021735.2). Lineage (NCBI taxonomy): Eukaryota > Metazoa > Chordata > Actinopteri > Salmoniformes > Salmonidae > Oncorhynchus > Oncorhynchus kisutch. The sequence goes on along the minus strand of NC_034190.2, from coordinate 71,625,108 downwards.
ATATAGATTGCATTTGGATTACTGTTGCAGTGCTATTTGGGTTGTTAATTGGATTCATTCTTACGTTTCTTGATTTAAATTTTTTGTATAAAAAAAAACCTTTTTGTTTACTTGTTTGACATTTTACTGCTTCGCTAGGAGCTAGTAAGATAAGCATTTTGCTGCACCTGCTTTAACATCTGCTAAACTGTGTACACGACCAATAAACTTTGATTTCCAGTTTCATTTATACAGTTTTTCACAATGTATATTCATATGTCTACTGTATTCTCACATAGCTAATTTTAATATACTGTATCTACTACTGTACATTGCATTTTTGTTACACTGTTTATACACACAATACACTTTAATTTGATTTAGCCTTGGCATTGGGCTAATGTAAATAAATCCTTGAGTCTGGCATAGTTGGCAAGCCGTACTAATCAGTTTATGCACATAATCTAGTTAGGTATCCTTAAAAAAAGTCATTTATCTCAGTGTAAATGATTCTGGTTGTTTCAAAATAAAGTTATTTAGAATAATGACATATTTGAAGACTTGGGTTGGGTAGGCTTATATATGAATGCATCATGGTAGTCCAATAAAATGGCTTTTATATGTATGATTAAAATGTGTTTATTGTCCTTTATTTCCAGATTCATGAACTGCCTGGGGAGTGTGTTTTCCTTCATCTCCAAGGATGCTGTCAACAAGATCCAAATCCTGGTCAACCATCTGAATGGTGAGAATGGGGCCCACTACGTCACCATCCAGTCTATGGTCAAGTATGAACTGGACAGCCAACTGGTGGACCTGACCAAGAGAGGCAGTTTCCCAGAGTCCGGCTGCCGCACCCTCCTGAGGCTGCACCGTGCCCTACGCTGGCTGGAGCTATTCCTGGAGAGGCTACAAACCAGCACTGAGGACAGCAATACCTCGGTCATGTGCTCTGAGGCCTATAATGAGTCCCTCGCCCAGCACCATGCATGGATCATCCGCAAGGCTGCCGGCACAGCGTTCTGGGCTCTCCCAGGTCGTGCTACGTTCTTTGATGTGATGAATGTAGGTAGCCCAGAGCAGGTGATGGCTGTGCTAGGGGACACCCTGCCTCTCATCTCTGAGGTATACCAAGTGACAGAGGACCTCTATGCCCAGAACAACATACTGGAGTTGCCCTAGTAGGCAGAAAGTACTGTAGTAGTAGCCTGGTGGTCCTAGATCTGTTTGTGTCTTACCAACTCCAATGGAATTGTTCATAGGAGTTGGTAAGACTGCATGAACCGATCTGTGACCACCAAGCTACTGTAGCTCTAGTGGTCCAACCAGCACATCAATGCTGGCAAGCCATGCTGCCTCTGGATCTTTTCTTGGTGAACATTTATGGTGTATAAGGAGGGGATTATTATTGTATATAATATGTACATTATACATTATGATATAAGGCAACATTACCCATAGGTTTCTTTCTAAATGTAATTCTATGGCTTCCAGTGCTGTTTTTGTTCAACACACGTTTCTGGCATTACATTTTCTCCTTAATGTACTTTAAGTATGTATCATAGTTTATCTCTCAAAGTAGGTTTTGTATCATTACAAATGCACTAGCAGATTTAAAGGTTGTGTGCCTGTCTTGTTAAATCTCAAGATAGACATTTTATTTTTTGAAATATAAACCAGTTATTTTACAGTTTTAAATGTTTTCTGTTGACTATGAATTAAGTTAAACATTATACACTGTGACATGATAGGCCTAAGCTATGTTGTTTTTGTTCTATTTCTGCAATGATTTATGCATCTCTATCATTTTGTCGTGATGTTATATAACCTAAGATTGAAGAAGGATATTAGTGTTAAATGTGGTGTAATGTTTCAATTACAGTTCTTGCGCAGTGCAAAACATCTCTGTCTGGACTGGAGGCAGTTGTGATAGAAATGGAATGGATGCTACTGATTCTGCACGCTCCTTGGCTTGCACCAGGGGGCACCTGTTGATGTGCGAGCGTGCGAGGCGAGCAGCGTTGTCAAGGTAACGATAGCTGTGTTGATAATTTGAGTGACGCTGCCTGCTGAAAAAGCCTCAACTTCCCGCTGGAGTGTTGACAAACAAAAGCGAGACTTATCTATCTGCTAAAATGCAAGGTATGCTGCAGATATGTTTGCTATTATTCTTATCTTGCACGGTTATTCTAGAGGCAAGTATGTCCTCTCTTTGTTAGCTACTTGGATCTGACAGCTTAGCTAGCTAACACTAGCTAATTTGCTAGCTACTGTAACTGGTCAACAAGGAAATCAAGTGCAGCAACGTTACATGTTGTCTCACTGGCATGTCAATACGATTAGCTAGCTCAGCTTGCAAGTTGGCCAGTGCTCTCAAAAGGGGTGGCCAGTCTCCTCCTGAGCAGCTACCGGGTATGAAGGCTTTTGCTCCAACCCCGATGAGCAGACATATAGTTAGTTAGCTAGCCATGTTTTATTTCACCAGTGATGGTACAAAAGTCTGCACACCCAGTGGCTTTCTGCAAGAATGCCATCACAGTGACTATGATGAGAAAGAATGTAGAGGAAAAACTTCAATGTATTTTCAGGTCTCTCTTGACTATCCCATCTTTCAGAGTTGAGTCGCATATAAACCATTCTACTCCTGTGGAGAAGAATGCATTTGACCAGGCCAAAGTCCTCGAAAGGGCGTTGTCGACCCAGCTTTAGCCTCACTCCAAACGTGGATGTGGCTGCCAGCTTCCACGACACACCAATGATCCCCAAGCCTCCTTCAATGGGCTACAACAGGTCAAATCGCTGCCTCCTTCCCACTATCACAGCCAGCTGAGTGTGGACGAAGTCCCATACTACCTAGATAATGTTCCTGAGCAACCCTCCCTTCCCTTGGAACAAATACAAGCCCCTCCCCTCAATTGAGAAGAAGGCGTCAGAGAAGGGTGTCTTTGAGTGGTGTGGAGGAGAAGAAATCCAAGCTCAGTCTCTCCGACAACCAACTGTCCTCAGTGAGGACCCAGGCATCATCCCAGAGCAACCCGGAGATGGGGGCGTGCTCGGTCCTCCTTTTCCTGTAGTCCACAATCATCTCCTTAGTCTTGGTTATGTTGAGGGATAGGTTGTTATTCTGGCACCACACGGTCAGGTCTCTGACCTCCTCCCTATAGGCTGTGTCATCGTTGTCATCTGCAAACTTAATGAGGGTGTTGGGAGTCGTGCCTGGCCATGCAGTCGTGGGTGAACAGGGAGTACAGTAGGGGACTGAGCACGCACCCCTGTGGAGCTCCAATGTTGAGGATTAGCATGGAAGATGTGTTGCTACTTACCCTCACCACCTGGGGGCGGCCTGTTAGGAAGTCCAGGATTCAGTTGCGGAGGGAGCTGTTTAGAACCAAGATCCTTAGCTTAGTGGTGAGCTTTGAGGGTACTATGGTGTTGAACGCAGAGCTGTAGTCAATGAATAGCATTCTCACATAAGTGTTTCTTTTGTCCAGTCGGGAAAGGGCAGTGTAGAGTGCAATAGAGATTGCATCATCTGTGGATCTGTTTGGGCGGTATGCAAATTGGGGTGGGTCTAGGGTTTCTGGGATAATGGTGTTGATGTGAGCCATTACCAACCTTTCAAAGCACTTCATGGCTATGGGCGTGAGTGCTACGGGTCTGTAGTCATTTAGGCAGGTTGCCTTTGTGTTATTGGGCACAGGCACTATTGTGGTCTGCTTGAAACATGTTGGTATTACAGACTCAATCAGGGACATGTTAAAAAGTCACCTGCCAGTTGACACCTGCCAGTTGGTCAGCACATGCCCGGAAGCACACGTCCTGGTAATCCGTCTTGCCCCGCAGCCTTGTGTATGTTGACCTGTTTAAAGGTCTTACTCACATCGGCTACAGAGAGCGTGATCACACAGTTGTACAGAACAGCTGTTGCTCTCATGCATGCCTCAGTGTTGCTTGCCTCGAAGCGAGCATAGAAGTGATTTAGCTCGTCTGGTAGGCTTGTGTCACTGGGCAGCTCGCAGCTGTGCTTCCCTTTGTAGTCTGTAATAGTTTGCAGGCCCTGCCACATAAGACGAGCGTCAGAGCCGGTGTAGTATGATTCAATCTTAGCCCTGTATTGACGCTTTGCCTGTTTGATGGTTCGTCGCAGGGCATAGCAGGATTTCTTGCAAGCTTCCAGGTTAGTGTCCCGCACCTTGAAAGCATCAGCTCTACCCTTTAGCTCAGTGTGAATGTTGCCTGTAATCCATGGCTTCTGGTTGGGGTATGTACGTACAGTCACTGTGGGGACGACGTCCTCGATGCACTTATTGATAAAACCAGTGACTGATGTGGTGTACTCCTCAATACAATCTGAAGAATCCCGGAACATGTTCCAGTCTGTGATAGCAAAACAGTCCTGTAGTTTAGCATCTGCTTTATCTGACCACTTTTTTATAGACCAAGTCACTGGTGCTTCCTGCTTAATTTTTGCTCGTAAGCAGGAATCAGTAGAATAGAGTTGTGGTCGGATTTACTAAATGGAGGGCGAGGGAGAGCTACAGGTGATCTAGAATTTTTTTCCCTCTGGTTGCACATTTAATATGTTGATAGAAATTTGGTAGAACTGATTTATGTACCTGGATGGTTACATCGAGACCGGTGTAGATTGACTCCTTCGCTGTACATTCAAGGACCTGAACATGGCATCTTGAATAGATCAGTACTGTGCATCTTTAAGGAGGATATGAACTCAGCCTAAGCTCAGATGAAAGACAGAATAACAAACGACTGTTTTTTCCGAAAAATATACACTGAGTATACCAAACATTAGGACCCTCCCAGAACAGCCTTAATTCGTCTACAAGGTGTTCGAAAGTGTTCCACAGGGATACTGTCCTATGTTGACTCCAATGCTTCCCATAGTTTTGAAGTTGGCTGGATGACCTTTCGGTAGTGGGACATTCTTGATACACACAGGAAACTGAGTGTGAAAAACCCAGCAGCATTGCACTTCTTGACACAAAACGGTGCGTCTGGTACCTACTTCAATACCCTGTTCAAAGGCACTTATATTTTTTGTCTTGCACATGCACGCTCTGAATGGCACACATACTGTACATAATTCATGTCTCAAGGCTGACAAATCATTCTTTATCCTCTCCTTCCTTTCATCTAAATTGATTGAAGTTGATTTATCAAGTGACATCAATAAGGGATCATAGCTTTCACCTGGTCAGTCATGGAAAGGGCAGGTGTTTTGTATACTATATATATATATATATATGTATATACAGATAGATAGTACCAGTCAAAAGTTTGGACACCTACTCATTCCAGGCTTTTTCACTATTTTCTACATTGTAGAATAATAGTGAAGACATCAAAACTATGAAATAACGTAGTAACCAAAGTGTTAAATCAAAATATATTTGAGTCTTCAAAGTAGCCACCCTTTACTTTGATGACAGCTTTGCACACTCTTGGCATTCTCTCAACCAACTACATGAGGCAGCGTTTCAATTAACAGGTGTGCCTTGTTAAAAGTTAATTTGTGGAATTCTTTCCATCTTAATGCTTTTGAGCCAATCAGTTGTGTTGTTACAAGGAAGGGGTCGTACACAGAAGATAGCCCCATTTGGTAAAAGGCCAAGTCTATATTATGGCAAGAACAGCTCATAAAACAAAGAGAAATGACAGTCCATCATTACTTAACATGAAGGTCAGTCAGTCAATCTGGAACATTTCTTCAAGTGCAGTTGCAAAAAACATCAAGCACTATGATGAAACTGGCTCTCATGAGGACCGCCACAGGAAAGGAGGACCCAGAATTACCTCTGCTGCAGAGGATAAGTTCAATAGAGTTACCAGCTTCTAACAGCCCAAATAAATGTTTCACACAGTTCAAGTAACACACACATCTCAACATCAACTGTTCAGAGGAGACTGCGTGAATCAGGCCATGGTCCAATTTCTGCAAAGAAACCACTACTAAAGGAAACCAATAATAAGAAGAGACTTGCTTGGGCCAAGAAACACGAGCACTGGACATTAGACCGGCGGAGTCCAATCTGAGATTTTTGGTTCCAACCACCGACTTTGTGAGACGCAGAGTAAGTGAACGGATGACTTTGTGGCATCTTGGCATCTCCTCCGCATGTGTGGTTCCCACCGTGAAGCATGGAGGTGGTGTGATGGTGTTGGGTGCTTTGCTGGTGACACGGTCAGTGATTTAGTTATTTAGAATTCAAGGCACACTTAACCAGCATGGCTACCAGTATTCTGCAGCAATACACCATCCCATCTGGTTTGCACTTAGTGGGACTATAATTTGTTTTTCAACAGGACAATGACCCAAAACACACCTCCAGGCTGTGTAAGGGCTATTTGACCAAGGAGAGTGATGGAGTGCTGCATCAGATGACTTCAACCCAATTGAGATGGTTTGGGATGAGTTGGACCGTAGAGTGAAGGAAAAGCAGCCAACAAGTGCTCAGCATGTGGGAATTCCTTCAAGACGGTTGGAAAAGAATTCCAGGTGAAGATGGTTGAGTGTGTGCAAAGCTGTCATCAAGGCAAAGGAAGAATATAAAATATATTTTGTTTTACTCTTTTTTTGGTTACTACATGATTCCATGTGTTATTTAAGTTTTTTTTTAACCTTGAATGAGTAGGTGTCTCAACTTTTGACTAATACTTATAGTATTTATTTTATTTTATTACTAAAATAGTGCTTGTTTCCATTGTTCAATGGCAATTTGTAAAGAACCTTTGGCTCGATCGGGTCTGGCAAGGTATGTTTTGCATTTTCAATCAACCATGTATATTACAAGGGGAAACAAACCTCAATTACCAGACAGACATTAGGAAGGTAATCTTTATTACAACATAACCAAAAAGTGCAGACAAGTATTAGAGAATAGATTCAGCAGAGGCTATGTATTGCTTCCATAGCCAAGGTAAACACTCTAAACACTTAACAAGATTAGTTCAAGCACAGTCCAAATATAAATAACATTCACTAAGGTACAAAAAACATTATTAAATGGTGTTTTGCTCAATAAAGATTTTCTCTCTAAATAAATATATTCCTAACCATTTAGGTACATTCCATACAATCTTATTTTACTTGGTAAAAGTGCCCAATTTTTGTCAGTTTACAGAATAAGCATACCAATAGTTTAAGGAAAATATTAACCAATCAATTCTGACTCAAACCTTCATGTTAGTTTCAAACTAATTGAATGTGACTGGAAACAAGTTTTGTTCACCGAAACAAACTCCCATCAGAGATTTGCAGAGCCCTATTGGGAAAACTTTAAATAAAAGATGGTGCAACCGCTCTAATACTCAGAGTAATATTACAATGGAATCTTAGGATTACCATGAAACACACGTGTATCCAAACTATCAAGAATGTATTTAGTGTTGCAATACTGAAATGCTGTAAATCTCTCAAGGATTGTTAGTCTAGACTAGATTGATAATGAGTTCCTTCTCATTAATAAGGAAGGGACATTTCTCCAGTTTAGTTAGTATAGTACTTCTCATTTGCTCAACTTCAAATCACATTACCTTTCCACTCTTATGATTCTATAAAATAAGGGGTTTTAAGACAAATCAGCACAGCAAACTTCCCCCATTAGTCTAACTTTTGCAAAGTGTTCTCCGTTTTATTCAATATACTGAATAATGCTGCAAACAACCATATGGCCAATGCGTACACCTATGCATTCCTCTGAGGAGAGCACCCGATCAAGAGGGTAAAATATTAGTTTAGTGTAACCACTCGATAAAAAGTATAGCAAATGAAAACCAACTGTAATCCTAATAGTTTCAAATAGCAGAATCTATGCAATCTAAATGTTTTGCATATTATTAAGGCATGGCTAACATACTGTCATTTCATGTAAATATTCAAATAAATCCTTAAAGTGACTTAAGTCCAAAAGCATAAATGTGACTCATTTCAAGAAACTAGGCATATAAACTAGGCATATGTCGCGGGTCACCACTTCACAGGAGAGCCATTTGAATGTAAACTATTGTTTTTGTTATTATTATCAAAATGCCTTCTGGAACATGTGAACTTTCATGTGCCTTGATAAAACTTGTATGCCATCTGTGTATACAAATAATATTGTTAAAATTACGAGCCTAGTTGGTTTAGCCACAGAAAAAGACAGGAACCTTCCCGCTAGACATGATTGGCTGAGATAACGGATGGGCTGGACATGCAAAGAGATGAGTTCGTATTGGTCTGCCAGCTTTTTTTGATAGTTATCTCATAGTAGAACTGCATTGAGTTGCTTTCCACTTTCTGGAGGGTCGAGTTTTGAAATCAGTAAAATTAGAGTCTGATCGCTAAGGAGATGGAGAAAATTCTGGCGTATGATTGCAAATATGAAGATGGAGTATAAACGAGAATACACAGAAGGCTGTTGTGTAAAACACCTGTCTCCGGATTACATCTTAAAACTAAGGCAACCATGGCATCCGTGACAGAGAGGGAGAAGCGTCCATCCATGTATATGGGTAAGAGAGTCTAGCTAGTTATATTTTCAGATATAATTATTTCTAATTTTGTCAGAAAGTTGTTTTCATTTCAAGTTCAAGTTTACTGTTAGCTAGCTAGCGAACATTAGCTGGCTGGCTCGCTAGCTAACCTTAAGTGTATAATCTGTGTAATAATATTATTAATGTGAGGCAACAGTCCCACCTGCATAAATATTAGATGCATTCAATTATGATTTATAAAAGGATAGCATCCTCTTCAGTTGCTGATTTTCTCGATTTCATCCAGATCGTCAGTGTCAAGTTTGTTTATCTTCTTATCTGTGGGGAAAAAACGAGACGAAAGGTTAGGTTACTAATGAGAACACTATTATATAGATCAATATGTACAATGTTGTAATTAATTGGTATAGAGACAGAAATGTACTGAAATGCTCCTCGATTTGGTTGAGAATGTTCATGCTGTGTTTGCTGTCAATCATATTGACGGCAAGCCCCCTCTTGCCGAAACGTCCTGTTCGGCCAATCCGGTGAAGGTATGTCTCGTTGTCAGCGTTTCCGTCTTTGTCTATGGGCAGGTCAAAGTTGATCACCACGGAAACTTGCTCAACATCAATGCCTATTGAAAAAGAAAAGCATGTTATAATCTAAAATGTTCCATGTCAAAGCGAAACACAATCATCATCCTACATAAATACAATTGGCTACATTTATCATGCTTTAATTTTCTTGATATTCACCTCTGGAGCATACGTTGGTGGTCACTAGGACTTTCTCTTTGCCCTCCCTGAAGCGTTCAATGATGGCCGCTCTCTGCTCAACAGTCATCTCCCCACTCAGCAGTGCCACCACATGGCCCTCTTTGGTCAGCTCAGCAGACAGCCAGCCAGCTGTCCTTCGGGTCTACAAAGGCAAAGACCATTGATTATTTCTGTTACTTTATGTACCATACAAACACCTTTATTTCTTTACTATATTAGGCTAGTTTATGTACCATATCAACCCAAATCCCCCAGAAATGTAATTCCTATGATACGTTGAGAAGGAGGACAGACTCACGTGACAGAAGATCATAGCCTGGGCGATGGTGATGGCTCCGTAGATATTACAGAGGGCTGTGAACTTCTCGTCCTTATCATTGCAGAGCACGTAATACTGCTTGATGGTGTCCAGAGTCTCCTCTTCACGTTTCAACTTGATGATGTTGGGGTCTGGCACAACTCTCTCGGCAAACTTCCAGACCGAGTCCTCAAACGTGGCCGAAAACAGCAGCATCTGACATTCATTTGGCAACATTCTGCGTGGGGTGGGGGAGGGAAAAGTCAGAGTTTCTCCAGGTGGATAATGAATACATGCTTAGTATTAGCCGTCATCAGTTAGTTAAGAACACAGTTTATTAGCATCAGAAAAATACATCACAACAGGAAAAGTCCTCAAGATAACCAGCGGAAGAAGCTAAGGTAACTAGCTAATGAGATGCACCAGTACTTTTTTTTAATACTTTGTTTTTATTGTAGGAACACAAAGAAAGTACAAATAAAGAACAAAAAAGATCTGGCAGTTAGTGCACCTTCATCATATTAGTTACATTGACATACATTGAACTTTTTCAAGTACGAAACCCATTTTTCCCAGTATTCCTGACCTCTCTCCTCTTGTGTTCTTAAAGCAAAGGTCATACGGCTCCATATGGTGTATTTCTTTTACAATGTCTATCCATTGTGTCACTGGGAGGGTCTTTTTGTAGCCATTTCCTAGTGACAGCCTTTTTACTGGCAAGTAGGACCTTCAAGAGGTACTTTTCTCTATTTAAGGTATTTCACCCAAGTGCAAAGAAATTAATGTTTGTTCTATGTCAAATCCCATTATTTTTCCAATGTTAGATCCAGTAAGTTTTGATTGCGGGGCAAGTCCAAAAGACATGAGATTGATCCACCCTCAATAGACCGCATTCTCTCCAACAAGGATGTAGGGAGCCAGTCTGTTTTGATTTCAGTTTAGGTGTTATGAAGAAACGTATAACATTCTTCCAACAGAATTCTCTCCATGACCTTGAGTTTCTAATATGTTCAACCATGTTTCATCAGTTCAATGTTAAGTTCCTCCTCCCATTTCTTTTTAATATAGTTTATAGAATGTTTCTTTGAGGATTGAATGCCCAAGTAGAGATTTGAAATAGTCATTTTGTTACCCCAAGTTGTATGCGTTAGTGAATACTTTGAGGTGCTCGAGGGTCAGTCACTTTTATCTCCCTTAAGAAATAGTGTTGAACTTGTAGGTATCTGTAAACATGTTTGTTTTTTGCTTGTTTATCCAAGCCATGTTTTTTACTTAGGTCCTGGAAGTTACCTAGGTCCCCATTCCTTATAATTGTACTGAATGATGTGATGCCTTTCTGTGTCCATTGTTTAAATCTGCTGTCCTGAGTTGCAGGGATGAAGCTGGGGTCGTATGCGGGCCAACTCAGCAGTTTGATCTCTCTAAATTATTTTGCTTAACTACCCTAAACCATGTCTTCAGAGAGAAATTAATCCACTGATTTTGTCTACTGTATATTTCTATTACCATGCCCTTATTTCCCAAAACTGACTGTATGGGTATCTCTGTCAAAGTAGTCTCAATGTCTTTCCATTTGGATTCGTATTCTGGATTGCACCAACACACCAGAGGTCTCAATTAGGCTGACACATAATAATATTTTAGGTTTGGTAAGGCCACACCCCCACAGTTGTTTGATAATTGTAATGTTGTATATCTAATTGTTGGTCTCTTACCGTTCCAGTACTAAACCTTTTTTTATCTGTTTATTCCATTCACTAAACTTTAGGTGGGATTTCTATGATTAGGTGGGATTTCTATAATTGGAACGAATACAGTAACCTCGGCAGGATGTTCATTTTGATTGTTTCAATTCTACTACTAAGATCTAAGGGAAGTGAATTCCACCTGTCTAGGTCACCATTTATTTTCTTGTTGTGATCATAATTCATGCAACAAAGTTTGGGTGTATCTTTTGGTAGATATACTCCAAGATATTTAATGGATGAAGAGGTCCAGTGTAAGTTATACCTACTCTTCAGCTCTTCCTGAGGGCTATAATTATATACTAGGGCTTGGGTCTTGTGTACGTTAAGCACATACCCTGAATATGTTCCAAATGTTTGTAAAACATCCATCAATCTAGGTACACTTGAGCCTGGGTCTTTAAGGAATAACAGAACATCATCAGCATACATACATATCTTATGTTCACTGTCTCTTGTTATTCCCTCTAAAGTTGGGTCCTGTCTTATTGCCTGTGCTAATGGTTTGAGGTACAAGGAGAAGAGCGTGGGTGAAAGATTACAGCCTGGTCTTGCCCCTCACCCTAATTTTATCGTTCGTGACAAATTTCCATTTATCTTTATTCTAGCGGTCGGACATGAATACAGTGTTTTGATGCACTGTACCACTTTGTTGAAACCAAATCTTTCCATAACTTGGAATAGATCATCCCATCCCACTGAATCAAGTGCTTTTTCTGCATTTAGACTGATTAATGTTGCACTTGTCTTATTCTAAGTAATGTGGTCCATGACATGTAGTGTTCTCCTTATATTGTCCTCGGTCTGCCTATTTTGTATGAAACCAGTTTGATCTCCATCAATCAATTCTGGGATTATGTTCTCCATTCTTTTGGCTATTATTGATGCTTATAGTTTATAATCCGTGTTAAGAATTGCGATAGGTCTATATGAACTCCATTCCTTCTCATCTTTACCCTCTTTTGGGATTACAGATATGATGGCCTCTCTCCATGACGGTGGGAGACCCTCCTCCCGCAGAGTCCAGTTAAAACAGGCCTTAAGTAGAGGTGTTAGTTGTTCTCTGAAGGTCTTGAAACATTCTGAAGGGAAGCCATCAGTGCCTGGACACTTGTTTACTTTTAGTTGAGATATTGCTTTATTAATTTCTTCTGTGGATATTTCTAAAGTTAGTCTATCATTTTGCTCTGTCCCAATTGAGGGGAGATCAAGTGAGTTCAAAAAGTACTCTATTGTCTCTGGTTGCTTGTACAGATGTGTAATATGATTCAAATGCATTCTGTATTTCATCTAATTTGCATGTGATCATCTTTGTTTTGGGGTCTTTTATTTTGAAAATGGTATTCTGTGCTTGTTTCCTGAGTCTCCAGGCTAGTAATTTGGTTGCCTTTGAGCCTGCTTCATAATATTGTTGTTTCAGGAACCTGAGCTTTTTCTTTACTTCTTCTCTATAAATCTGGTCAATTTCCTGTTTTACCTTTTGATTCTCTCGTAATATAAGAGGGTCTTGTATTGACTATGAGATCGTTCTAAGTTTCTTAGGGTTTCCTGTAATTTCAGCAGTTTCTGTGCTTTAATCTTTTTCTTGAGAGATGATCTTTCCTCTAATAACCGCCTTAGCTGCATCCCACAATGTAGCAGGAGATACTTCCCCGTTATCATTATTCTCCAGATAATGTTCAATTCTGTCTTTATTGATTCCTTGAATACTGGATCATTCAGCATGCTTCTATTAAGTCTCCATATAGTATTTCTTGGTTTGCTATCTTGGTGTAGAGTTAGGTAAACTCCATTATGATCTGATAAGTCGCTCTGCCTGATCCAACAATCCTTAAGCCTGTGTCTATCTGCACTGTACATGAAAAAGTAGTCTAACCTGGAGTATTCAGTGTGGCAGGCTGAGTAAAAAGTATATTCCTTATCGGTCTTGTGGGTGTCACGCCATACATCGAGCAGTCCTAGATCCAGCAATATCCTATTGATCTTTTTAGCAACTAGACTAATTTTCCTATTTTTATTTGTGCTGTCCAATTGAGTTTAAAATGGTGTTAAAATCCCCTCCACATAAGAGTGCCAGAGGTTTCTGTGGCAATTAAATCAAACACCTTCCTGTAGAAGACCATGTCACTCCCTGGGGGTGCGTATACATTATTTAATGTAACTTCCTTGTTATCCAGTTTACATTTAACAAGTATAAATCTACCCTCGTCTTTTATTTCTGAGTCCATTTCCCCAGTCTATTTACATTGAGACTTATGACCTTAAATTCTCAATGATGCATCGATATAAATAAATAAAAAAACTGCACCATATCTGCCAGCTTATCATGAGCCTAAAAATGAACGAAAAATCAACAATAATAATAAAGTAAACCAAAGTGGGAAAATAATTTGGTATTTGGACTCCCATGTCAGAGGACTGTCTCTTGCCTCTGGGGTTTGAGGGGATGAACCTGTCCGCAGGAGGGACCCCTCGCTCAGATTTGAAAATGCGTGACGTAGTCACAAGCAAGACCTGTTGGAACCGAAAATAATAAGGGCGCCTATTCCGTCGCTTATACACATCGGTTAATTACAAGTGAAAACTATATCGGTCATGCGTGCATGTCATGAATCCTCCCCTTGATATGCCCTTCTGTCGCCCCGTTGTCAATCGTTAGCTAATATATATGTTATTAATGTGACGCTACTTAGTGTGTTCATAAAGAACTTTTATCTCCCTCACCAACTTCAAACATCAGCTATCTGAGCAGCTAACCGATCGCTGCAGCTGTACATAGTCTATTGGTAAATAGCCCACCCTTTTCACCTACCTCATCCCCATACTGTTTTTATTTATTTACTTTTCTGCTCTTCTGCACACCAATATCTCTACCTGTACATGACCATCTGATCTTTTATCACTCCAGTGTTAATCTGCAAAATTGTAATTATTTGCCTACCTCCTCATGCCTTTTGCACACATTGTATATAGACCCCTCCTTCGTTTTCTACTGTGTTATTGACTTGTTCATTGTTTACTCCATGTGTAACTCTTTGTTGTATGCTCACACTGCTATGCTTTATCTTGGCCAGGTCGCAGTTGCAAATGAGAACTTGTTCTCAACTAGCCTACCTGGTTAAATAAAGGTGAAATAAAATTAAAATAAATAAAACATACTTTTGGATACTCACCCTTGTTCAGCATTGGGGGAAAATAGGGGAGATATTTTACCTATTGCAATGTCAACGTAACAATTCAACGTCTTGAAAGCTCACGGTAACTATTAATTCCGTTAAATCCGATTCAGTGTCTTCCATCTTCCCGTTGGAAATGCCCGAGTCTCTCTCGGATGTGAACGTCCTCTCGCCGAGGTGGTTTCCCTCTTTGTCAACAACGATCCATGGGAGAGCCTGCTTGAGTCTTTCCGCCGGTGATGTTGCCTTTCTCCTGGCGGTATACTCCACTGGAATGCCCCTCGACTTCAGGTCCTCAGCCGCATGCTCGTATGTAACCAGGCCATTTTCTAGAAATAACCAAATTTTTGACAGGAATGGTGTTTGGAAGCGAATACCCTTCTCTTTAAATGCTTTCTTAATGGGGGTGTATTCTTTCCTTTTCAGTATCTCTCCCGCATAGTCATGATCAAAGAACACTCGTTGGCCTTGGAAGTTAACAGGCTTTTTTAAGGTTGCGTGTAAGACTTTCTATTTGACTGAGAATTTTAGGAACCATACTACTCTGGATGTTGGTGGGGCACCACTGGGGTGTTTTGGGGCCAGAGCTCTGTGTGCTCTCTCAATTGTGAGAGAGCACACAGTGTCATCTTCAAGTATGTCTTTGAATAGACCCTCAACGAATTTCGGTGCCCTCTACTACGTTATAAAGTCTAATGTTGTTTCAACGCGAGAAACCTTAGAGTTCTGTCACTTTTGCCTGTAGTGCGTGTTGGCTTTTCAGTGACTTCAAGTATTTCCTTGACTGTGGAGTTCCATGTGTCCATTTCCCCAATGTGCTGTTCTCCATCCCCCATTCTTGTAAATATGCTGTGAAGTTCTTCTTTGTTTTCTTCAAGTTTCTGGTTAATGTCCTTCTTGAACTCATTGAGTTATTTTCTTACATCTTCTCGAAGTTCCTCTCGTAAGCCTGTGAGCGCCTCGCGCAATTCCTCCTTTATCACCTCACGAAATGAGGGTTCCTTTGCTGCTGCTATCTTATTTGCGCTAGCATTAGCCATCTCGGGTTCATCGACGATTATATCTTCTGCTGTCTTGTTACGGGCTGTTGTTGTAGCTCCGCAACCTTTTCCTATTTTCCCCCTTTCCATTTTGTTTAAGTTATTACAATGCTCAGAGTAAATACTTGAATTTAGGTGGGGAAATACCCAACTGATATGCAGTACGAAAAACTAGGCAACCATTTCCTAATTTGCGTCACCGGAAGCCGATGCTCCAGTACTTTTGTATACTTTTCAGATCGTAGTTCTGAAAGTAGTGCTCACAAGATAAAAGTGGACCCCGAAAATTGCTTACTAGGTCACACATGTGCAGATACAGTATGTGCACCACATCGTTGCTCTCCCTCTCGTTCTACTGTGGGTGCATTTTCCTAGCTGTCACTCAAATGGCGAGGGGCTGAAGCTCTTTGGTTGAACTTTAATTGCTAGTGGGCTGACCGACATGGGGCAAAATGTTGGAAAAATGTGCAGTACAGCTTCCAGAAAAACAGTCGCTTTCAAACTAGGGATTTTGCAGCTAATTGAGTAAGACAATATTTCTGCTTATAGATTAAGTATGTACACATTGACACATCCAGCCAAAGCAGGACATTTAAAAAATACGTGATCTGGAACTTCGGTGACTACTATGTCTTTAAGAGCCCTTTTACACGTGTTTGTAAACAAAGATGTTAAGTCCCCTATATGGTGGACTTTGAGTGGTTCTGAACTGGTTCCGACTGGTCTGCTCTCTGCTACCACTCTCATACAGATGACTTGAAGACTCAGGTTTCAGACCCTACATTTATAGGGAGTGACACATCACATTTTCTGGCCTATCCAGGCAAAGGAACAATTTCCTGTGTCTGTGAAACTCACAGCTATGCTTGCAATAGCACATATGAAGTGGGAGACTAGCGGATACAATAGAACTTCTATCTCGCTGTGATATTCTCCGACGGATTGAGCTCTCAACATGAAAAAAAAATACCAAATCATGTCATAGAATTTAAACAAGACCACTTTCTATAGGTCACAGACAAGCTGAAGTTGTAACGAGTCTGCACAAATTTGAATGGCGTCTCTGCACCGCTCAGCTGACATTTAGAATTCTCGTCAGTTATGTAAAATAGTGCCAATATTGTACTGTCACTAAGTATGATCATATTTATATGAGTTATAAGAAAGGTGAAATCTATAGTAAGTTGTTTAGTACTTTATTTAGAAAGTATGATTTCAAGCCCTATTGCCCCACTTTTGTTGAATAGAACATTTTTATTTTTCATATTTTCCTAATATTTGTACTAAGTACTTGAGGTAGTGTCCCCAAAAGTGAGTACACCTCAACAATTTAACTATTTTTACCAGAAAGGTAAGTTCCCAAACTTTCTAAAACTATACAACATTACCAGTTATTGTTTATGGACATCTCATGAAAGAATATATTTGCATATGTCTATTTAGGCAGAAATAAAAATGTTGCCCTATCATTCAAGAGGTTAATGTTTTATTTAATTTAACTAGGCAAGTCAGTTAAGAAGAAATTCTTATTTACAGTGACGGGCTACCCCGACCAAACCCTAACGCGCTGGGCCAATTGTGCGCCGCCCTATGGGACTCCCAATCACAGCCAGTTGTGATACAGCCTGGAATTAAACCAGGGTCTGTAGCGATGCCTCTAGCACTGAGATGCAGTGCCTTAGACCACTGCGCCACTCGGGAGCAATACTTAATAGCAACACTCATGTAATTACTGGCCTGCAAGATGAGCTTGTCTTGTAGGACTTAGGTTATGCTAGATGAGAGTACTGTACACATTTACAACTTGTGAGAAAACTCACCTTTGGATCCGGATGCTCTGGTCCTGGTGACCTTGTGTGGCAATCATGACGTCAGCCTCGTCCAGGACGAAGACGCTGATCTTCTTAGGGTCGATGATCTTCAGTTTGGAGCACCAGTCTAGGACCGTGCCAGGTGTCCCGATGACAATTTGCTCCTGAAGCTTCGTCCCTCGGTCCACTGCTCAGCAACCAGAGACATATAAGACAGTTAATTATGATTCTCATTAGCATCTTTTACAGAACATCCACTTTATAATACAACTTATTGAAAGTTATGCTTCCGCCATGACATTTGTGTGAGAGCACCGGCATTGATTACAATTTCCCCAGTGAAATTATGCACCATAACATTACAGATTGTATTCAGAATAAAAAAGCATGAATGTTTTGACACTTACATTTATTGCCACGAATGGCATATGCCAATTTGACCTCAGGATAGAATTTCCCCATCTGTTCAATGACTTTACCAGTCTGCAAAGCTAGCTCGTACGTTGGGGCAATGCAAAGACACTGAGGGGGCAAAATAAGGAGTTTCAGTAATATGAGGCTTTTATCTATAAAATCAACCAACTAAAAAAGCAACACACTGTGATGGAAGTATTCTATACCAAGGCACTTTCATTTTACCTGCTACCCTGATCTGCAGTCGCTCTTAATAAAACAAACAAACCCATAAAAACTATTTCTGAACTTGCTGATTACCTGACCTCTGAGTACCTGTATCAGAGGTCTAGCTTCTTAAAGCTAAGTTCAAGACCATAGCCTGAGTAGTGCTAATGGCTCCAGTATATATCGGTGCTGAAGGTGGAGATGTCAACTCACCTGAGTCCATTTGTTAGCTGGGTCAACATGGCTGAGCATGGCCAGCGCAAAGGCAGCTGTTTTACCTGTGCCGGACTGTGATTGGGCAATCAGGTTCTGAGGTCTGGAACCAGAGGGATAATACACACTGAAGAGAGAACAATGGGGGACTAAAAGGTAGATCATGTAGATTCCATTAATTTCACATCAAAATCCAATCAAACAACTATATTACTGTATACATAAACGTGATAATGGTTAATAACTAGTTTGACTACATCTGACTGAAGGTTAAAATGAAATGTTTAATATCAGAACACACAACCCATTCAAATATGCAAAATATCTAGGCTATTTCCTCTATTATTGAGCTTAATCACAAGGAGCATTGAGCTAAATGAAATGGGTACTCACGGCTCTGCCAGCATCATGGGCAGGGCATTCTCCTGGATCTTAGAGGGTCTGTTGAAACCCATGTCATACACTCCTCTTAGCAGCTCATCTTTCCTGAGATGGAAGAACGTTTAAAAGACCACATTTATTTATTTTTATTTCACCTTTATTTAAATTTAACCAGGTAGGCAAGTTGAGAACAAGTTCTCATTTACAATTGCGACCTGACCAAGATAAAGCAAAGCAGTTCGACACATACAACGACACAGAGTTACACATGGAGTAAAACAAACATACAGTCAATAATACAGTAGAAACAAGTCTATATACGATGTGAGCAAATGAGGTGAGATAAGGGAGGTAAAGGCAAAAAAAGGCCATGGTGGCAAAGTAAATGCAATATAGCAAGTAAAACACTGGAATGGTAGATTTGCAGTGGAAGAAATGTACAAAGTAGAAATAAAAAATGGGGTGCAAAGGAACTAAATAAATAAAGTAGTGGAAGAGGTAAGAGTTTGGGCTAAATTATAGGTGGGCTATGTACAGGTGCAGTAATCTGTGAGCTGCTCTGACAGCTGGTGCTTAAAGCTAGTGAGGGAGATAAGTGTTTCCACATATAAAAAATGTCAACCAAACATGTTGAACACCACACACAATACTGCAAAAAAGTGATGTTGTAGATCCTAACTCAGGTTAAAATACACGTTATAGTGTAGGTTTCATGTGAGGTAGGCCTATACACATTTGTAAATTAGTAAGCAATGGTGAATTTGACCACTGAGATGACATACAGTCTCAGCTCTTCAAATGTCTTGACCGAGTAAAGAGGAGATTTTGGATCCCTCTGAAGAACCTCTACTTGATTGGTAGTGTTCACAAGGCTGGTGTGGATCATCTTATTCAACAACGACTGGGCCGCTTTGTCCTCTACAAGGCAAGAGTGACAGGTGAATGGCCTGTTGTAGTAACTGAATGGAGACATGATGATGGGGAGATTAAAATAAACCCTGGGAAATCACACACCTTTTTCTTCCACTTTGGTGCCATTCTCCACTTGTTTTGTGGTACCTGAAGGAACAACAAAAACTCATCACCCCATTTTATCACAAAGGTCATAAACAATAGTACATGGATATCACGGGCAAAGTTTTATTATTGACACCAGTGATTTTACCTTTTGCCTTTCTAGGTGCAGCATCACCTCCACCTCGAGGTGGAGATCTTATCACCAAGGAGCCGAACTTGTAAGAGAAAGAAACATGTTGCTAGTACGCAAATATCTAAGTTTCCCCTCATCAAATATTGGCAAGCACGTGTCTGCAATGAAACTCAAATTATGCCAAAAACTTCAAAGGCATAACAAACACCGCTACAGTCATTTAGAAGTTGTGTCAGTTAACAGTAGCACACCATCAGCACATGGTTAGCTAGCTAACCTCTGACAGTTCAGCCACAAATTGCCTCAGCTACAGTTGGCTGCGCTAGCAAGCTTGCTAGGTAGCAGCATAAAGTCTGATGCTTTTCGTCATGCATGGTTGGGAATTCAGCTAGCTAATGAGCTAGCGAAATATTTAAACTTACAGAGTCAGTCGTAGATTCCTGTTTATCGACAGCCAGAGCCCAGGAGTCAGTAGCCATTGTTCACGTTTAATGTATATTATTGTACACAAATTTTCAGCTACACAACAAACTATGAAATTGAGCTGTGCGTCGAAAGGGATGCTGCTGCCTGCTAAGCAAAAGAAGCTGCCGCTGTTGCGCACCTAGCTGCACTCTTTCTGATGGGAACTCGGAAGTGGTATTCTGAGTTCCCATCAACTTTGTTTACCCCATTAGTTTGTGTAGGCCTTCGTTGAAAATGTGCAATACTACAGGCTCTATTAGAATAATACAATCTGTTATCAGATACAGGTTTGGCTATTGTTTTGTTTATTAATCGTCCACTTATTACAGCTATAAAGGATGTGTAATGTCTAGCTAATTTGGCCGTTTCTTTTTGATTTGTCATCTGGTCCCAGAAAATCTGAGTAGGAGAAGAGATGGCGGTCCTGATGAGTGACCCAGCCAGGTAGAGACCTGTCAGTCTACATAAAGAGAGAGGGAGAGATGAGGCTGAGGGGAGGGGATTGTTCAATTGTGTAGCGGATGCAGCTTCAGCCAATAACCCCCACCCACATCACCCCTCCCTCACAAATATATTTTAAGATGCCATTAGAGATCTACATCGATTGTCATGGTTACGTCCTCAGTAAAAACACAAAAAAACAGGTGGATCAGATTAACAGTGGTCACAACGCAGACAGCCAAAATCATATCACCCACATTATAATCTAAAACATTATAGGCTTTGCAATAAAGCAGAAACAGAGCACTGGACTGGATGGGGGCGAGACGAGCTTTATGTTCCCCCTCCCACTATTTCTTGTTCTCCACGCCTGGCGTTTCATTTCATTTAGTCTGAACCCCCAGCTATCAAAAACGATGCATGAATGGGGTCTCTCGTCATCGATTGCAGGGAAGAAGGAGAGTGGGTGGTGCTGATGCTATGAATGCAGAGGGGAGGGGTAGTAGGGGAAGGGGAGGGCGGAATGCTAATCTGTTGCACAGTTTTCTCGCTCTGTGGCTGGGCTGGTATCTCTGTCTGTCTCTGTCTCTCCCTTTCTCTCCCCGTCAGTGAAAACCTAACTCCAGCCACAGGGAGGGGGGAGAGACTTAGCTGATATACTTTGTATAACCACATGTTGCTGTGCTGACTATATTGCTGACAAGGTTGCTGCCTAGTGTCCACTGTCCTTCTCTGTTTTTGTTTAGTTCCTCTGTGAAAAGCCAGAGACAATTAATGAATAGTTTCTCTACCCACCTCTGGTAGCTGGCATTTGCCACATACTCCAGAGGAAAGAAAAAAGGGATGAAAAAGAAATAGAGGCGAAAAGGACATATTTCATGAAAAGTGGGTATCCAAAAGACAGAAATCATCATCTCACCCCCAGTTTACACAAATGAAAAGGTAAGACTTCATTATTTCAGTAATTGCTGCTGAATATTGTGCATGTATATTGTATATTGGCATTGATATGTTTGCAATTATATCAGCCAGCAATGAAATCCAGCAATACAAACCATTCTGTATTATCAACAGATGGTTATTTCTGACCTGTTTCCTTGGAAAGCTGCTGTTATTGTGGTGTTATCATGACTGTACTGTATGGATGGTGACTATGTGGATGATATTAGGCTATGTTTGGATGAGCCTTTCTGAAGAGCTCAAGACAATTCATATGACAAGGAGAGGGTCTCATGGGGTCTGTCACTTGGACACACTCATTATCACAGCCTGTCAGACTGAAAAAAAGAAACTCCCATTAAGAGAGAAACACTAATGGATTACCTTTAGGATTTTGCCATTATTGAAATGGGCATAATATCAATCAACTTAATTGTGAACATTTTATGATTTTGCCCCAACATTTTTGTTCCTCTTCTAATTTTTGGATATATTATATTATTTTTTAAAGTGGATTTAGGTTATTAATCACAGTTATTAATGATAGGTTATTAATCAATGAGGTTGAATAATCTGATTGCACAATGCATTTCTGTATTGTCACAGCTAAAACAGTTTACAGTCCAGTTATGCTGTTCAATGTTTTTAGAATAAGGGAAGAATAATGGCATTGTGATGTGAGAGATGTTGTGTTTTAGAGGAACAAGACACTGCGTCTGCATCTCTGCTTGTTCCCATCTTGTGTCCCTTAGGACACGTGGTGGCACTGTTGACACTGATTGCAGAGCAGGTGTGCGCAGTGAGCACTGTAGGTGCATCTGTCTGGCCTATTCCTTTTCACTAAATGACAACCCTGTGCCGGGCCAGCCAAAACCCCCTTTTGATTAATTAGTATGAGGAGGCGGCACACTTAAAATATATTTTTTAAATGAATTATGGATCCTGTAAATTGTGGATGCATTATGACAGCAGACAGTAATCTTGTCCAGGCAGGGAGTCAGGAAGACCAATGATCTTGAGATCCATCATGAAGATAATTCACAAAAATACTATTTGGCTGAAGGAGCAGTTTTTCACTCTAAGTATTGTACTGTATGTAGTCTTACAGCCACTAACATTGGCATATTAGTTTGGAGAGACACTGGCCAGTATCATCAGCAGGCAGGCAACGGCTCAGTCTCTATGGAAATTTGCTGTCGTCATAACACCACGCATAAAGGCTGTGTTAGAGGCTCAGGCTATGGCTCTCTGAACACAACAGAAACCCAGGACACCACAACATAATAAAAAAAACCTGGGTTGCAATATACAGGCCTTCGGAAAGTATTCAGACAACTTGACTTTTTCCACATTTTGTTAAGTTAAATCAAATCAAATTACAGCCTTATTCTACAATCGATTAAGTATTATATATATATACATTTTACCCCTTTTTCTCCCCAATTTCGTGGTATCCAATAGTTTTTAGTAGCTACTATTTTATCGCTACAACTCCCATACAGGCTCGGGAGAGACGAAGGTTGAAAGTCATGCGTCCTCCGATACACAACCCAACCAAGGGTTGCTTCTTAACACAGCGCCATCCAACCCGGAAGCCAGCCGCACCAATATGTTGGAGGAAACACAGTGCACCTGGCAACCTTGGTTAGCGCGCACTGCGCCCGGCCCGCTGCTGGAGTCGCTGGTGCGCGATGAGAAAAGGATTTCCCTACCGGCCAAACCCTCCCTAACCCGGACGACGCTAGGCCAATTGTGCGTCGCCCCACGGACCTCCCGGTCGCGGCCGGTTACGACAGAGCCTGGGCGCGAACCCAGAGTCTCTGGTGGCACAGGTGGCGCTGCAGTACAGCGCCCTTAACCAAGGTCCCACAGTTGACAGTGCATGTCAGAGTAAAAACCAGGCCATGTGGTTGAAGGAATTTTCCGTAGAGCTCAGAGACAGGATTGTGTCAAGGTAAAGATCTGGGGAAGAGTACCAAAACATTTCTGCAGCATTGAAGGTCCCCAAGAACACAGTGGCCTCCATCCTTCGTTTGGAACCACGAAGACTCTCCTTGAGCTGGCCATCCGGCCAAACTGAGCAATTGAGGGAGAAGGGCCTTGGTCAGGGAGGTGACCAAGGCCGGACGGAAGCCACTTCTCAGTAAAAACGGCACATGACAACTCACTTGGAGTTTGCCAAAAGGCACCTAAAGACTCTCAGACCATGATAACTCTTTGGCCTGAATGCTTAGCGTCACATCTGAAGGAAACCTGGCACCATCCCTACGGTGAAACATGGTAGTGGCTGCATCATGCTATGAGGATGTTTTTCAGCGGCAGGGACTGGGAGATTAGTCAAGATCAAGGCAAAGATGAACGGAGAAAAGTACAGAGAGATTCTTGATGAAAGCCTGCTCCAGAGCGCTCAGGACCTCAGACTGGAGCGAAGGTTCACCTTCCTACAGGAGTAGCTTCGGGACAAGTCTCTGTCTTTGAGTGGCCCAGACTTGAACCCGATCGAACATCTCTGGAAGAGACCTGAAAATAGCTGTGCAGCAACGCTCCCCATCCAGCCGGATAGAGCTTAAGAGGATCTGCAGAAAGGAATGGGAGAAACTCCCCAAATATAGGTGTACCAAGCTTGTAGCGTCATACCCAATGAAGACTCAAAGCTGTAATCGCTGCCAAAGGTGCTTTAACAAAGTACTGAGTAAAGGGTCTGAATATTTATGTAAATCTGATATTTCCATTTTTTTTATATACATTTGCAAAAATGTCTGAAAACCTATTTTTGCTTTGTCATTATGGGTTATTCTGTGTAGATTGATGAGGGGGGGGGGGGATCTTACCAATTTTAGAACAAGGCTGTAATGTAACACAATGTGGAAAAAGTCAAGGGGTCTGAATACTTCCTGAATGCACTGTAGGATGACATTTTCATGAAAATACAGGTCGGCCATAAGCATTGGCCACTTCTCACAGCCCAATCTCATCTTGCACCCTCATTCATGCAATATTCTACCAGACCAGTCCACCTTGGTGTTGATCATCTGTTTGATGGATGAGTCATGCTTTTTCTATAGTGGGAATTTGAAATGTTGTGTCCTGAATATAACCTTGAAAAATGTATAGGTCTTCACTTGCTGCCTTTGCCTTGCATGTTGCCGTGTCTTTACTATCATTAAATTGAAGACTTTGTTTTTATCAAAGATTCTCTGTAATTAGTATTACGTGATCAAAATTATTCATCATGTAACTGTAATTAATTAAATCTCATAATTACAATTCCTAAAACATACATGTGTCTTATACAATTTTAAATCTATTGTCGTTGTTAATCCCACCAAAGTTTCCGATTTCAAATAGGCTTGAAAGCACTACAAACGATTATGTTAGGTCTCCACCAAACAACAATAAGCACAGCCATTTTCCAGCAAAATATAGCCTTCATAAAAACCAGAAATAAAGATAAAATTAATCACTAACCTTGAATTATCTTCATCAAATGACACTCATTGGACTTCATGTTACACAATACATGCATGTTTTGTTTGATAAAAATCAAACAAAAAAAATCTGAGTTTACATTACCAGTTCCAAAAACAAGTGATTTTGCATAGCCACATCATTCAACAGAAACAGTTATACACATGGAATTATAGATATACCTCTCCTTAATGCAACCGCTGTGTCAGATTTCAAAAAAACTTTGCGGAAAAAGAAATGCATGCAATAATCTGAGACGGAGCTCGATTTAAAAACACCACAGCCGCAAAGATGGCGTCAACATAAGCAAGAAATTACATGATAAATATTCCCTTACCTTCGATGATCTACATCAGAAAGCATTCCAGGAATCCCAGGTCCACAATAAATGTTTGTTTTGTTCGAAAATGTCGGTTATTTATGTCCAAATACCTTCTTTTGTTAGAGTGTTTGGTATACATATCCAAACGCTAATTCTGGTCAGCGTTATATCGGACAAAAACTTCAAAAAGTGATATTACCGGTCAAAGAAACATTTCAAACTAAGTACAGAATCAATCATTAGGATGTTTTTAACATATAGCTTCAATAAAGTTCCAACCGGAGTATTCCTTCTTGTCTTCGTGAGCCGTGGAACGCAAGTGAGTACCATGAGGAAAAAATGGGATCACAAAATGGCTGCATGATGGACAGCTGATATATTCTGCTCTCATTCACTCCCACAACAACATAAAAGCCTCATTATAATTTCTATTGATGGTTGACATCTAGCGGAACCCCTAGGCAGTGCAACATCATTCATATCTCAAGGAGATTTCATTGGGGACTCTGGTAAATACATACAAGCTCAGATTTCTGACTTCCTATTTTGATTTGCCTGCCAATATGAGTTCTGTTATACTCACAGTCATCATTCAAACCGTTTTTAGAAACTTCAGAGTGTTTTCTATCCAATACGAATAATAATATGCAAATAATAGCAACTATGACTGAGGAGCAGGCCGTTTGATATGGGCACCTTTTCATCCAAGCTACTCATTACTGCCCCTGCAGCCATAAAAAGTTAACCACGTGGTATGGTTAAAAGATTCAGCAATGGTCTGCAACCTTTGTACTCGTGATTGAGAGAAACATGATCTACTTGAGAAGTTTTATTCGGAATTGCAGAAAAGGGGCTGTCCCAGTATGCCTGACCCTAACTGGGCTCAGGGGAGGTCCTCTGATTTAGTTCAACTCAAAAGGTAATTGGAGTTTCCTTCATTAAACAGTCCAAAATCACATTACACAATTTTACAAACAGTATCATACTCATTCATCTTATACAACAATTAGATGTAAACCTCATATCTGAGGCTATTATATAAACAGTGTTATGGTAATTTGGCCACACCATCTCCCATGAGATTCCCCAAGTTGTAACAAACGGACCAGTTTATAGCTGGATTCTTCGCCGATCTTTTATACTTTCTCCGGAACATGAAATTTGTTCGGACCTCAAGTTCTGTGAGGTGGAAGAAATTCCTTTGTTCTCTATGAAAATTCACTCTGTCTCTTATACTGTGTGGCCATGAGGCAGGGTCTTCTCCTCAGGAATTTACGACCTCTCTCTGACCACAGCAGCCTAGTTGAAGGAAGCAAGGGGGAGGCAGGGAGAGGGGTATGGGGCTTGCTGTACCCAAAGAGGGCAACGTCATGACAATGTTCAGTAGATCAGAGGCCCCAACCACTCTACATTTAAAAAAAATTCTCTCTAATGTTTTTGTTTTCATTTTCACCAATCGCCTTTGTAGTCTAAGCATAGTCTAAGCATGCAAGGACTGAACTGATAGTTTGAATTCTCCTGTGGTTTTATTGTCTGGGCCTGCTCTGCAGGGATGTAATGTTTTTGCTGATCAGAATTCTGGACAGCAAAAGACATGATTCTACTTCAAAGGCACTAAAAAGGCCATTACTGTTGTCTTTGATGTTATTGTTGGACAACAATGCAAGGGTGAGGATATCAGAGCTAGACTTATACTGATGTTGCTTGTTTGTTGAAATATTGTACAAGTTATTAAAAAAGATTCTGAACATGATGTTTTTTACCCTCTGTCTATGATTGGCAATGAAAAGAAACTCACCATGCCAGGCCTGATCAACAAGGGGAGTCAGAATGCTCTGCCTCTCAGTGTCTGCGAGATCACTTCCTGTGTCAGAGGTTACACCCTGGCCCTGACAGCATCCATGACCTACAATAACTTTGAGGACAATCCAATTGAGGGTGAGAACCTCATTTGTTGTTACAAATATAAAAGTTATCATGAACATTCTCTGGGGGCCTTATACAAGTGTGTTTAGAATTATGATTCTGAATTTCCTTCCCTTGTCTCTGAGGTAGTCTCCAGAGCTTCCACAGTGTTTCTTGATATCAATCATTACTTTTAGTTAGTTTGGTTAGTTAGTTTTACTTATTTGCCTGTTTTGGTTAGTTGCCTGTTTTGGTTAATGTTAACTGTATTTGTTGTAGGAGTCTTCATTTACCCGCTGGAAGAATGCTCTACCGTGGTGGGATTTGAAGCTATGATCTCCAACCAGATAATAACCGTGCAAATCAAAGACAAGTCCAAGATTGATGATTGTTACTTTGATTGCTGCACTACAACGAATGGTGCCCTTCAGAGTGGCAGTGGTAGGATGGGTCTCGTGTGAAGTGCTGTGGTCAGTGGTTGTGTAGTTTGGTCCCAGATCTGTTTGCACTGTCTTGCCAACTCCTATGGTCATTCGTGTGACAATGACAATAGGAGATGGAAAGACAGCACAAACAGAGACCAGGCTTGTGGTTTTGGGTCCAACTATCTTGATTCCTAGTCTAATCAATAAGGATAACATTTCTCTGAAAAATACAAAACATTACCATTTATGTGAGTTGTTCTGCTATGGTATTCCAGGACATATTGTGCTGGATGAGGACTTGGAGAGGACAGTGTTGGTGGTGAACCTGGGGGTCATCCCCCCTCTGGAGACGGTCAACGTGTTGGTCAGCACCTCCTCTGAGCTGCCCACCCTTCCCAACGGGGGTATCCGGGTCACCTCACCCACCGTGTGCACCCCCAGGGTCCAGAGAACCATCAACGAGGAGCAGGGACTCTCCGCAAACTTCCACAACAGAGCGTAAGAATACCGTGACAGAGTGTCATCATCATAACCACAACTGAATGTCACCACTGTGCCACAGCTGAATGTCAATGCTGTCTTGTCCAAATCAAAACTCTATAGTGCCATTTTGGTCTTTAAAGGAAACTTTAACTTTAACTGGTAACTTGGAGGAAGTTATTCACAGCATGCCTGCATCAGACATCAATTATTTAAAATGTTGGGCTCCCGAGTGGTGCAGCGGTCTAAGGCACTGCATCGCAGTACTAGAGGCGTCACTACAGACACCCTGGTTCGAATCCAGGCTGTATCACAACCGGCTGTGATTGGTAGTCCCATAGGGCGGCGCACAATTGGCCCAACGTCGTCCGGGTTTGGCCGGTGTAGGCCATCATTGTAAATAAGAATGTGTTCTTAACTGACTTGCCTAGTTAAAAAGGTCCAATTAAAAAAAGAATAATAACACAGACAGAGAGATAGCCGATTGGTGGACAAGTGTAACATAGACGCTGGGAGTCGAGAAGCAGGTGCAGGTGGTAAGTTTAATATAAAAAACATGGAACGATACAACATAGGAGTAGCGTCTAGACATGAACAACAGAAACAATAATGCCTGGGGAAAGAACCTAAGAGAGTGTCAGATAAAGGGGAGGTAATGAGTGAGGTAATGGAGTCCAGGTGTGCTTAATGATGAATGCCAGGTCCGCGTAATGATGGTTCCCAGGACCTGTGGTTAGTAAACCGGCAACGTTGAAGCCAGAGGGGTGGAGCGGGAGTAGATGTGACAACAAGACTATGAATTAAATTACTATGATTTTCTATTGTGGTATTTTCTTGCACAGGAGGGGCAGCAGGCATAATTGTGCCCTGGATCCAAATGAGCAGACTCCTATCACCCCCCAGCTGTACATGGCCCAGCTGCTGGAGGAAGAGGCCATCAACTCCATTGACTATGAGTTTAGCTTCCAGCTGGAGATCAGAGCCCCGTATCTCCTTGCAGGTCAGAGACACAACATACAACCATCTACACGTTGCAGTTTATTTGTATTATAATACAATTTATGTTCCACTGACCAACAGACATCTTTCCTCGATGAGTACAAAGCTACCTCTGTTCACACAAACAAGATTCATTTGATTTTTTTTGTGATATCTTGTTCAAGTATTTTCATGTGATTCCACTGTTTATTCTACACTGTAGATGCTTTAGAGGTGTCTTTGTGCAGGTGTGGAAAGCCCCTCTCATGCCATCCGGGCAGACGCAGACCCCCTGGCCCGCTCAGCCACCAGCGTCGTCATCACACTCGCTGACAAGTACACCTACGACTGCCCTGTGGAGATCATCATCTACCCCAGTGGTGGGTAGTGTACTGTTGTGGACACACCACCCACCATTCAGCCTGCCAGGGACTACCATTACTCACGCCTCTTCAAATACAATATAACATACACAGAATAGGCCAGTGTTACATTTTACATTTTACGTTTTAGTCATTTAGCAGATGCTCTTATACAGAGCAACTGGATAGCTAAGTGAGACAATGACACATCACAATCGTATCATGTACATTTTCCCTCAACAAAGTATTCATCAGCAAAGTCAGTGCTTGTGGGAAAATCATTGACTATCTGCTGCAAACAATTCGCCCTGTTATTTATATGTGGACAGTTAATCAGATCACACAGGAGTTGAGTCATCAGCCTTTGTCTGAGGGCATAGCCGGATTTCTTATAAGTCTCCGGATTAGTGTCCCGCTCCTTGAAAGTGGCAGCTCTAGCCTTTAGCTCAATGCGGATGTTGCCTGTAATCCATGGCTTCTGGTTGGGATATGTACGTACGGTCACTGTGGGGATGATGTTGTTGAGGCACTTATTGATGAAGCCGATGACTGAGGTGGTATACTCCTCAACGCCATTGGTGAATCCCGGAGCATATTCCAGTCTGTGCTAGCAAAACAGTCCTGTAGCATAGCATCTGCGTCATCTGACCAGTTCCGTATTGAGCGAGTCACTGGTGCTTCCTGCTTAAGTTTTTGATTGTAAGCAGGAATCAGGAGGATAGAATTTTGGTCAGATTTGCCAAATGGAGGGTGGGGGAAAGCTTTGTACGCGTCTCTGTGTGGAGTAAAGGTGGTCTAGAGTTTTTTTCCCCTCTGGCTGCACATGTGACATGCTGATAGAAATGTGGTAAACATGATTTAAGTTTGACTGCATTAAAGTACCCGGCCACTAGGAGCGCCGCTTCTGGATGAGCATTTTCTTATTTGATTATGGATTCATAGAGTTGGTTAAGTGCAGTCTTAGTGCCAGCATCGGTCTGCGGTGGTAAATAGACGGCTACAAATAATATAGATGAGAACTCTCTTGGTAGATAATGTGGTCTACAGCTTATCATAAGGCGAGCAATACCTCAAGACTTATTTAATATAAGACATCGCACACCAGCTGTTATTGACAAATAAACACACACCTCCACCCCTCGTCTTACCAGACGTAGCTTCTCTGTTCTGCCTGTGCATGGAAAATTCCGCCAGCTCTATATTATCTGTGTCGTCGTTCAGCCACAACTCGGTGAAACATAATATATTACAGTTTTTAATGTCCCGTTGGTAGGATAATCTTAATCGTAGGTCATACATTTT
Source organism: Oncorhynchus kisutch (assembly GCF_002021735.2). Classification (NCBI taxonomy): domain Eukaryota; kingdom Metazoa; phylum Chordata; class Actinopteri; order Salmoniformes; family Salmonidae; genus Oncorhynchus; species Oncorhynchus kisutch. The sequence goes on along the minus strand of NC_034190.2, from coordinate 71,594,356 downwards.
ATTTTCCAATGATTGCACGTTAGCCAATAGAACGGATGGTAGTGGGAGTTTACTTGTTTGCCTATGGATTCTCAGAAGGCAGCCCGACCTGCGACCCTTTTTCCTCCGTCTTTTCTTTGCGGAAATGACAGGGATTTGGGCCTGTTCCGGGGAAAGCAGTATATCCTTCTTGTCGGACTCATTAAAAGGAAAAAGCTTCTTCCAGTTCGAGGTCAGTAATCGCTGTTCTGATGTCCAGAAGTTATTTTCGGTCATAAGAGATGGTAGCATCAACATTATGTACAAAATAAGTTTAAAAAACAAGTTACAAATAACGCAGAAAAACAAACAAAATACCACAGTTGGTAAAACGTCATCCATTCTCTTCGGCGCTATCTTATCATGATTCCATATTTGTTATTTCATAGTTTTGATGTCTAAACTATTATTCTACAATGTAAAAAAATAGTAAAAATAAAACTTATAAAACTTTTGACCGGTAGTGTATATATGTAACGGATGTGAAACGGCTAGCTTAGTTAGCGGTGCGCGCTAAATAGCGTTTCAATCGGTGACGTCACTTGCTCTGAGACCTTGAAGTAGTGGTTCCCCTTGCTCTGCAAGGGCCGTGGCTTTTGTGGAGCGATGGGTAACGATGCTGCGTGGGTGACTGTTGTTGATGTATGCAGAGGGTTTCCTGGTTCACGCCCGGGTATGGGCGAGGGGACGGTCTAAAGTTATACTGTTACATTGGTGCCGTGACCCGGATCACTGGTTGCTGCGGAAAAAGGAGGAGGTCAAAAGGGGGGTGAGTGTAATGGATGTGAAAGGGCTAGCTTAGTTAGCAGTGCGCGCTAAATAGCGTTTCAATCGGTGACGTCACTTGCTCTGAGACCTTGAAGTAGTGGTTCCCCTTGCTCCGCAAGGGCCGTGGCTTTTGTGGAGCGATGGGTAACGATGCTTCGTGGGTGACTGTTTTTGATGTGTGCAGAGGGTCCCTGGTTCGCGCCCGGGTATGGGCGAGGGGACGGTCTAAAGTTATACTGTTACATATATACAGTATATACTGTATATATATCTCTCTCTATCCTTACTTTCTTCTCTCTCTCTCTCTTTCTTTAAACCCCCACCCGCCTTTTTCTCTCCTTCTCTATCTTAGTCCTCTCCTGGTTGTCTTAATCTCTGCCTGGGCCAGTTGTCTCCCAGAGGCAGGAATGAGTCCCCAGATTGCTTGTCCAATAAGGCTCTAAAGAGATGGCTTTGTTTACGGCCCTAGGGCCAGTGGCTTGCTGTGCAATTCAATTCAGTCCACTGTGGGACTGGGGTTTCAATCTCATCAAGGAGACTGCTGAGCACAACCAGATGGCCATGGCAATAGAGAGATGTATGGAGTGCTTGCCGGAAGCAGTTTTCCCTCAGTTTTTGTATAGTGAAATTAACTTAAAATGATTTTGAAAAGTGATTGTTGGACGGTTTTCATCAAAAGCTTGATTTACTAAATGGTCAATAAAAACAGCTCGCCTTGAACTTCACTGCAGAGAGATGTATTGAGGGATGCCTGTGGAGAGAAGAATATGAGCAGAAAATAGCAAAGCACTTTTAATCACAGTAGTGGAGCTGGCATATTGACTTGACAGCAACAGCATTTCTCTGGAATCAAAATCCAAGAGGGACCTTAGTCTGTGACTAATCAATCATGGACAAACTTTTGTTATTGACCAAATACTTATTTTCCACCATAATTTGCAAATAAATTCATAAAAAATCTGACAATGTGATTTTCTGGATTGTTTTTCTCATTTTGTCTGTCATAGTTGAAGTGTACCTATGATGAAAATTACAGGCCTCTCTCATCTTTTTAAGTGGGAGAACTTGCACAATTGGTGGCTGACTAAATACTTTTTTGCCCCACTGTATCTGTCATGATAAAATGGGATGCGTGAGATAACAAGCAGCATTAGTTCCTGTGCTCAGGACAAATCACGATTTCGCAAGTAATAGCATTTTTTAAAATTATGGAAGGGGAGGGGACATTTGGCCCATAGACTTGCCTGTAACTTGCAACGAGAGTGGGAGGAGCTCTTCGTTACGGTTCCGCTCCTCATTCTATCACTTCTTTTAACACCCAGGACTTAATTGAGCACCTGACCAATTACGCAAGACTTTAGTTATGGGTTAACCAAGATTAGTCTGTGACAGAAATATATACTACTTGGCCACGTCTGCCTTTTCTCTGACAGATGTTTGCAGGAATTGCATATTGTACCCTTCTATCAGTGTTATGGCTCATACTGAAACCTGATTGTTGTCAAGGTGATACTGTACCATATTAGTCTAGTGCCCATTGTTTCCTACTAGATCCTCATCTGCCTCTTGTGCTGATTGAGGATGGAGACATGACACTGGAGGAGTACGATGAACACCTCACAGGGAAGAGTGACTACATCAAGGCCATCAAGAAGGACTCCAGTAATGAAAAGAAAGTGAGTGCTGCATCTGATCTGATGTGATCTGCGTTTTACCCAGTAGCCTTATTGAGTGGCAAAGAAGCAGCTGTCTGAGAGGACTCATATAGATTAAAGAGGCTTTGTAAAATGGCAAGATGCTGCTTATAATTAGAGAAGAAAAGCATATAGCATCATGAATATTCATTAACAGATAATGAGACCTCTCTAATAAGAAAAGATAGCAGTTCTGAAACTAAAGTAAAAGTGCAGTAACTGCAGTCGACTGGGGTATTTTGGATGCAGTAATTGCAGAACAACTGCAATGTACTGCAGTTACACTGCAAAATAAACTGTGTTGTTTTCGACGCAGTACTTGAAGCGTACTGCAGTTATACTGCACATTAACTACATTTATACTACAGTGTACTGCGGTTATACTGCAAAATAAACTGTGTTATTTTGGACCCAGTACTTGAAGTATACTGCAGTCATACTGCGCTCTGACTACAGTTATTCTACAGTGTACAGCAGTCATACTGCACTCTGACTACTGTTATACTACAGCATACTGCAGTTATACTGCACACTGACTACAGTTATACTACAGTGTACTACAGTTATACTAGTGTACTGCAGTTATACTACAGTGTACGGCAGTTATACTGCACTCTGACTGCAATTTATTTTCGTAAGGGCTGCGTATCCACACCTTTTGCCAGTTTTGTGTGATTTGTTAGACCTGGTTTGGCCTGTATTAGTAGTGCATTCCAGTATTCCCGTGTCCATTATTATTATATGAAAGCAATTGATTTATTTCAACCTCTCTGAGATCATTTTAAAACTACACATGAATGATACACATTGGAGTTACAGTATGTTGTTTGAATGGTGAGTTTATTATTTTTCTTGAGGTGAAATCGTGTCGGTACAGATTGTACCTTATTCTCCACATGTCTGAATGGCACTACGGTGGTAGATACAATTACATCCTTAAGTGACCAGTAGACCTCAATGGGAGGGAGAGAGAGGACACTTAGCCTAAAATGATGTGTGGGATAAAAAGGGGTTACTATGGAAACCACAAAAAGTCCTCAGTGTTCTGCTTGGAATTTCTACCTGCAAGAACACATGCACCAGTTGATTGAGTGTCCTTTCTCTTTCAAATCATTTGGGTGTCATTTTAAACAAATCCCCAACCGTAATTTCCTTTAAGAAGCATAGCTGAAATCAACTTATCAAAAACGTTCCATATGGAGAATATTTTATTGTTAGATCTACGTATCTAATGGATCTTAGCATGAAGGAAACAGCTGTGTTGTAGTTTAGGGGAACGCTGCCTTGTAGAGCTATAACTAATTTTAATAAAATTATAATCATTTTCTTATCAGATGTGACATGTAAGATATGTATAAAAAAATGACATGTACAAAGTCATTGCTGTATGTGAATATGGCTCTTATTCAAAGCTTACATGATGTGATTGGGATCTCATTCTCTTTATTTCATTATTTTCTTACTGTATCCTCTGACCATGTTATGCTCTGACCATGTTATCCTCTCACCATGTTATCCTCTGACCACGTTATCCTCTGACCATGTTATCCTCTGACCATGTTATCCTCTGGCCATGATATCCTCTCACCATGTTATCCTCTGATCATGTGTAGACTAGATCTCAAGCACTTCTCTCACCATGTTATCCTCTGGCCATGTGGCAAAGTGAAGGTGGATATCATTCGTAAGCGTCTCCACAAGGACATCCTCCACAACCCTGCGGTTATGCTCAACTTCTGCCCAGACCTCAAGTCCATGACCTCTGACCTAAGGAAGGTGCATGGAGAGTTCATCTTCCTCATCGACCGCAGTGGGAGCATGAGCGGGGTCAACATCAGCTGTGTCAAGGTACTGTCATGACTTCATAACACATTGAAAACCCATTCGTAATCTATTCTTAATAAGGGCATAAACATAATGAACTGAGTAGTTTGGCAAACTAAACCTGGAGGATGGAGACTTAAGGGCAACTAAAGTAATGGAATGAATTATGAAGGAATAACATAGTTTACTAATTAGATATGTAAGATGTGCTATTAATGACTCAATGACTCACTGGTCATTTGATAGAAAGGTCAATGGAAACTCATCTCAGCTCGGCCTTTATTTCCAGTGCATCTGACTGTAATGTTACATGATTGGACTGGGCTGAGAGTGGTGATGTTTGACTAACCCCTGTTGGTTTGTCATGCACAGCAGGGCAGCATGACTCATACTCAGAAATCTTCTGATTGGGGAGACTTGGGCATCCTCTCCCTCTGACACCACAAAGCCTGACTTAAATCAAATCAATCAAATCATTTTATTTGTTACATGCGCCGAATACAACAGGTGTAGACCTTACAGTGAAATGCTTACAAGCCCTTAACCAATGATGCAGTTTTACGAAAATACCTAACAAATAAAAAGTAAGAGATAAGATTTTAAAAAACATTTTTTAAAGAGCAACAGTAAATAACAATAGCGGGGCTATATACAGAGGGTACCGGTACAGAGTTAATGTGTCAATGTGCGGGGGCACCGGTGTCGAGGTATTTGAGATAAGTATGTACATGCAGGTAGGGTTGTTAAAGTGGCTATGCATAGATAATAACAGAATTAGCTGTTCAGGAGTCTAATGGCTTGGGGGTAGAAGCTGTTTAGAAGCCTCTTGGACCTAGACTTGGCGCTCCGGTACCGCTTGCCGTCTATGACTAGGGTGGCCGGAGTCTTTGACAATTTTTAGGGCCTTCCTCTGACACCGCCTGGTATAGAGGTACTGGATGGCAGGAAGCTTGGCCCCGATGATGTACTGGGCCTTACGCACTACCCTCTGTAGTGCCTTGCGGTCGGAGGCCGAGCAGTTGCCATACCAGGCAGTTATGCAACCCGTCAGGATCCTCTCGGGTGCAGCTGTAAAATCTTTTGAGGATCTGAGGACCCATGACAAATATTTTCACTCTCCTGAGGGGGGGATCGGTCTGACCTGACCCAGCCAGGTCAGGCCGATGATGATGAAATCATTTCTCCTCGGTTTCTTTGATCTGCCAGAAACTCCCCCAAAATGTCAGGCCCCAATTTGATAGCATCTTTAACTGAATATAAGGAGAAAGAGAGATTTCTATGACACCAAAATGCCAGCGACCCCAAAATGCTAGCGAGCACCAATTTGATTGTACCTTTGAAAGTGGGAGAAAGAGCAGTGGAGATTTTCTATGACACAACGACTTGAAATTGACAAAAAGCATTGAAGTTTCCTGTGAGCAGACTCTCTAATCAATCTCTGCTATAACATTCTCTATCCACTTTCTCTGTATTGTTGCATGTCATGAAGAAAGTCCATTACATATAACAACTGCTTCATACGTGCATGCTTTATGACAGAGAAAATGCCATTACTGGTCCTCAATGGGTCAGAGGAGGGTTGTATTTCTTTATTTTAGAGAGTAAAAGAAAGGAAATCATGTCATTTCTGTCAACTTTTTGTCATAGCAACACAGAAATGACAGGATTTACTTTCTCTTCACCATTATACACTGAGTGTACAAAACATGACATAGCTTTTATCTGAATTCACCTGATTAGTCTATGATACCTTATTGATGTCACCTGTTAAATCCACTTCAATCAGTGTAGATGAAGGGGGAGATGGGTTTAAGAAGGATTTTTAAGCCTTGAGACAATTGAAACATGGATTGTGTAGGTGTGCCATTCAGAGGGTAAATGGGCAAAACAGTATGCAGTATGAGAATATTCAAAGTAGCCACCCTTTGCCTTGATGACAGCTTTGCACACTCTTGGCATTCTCTCAACCAGCTTCACCTGGAATGCTTTTCCAACAGTCATGAAGGAGTTCCCACATACGCTGAGCACTTGTTGGCTGCTTTTCCTTCACTCTGCGGTCCACCTCCTCCCAAACTATCTCAATTGGGTTGAGGTTGGGTGATTGGAGGCTAGGTCATCTGATGCAGCACTCCATCCCTCCCCTTCTTGTTCAAATAGCCCTTACATAGCCTGGAGGTGTTTTGGGTAATTGTCTTGTTGAAAACAAATGATAGTCCCACTAAGCGCAAGCCGGGTGGGATGGCGTATTGCTACAGAATGCTGTGGTAGCCATACTGGTAAAGTGTGCCTTGAATAAAATAAAAAAATCACTGACAGAGGCACCAGCAAAGCACCATCACACCTCCTCCTCCATGCATCACGATGGGAACCACACATGCGAAGATCATCCTTTCACCTACTCTGCGTCTCACAAAGACACGGCGGTTTGAGCCAAAAATCTCAAATTCTGACTCATCAGATCAAAGGACAGATTTCCATCGGTCTAATATCCATTGATCGTGTTTCTTTGCCCAAGCAAGTCTCTTATTATTATTGGTGTCCTTTAGTAGTGGTTTCTTTGCAGTAATTCGACCATGAAGGCCTGATTCACGCAGTCTCCTCTGAACAGTTGATGTTAAGATTAGAGGTCGACCGATTATGGTTTTTCAACGCCGATACCGATACCGATTATTGGGGGACCAAAAAAGCCGGAGCCGATTAATCGGACGATTTTATTTTTTAAATTATTTTTTAATGTATTTGTAAAATGACAATTACAACAATACTGAATATAACACTTATTTTAACTTAATATAATACATCAATGAAATCAATTTAGCCTCAAGTAAATAATGAAACATGTTCAATTTGGTTTAAATAATGCAAAAACATAGTGTTGGAGAAGAAAGTAAGAAAGTATGTGCTTTGTAAGAAAGCTAACGTTTCAGTTCCTTGCTCAGAACACGAGAACATATGAAAGCTGGTGGTTCCTTTTAACATGAGTCTTCAATATTCCCAGGTAAGAAGTTTTAGGTTGTAGTTATTATAGGAATTATAGGACTATTTCCCTCTATACCATTTGTATTTAATTAACTGTTGACTATTGGATGTTCTTATAGTCACTTTAGTATTGTCAGTGTTACAGTATAGCTTCCGTCCCTCTCCTCGCTCCTCCCTGGGCTCGAACCAGCAACACAAAGACAACAGCCACCACATCGAAGCAGGGTTACCCATGCAGAGCAAGGGAAACAACCACCCCAAGGCTCAGAGCGAGTTTGAAAGTTTGAAACGCTATTAGCGCACTAACTAGCCAGCCATTTCACTTCGGTTACACCAGCCTCATCTCGGGAGTTGATAGGCTTGAAGTCATAAACAGCGCAATGCTTGACGCACAACGAAGAGCTGCTGGCAAAACGCACGAGAGTGCTGTTTGAATGAATGTTTATGCGCCTGCTTCTGCCTACCACCACTAAGTTAGATACTTGTATGCTTGTATGCTCAGTCAGATTATATGCAACGCAGGACACGCGTGTAGTTAACTAGTGATTATAATTGATTGTTTTTTATAAGATAAGTTTAATGCTAGCTAGCAACTTACCTTGGCTTACTGCATTTGCGTAACAGCAGTCTCCTTGTGGAGTGCAACGAGAGAGAGGCAGGTCGTTATTGCGTTGGACTAGTTAACTGTAGTTAACCGTCATTGAAAATAAGAATGTGTTCTTAACTGACTTGCCAAGTTAAATAAATATTCAATAAACGTGTAAAAAAATAATATTATAATAATAATTGGCAAATCGGCGCCCAAAAATACAGATTTCCGATTGTTATGAAAACTTGAAATCGGCCCCAATTAATCGGCCATTCCGATTAATCGGCTGACCTCTAGTTGAGATGTGTCTGTTACTTGAACTATGTGAATCATTTCTTTGGGCTGCAATTTCTGAGGCTGGTAACTCTAATGAACTTATCATCTGCAGCAGAGGTAAATCTGTGCCTTCTTTTGCTGTGGAGGTCCTCATGAGAGCCAGTTTCATCATAACGCTTGATGATTTTTGCGACTGCACTTCAAGAAACTTTCAGTTCTTGAAATGACCAATAAACTTTGATTTGATTAGATTTTTTTCAGTCATAAATAAATGAAACATTCACAAAGAAAGGGTATTAAATACACAATTTGGTGTAAAAAACAACAACAACATAATAAAGTGAAATATGATTACAGCCAAACTTGAAATGAATGGTTGTTATTGAGCATACACTTTCTAATAATACACTGGCCCGTCCCTCTGTCACACAGAGATAATAATAATAATAACACAATGGATGATGTTGCACTTCTCTACTGCACCACAAAGACGCTCTCCAGTGTATAGTAACTAGCCTGCTGACAGATAAAATTGTAATCTGGTCATACTGCCGCAGCCGAAAATGTTTAAACGTCAAGAATAACACTTGCAGCCAGGTGAACAAGGCTGGTTGTTAGAGAGTCTCTTAAAGATTGACCGACTTGTCTGCCTGTCTTGTTCTTTTTCATTTTCATTTCCATCTCTCTCCGTCTCTTTTCCTCTTTTCTCATTCTCCTCTCCTTCGTATTGACCTTGTGTTTCTATCATTTCTGTTCTGTTCCCAGGATGCCATGGTGGTGATCCTGAAGAGCATTGTGCCTGCCAGTCTCTTCAACATCATCGGCTTTGGCTCCACATTCAAAACACTGTTTTCTACCAGTCAGAGCTATGATGAGGTATGAGGAAAGCAGAACATAGTTTCTTTTTTCAGGTCAATATTATTGAACTGCATGTCAGTGATAAAATCTCTATTAGTAAATGCTTAATCTTGCGTGACAGATTTCACAGCTACAGGTAGCACAGGTAGGGGTGACAGGTAGCATACTGATTAAGAGCGGCGGGCCAGTATCCCAAAAAATAGCTGGTTCGAAAAATCTGTTGATGTGCCCTTGAGCAAGGCACTTAACCCTAATTACTCCAGTAAGTCGTTCTGGATAAGAGCGTCTGCTATATGACAATAAAGGTCAACTGTAAATGTAGTCGGAGTACGAGTATAATTCACAGACACACTTGTCTGCCTCTGTTAGATGACTAAATGTTATTGTGTGTATTATTATAATAAATGCTGCTATAATATGCTTCCCCCCCTGTCTTTTCTCTGGGCAGCTACAAGTGTCTGTCACAAGAGACTCAAGACTAGTAATATGCTTCTCCCCTGTCGCTCCATGATTCAGGAAACAGTAACCATGGCTTGTGAGTACATCAGGAAGATCCGAGCTGACATGGGCGGCACCAACATCCTGGCACCACTTAACTGGATCCTGAGGCAACCCATGCACATGGGTCATCCACGCATGCTCTTCCTGATCACAGATGGGGCCGTCAGCAACACAGGGAAGGTCATCGAGCTGGTCCGCAGCCATGCCCGCTACACCAGGTTAACACACCATCAACTTACGGAACTTCGTTGTCACCAATTGCTATAGACTACCGTATTCAAAATTATGACATTTCCATGTAAAAGATCCCATGAGCACCAACATGTGAAGTTCATAGGAGCATATTAAAGTGGGTGTCAAATGAAAGCTAAGAGTCTATATTTTGGGGAAATTAAGATACATTTTCCAACCATTTTCCATCTTAAGAAAAGTTTTTGATTTCTGGATAAACATACAGAAAAAGGGGTCTTAGATAACATCTACCAGAAAAAGTCTTAAAAGGTATGAGAAATACTTCAAAACACAATAATGTTTAAGTAGAGACCCCTGCCCACTAATATCAACACACATGTTTGCCATCTGTAAGTTTAAGAAACATTACCTTGTGCCTTGAAATTCCGTTACCAGAAATCCACATATCTTGAAGATATTTTCTAATTTCTCTCCCTTGTGAGGTGGGAGGATAATGAAAGTTCACAGAGGTAACAAGTGATGGTAGACATAGTTATATTTAATGCTATCAATCTAGTTTATGAATTATTAAGTGATTAAAACTCGTAATTCCATTGCCAAATTGGTAACTAAATTACCCAAAAATCAGTAACGGAATTACTGCAACTGAATTGGCTACAATGAGAAATCATAATAATACTCACAGGTGGGTCTCCTGATACGGTCCTCCCTTCCACTGGCATACTGTTATGTTCAGATCATAGTGTCTCCTGCTACTGTCCTCCCTTCCACTGGCATACTGTTATGTTCAGCTCATAGTGTCTCCTGCTACTGTCCTCCCTTCCACTGGCATACTGTTATGTTCAGCTCATAGTGTCTCCTGCTACTGTCCTCCCTTCCACTGACATACTGTTATGTTCAGCTCATAGGGTCTCCTGCTACTGTCCTCCCTTCCACTGGCATACTGTTATGTTCAGCTCATAGGGTCTCCTGCTACTGTCCTCCCTTCCACTGACATACTGTTATGTTCAGCTCATAGGGTCTCCTGCTACTGTCCTCCCTTCCACTGGCATACTGTTATGTTCAGCTCATAGTGTCTCCTGCTACTGTCCTCCCTTCCACTGACATACTGTTATGTTCAGCTCATAGTGTCACATTTTAAACATTTTGTTTAGGTTTCCAGCCTTATTCTAAAATATATTTATTTTTTAATTTCCTCATCAATCTACACACAATACCCAATACATTTTTGCAAATGTATTCTAATAAATAAAAAACCTAAATGTGACATTTACATTTAAGTATTCAGACCCTTTACTCAGTACTTTGTTGAATCACCTTTGGCAGAGATTACAGCCTCGAGACGTCTTGGGAATGACCCTACAAGCTTGGCACACCTGTATTTGGGGAGTTTCTCCCCTTCTTCTAGGCAGATCCTCTCAATCTCTGTCAGGTTGGATGGGGAGCGTTGCTGCATAGCTATTTTCAGGCCTCTCCAGAGATGTTCGATTGAAGTCCGGGCTCTGGCTGGGCCACTCAAAGGCATTCAGAGACTTGTCACGAAGCCACTTCTGCGTTGTCTTGGCTGTGTGCTTAGGGTTGTTGTCCTTTGGAAGGTGAACATTCTCCCCAGTCTGAGATCCTGAGCACTCTGGAGCAGGTTTTCATCAAGGATCTCTCTGTACTTTGCTCTGTTCATCTTTCCCTCGATTCTGACTAGTCTCCCAGTCCCTGCCTCTGAAAACCATCAGGAGCGTCGGAAACTGTAAGGTTGATGAATGTAAAAATACTTATTAGAATATAAGAATATAGAAGTAGTAGGCCTATATTTCATTCAAACATTTCAACTTCAATGGAAAAATAATATAATATATGCCATTCGAAATATCTTTATAGACTACACTTTAATTTGATAAAATAAACAAAAAAACAAGAGTTCTCCCTTTCTTCTAGGCAGATCCTCTCAATCTCTGTCAGGTTGTATGGGGAGCGTTGCTGCACAGCTATTTTCAGGCCTTTCCAGAGATGTTCGATCAGGTTCATGTCTGGGCTCTGGTTGGGCAACTCAAGGACAGAGATTTGTCGTGAAGCCACTCCTGCATTGTCTTGGATGTGTGCTTAGGGTCGTTGTCCTGTTGGAAGGTGAACCTTCGCCTTCCAGCTGAAAAACATCCCCAAAGAATGATGCTTCCACCACCATGCTTCACCGTAGGGATGGTGCCAGGTTTCCTCCATACGTGACGCTTGATATTCAGGCCAAAGAGTTCAATCTTAGTTTCATAAGAAAAGAGAATCTTGATTCTCATGGACTCCTTCAACTGCCTTTTGGCAAATTCCAAGTGGGCTGTCATGTGTCTTTTACTGAGGAGTGGCTTCCGTCTGGCTACTCTACCATAAATGCCTGATTGGTGGAGTGCTGCAGAGATGGTTGTCCTTCTGGAAGGTTCTCCCATCTCCACAGAGGAACTCTGGAGCTCTGTCAGAGTGACCATCAGGTTCTTGGTCACCTCCCTGATGCGGTATTGTGTGTAGATTGAGGAGGAACATTTTTATTGTATCCATGTTATTTCATATTAGTTTATGTCTTTGCTATTATTCTTCAATGGAGAAAATAGTCAAAATTAAGAAAAACCCTTGAATGAGTAGGTGTGTCCAAACTTATAAACTTTATATATATATATATATATATATACACACTGCTCAAAAAAAAGGGAACACTTAAACAACACAATGTAACTCCAAGTCAATCACACTTCTGTGAAATCATACTGTCCACTTAGAAAGCAACACTGATTGACAATAAATGTCACATGCTGTTGTGCAAATGGAATAGACAACAGGTGGAAATTATAGGCAATTAGCAAGACACCCCCAATAAAGGAGTGGTTCTGCAGGTGGTGACCACAGACCACTTCTCAGTTCCGATGCTTCCTGGCTGATGTTTTGGTCACTTTTGAATGCTGGCGGTGCTTTCACTCTAGTGGTAGCATGAGACGGAGTCTACAACCCACACAAGTGGCTCAGGTAGTGCAGCTCATCCAGGATGGCACATCAATGCGAGCTGTGGCAAGAAGGTTTGCTGTGTCTGTCAGTGTAGTGTCCAGAGCATGGAGGCGCTACCAGGAGACAGGCCAGTACATCAGAAGACGTGGAGGAGGCCGTAGGAGGGCAACAACCCAGCAGCAGGACCGCTACCTCGCCTTTGTGCAAGGAGGAGCACTGCCAGAGCCCTGCAAAATGACCTCCAGCAGGCCACAAATGTGCATGTGTCTGACGTCCACAGGTGGGGGTTGTGCTTACAGCCCAACACCGTGCAGGACGTTTGGCATTTGCCAGAGAACACCAAGATTGACAAATTCGCCACTGTCGCCCTGTGCTCTTCACAGATGAAAGCAGGTTCACACTGAGCACGTGACAGACGTGACAGAGTCTGGAGACGCCGTGGAGAATGTTCTGCTGCCTGCAACATCCTCCAGCATGACCGGTTTGCGGTGGGTCAGTCATGGTGTGGGGTGGCATTTCTTTGGGGGGCCGCACAGCCCTCCATGTGCTCGCCAGCGGTAGCCTGACTGCCATTAGGTACCGAGATGAGATCCTCAGACCCCTTGTGAGACCATATGCTGGTGCGGTTGGCCCTGGGTTCCTCCTAATGCAAGACAATGCTAGACCTCATGTGGCTGGAGTGTGTCAGCAGCTCCTGCAAGAGGAAGGCATTGATACTATGGACTGGCCTGCCCGTTCCCCAGACCTGAATCCAATTGAGCACATCTGGGACATCATGTCTCGCTCCATCCACCAGTCTGTTGCACCACAGACTGTCCAGGAGTTGGCGGATGCTTTAGTCCAGGTCTGGGAGGAGATCCCTCAGGAGACCATCCGCCACCTCATCAGGAGCATGCCCAGGCATTGTAGGGAGGTCATACAGGCACGTGGAGGCCCCACACACTACTGAGCCTCATTTTGACTTGTTTTGAGGACATTACATCAAAGTTGGATCAGCCTGTAGTGTGGTTTTCCACCTTAATTTTGAGTGTGACTCCAAATCCAGACCTCCGTGGGTTGATAAAATTGATTTCCATTGATAATAAATCCAGTGATTTTGTTGTCAGCACATTCAACTATGTAAAGAAAAAAGTATTTAATAAGAATATTTAATTAATTCAGATCCATTTAGTGTTCCCTTTATTTTTATATATATATATATATATATATATATATATATATATATATATATATATATATATATATATTACAACCTGTAATTTAATTTGATTTTTATTTGGATTTCATGTCATGGACATACACAAAATAGTCCAAATTGGTGAAGAGAAATGAAAAAAATAACTGAAAAGTGGTGCATACCCCCTTTGCTATGAAGCCCCTAAATAAGATCTGGTGCAACCAATTACCTTCAGAAGTCACATAATTAGTTAGATTGCACACAGGTGGACTTTATTTAAGTGTCACATGATCTGTCACATGATCTCAGTATATATACACCTGTTCGGAAAGGCTCCAGGGTCTGCAACATCACTAAGCAAGGGGCACTACTAAGAAAGCGGCACCATGAAGACCAAGGAGCTCTTGAAACAGGTCATGGATACAGTTGTGGAGAAGTACAAATCAGGGTTGGGTTATAAAAAAATATCAGAAACTTTGAACATCTCACGGAGCACCATTAAATTAATTATTAAAAAATAGATAGAATATGGCACCACAACAAACCTGCCAAGAGAAGGCCGCCCACCAAAACTCATGGTCCAGGCTAGGAGGGCATTAATCAGAGAGGCAACAAAGAGACCAAAGATAACCCTGAAAGCGCTACAAAGCTCCGCAGCGGAGATTGTCCATGGGACCACTTTAAGCCATACACTCCACAGAGCTGGGCTTTACTGAAGAATGGCCAGAAAAAAAGTAATTGCTTAAAGAAAAAAATAAGCAAACACGTTTGGTGTTCGCCAAAAGGCATGTGGAAGACTCCCCAAACATATGGAAGAAGGTACTCTGGTCAGATGAGACTAAAATTGAGCTTTTTGGCCATGAAGGAAAACGCTATGTCTGGTGCAAACCCAACACCTCTCATCACCCCGATAACAACATCCCCACAGTGAAGCATGGTGTGGGCAGCATCATGCTGTTTTTCATCGGCAGGGACTGGGAAACTGGTCAGAATTGAAGGAATGATGGATGGCGCTAAATACAGGGAAAAACTGTTTCAGTCTTCAAGAGATTTGAGACTGGGACAGGGGTTCACCTTCCAGCATACTGCTAAAGCAACACTCGAGTGGTTTAAGGGGAACATTTAAATGTCTTGAAATGGCCTATTCAAAGTCCAGACCTCAATCCAATTGAGAATCTGTGGTATGACTTCAAGATTGCTGTACACCAGCGGAACTCATCCAACTTGAAGGAGCTGGAGCAGTTTTTCTTGAAGAATGGGAAAAATCACAGTGGCTAGATGTGCCAAGCTAATAGAGACATACCCCAAGAGACTTGCAGCTGTAATTCCTTCAATTGTGGCTCTACAAAGTATTCACTTTTTTTGGGGGGGGGGGGGGGTAGTTATACACACTCAAGTTTTCAGTTTTTTTGTCTTATTTGCTGTTTGTTTCACAATAAAAAATATTTTGCATTTTCAAAGTGGTAGGCATGTTGTGTAAATCAAATGATACAACCTCCCCCTCCAAAAATATATATTTTAATTCCAGGTTGTAAGGCAACAAAATAGGAAAAATGCGAAAGGGGGTGAATAGTTTTGCAAGCCACTGTATGTTTGTATATACAGTGCCCTGCGAAAGTATTCGGCCCCCTTGAACTTTGCGACCTTTTGCCACATTTCAGGCTTCAAACATAAAGATATAAAACTGTATTTTTTTGTGAAGAATCAACAACAAGTGGGACACAATCATGAAGTGGAACGACATTTATTGGATATTTCAAACTTTTTTAACAAATCAAAAACTGAAAAATTGGGTGTGCAAAATTATTCAGCCCCTTTACTTTCAGTGCAGCAAACTCTCTCCAGAAGTTCAGTGAGGATCTCTGAATGATCCAATGTTGACCTAAATGACTAATGATGATAAATACAATCCACCTGTGTGTAATCAAGTCTCCGTATAAATGCACCTGCACTGTGATAGTCTCAAAGGTCCGTTAAAAGCGCAGAGAGCATCATGAAGAACAAGGAACACACCAGGCAGGTCCGAGATACTGTTGTGAAAAAGTTTAAAGCCGGATTTGGATACAAAGAGATTTCCCAAGCTTTAAACATCCCAAGGAGCACTGTGCAAGCGATAATATTGAAATGGAAGGAGTATCAGACCACTGCAAATCTACCAAGACCTGGCCGTCCCTCTAAACTTTCAGCTCATACAAGGAGAAGACTGATCAGAGATGCAGCCAAGAGGCCCATGATCACTCTGGATGAACTGCAGAGATCTACAGCTCAGTCGTATATTGCACAAATCTGGCCTTTATGGAAGAGTGGCAAGAAGAAAGCCATTTCTTAAAGATATAAATTGATGGGAAGATGGATGGAGCCAAATACAGGACCATTCTGGAAGAAAACCTGATGGAGTCTGCAAAAGACCTGAGACTGGGACGGAGATTTGTCTTCCAACAAGACAATGATCCAAAACATAAAGCAAAATCTACAATGGAATGGTTCAAAAATAAACATATCCAGGTGTTAGAATGGCCAAGTCAAAGTCCAGACCTGAATCCAATCGAGAATCTGTGGAAAGAACTGAAAACTGCTGTTCACAAATGCTCTCCATCCAACCTCACTGAGCTCGAGCTGTATTGCAAGGAGGAATGGGAAAAAATGTCAGTCTCTCGATGTGCAAAACTGATAGAGACATACCCCAAGCGACTTACAGCTGTAATCGCAGCAAAAGGTGGCGCTACAAAGTATTTACTTAAGGGGGCTGAATAATTTTGCACGCCCAATTTTTCAGTTTTTGATTTGTTAAAAAACTTTGAAATATCCAATAAATGTCGTTCCACTTCATGATTGTGTCCCACTTGTTGTTGATTCTTCACAAAAAAGTACAGTTTTATATCTTTATGTTTGAAGCCTGAAATGTGGCAAAAGGTCGCAAAGTTCAAGGGGGCCGAATACTTTCGCAAGGCACTGTATATATATATATTTTTTTTCACAGACCCCCTGCAGTACATTCACAGACCCCTAGGGGGGCACAGACCCCTGATTGAATACCCCTGGTTTGCCATCAACATTAGTTTTCCATTCATACAACGTGTTAGGTAAATTACCACAGTAGGTTTGTACGGAAGTCTGCTCAAAAAATGACTGTTGTTCGATAATAATTCCAACCAGAGGGCGAAATAGTCTTGAAAAATGTTGGCTGCAATCAAGACTTAAAGAGAATTTAGACATCCGTTAGGGAGCTGTAAATATCTGGCCAATGTTGTTTGCAATTGAGATCAGCTGTGCGGGTGATTTCAGAGCGTATTAATGGTTAAACAAGAGATCCGATGGTGATAATCTGGTGGCTTTTGATGGTTGCAATTAGCCCATTCATTATGATGGAGCCTGCTAATGCATGCCCTCTCTTGTTAATGATTATTATGCTCACAGCATTTGCACAACAAGCTGTTCAGACATGTAATCAAGGCTAGAGGATTGGAGGGAGCTTAAGTGGAAAACCTTGTTATTGCTCAGTAATCCTTTTAAAATTAAACTTGGAAATATGCACCTAATATTTGCACAGTTCTTGATATTATTAGGTGTAACTACAAAACTAAATTGGCGTTGGTTATGGTAAAGTCGAATCAACTCGCTGTGTCAACAATGTCATATAGTGTTGGTAATAGTAATATTTTCAAACACTGCAATACGCTGACGCTCTGAACATGCCCCTACAGAATCAAAACACCAGCTGTTGATAGACCAAGAAAGGCAATAACACAGTACTCTCTGCAGGGAATGGGATATTGTTTCACTTTGTTTGTTGCATCTGCAATCTCAGTCTGCAGTCATCCTCTCCTGAACTACTCCTGAGTTAATGACTTTAAATCTTCTCCTTTTTAATGGATGAATGCCCCTAGATGATTGGATTAGATACACAGTGGTCTGGCCAATCCGTCCACGCGTCCAGATTGATTATCGCTCCACTCTTACAAATCAGCACACCCCCGGTCAGTGGACAGAGCAAATACTAATGAATCTCTGCTACCAGGGCTGCATCCCAAATGGCACCCTATTCCGTACCTAGTGCACTACCTTTGACCAGAGCCCTATGGGTCCTGGTCAAAAGTAGGGCACTATAAGGAATAGGGTGCCATTTGGGACATATCCCAGGAGTCTACGTCAGACATGTAGCTATGCTAAATGTTGCGTTTCCTTTTTAATCCCCACTGTTTGACCCCATCAAATATGCAGAGGAGCCATCGCTGGTGCATCTGCTGGTGTTGAGACGGAGATCATCTCAGCCATCTCTAATTCATCCTCAGTATGAGCTGTGAAGTGTAATTGACAAACCTAATGAGAAAACTGATGAGACACAACATTAGACTGGATGATGAAAATAGACCATCAGCCAAATCCGACCATTTTTCTCTCTCTCTCTCTCTCTCTCTCTCTCTCTCTCTCTCTCTCTCTCTCTCTCTCTCTCTCGCTCTCTCTCTCGCTCTCTCTCTCGCTCTCTCTCTCGCTCCTTTTCAAGAAACTCACTCCCCAGGCACATCAATTTCCAATTTGGCATCATCTTAGTTTTCTGCTACGATGTGCAACAAATTACATTACTGATATAACCCAATACTTTGAGGGGGCTGTTTTGTAATATAGCATCACCTCTATGTACCACCGGACCATCTCGGTAGGGCTTTCTCTGTGAGGGAATGCATGTCTCTCTGAGAGATAAGGCGTGTGACTTTTATTAGACTCGGATAGCTATAGATCTTTTCAGGTCTTTCTCTAAGCCTGAGCTGAGGAGATGTGTATCTTGTTTTGGCAGGTGCTACACTTTCGGAATCGGTCAGAGTGCTTGCAGGAGACTGGTGACTGGACTGGCTACTGTTTCCAAAGGAACGGCAGAGTTCTTGGCAGAAGGGGAGAGACTGCAGCCCAAGGTCTTCATTTCCAATGACCTGTTTATCCTCCTCTTTGCGACAACCAGCTATTCTGAATGTCATAGAGGGTTATTATGCAGTGGATGCAAAACTACTGTTACCAATTAACAATTCATTTTGTTGAGCAAAACACCCATTACAATCAGTCTGCTTCACAGCATACTTCAGCATACTTCACGCAATGCTGTGTTTTTGCAATCCCTACTGAACTTCTATAACGCTGGAACTCAAGGCTATGTTACCTGCATTTCTCTGTCTATATGCAGCAGGTAGCCTAGCGGTTAGAGTCTGAATGTGTGAAATAGGACAAATATAAGTACCCACCAAATTATTATCAAAACTTAATAATAATTTCAATAGATCTCTTTTTCTATTCTATTTCAACTGTATATCTCTCTGTTTATATTCTCCCAGATGATCAAGTCTCTGAAGAAGACCATGGCCCCAGTGCTGAGTGACATTGCCATCGACTGGTTGTTCCCTGAGACCAAGGAAGTGTTGCTCTCCCCTGTAGGCTCCACCTTCCTGTTCCCTGGGGACCGTCTGATTGGCTACAGTGTTGTCTGTGACACCACACGCTACCATCCCAACCCCAAGTCTGTAAGTAGGCCTACACCTTGACATAAAGTGGCTATGTAATATGTATTCATATAGTGTGTTTAACATATTGAGTCTTCTCACTCCTGAATGTGACTGTATCTGTTCCCCTGTATTTCAATTCAGTAGGTATTCTCTGGGCTCTATTTTCAGCTGACTTTAAGGCGCACATTATTTTGCAATTTCGTCATGTAAAAACTGGCGCAATGGCATTTTCCAGCCCTAACGCCAGGTTCAGCAATTTACCTGTCAAACATCAGCACGCTTGTGCCCAGATAAAATAAAATAAAATTGGGAAAAAAACATTTGTGTTTTATGTTTCTAAATTTTAGAACCATAAAACACTAATGTTTTTTCCCCATTTTATTTGATTAAAAAGCAAACATAGCCTCCCCTTCTTTCAATTAAGTATTTTCTTATTTGTGTCCTGCCCGATGTAATCATGTAGACTAGTTAAGACCACCAGTAAAGTGTTTGGCTCGTCATGTTTGGCTCGTCATGAGACATGCTTGGAAATAAATATTAATCACCAAAGCTTTATTAAAATATAAAGTTTGAGATGAGGAAAACAGTGACTTGACATTTCCTTTTTATCTGTATTGTAGGCATGCCTACATTATTTTAGCCATGTCTTGGACGTGTGTAAAACCCTCTCCATGATGTAGGCTACGTGTTTCCATGCCCATCATGAAACAAGAGATGAGAACCTCAGTGTTTGTTTTTCGTTTAATGTTTTTAAAACCAAAGCTCTTTGTAGGCTACCCTTACCCTAGACCTACTATAAAGGCTGGTTCAACAGCAATGGACAACATTCCACAAGCCACAATCAACAGCCTCATCAACTCTATGTGAAGGAGATGTGTCGCACTGCATGAGGCAAATGGTGGTCATACCAGACCCTGACTGGTTTCCTGATCCCACGCCCCTACCTTTAAAAAAAAGTTATATGTGACCAACAGATGCGTATCTGTATTCTCAGTCATGTGAAATCCATAGATTAGGGCCTAATGATTTCATTTCAACATGACCTGTAACTCTGTAAAATCTTTGGAATTTTTGCGTTTATATTTTTGTTCAGTGTATATAAAATGTTATATTTAGAAGTAGTATAAAGGTGGGTGGACATTTCTCTTTATATTGGATCTTTGTCCAGCTGCTGTACGAGGTTTGTATGTGCATAACACCCTCCAATTATGGTGGTTCTGTTCTGCGTTATTATTATTCGACCATGCTGGTCATTTATGAACATTTGAACATCTTGGCCATGTTCTGTTATAATCTCCACCCGGCACAGCCAGAAGAGGACTGGCCACCCCACATAGCCTGGTTCCTCTCTAGGTTTCTTCCTAGGTTTTGGCCTTTCTAGGGAGTTTTTCCTAGCCACCGTGCTTCTACACCTGCATTGCTTGCTGTTTGGGGTTTTAGGCTGGGTTTCTGTACAGCACTGAGATATCAGCTGATGTACGAAGGGCTATATAAATAAATTTGATTTGAGTTTGATTTGGTGCCTGTTGCTCAACCACAAAATGTGTAATTAGACAGCCTATTTAAAACAAGTTGTTGTTTTGTTTAGAATTTGATTCAAATTTTTCGCTCTCTTTTTAGGCCTTAATAATACATTTAATCTTGCCTATAATGTATTTTATCTTGCTTCTTGACAACATTTGGCATGTCCATGCATAGCCATAATGCAATCTACAGTAGACCTACCCCCTATATTTTTTATTAATTTTTTTTATTTAACTAGGCAAGTCAGTAAAGTGACTCCCCATCCCGGGTCCGGGAACGTAATCATCGAATGACACAAATTAGCATAACGCAACGGACATAAATATTCCTAGAAAATATTCCTATTCATGAAAATCAAAAGTGAAATATATTGAGACACAGCTTTTTGTTAATCACCCTGTCATCTCAGATTTTCAAAATATGCTTTACAGCCAAAGCTAGACAAGCATTTGTGTAAGTTTATCGATAGCCTAGCATAGCATTTTGTCCAGCTAGCAGCAGGTAACTTGGTCAATGAAATCAGAAAAGCAATCAAATTAAATAATTTACCTTTGATGAGCTTCGGATGTTTTCACTCACGAGACTCCCAGTTAGATAGCCAATGTTCATTTTTTCCAAAAATATTATTTTTGTAGGCGAAATAGCTCCGTTTGTTCTTCAAGTTTGGCTGAGAAATCGACCGGAAATTGCAGTCAGGAAAACACCAAAAAATATTCCAAATTAGCTCCATAATATCGACAGAAACATGGCAAGCGTTGTTTATAATCAATCCTCAAGGTGTTTTTCAAATATCTATTCGATAATATATCCACCGGGACAATTGGTTTTTCAGTAGGACCGATTGGAATAATGGCTACCTCTGTATTTTACGCAAGAATCACTCTGAGAGCCATCTGGTTACCACTTTCGCAATGAAGCCACTTACGGGTATTCTTCAACATAAATGTGTAAAACTACGTTACAATGCTGTAGACACCTTGGAGAATACGGAGAAAAAGTAATCTGGTTGACAGCCCATTCACTGCTCAATAGGGACGCATTGGAACGCAGAGCTTTCAAAAGATGAGTCACTTCCGGATTGGATTTTTCTCAGGCTTTCGCCTGCAATATCAGTTCTGTTATACTCACAGACAATATTGTTACAGTTTTGGAAACTTTAGAGTGTTTTCTATCCTAAGCTGTCAATTATATGCATATTCTAGCATCTTGTCCTGACAAAATATCCCGTTTACTACGGGAACGTTATTTTTCCAAAAATGAAAATACAGCCCCCTAGTCAAATCAAATCAAATCAAATTTATTTATATAGCCCTTCGTACATCAGCTGATATCTCAAAGTGCTGTACAGAAACCCAGCCTAAAACCCCAAACAGCAAGCAATGCAGGTGTAGAAGCACGGTGGCTAGGAAAAACTCCCTAGAAAGGCCAATACCTAGGAAGAAACCTAGAGAGGAACCAGGCTATGTGGGGTGGCCAGTCCTCTTCTGGCTGTGCCGGGTGGAGATTATAACAGAACATGGCCAAGATGTTCAAATGTTCATAAATGACCAGCATGGTCGAATAATAATAAGGCAGAACAGTTGAAACTGGAGCAGCAGCACAGTCAGGTGGAAGTTGAAACTGGAGCAGCAGCATGGCCAGGTGGACTGGGGACAGCAAGGAGTCATCATGTCAGGTAGTCCTGGGGCATGGTCCTAGGGCTCAGGTCCTCCGAGAGAGAGAAAGAAAGAGAGAAGGAGAGAATTAGAGAACGCACACTTAGATTCACACAGGACACCGAATAGGACAGGAGAAGTACTCCAGATATAACAAACTGACCCCAGCCCCCCGACACATAAACTACTGCAGCATAAATACTGGAGGCTGAGACAGGAGGGGTCAGGAGACACTGTGGCCCCATCCGAGGACACCCCCGGACAGGGCCAAACAGGAAGGATATAACCCCACCCACTTTGCCAAAGCACAGCCCCCACACCACTAGAGGGATATCTTCAACCACCAACTTACCATCCTGAGACAAGGCTGAGTATAGCCCACAAAGATCTCCGCCACGGCACAACCCAAGGGGGGGGCGCCAACCCAGACAGGATGACCACAACAGTGAATCAACCCACTCAGGTGACGCACCCCCTCCAGGGACGGCATGAGAGAGCCCCAGCAAGCCAGTGACTCAGCCCCTGTAATAGGGTTAGAGGCAGAGAATCCCAGTGGAAAGAGGGGAACCGGCCAGGCAGAGACATCAAGGGCGGTTCGTTGCTCCAGAGCCTTTCCGTTCACCTTCCCACTCCTGGGCCAGACTACACTCAATCATATGACCCACTGAAGAGATGAGTCTTCAGTAAAGACTTAAAGGTTGAGACCGAGTTTGCGTCTCTGACATGGGTAGGCAGACCGTTCCATAAAAATGGAGCTCTATAGGAGAAAGCCCTGCCTCCAGCTGTTTGCTTAGAAATTCTAGGGACAATTAGGAGGCCTGCGTCTTGTGACCGTAGCGTACGTGTAGGTATGTACGGCAGGACCAAATCAGAGAGATAGGTAGGAGCAAGCCCATGTAATGCTTTGTAGGTTAGCAGTAAAACCTTGAAATCAGCCCTTGCTTTGACAGGAAGCCAGTGTAGAGAGGCTAGCACTGGAGTAATATGATCAAATTTTTTGGTTCTAGTCAGGATTCTAGCAGCCGTATTTAGCACTAACTGAAGTTTATTTAGTGCTTTATCCGGGTAGCCGGAAAATAGAGCATTGCAGTAGTCTAACCTAGAAGTGACAAAAGCATGGATTAATTTTTCTGCATCATTTTTGGACAGAAAGTTTCTGATTTTTGCAATGTTACGTAGATGGAAAAAAGCTGTCCTTGAAATGGTCTTGATATGTTCTTCAAAAGAGAGATCAGGGTCCAGAGTAACGCCGAGGTCCTTCACAGTTTTATTTGAGACGACTGTACAACCATTAAGATTAATTGTCAGATTCAACAGAAGATCTCTTTGTTTCTTGGGACCTAGAACAAGCATCTCTGTTTTGTCCGAGTTTAATAGTAGAAAGTTTGCAGCCATCCACTTCCTTATGTCTGAAACACATGCTTCTAGCGAGGGCAATTTTGGGGCTTCACCATGTTTCATTGAAATGTACAGCTGTGTGTCATCCGCATAGCAGTGAAAGTTTACATTATGTTTTCGAATAACATCCCCAAGAGGTAAAATATATAGTGAAAACAATAGTGGTCCTAAAACGGAACCTTGAGGAACACCGAAATTTACAGTTGATTTGTCAGAGGACAAACCATTCACAGAGACAAACTGATATCTTTCCGACAGATAAGATCTAAACCAGGCCAGAACATGTCCGTGTAGACCAATTTGGGTTTCCAATCTCTCCAAAAGAATGTGGTGATCGATGGTATCAAAAGCAGCACTAAGGTCTAGGAGCACGAGGACAGATGCAGAGCCTCGGTCCGATGCCATTAAAATGTCATTTACCACCTTCACAAGTGCCGTCTCAGTGCTATGATGGGGTCTAAAACCAGACTGAAGCATTTCGTATACATTGTTTGTCTTCAGGAAGGCAGTGAGTTGCTGCGCAACAGCCTTCTCTAAAATTTTTGAGAGGAATGGAAGATTCGATATAGGCCGATAGTTTTATTTAGTCTTATTTATTTAGTCTTTAGTCTTATTTACAATGACGGCCTACCAGGGAACAGTGGGTTAATGGCCTTGTTCAGTGGCAGATTTTTTACATTGTCAGCTTAGCAATGAGGAGATAGGTCTACAGTTTGTTATTTTGTTTCTGTATGGTTGTTAACAAACTATAACGGACTAAAATTGGAATTGGAGTCCAAGGCACTACATAAAATACCGTAAATACACAACTTTGAGCAACCACATATTTAGCCATGAAGCACGTTCTGTCAAAACCAAGCCCTTTCGCACCAACTACACCGTTAAATGTGGTTGTGAAAATAGCTAAAATATATCTGCCACATCCCAGAACCTAAAGTGCTGCCGCCAGCGCTTAGATTGACCGCTCCGTTAGGTTTGTTGAATGTCCAACATGTTGAATGATTAATTAATTAATTAATTAATGAAGGATGTCAATCATTTTTATATATACAGTTGGAGTCGGAAGTTTATATACACCTTAGCCAAAAACATTTAAACTCAGTTTTTCACAATTCCTGACATTTAATCCTAGTAAAAATTCCCTGTCTTAGGTCAGTTAGGATCACCACTTTATTTTAAGAATGTGAAATGTCAGAATAATAGCAGAGAGAATGATTTATTTCAGCCTTTATTTCTTTCATCACATTCCCAATGGGTCAGAAGTTCACATACACTCAATTCTTTTTTGGTAGTGTTACCTTTAAATTGTTTAACTTGGGTCAAAAGTTTCAGGTAGCCTTCCACAAACTTCCCACAATAAGTTGGGTGAATTTTGGCCCATTCCTCCTGACAGAGCTGGTGTAACTGAGTCAGGTTTGTAGGCCTCCTTGCTCACACACACTTTTTCAGTTCTGCCACTGTTGTCCTTAAGCCATTTTTCCACAACTTTGGAAGTATGCTTGGGGTCATTGTCCATTTGGAAGACTCATTTCTGACTAAGCTTTAACTTTTAACTGATGTCTTGAGATGTTGTTTCAATATATCCACGTAATTTTCATACCTCATGATGCCATCTATTTTGTGAAGTGCACCACTCCCTTCTGCAGCAAAGCACCCCACAACATGATGCTGCCACCCCCGTGCTTCACGGTTGGGATGATGTTCTTCGGCTTGCAAGCCTACCCCTTTTTCCTCCAAACATAACCATGGTAATTATGGCCAAACAGTTCTATTTTTGTTTAATCAGACCAGATGACATTTCTCCAAAAAGTATGATCTTTGTCCCCATGTGCAGTTGCAAACCATAGTCTGGCTTTTTTATGGCGGTTTTGGAGCAGTGGCTTCTTCATTGCTGAGTGGCCTTTCAGGTTATGTCGATATAAGGACTCATTTTACTGTGGATATAAATACTTTTGTACCTGTTTCCTCCAGCATCTTCACAAGGTCCTTTGCTGTTGTTCTGGGATGATTTGCACTTTTCGCACCAAAGTACGTTCATCTCTAGGAGACAGAACATGTCTCCTTCCTGAGCGGTATGACGGCTGCGTGGTCCCATGGTGAACCAAACTTGTGGAGGTTTACAATTATTTTTCTGAGGTCTTGGCTGATTTCTTTTGATTTTCCCGTGATGTCAAGTTTAAGGTAGGCCTTGAAATACATCCACAGGTACACCTCCAATTGACTCAAATGATGTCAATTAGCCTATCAGTAGCTTATAAAGCCATGACATCATATTCTAGAATTTTCCAAGCTGTTTAAAGGCACAGTCAACTTAGTGTAAACGTCTGAACCACTGGAATTGTGATACAGTGAATTGTAAGTGAAATAAACAATTGTCTGTAAACAATTGTTGGAAAAATTACTTGTGTCATGCACAAAGTAGATGTCCTAACCAACTTGCCAAAACTATAGTTTGTTAACAAGAAATTTGGAGAGTGGTTGAAAAATGAGTTTTAATGACCCCAACCTAAGTGTATGTATACTTCCGACAACTGTATATCCTCTTTGAAAATGTGTTGAAAAACAATATCTTGAAATTCATGTCTCTATCTTCAACTGTCAATTATTGTCTCTCAAGTGGTGTAGATATACAGGACTCACACATTTCCCATTCAACTCTTCCACCAGGATAAGAGGAAGCACTACAGTATGATGCGTTCCAATGACTCAGCCAGCTCCGTGTTCTACCACTCCCAAGAGGAGGACCCAGGGATGACTACAGGCTTCTCTGACTGTCAGGGAACCCACAGGGACATACACTCCAGCCCTCTGTTTGACTCCTACCAAGACTCCATGTCAGAGAGCAACCCTGGCCCCACAAAGCATAACGACATGGGTAAGAATCCAGAGGTTTGATCATCTCTGCATTTCCACTGGTTTAAATGTCATCCAATGCACACAGTAACGATCACTCAGTCAGACATCAAATCAAATCAAATTTTATTGGTCACATACACATGGTTAGCAGATATTAATGCGAGTGTATAGAAATGCTTGTGCTTCTAGTTCTGACAGTGAAGTAATATCTAACAAGTAATCTAACAAATTCACAATGACTACCTTATACACACAAATGTAAAGGAATGAATAAGAATATGTACATATAAATATATGGATGAGCGATGTCCATGCGGCATAGGCAGATGCAGTCGATGGTATAGAATACAGTATATACATATGAGATGAGTAATGTAGGATTTTATACATTATCAAAGTGGTGTTATTTAAAGTGACTAGTGATATCTTTAATAAATCCATGTATTAAATTCATTTAAAGTGGCAAGAGATTTGAGTCTGTATGTTTGCAGCAGCCACTCTATGTTAGTGATGGCTGTTTAACAGTCTGATGGCCTTGAGATAGAAGCTGTTTTTCAGTCTCTCGGTCCCAACTTTGATGCACCTGTACTGACCTCACCTTCTGGATGATAGCGGGCTGAATATGCAGTGGCTCAGGTGGTTGTTGTCCTTGATGATATTTGTGGCCTTCCTGTGACATCAGGTGCTTTAGTTGTCCTGGAGGGCAGGTAGTTTGCCCCCGGTGATGCATTGTGCAGACCGCACTACCCTCTGGAGAGCCTTGCAGTTGTGGGCAGAGCTGTTGCTGAAACGGGCGGTGATACAGGATGCTCTCGATTGTGCATCTGTAATATTTTGGTAGTACAGGAGATGGCTGAGAATGCACCCTAGTGGGGCCCCAGTATTGATGATCAGCTCGGTAGAGATGTTGCTTCCTACCCTCACCACCTGGTGGAAGCCCGTCAGAAATTCCAGGACCCAGTTGCAGAGGGCAGGGTGGAAACCCAGGGTCTCGAGCTTAATGAAGAGTTTGGAGGGTACTATTGTGTTAAATTCTGAGCTGTAGTCAATGAACAGCATTCTTACATAGGTATTCCTCTTGTCCAGATGGGATAGGGCAGTGTGCAGTGTGATGGCGATTGTGTCATCTGTGGACCTTTTGGGGCGGTAAGCAAATTGGAGTGGGTCTAGGGTATCAGGTAGGCTGGAGGTGATATGATCCTTGACTAGTCTCTCAAAGCACTTCATGATGACAGAAGTGAGTGCTACGGTGTCAATAGTCATTTAGTTCAGTTACCGTAGCTTTCTTGGGAACAGGAACAATGGTGGCCATCTTAAATCATGTGGGCACAGCAGACTCGGATAGGGATTGATTGAATATGTACGTAAACACACCAGCCAGCTGGTCTGCGCATGTTCTGAGGACACGGCTAGGGATGCCGTCTTGGCCGGCAGCCTTGCGAGGGTTAACACGTTTAAATGTTTTACTCACGTTGGCCACGGTGAAGGAGAGCCCACAGGCTTTGGTGTGGGCCGTGTTAGTGGCACTGTATTATCCTCAAAGCGAACAAAGAATTTATTTAATTTGTCTGGGAGCAAGACGTTGATATTTTATTTTTGTAATCCATGATTGGCTGTAGACCCTGCACATACATCTCGTGTTTGAGCCATTGAATTGCGACTCTAATTTGTCTCTATACTGACGCTTTGCTTGTTTGATTGCCTTGCGGAGGGAATAGCTATACTGTTTGTATTTGGTAATGTTTCCAGTCGCCATGCCATGATTAAAAGCGGTGATTTGCGCTTTCAGTATTGAGCAAATGCTGCCATCAATCCACGGTTTCTGGTTAGGGAAGGTTTGAATAGTCACAGTGGGTAAAACATCACCGATGCACTTGTAAATTAACTCGCTCACCAAGTTAGTGTATATACATCAATGTTGTTGTCTGAGGCTACCTGGAACATATTCCAGTCCACACGTGATCGAAGCAATCTTGAAGCGTGGAATCCAATTGGTCAGACCAGCGTTGGATAGACCTGAGCACGGGCGTTTCCTGTTTTAGTTTCTGTCTATAGGCAACAAAATGGAGTCATGGTCAGATTTGCCAAAGGGAGGGCAGGGGAGGGCTTTGTATTCGTCGCGGAAGTTAGAGTAGCAATGGTCGAGAATGCTACCAGCCCGTGTCGCGCATTCGATATGCTGATAGAATTTAGGAAGCCTTGTTCTTAGATTATCTTTGTTAAAATTCCCAGCTACAATAAATGCAACCTCAGGATGTATGGTTTACAGTTTACATAGTCCAGAGTCCAGTGAAGTTCTTTCAGGGCCGTTGAGGTATCTGCTATACACGGCTGTGACTATAATCGAAGAGAATTCTCTTGGAAGATAATGTGGCTCACTGATCCAAGATGGCGTAGCAGTAAGTCATCCTGTCGTATCGTGTCCCTTGTATATATCGTTTCTTTTTCGTTTTTTACATATTTTTCTTCGCATATCTCTTTAAAAACATTTTGCTAAACCTAAGCTTCCAAATACTCTCCTGCAACCCGCCTCACCCAATGTAGCTATTTTTCCTAAAGTATTTATATTTACTTCGGAACCGGAATCCCTCAACTGAAGCTAGCCAGCTAACCACCAGCTATGCTAGCGGTCTTCAGCTAACCGGTCATCAGCTAACCTTTAGCTCGGCAAGCTCTCGCCAGTTCGAACAACGCGACTCTAACCAGAGCATAACGGACCTATTTATTTTTCATCCCCGGATTCATCCCCGGATTCCCACCGCAAACGGAACATTTTTCAGCTGGATCTTCACAACTAGCTATCTAGCTAAACCGCAACCCCGGATGATTACTCCTGGCTAGCGTTTCCACCCACTTAGCTTGAAGCTAGCCCGGCCAGCTCACCTGTGCTACCACCGTAGCATACTCCTGGGCTACAATACCCGGGCCCACGACCGGTCTATCGATGTCACCGCATGAAGAGGAATAAACAGACTCACCCCATCGCGACGTCCCCCAAAGGCTAACTCTCTAGCCCTCGCTATCTCCCTGCTTGCTAATTCGGCCTGCTAACTGCTAGCTTGTCTAGCTCCGGTCCGCTAACTGCTACCTTGTTTAGCCCGGGCCTACGAACTGTTAGCTTGTTAGCACAGGCCGGCTAACCGTCTGAATCGCCACGTCCCAAACACTCACTGGACCCATATTTACTTTCTATCTCTTTGATTTTTAATTTGTTTATACCTTCCGGAAACCTGCCTCACCCAATGTGATACGGAATCGTTATTATTTTTCACTTTTTAGAACACACTCAAGAACCTCCAGAAGCTAACCAGCTAACTAGCTACAAGCTATTCAGTCATTGTTAGTTTTTTTTAACCTGGATAACACTCGCCAGTCCAGCTTCCCTGCCCCATCCACCGCTGCCCCCTGGACACTGATCTCTTGGCTACATAGCTAATGCACGCTGGACTGTCCATTAATCACGGTACTCCATTCTGCTTGTTTGTTTTATCTGTTGGCCCCGTTGCCTAGTCAACGCCATTTTACCTGCTGTTGTTGTGCTAGCTGATTAGCTGTTGTCTCACCTACTGTTTTAGCTAGCTTTCCCAATTCAACACCTGTGATTACTGTATGCCTCGCTGTATGTCTCTCTCAAATGTCAATATCAAATCAAATCAAATCAAATTTATTTATATAGCCCTTCGTACATCAGCTGATATCTCAAAGTGCTGTACAGAAACCCAGCCTAAAACCCCAAACAGCAAGCAATGCAGGTGTAGAAGCACGGTGGCTAGGAAAAACTCCCTAGAAAGGCCAATACCTAGGAAGAAACCTAGAGAGGAACCAGGC
Source organism: Oncorhynchus kisutch (assembly GCF_002021735.2). Taxonomy (NCBI): domain Eukaryota; kingdom Metazoa; phylum Chordata; class Actinopteri; order Salmoniformes; family Salmonidae; genus Oncorhynchus; species Oncorhynchus kisutch. The sequence continues at coordinate 71,563,745 of NC_034190.2, read as the reverse complement.
TATGTGGGGTGGCCAGTCCTCTTCTGGCTGTGCCGGGTGGAGATTATAACAGAACATGGCCAAGATGTTCAAATGTTCATAAATGACCAGCATGGTCAAATAATAATAAGGCAGAACAGTTGAAACTGGAGCAGCAGCACAGTCAGGTGGAAGTTGAAACTGGAGCAGCAGCATGGCCAGGTGGACTGGGGACAGCAAGGAGTCATCATGTCAGGTAGTCCTGGGGCATGGTCCTAGGGCTCAGGTCAGTTGAAACTGGAACAGCAGCATGGCCAGGTGGACTGGGGACAGCAAGGAGTCATCATGTCAGGTAGTCCTGGGGCATGGTCCTAGGGCTCAGGTCCTCCGAGAGAGAGAAAGAAAGAGAGAAGGAGAGAATTAGAGAACGCACACTTAGATTCACACAGGACACCGAATAGGACAGGAGAAGTACTCCAGATATAACAAACTGACCCCAGCCCCCCGACACATAAACTACTGCAGCATAAATACTGGAGGCTGAGACAGGAGGGGTCAGGAGACACTGTGGCCCCATCCGAGGACACCCCCGGACAGGGCCAAACAGGAAGGATATAACCCCACCCACTTTGCCAAAGCACAGCCCCCACACCACTAGAGGGATATCTTCAACCACCAACTTACCATCCTGAGACAAGGCTGAGTATAGCCCACAAAGATCTCCGCCACGGCACAACCCAAGGGGGGGGCGCCAACCCAGACAGGATGACCACAACAGTGAATCAACCCACTCAGGTGACGCACCCCCTCCAGGGACGGCATGAGAGAGCCCCAGCAAGCCAGTGACTCAGCCCCTGTAATAGGGTTAGAGGCAGAGAATCCCAGTGGAAAGAGGGGAACCGGCCAGGCAGAGACATCAAGGGCGGTTCGTTGCTCCAGAGCCTTTCCGTTCACCTTCCCACTCCTGGGCCAGACTACACTCAATCATATGACCCACTGAAGAGATGAGTCTTCAGTAAAGACTTAAAGGTTGAGACCGAGTTTGCGTCTCTGACATGGGTAGGCAGACCGTTCCATAAAAATGGAGCTCTATAGGAGAAAGCCCTGCCTCCAGCTGTTTGCTTAGAAATTCTAGGGACAATTAGGAGGCCTGCGTCTTGTGACCGTAGCGTACGTGTAGGTATGTACGGCAGGACCAAATCAGAGAGATAGGTAGGAGCAAGCCCATGTAATGCTTTGTAGGTTAGCAGTAAAACCTTGAAATCAGCCCTTGCTTTGACAGGAAGCCAGTGTAGAGAGGCTAGCACTGGAGTAATATGATCAAATTTTTTGGTTCTAGTCAGGATTCTAGCAGCCGTATTTAGCACTAACTGAAGTTTATTTAGTGCTTTATCCGGGTAGCCGGAAAATAGAGCATTGCAGTAGTCTAACCTAGAAGTGACAAAAGCATGGATTAATTTTTCTGCATCATTTTTGGACAGAAAGTTTCTGATTTTTGCAATGTTACGTAGATGGAAAAAAGCTGTCCTTGAAATGGTCTTGATATGTTCTTCAAAAGAGAGATCAGGGTCCAGAGTAACGCCGAGGTCCTTCACAGTTTTATTTGAGACGACTGTACAACCATTAAGATTAATTGTCAGATTCAACAGAAGATCTCTTTGTTTCTTGGGACCTAGAACAAGCACCTCTGTTTTGTCCGAGTTTAATAGTAGAAAGTTTGCAGCCATCCACTTCCTTATGTCTGAAACACATGCTTCTAGCGAGGGCAATTTTGGGGCTTCACCATGTTTCATTGAAATGTACAGCTGTGTGTCATCCGCATAGCAGTGAAAGTTTACATTATGTTTTCGAATAACATCCCCAAGAGGTAAAATATATAGTGAAAACAATAGTGGTCCTAAAACGGAACCTTGAGGAACTCCGAAATTTACAGTTGATTTGTCAGAGGACAAACCATTCACAGAGACAAACTGATATCTTTCCGACAGATAAGATCTAAACCAGGCCAGAACATGTCCGTGTAGACCAATTTGGGTTTCCAATCTCTCCAAAAGAATGTGGTGATCGATGGTATCAAAAGCAGCACTAAGGTCTAGGAGCACGAGGACAGATGCAGAGCCTCGGTCCGATGCCATTAAAATGTCATTTACCACCTTCACAAGTGCCGTCTCAGTGCTATGATGGGGTCTAAAACCAGACTGAAGCATTTCGTATACATTGTTTGTCTTCAGGAAGGCAGTGAGTTGCTGCGCAACAGCCTTCTCTAAAATTTTTGAGAGGAATGGAAGATTCGATATAGACCGATAGTTTTTTATATTTTCTGGGTCAAGGTTTGGCTTTTTCAAGAGAGGCTTTATTACTGCCACTTTTAGTGAGTTTGGTACACATCCAGTGGATAGAGAGCCGTTTATTATGTTCAACATAGGAGGGCCAAGCACAGGAAGCAGCTCTTTCAGTAGTTTAGTTGGAATAGGGTCCAGTATGCACCTTGAAGGTTTAGAGGCCATGATTATTTTCATCATTGTGTCAAGAGATATAGTACTAAAACACTTGAGCGTCTCTCTTGATCCTAGGTCCTGGCAGAGTTGTGCAGACTCAGGACAACTGAGGTTTGGAGGAATACGCAGGTTTAAAGAGGAGTCCGTAATTTGCTTTCTAATAATCATAATCTTTTCCTCAAAGAAGTTCATGAATTTATCACTGCTAAAGTGAAAGTCATCCTCTCTTGGGGAATGCTGCTTTTTAGTTAGCTTTGCGACAGTATTAAAAAGGAATTTCGGATTGTTCTTATTTTCCTCAATTAAGTTAGAAAAATAGGATGATCGAGCAGCAGTAAGGGCTCTACGGTACTGCACGGTACCGTCCTTCCAAGCTAGTCGGAAGACTTCCAGTTTGGTGTGGCGCCATTTCCGTTCCAATTTTCTGGAAGCTTGCTTCAGAGCTCGGGTATTTTCTGTGTACCAGGGAGCTAGTTTCTTATGAGACATTTTTTTAGTTTTTAGGGGTGCAACTGCATCTAGGGTATTGCGCAAGGTTAAATTGAGATCCTCAGTTAGGTGGTTAACTGATTTTTGTCCTCTGGCGTCCTTGGGTAGGCAGAGGGAGTCTGGAAGGGCATCAAGGAATCTTTGTGTTGTCTGTGAATTTATAGCACGACTTTTGATGTTCCTTGGTTGGGGTCTAAGCAGATTATTTGTTGCAATTGCAAACGTAATAAAATGGTGGTCCGATAGTCCAGGATTATGAGGAAAAACATTAAGATCCACCACATTTATTCCATGGGACAAAACTAGGTCCAGCGTATGACTGTGACAGTGAGTGGGTCCAGAGACATGTTGGACAAAACCCACTGAGTCGATGATGGCTCCGAAAGCCTTTTGGAGTGGGTCTGTGGACTTTTCCATGTGAATATTAAAGTCACCAAAGATTAGAATATTATCTGCTATGACTACAAGGTCCGATAGGAATTCAGGGAACTCAGTGAGAAACGCTGTATATGGCCCAGGAGGCCTGTAAACAGTAGCTATAAAAAGTGATTGAGTAGGCTGCATAGATTTCATGACTAGAAGCTCAAAAGACGAAAATGTCATTTTTTTTTTTTGTAAATTGAAATTTGCTATCGTAAATGTTAGCAACACCTCCACCTTTGCGGGATGCCTTGTATACTGTTGTTCAGGTTAGTTATCATTGTTTTAGTTCACAATGGAGCCCCTAGTTCCACTCTTCATACCCCTGATAACTCCTTTGTCCCACCTCCCACACATGCGGTGACCTCACCCATTACAACCAGCATGTCCAGAGATACAACCTCTCTCATCATCACCCAGTGCCTGGGCTTAACTCCGCTGTACCCGCACCCCACCATACCCCTGTCTGCGCATTATGCCCTGAATATATTCTACCATGCCCAGAAACCTGCTCCTCTTATTCTCTGTCCCCAACGCTCTAGGCGACCAGTTTTGATAGCCTTTAGCCGCACCCTCATACTACTCCTTCTCTGTTCCGTGGGTGATGTGGAGGTAAACCCAGGCCCTGCATGTCCCCAGGCACCCTCATTTGTTGACTTCTGTGATCGAAAAAGCCTTGGTTTCATGCATGTCAACATCAGAAGCCTCCTCCCTAAGTTTGTTTTACTCACTGCTTTAGCACACTCTGCTAACCCTGATGTCCTTGCTGTGTCTGAATCCTGGCTCAGGAAGGCCACCAAAAATTCAGAGATTTCCATACCCAACTATAACATCTTCCGTCAAGATAGAACTGCCAAAGGGGGAGGAGTTGCAGTCTATTGCAGAGAGAGCCTGCAAAGTAATGTCATACTTTCCAGGTCCATACCCAAACAGTTCGAACTACTAATTTTGAAAATTACTCTCTCCAGAAATAAGTCTCTCACTGTTGCCGCCTGCTACCGACCCCCCTCAGCTCCCAGCTGTGCCCTGGACACCATTTGTGAATTGATCGCCCCCCATCTAGCTTCAGAGTTTGTTCTGTTAGGTGACCTAAACTGGGATATGCTTAACACCCCGCCAGTCCTACAATCTAAGCTAGATGCCCTCAATCTCACACAAATCATCAAGGAACCCGCCAGGTACAACCCTAACTCTGTAAACAAAGGCACCCTCATAGACGTCATCCTGACCAACTGGCCCTCCAAATACACCTCCGCTGTCTTCAACCAGGATCTCAGCGATCACTGCCTCATTGCCTGTATCCGCTACGGAGCCGCAGTCAAACGACCACCCCTCATCACTGTCAAACGCTCCCTAAAACACTTCTGTGAGCAGGCCTTTCTAATCGACCTGGCCCGTGTATCCTGGAAGGACATTGACCTCATCCCTTCAGTTGAGGATGCCTGGTCATTCTTTAAAAGTAACTTCCTCACCATTTTAGATAAGCATGCTCCGTTCAAAAAATGCAGAACTAAGAACAGATACAGCCCTTGGTTCACCCCAGACCTGACTGCCCTCGACCAGCACAAAAACATCCTGTGGCGGACTGCAATAGCATCGAATAGTCCCCGTGATATGCAACTGTTCAGGGAAGTCCGGAACCAATACACGCAGTCAGTCAGGAAAGTTAAGGCCAGCTTCTTCAGGCAGAAGTTTGCATCCTGTAGCTCCAACTCCAAAAGGTTCTGGGACACTGTGAAGTCCATGGAGAACAAGAGCACCTCCTCCCAGCTGCCCACTGCACTGAGGCTAGGTAACACGGTCACCACCGATAAATCCATGATTATCGAAAACTTCAATATGCATTTCTCAACGGCTGGCCATGCCTTCCGCCTGGCTACTCCAACCTCGGCCAACAGCTCCGCCCCCCCTGCAGCTCCTCGCCCAAGCCTCTCCAGGTTCTCCTTTACCCAAATCCAGATAGCAGATGTTCTGAAAGAGCTGCAAAACCTGGACCCGTACAAATCAGCTGGGCTTGACAATCTGGACCCTCTATTTCTGAAACTATCCGCCAACATTGTCGCAACCCCTATTACCAGCCTGTTCAACCTCTCTTTCATATCGTCTGAGATCCCCAAGGATTGGAATGCTGCCGCAGTCATCCCCCTCTTCAAAGGGGGAGACACCCTGGACCCAAACTGTTACAGACCCATATCCATCCTGCCCTGCCTATCTAAGGTCTTCGAAAGACAAGTCAACAAACAGGTCACTGACCATCTCGAATCCCACCGTACCTTCTCCGCTGTGCAATCTGGTTTCCGAACCGGTCACGGGTGCACCTCAGCCACACTCAAGGTACTAAACGATATCATCGATAAAAGACAGTACTGTGCAGCCGTCTTCATCGACCTTGCCAAGGCTTTCGACTCTGTCAATCACCATATTCTTGTCGGCAGACTCAGTAGCCTCGGTTTTTCGGATGACTGCCTTGCCTGGTTCACCAATTACTTTGCAGACAGAGTTCAGTGTGTCAAATCGGAGGGCATGCTGTCCGGTCCTCTGGCAGTCTCTATGGGGGTGCCACAGAGTTCAATTCTCGGGCCGACTCTTTTCTCTGTATATATCAATGATGTTGCTCTTGCTGCGGGCGATTCCCTGATCCACCTCTACGCAGACGACACCATTCTATATACTTTCGGCCCGTCATTGGACACTGTGCTATCTAACCTCCAAACAAGCTTCAATGCCATACAACACTCCTTCCGTGGCCTCCAACTGCTCTTAAACGCTAGTAAAACCAAATGCATGCTTTTCAACCGATCACTGCCTGCACCCGCATGCCCGACTAGCATCACCACCCTGGATGGTTCCGACCTGGAATATGTGGACATCTATAAGTACCTAGGTGTCTGGCTAGACTGCAAACTCTCCTTCCAGACTCATATCAAACATCTCCAATCGAAAATCAAATCAAGAGTCGGCTTTCTATTCCGCAACAAAGCCTCCTTCACTCACGCCGCCAAGCTTACCCTAGTAAAACTGACTATCCTACCGATCCTCGACTTCGGCGATGTCATCTACAAAATGGCTTCCAACACCCTACTCAGCAAACTGGATGCAGTCTATCACAGTGCCATCCGTTTTGTCACTAAAGCACCTTATACCACCCACCACTGCGACTTGTATGCTCTAGTCGGCTGGCCCTCGCTACATATTCGTCGCCAGACCCACTGGCTCCAGGTCATCTACAAGTCCATGCTAGGTAAAGCTCCGCCTTATCTCAGTTCACTGGTCACGATGGCAACACCCATCCGTAGCACGCGCTCCAGCAGGTGTATCTCACTGATCATCCCTAAAGCCAACACCTCATTTGGCCGCCTTTCGTTCCAGTACTCTGCTGCCTGTGACTGGAACGAATTGCAAAAATCGCTGAAGTTGGAGACTTTTATCTCCCTCACCAACTTCAAACATCAGCTATCTGAGCAGCTAACCGATCGCTGCAGCTGTACATAGTCTATTGGTAAATAGCCCACCCATTTTCACCTACCTCATCCCCACACTGTTTTTATTTATTTACTTTTCTGCTCTTTTGCACACCAATATCTCTACCTGTACATGACCGTCTGATCATTTATCACTCCAGTGTTAATCTGCAAATTCGCCTACCTCCTCATGCCTTTTGCACACATTGTATATAGACTCCCCCTTTGTTTTCTACTGTGTTATTGACTTGTTAATTGTTTACTCCATGTGTAACTCTGTGTTGTCTGCTCACACTGCTATGCTTTATCTTGGCCAGGTCACAGTTGCAAATGAGAACTTGTTCTCAACTAGCCTACCTGGTTAAATAATGGTGAAATAAATAAAAAAGTGGTCGGCATTTGATTGTAAAGAATTCTAGGTCAGGTGAACAAAACAGTCATGTTGTTATGATCACACCATGAGTCGTTAATCATAAGGCATACACCCCCACCATTTTTCTTACCTGAGAGACATGATCACTCAGTCATGTTTATTTGTGCACAAAACTGATTGTCATCTTTTCACAAACCCATAGGAATGGACAGTAAAACATCACCTAGAAGACGTGGGTATAGCACTAACCAGATAGTGGACTACAACCCCAACATGAAGAAGACCTACACTCCCAGTGACCCCAGCTCTGTAGAGGGGAAGCACCCGCTGAGGAGAGCTAAGGTCCAGGAGCTGAATGGACAGACCAGCCCCGACTATGGAGCACAGTGGAAGACTGAATGCCAGGTGAGTGCAGAGTCTGTAATCTTGTTGCACTTGCAACAGATCTGGCTCTCGACTCTGGAGACTGGGGTTCGATCCCTGTGTCCACTGTTCCTACTGTGTCTCTCTCTTCTTCGTCAATCTCCCACTCTACTTTTAACTTGAAGAACAATGACTATGAGGGGAATTTTTCTAGAAAATAAAAACATGTATAGGATACGTTAGAAACAAGACTTAATTTGATCCACGGTTCAATCTTCAAATGGAATCCTTTAAGGACAGTTCAATTTATTATTCATTCTTAACCACACAAAAGCCATTTGAGAACATTACAGAATACGTAAGACATTGGAGCAAAAATAATATGCTTTCATAAGGAAAGTAAGAACCAGGTTGGTTTTTATAGGTTGATATTTCTGCATCAGGTGTTTTGGTTGTGCATGTACACGGATATTAAAATCTCAACTCTCTTTCGCTATGCCTGGCAGCAAAACAACCCAAGCAGTCAATGTTGATATTACAGTGGCATTGGACAAAAGGTCTGGGAGAAAGCTATCTGACCTTGGGATGAGTTGGAGAGTAATCAAAAGTACAAAAGAAGAAGGTGCTTTCATCACTAATGAGGGCCACAATAATTTCACGATTGACAATATACGGTCTGAAAGTTGCCCGAAGAATATTGGCATAATCAAGACAAGGCTCACCTGTCTCTCAATGGTACCTGTCCTTGTACAAATTATTTACTTGTCACGACTTCCTGCGAAATCGGCTCCTCTCCTTGTTTGGGCTGCATTCGGCAGGCGACGTCACCGGCTCTCTAGCCATCACCGCTCCATTTTTCATGTATCCATTTGTTTTGTCTTGTTCCCTGCACACCTGGTTTTCATTCCCCAATCAATCTACATGTATTTATTCCTCTGTTCCCCATCATGTCTTTGTCTAAGATTGTTAGTGTTACGTGTGTATTGTTGACGCGCCAGACTGGCTTGTTTTTTCCATGTTATTTTTCACTATGATGTTTATTGTTAAACATAATTCTGTTGACCTTTTTGCACTTTTGCCTAAATAAAGTGTGCACCTGTTCACAAATCTCTACTCTCCTGCACCTGACTTCGCTACCAGTACGCACACATCTGACATTACTTGGGAATTGACATTGATCTGCAAACTGTGATAGTTACCAGTGATTTGGTACTGGGTGCTGAGATTATTGATCTGCTTATTCAAATAAACAGGTTTTATGGTACCAGTTAAAAGTTTGGACACAACTACTCATTCAAGGGATTTTCTTTATTTTTACTATTTTTTAATTGTAGAATAATAGTGAAGACATCAAAACTATGAAATAACACATATGGAATCATGTACAGTAGTAACCAAAAAAGTGTTAAACAAATCAAATATATTTTATATTTGAGATTCTTCAAAGTAGCCACCATTTACCTTGATGACAGCTTTGCACACTCTTGGCATTCTCTCAACCAGTTTCATGAGGAATGCTTTTCCAACAGTCTTGAAGGAGTTCCCACATACGCTGAACACTTGTTGGCTGCTTTTCCTTCACTTTGCGGGCCAACTCATCCCAAACTATCTAAATTGGGTTGAGGTTGGGTGATTGTGGAGGCCAGGCCATCTGATGCAACGCTCCATCACTCTCCATCCTGGAGGTGTGTTTTGGGTCATTGTCCTGTTGAAAAACAAATGATAGTACCACTAAGCTCAAACCAGATGGTGATGGCGTATCGCTGTAGAATGCTGTGGGAGCCATCCTGGTTAAGTGTGACTTGAATTCTAAATAAATCACTGACTATGTTACCAGCAAAGCACCCCTACACCATCACATCAAAATCGAAAATTTGGACTCATCAGACCAAAGGACAGATTTCCACTGGTCTAATGTCCATTGCTCATGTTTCTTGGCCCAAGCAAGTCTCTTCTTACTATTGGTGTCCATAAGTAGTGGATTCTTTTCAGCAATTTGACCATAAAGGCCTGATTCACGCAGTCTCCTCTGAATAGCTGATGTTGAGATGTGTCTTACTTGAACTCTGGGAAGCATTTATTTGGGCTGCAATTTCTGAGTCTGGTAACTCTATTGAACTTATCCTCTGCAGCAGAGGTAACTCTGGTTCTTCCTTTCCTGTGCCAGTTCTCATGAGAGCTGGTTTCATCATAGCGCATGATAATTTTTGCGACTGCACTTGAAGAAACTCTCAAAGTTCTTGACATTTTCCTAATTGACTGATCTTCATGTCTTAAAGTAATGATGGACTGTCATTTCTCTTTGCTCATTTGAGCTGTTCTTGCCATAATATGGACTTGGCCTTTTACCAAATAGGGCTATCTTCTGTATAACACCCCTACCTTGTCACAACTCAACTGATTGGCTCAAACACATTAAGAAGGAAATAAGTTCCACAAATGAACAGGGCACAATTGAAATGCATTCCACGTGACTACCTCATGAAGCTGGTTGAGAGAATGCCAAGAGTGTGCAATGCTGTCAAGGTAAAGGGTGGCTCCTTTGAAGAATCTCAAATATACAATATATTTAGAATTGTTTAACACTTTTTTGGTTACTACATGATTCCATATGTGTTATTTTATAGTTTTGATATCTTCACTATTATTCTACAATGAAGAAAATAGTAAAAAATAAAGAAAAACCCTTGAATGAGTAGGTGTGTCCAAACTTTGACTGGTACTCTATGACAAAACATTTGATACAAATTGACATCGACTCATTTAAATTGTAGTGCAAGTAATATCATAACAGATATTCAGAATGTATCTGGCGTTTTATGTCTAACCCCTGACAGCCACAGCTGGTGAGCTTGTGTGCCACATCTGCCACGGCCATCAGGGAGTGCCCTACCAATGGGGCTTCTCACAGGTCCTCCCCCCAGCAGGAGGGGGCTCCCCAGGAGGCGACGCCAGAGCAGGCCCACTCCCCCGGCTCCAAGCTGCAGGCCAGAGCCACCAGGAGCTGGGCTTATACAGAGCACGCCTTAGGAGGAGCCAGGAGCACCGTTGGGGAGGACGGCTCGTCCTCCACTGACCCCTCTGTCAGCAGCTTCGGAGACGCAGGTAGGTCCACAACCACAGCCCTCCTACTCACCCTAAAGATGGTGGTAGACACATACAGTCCCTCAAACATTAATATTCTCTTCAAGTAAAGTAGTTTTAATTATGGATAGTTTTAATGATGGGTATTAATGATGGGTAATTATCTGATTATCTGAAGCTCAGTAAATTAAATTCAGCCCGTCACTGCATTTGACTAGTAGTGACCTAATATATTCAACAACTAATATCCAGACAAACAGCCTAACTACACCTTATTGTTGTGTTACCAGACTGCTACCCTAATCAGCTGTGTGAGATCGAAACCCCCCAGGAGCCTCCAGCCACCCCAGACCTGATCTCAGCCCCTCAGGACAGGGACTTGGGGAAGGGGTTTTGTAAGGTTGTGGTGTCTGGCCTGCTCTGTGGGAAGCCAGTCAAGTGGGAGGTGACCTTTGACATAGAGCCCTACCTGAAGGGCAGAGAGCGAGAAGAGAAGGTTCACGAAGAACTCTGGAATGAAACGTTCCATCACCTGGCTGGACGTTCCATCATTCAGGACTTTGAGCACATGGTAGATCAGGAGTGTGAGATTGAGCATGGTATGTAAGACATGGGTAATATCTCAATGTTCAGATTATATCTTTTGTAGTTGATTGGTGTCTTTATCATCTTGTTTTGGTAATAGTTTGCTGTATCAAATAGTGACAACTTTGTGCTAATGATGAGGATTTCAGGTGAGAAATCGGATTGCGGATTTCTCCAAATATTTATTTTATGGAATTTATGTAAATCATGAGATGATGAAGTGACAACAACATGTGATTTCTCAGGTTCTGGCAGAAGATACCGTTTATATGCCATTCACACCAGCAAGGCCTGTAACATTCTCAGCAAATACACTGCCTTTGTGCCCGTTGATCTGGACACTAATGAATATCTACAGACCTATATCGACTATGTCAACCCAGGTGAGACACTCCTGTTCATGGTATGCATAGATGCACATTGTATGGCACTGAGTTTTTATATATTTTTTGACCCATTGTCATGACACTTCTTCTGACCTTTATTAAAGATAACGTAACTTTGTCCTTAATAGCACAAAAGGGTAGAGTTCTATTCCATAATAGCACTGTTGGTTAGGAAATCAATGATGTCTGTGTTGAAAGCTGCTTTTGGGTGTTTCAGGTAAAGGTCGGAAAAAGGGCTCTCACTCTGGGAACAGGAAGAACCGGGGTTACTCCATCGGACTGGGACGCTCCCAGTCTGGCTGCATGTCAGAGGAGTCTGAGGTCGGACACCTGCCCACCAGTAAGATCTTCACTATACTACATACTAATCAACATTTGTATGTGAGAGGAAGAATGTTTGAAAATGTGTGACAACTCAAATCAAATTTCATTCGTCGTATGCGCCAAATACAACAGGAGAAGACCTTACGAGCCCCTAACCAACAATGTAGTTTAAAAAAATAGGGATAAAAAATAAAAGTAACAAGTAATTAAAGAGCAGCAGTAAAATAACAATAGCGAGACTATATACAGGGGGGTACCGGTACAGAGTCAATGTGCAGGACACCGGTTAGTTGAGGTAATATTACACATGTAGGTAGAGTTATTGAAGTGACTATGCATAGATGACAACAACAGAGAGTAGCAGCGGTGTAAAGGAGGGGGGGGGGCAATGCAAATAGTCTGGGTAGCCATTTGATTAGGTGTTCAGGAGTCTTATGGCTTGGGGGTAGATGCAGTTATTGATGAAGTCAATGACTGTAACTGACAGTTAGACTTACAGGTTATGTCGTTGTTTTTTTGTTTGAATTGTTTACGTGTCCGCTGTGCGGGGGAAATAATAATACAAGCGGAACTACGTAGCTAATACTGTTGTAACGGGGATCCTTATTGTAGCAACACACTTTTGGAGGCAATCCTGCGCTGCGTTAGCTAAGTTTTCATGTCATCGGGTGTAGTTCATAAAGGTTGAAGAGTTTATGTTAGGATGAAGTGTGAATTCATGCCAGGAATAATAAGTGTGAAGTTTGATTTCCTCCCTTCTGTAATAAGCAGCCAATAAGGTATTTTTTCCTTTATTCATGTGTTTAATCTGAACCCGTTATAACGCCGGATAAACTGTTTATGTATGTAAGCACTTCAGAGTTATACCAAGCTAATAAGTCACTCGTAAGATAAGGTTGTAAGAGTGTGCTTAACTGTATTTTTCATTTACTTTATAGTTCTCACGGAAGGTGATAATTCTGACTAAAACTACAGAATAAAGCCGCCAGTTAAAATCAAGGAACGGTTGTGCTCGTGGTTACTGAAGGGAGCTACAATGACTGAGGTGGTGTACTCCTCAATGCCATTGGAGGAATCCCGGAACATATTCAAGTCTGTGATAGCAAAACAGTCCTGTAGCTTAGCATCTACTTCATCTGACCACTTTTTTATTGATCTAGTCACTAGATCAATTTTTGCTTGTGAGCAGGAATCAGGAGGATAGAATTATGGTCAGATTTGCCTAATGGAGGACGACGGAGAGCTTTGTATGTGTCTCTGTGTGTAGAGTAAAGGTTGTCCAGAGTTGTTTTCCTCTGGTTGCACATTTGACATGCTGATAGAAATTCTGTAAATGGATTTAAGTTTCCCTGCATTAAAGTCCCCGGCTACTAGGAGCACCGCCTCTGGGTGAGCGTTTTCTTGTTTGCTTATGGCGGAATACAGCTCATTCAATGCTGTCTTAGTGCCAACCTCTGACTGTGGTGGTATGTAAACAGCTACAAAAAATACAGATTAAAACTCTCTAGGTAGATCGTGTGGTCTACAGTTTATCATGAGATACTCTACCTCAGGCAAGCAATAGCTCGAGACTTCCTTAGATATCGTGCACTAGCTGTAAAGGAAAAAAAAGGATTCTGCCAGTCCGTGGTGAGTAATCGCAATCCTGATGTCCAGAAGTTATTTTCAGTCATAAGAGACGGTAGCGGCAACATTATGTACAAAATAAGTTACAAAAAACACAAAAAAACACAATCGGTTGGGGACGGGTAAAACGTCTGCCTTTTTCTCCGTCGCCATTTTAACAAGTGATAGTTTGAAGAGGTCATCTGCCTACCAAACAGACAGATCTGACAGGTTTTAATATTGTGGGAGAAATTGGTTATGTGGGAGAGATTATATACATGATTTGGTAACACAAGAGAAAGGTACACATATGGGTTAATTTCCTGTCCTGGTAAAGTGCATTGTCTGTTGTGTGGGGCAGGAAGCGGATGGAGGCCGTGGGGGTATGGGATAGCTGGGGAACACTCCTAGACCACCTGGGCATACAAGGATCAAAGGGATAGAAAAAGGAGGGGGTCAGCCAAATGGCCAATTGATGGATTACAGACATCAATCACAGGGCAGCTGGACACTGAAGCTGGAGGAGATGAAAGACACATGCAGAGGGACACATGGAGTTAATTACAGAGCCAAAGCATAGGGCTGTAAAATAGAGGAATGTACACTATTTTTAGTATAGCTGGACATGCTAGAAACTGAGGAGACACATAGTCTGCTGATCCTAGATAATACACAAACAAAAGAATGCATTTAGCTAAGTGCAGGAACAGCAAGGGTCTTGTCATCTGCCGAAAGCAGATGTGGGCGTTACTGGTCTGAACAAACAAGACGCACGGATTGGAATGTAACTGTATTTGCATTGGGGGATGAACTGATGATGTATGCATGGATATAAAAGGGAGAGCCAGGGCGCTGGAAAAGGTGTGGGTCCCGCGGGGCTCTCCGGCTTATGATGCGGGTGTATTAAAAGTCTATATTGATTTTCACAAAGTTCTTGGTTGTCATATTTGAACCGATTTGCCACCACAATATCCAGATGCTTTTAATGTTTTACACATATAGTATACTGTTCATGTTGTCCAGAGTGATACTTTTCAAATGGCATTGACCTATCTTTTTGGTGGGTTTCAGGTTTGGAAGATGGGGCCTCTCCATGTAGCACCCCCTCATCCTCTACCTGGGAAAGATGCAGCTTTACAGATGGTGAGTTTTTATCTGTCCTGTTTTGCTTTCAAGGTTAAATGACTGGCTTCCAAATCGAGCAACTGAAAAAAGCGCATTTGTTTTCTTATGGTCTACATTGATAAGATGTCATCAACACACACACATACATACAGCTGCTAGATTGTGTGTGTCCTCTGTTGTGGCTGCCAGGCCTCTATAGGTGTCTTTTATCTGTGATCTCTGTGGCGGTGTTGTGTGGAGTGGAGTCTTGAGCTCAGGGGAGAGAGAAAATAGCTAAATGGAAAACTAGCGTGACCCGTCTCTCTCTCTCTCTCTCTCTCTCTCTCTCTCTCTCTCTCTCTCTGTCTCAGCCTCTCAGAGGAGCCCGTCGGTGACCTCAGACCAGAAGTCGGTGGAGAGCCTCTTCTCAGCCAAGTGGGTGATGGAGAGGGCCAGGCTGGAGACTGTCAGGGACAATAACATACTAACTGTACCGCTAGTGCTGTTTCATGGCCAGCTGATAATTCACTGAGTTACATTGTTTTGTGTAATCGGCATGCACAATACACTTTTGCAGTTATAATGATTGTTTGCATGATGTGATGCTACTTAGCAGAGGTGGGACCAAGTCATTGTTTTACAAGTCCTAAGTAAGTCTCAAGTCTTCGCACTCAAGTCCCAAGTCAAGTCCGAAGTCAAGACAGGCAAGTCTGAGTCAAGTATCAAGTCAAGACCAAGTATCAAGTCAAGTCTCAAGTCCTAAACTTTGAGTTTCGAGTCCTAAATAAGTCATAATCTGCTCTTCACCAAATGTAATAGTATTTCATATTTTAACAAGAGTAATAGTTAGTATATTACATTTACGCAAATAATGAATGCTTTTAAAGATATCTATATATTTATTACTTTCCAAATAAACATTATATTCCCCCCTAATAGTGATCGACTATCGAGGATCGCTATGGGGGCTCAATCGGGCGATGTAGGCTTGTACACAATCTCCCAACCTTAACACACACACACACTCTATGTGTGTTTACAGTAGGCTAACGTATGTCAATGGTTTTAGGAACAGCAGTAACATCAGGCAGGATTTAGGCTACCAACTGCCAAGCCAATTGTAGCTCAATCTTGGGTGCACGTTCCCGCACTGACTGACTGTGTGGAGGCACTTTGATTTAACGTTACGTTGCCTACATGCTACACTAGTAAAGTTATAAATTATATAGCTGTCGGCTATATTAGCCACGACATACCGTTCTTTGTGCAGCTTCAAATGACGAACAAAGTGGGAAATTGTTGCACCTCCGTCTGTAATTTTCTTCCCGCATGTTTTGCAAGTTGCAATCTGTTTTTTGTTGATACAGCGTCGTCTTTATAACCAAAAATAATAATTTTGGGTATCATCTTTCCAAGGGCTCCATCTGAATTCACCCACCAATGTTCCTCTGCACTGCCATGCACAACTGATTCTCAGCTGGCACAATTTGATTGGCTGATGCCGATTCAAACTGTAATCCTTTAAATGAAGAGCTGCACGCTTTTTTGGGGGGCGGGTGTATCAAGTCAGGTCGAGTCGAAAGGCTGAAGTTCAAGTCAAGTCACTGGTGCCAAAGTCGAGTTGCAAGTCATCATATTTCTGACTCGAGTTCACACCTCTGCTACTTAGGGACCTACAAGATCTTATTTTCCCTTCCTGTTGCTATTTTTTACATTTTATTTTACCAGGCAAGTCAGTTAAGAACAAATTCTTATTTTCAATGACGGCCTAGGAACAGTGGGTTAACTGCCTGTTCAGAGGCAGAACGACAGATTTGTACCTTGTCAGCTCGGGGGTTTGAACTTGCAACCGTCCGGTTACTAGTCCAACGCTCTAACCACTAGGCTACCCTGCCGCCCCACTATACAGTGACCTCCAACATTATTGGGACAGTGACACATCTTTGGTTGTTTTGGCTCTGTACTCCAGCACTTTGGATTTGAAATGATACAATGACTATGAGGTTAAAGTGCAGACTGTCAGTTTTAATTTGAAGGTATTTTCAACCATATCGGGTGAACCGTTTCGACATTACAGCACTTTTTGTACATACAGTTGAAGTCGAAAGTTTACATACACCTTAGACAAATACATTTAAACTCAGTTTTTCACAATGCCTGACATTTAATCCTAGTAAAAATTCCCTGTTTAAGGTCAGTTAGGGTCACCACTTTATTATTTTAAGAATGTGCACCAGTCCCTCCTGCAGCAAAGCACCCCCACAACATGATGCTGCCACCCTGTGCTTCACGGTTGGGAAGGTGTTCTTTAGCTTGCAAGCCTACCCCTTTTTCCTCCAAACATAACGATGGTCATTATGGCCAAACAGTTCTATCAGACCAGATAGACATTTCATCAGACCAGAGGACATTTCTCCAAAAAGTATGATCTTTCTCCCCATGTGCAGTTGCAAACTGTAGTCTGGCTTTTTTATGGCGGTTTTGGAGCAGTGACTTCTTCCTTGCTGAGCGGCCTTTCAGGTTATGTCGATATAGGACTCGTTTTACTGTGGATATAGATTATTTTGTACCTGTTTCCTCCAGCATCTTCACAAGGTCCTTTGCTGTTGTTCTGGGATTGATTTGCCCTTTTCGCACCAAAGTACGTTCATCTCTAGGAGACAGAACACGCAGTATGACGGCTGCGTGGTCCCACGGTGTTTATACTAGCGTACTATTATTTGTGCAGATGAATTGGGAAATTTCCCATTTGGAAATTGCTCCCAAGGAGGAACCTGAACCAATACTTTCTGAAGTATTTGCTGATTTCTTTAGATTTTCCCATGATGTCAAGCAATGAGGCACTGAGTTTGAAGGTATGCCTTGAAATACATCCACAGTTACACCCCAATAGACTCAAATGATGTAAATTAGCCTATCAGAAGCTTCTAAAGCCATGACATCAATTTCTGGAATTTTCCAAGCTGTTTAAAGGCAGTCAACTTAGTGTATGTAAACTTGTGAAATAATCTGTCTGTAAACAATTGTTGGAAAAATTACTTGTCATGCACAAAGTAGATGTCCTAACCGACTTGCCAAAACTATAGTTTGTTTACAAGAAATTTGTGGAGATTTTCAAAAATGAGTTTTAACGACCGAAATTAACAACAAACCGTGACTACAGCGGTGCTACTTGCACTAACTCAAAACAATATCCCATAAAACACAGGTGGAAAAAATGTCTTAAATATGATCCCCAATTAGAGACAACGACAACCAGCTGCCTCTAATTGGGAACCATATCAAGCACACCAACCTAGAAATATGAATACCCAATACTAGAATACCCACATAGAAATAATAAACTAGAATACAAGATAGACATACATATACTAAATCTCCCCCTAGTCACGCCCTGACCTACTATACAATGGTTCTCTATGGTCAGGGCATGACAAGTATTTGGTCCAATATTCCTAGCACACAATGGTTACATCTATCTTGTGACTCTACAAACTTGTTGGATGCATTTTATGTTTGTTTTGGTTGTGTTTCAGATTATTTTGTGACCGAAATGAATGGTAGAAAATGTATTGTATCATTTTGGCGTCACTTTCATTGTAAATAGCAATATAATATGTTTCTAAATACTTCTACATTAATGTGAATGCTACTATGATTACAGATAATCCTGAATGAATCGTGAATAATGAAGAATGTTACAGATGCACAAATACCTCCCTAACCTGCCCTGTTATTGTGGTGAGATGTAACTTTCTCACTCGATTCATTCAGAATTATCTGTAATCATGGTAGCATCCACATTAATATAGAAATGTTTAGAAACATATTCTAATCTTATTTACTGTAAAAGTGACTCCAAAATACAATACATTATTTATCATTAATTTCTACTGGGCACAAAATAATCTGAAACACAACTACATTTTTTTTTATTTTATTGATCCAACAGTCACAGCTTGATGATGCTAGGAATATGGGACCAAATACTAAACTTTTGACTTCTTTAATACACATAAGTGAATTTGTTCCAATACTTTTGGACCCCTAAAATGGGGGGATTATGCACCCGTTATGAATGAAATACCCTCAAATTAAATCGGACAATCTGCACTTTAACCTCATAGTCATTGTTCAAAGTGCTGGAGTACAGAGCCATAACAGAGGGTTTTGTGATGCAATCTCCACAGCAGGAATAAAGTTAGAACAGCTATTAAAACATCTAAATCTCAAAAAGTGACTGTTGAGCTACACATCAATTTTAAATACTCTTAGATGAAGCACGAAAATGCTTAATATAGGTACCATTGACTTGCATTGGATTTGCGCCACAATGATTGCGGATGATGTCACCAAGGGGAAGCATGTACAGGGGAAAAAAGGATGTGGCCCAGAATTGACCCCTGAGGGACATCAAATCAAAATCAAATCAAATTTATTTATATAGCCCTTCGTACATCAGCTGATATCACAAAGTGCTGTACAGAAACCCAGCCTAAAACCCCAAACAGCAAGCAATGCAGGTGTTGAAGCACATTGGCTAGGAAAAACTCCCTAGAAAGGCCACAACCTAGGAAGAAACCTAGAGAGGAACCAGGCTATGAGGGGTGGCCAGTCAGTCCTCTTCTGGCTGTGCTGGGTGGAGATTATAACAGAACATGGCCAAGATGATAATAGGTCTGGGACAGGTAGCACGTCCGGTGAACAGGTCAGGATTCCATAGCCGCAGGCAGAACAGTTGAAACTGGAGCAGCAGCACGGCCAGGTGGACTGGGGACAGCAAGGAGTCATAATGCCAGATAGTCCTGAGGCATGGTCCTAGAGCTCAGGTCCTCCGAGAGAGAGAAAGAAAGAGAGAATTAGAGAGAGCATATTTAAATTCACACAGGACGCCGGATAAGACAGGAGAAGTACTCCAGATATAACAAACTGACCCTAGCCCCCCGACACATATACTACTGCAGCATAAATACTGGAGGCTGAGACAGGAGGGGTCAGGAGACACTGTGGCCCCATCCGATGATTCCCCCGGACAGGGCCAAACAGGAAGGATATAACCTCACCCACTTTGCCAAAGCACAGCCCCCACACCACTAGAGGGATATCTTCAACCACCAACTTACCATCCTGAGACAAGGCCGAGTATAGCCCACAAAGATCTCCGCCACGGCACAACCCAAGGGGGGGGGGGGGGGCAACCCAGACAGGAAGATCAGATCAGTGACTCAACCCACTCAAGTGACGCACCCCTCCCAGGGACGGCATGAAAGAGCACCAGTAAGCCAGTGACTCAGCCCCTGTAATAGGGTTAGAGGCAGAGAATCCCAGTGGAAAGAGGGGAACCGGCCAGGCAGAGACAGCAAGGGCGGTTCGTTGCTCCAGGGCCTTTCCGTTCACTTTCACACTCCTGGGCCAGACTACACTCAATCATATTACCCACTGAAGAGATGAGTCTTCAATAAAGACTTAAAAACCGAGTTTGCGTCTCTCACATGGGTAGGCAGACCATTCCATTAAAATGGAGCTCTACAGTATACAGTGCCTTGCGAAAGTATTCGGCCCCCTTGAACTTTGCGACCTTTTGCCACATTTCAGGCTTCAAACATAAAGATAAGAGATTAAAGATAAAGATTTTTTTGTGAAGAATCAACAACAAGTGGGACACAATCATGAAGTGGAACGACATTTATTGGATATTTCAAACTTTTTTAACAAATCAATAACTGAAAAATTGGGCGTGCAAAATTATTCAGCCCCTTTACTTTCAGTGCAGCAAACTCTCTCCAGAAGTTCAGTGAGGATCTCTGAATGATCCAATGTTGACCTAAATGACTAATGATGATAAATACAATCCACCTGTGTGTAATCAAGTCTCCGTATAAATGCACCTGCACTGTGATAGTCTCAGAGGTCCGTTAAAAGCGCAGAGAGCATCATGAAGAACAAGGAACACACCAGGCAGGTCCGAGATACTGTTGTGAAGAAGTTTAAAGCCGTATTTGGATACAAAAAGATTTCCCAAGCTTTAAACATCCCAAGGAGCACTGTGCAAGCGATAATATTGAAATGGAAGGAGTATCAGACCACTGCAAATCTACCAAGACCTGGCCGTCCCTCTAAACTTTCAGCTCATACAAGGAGAAGACTGATCAGAGATGCAGCCAAGAGGCCCATGATCACTCTGGATGAACTGCAGAGATCTACAGCTGAGGTGGGAGACTCTGTCCATAGGACAACAATCAGTCGTATATTGCACAAATCTGGCCTTTATGGTAGAGTGGCAAGAAGAAAGCCATTTCTTAAAGATATCCATAAAAAGTGTTGTTTAAAGTTTGCCACAAGCCACCTGGGAGACACACCAAACATGTGGAAGAAGGTGCTCTGGTCAGATGAAACCAAAATTGAACTTTTTGGCAACAATGCAAAACGTTATGTTTGGCGTAAAAGCAACACAGCTCATCACCCTGAACACACCATCCCCACTGTCAAACATGGTGGTGGCAGCATCATGGTTTGGGCCTGCTTTTCTTCAGCAGGGACAGGGAAGATGGTTAAAATTGATGGGAAGATGGATGGAGCCAAATACAGGACCATTCTGGAAGAAAACCTGATGGAGTCTGCAAAAGACCTGAGACTGGGACAGAGATTTGTCTTCCAACAAGACAATGATCCAAAACATAAAGCAAAATCTACAATGGAATGGTTCAAAAATAAACATATCCAGGTGTTAGAATGGCCAAGTCAAAGTCCAGACCTGAATCCAATCGAGAATCTGTGGAAAGAACTGAAAACTGCTGTTCACAAATGCTCTCCATCCAACCTCACTGAGCTCGAGCTGTTTTGCAAGGAGGAATGGGAAAAAATGTCAGTCTCTCGATGTGCAAAACTGATAGAGACATACCCCAAGCGACTTACAGCTGTAATCGCAGCAAAAGGTGGCACTACAAAGTATTAACTTAAGGGGGCTGAATAATTTTGCACGCCCAATTTTTCAGTTTTTGATTTGTTAAAAAAGTTTGAAATATCCAATAAATGTCGTTCCACTTCATGATTGTGTCCCAATTGTTATTGATTCTTCACAAAAAAATACAGTTTTATATCTTTATGTTTGAAGCCTGAAATGTGGCAAAAGGTCGCAAAGCTCAAGGGGGCCGAATACTTTCGCAAGGCACTGTAGGAGAAAGCCCTGCCTCCAGCTGTTTGCTTAGAAATTCTAGGGATAATTAGGAGTCTTGTGACCGTAGCGTACGTGTAGGTACTGTATGTACGGCAGGACCAAATCAGAGAGATAGGGAGGAGCAAGCCCATGTAATGCTTTGTAGGTTAGCAGTACAACCTTGAAATCAGCCCTTGCCTTGACAGGAAGCCAGTGTAGGGAGGCTAGCACTGGAGTAATATGATCAAATATTTTGGTTCTAGTCAGGATTCTAGCAGCCGTATTTAGCACTAACTGAAGTTTATTTAGTGGTTTATCCAGGTAGCCGGAAAGTAGAGCATTGCAGTAGTCTAACTTAGAAGTAACAGAAGCATGGATAAATTTTTCTGCATCATTTTTGGACAGAAAGTTTCTGATTTTTGCAATGTTACGTAGATGGAAAAAAGCTGTCCTTGAAACAGTCTTGATATGTTCGTCAAAAGAGAAATCCGGGTCCAGAGTAACGGCAAGGTCCTTCACAGTTTTATTTGAGACGACTGTACAACCATTAAGATGAATTGTCAGATTCAACAGAAGATCTCTTTGTTTCTTGGGACCTAGAACAAGCATCTCTGTTTTGTCCGAGTTTAAAAGTAGAAAGTTTACAGCCATCCACTTCCTTATGTCTGAAACACAGGCTTCTAGCGAGGGCAATTTTGGGGCTTCACCATGTTTCATTGAAATGTAGAGCTGTGTGTCATCCACATAGCAGTGCAAGTTAACATTATGTTTTCGAATGACATCCCCAAGAGGTAAAATATATAGTGAAAACAATAGTGGTCCTAAAACGGAACCTTGAGGAATACCAAAATTAACAGTTGATTTGTCAGAGGAAAAACCATTCACAGAGACAAACTGATATAATTCCGACGGATAAGATCTAAACCAGGCCAGAACTTGTCCTTGTAGACCAATTTGGGTTTCCAATCTCTCCAAAAGAATGTGGTGATCGATGGTATCAAAAGCAGCACTAAGGTCTAGGAGCACGAGGACAGATGCAGAGCCTCGGTCTGCCATTAAAAGGTAATTTACCACCTTCACAAGTGCAGTCTCAGTGCTATGATGTGGTCTAAAACCAGACTGAAGCATTTCGTATACATTGTTTGTCTTCAGGAAGGCCGTGAGTTGCCACACAACAGCCTTTTCTAACATTTTTGAAGGAATACGCAGATTTAAAGAGGCATCCGTAATTTGCTTTCTAATAGTTATGATCTTTTCCTCAAAGAAGTTCATGAATTTATTACTGCTGAAGTGAAAGCCATCCTCACTTGGGGAATGCTGCTTTTTAGTTAGCTTTGCGACAGTATCAGAAATACATTTAGGATTGTTCCTATTTTCCTCAATTAAGTTGGAAAAATAGGATGATCGAGCAGCAGTAAGGGCTGCTAACATCACAGTGAATAGGTGCTGGGTACAATACTGAACCACCCATGCTCACCGAGAAACGACTCTATGACCTGAACCAGTCGAGGGCAACACTGGAGATTCCCACCCACCTCTCCAGCTGGTCAACAAGAATGTTACAGTATGATCAATAGTATCAAACGCGGCACTGAGATCCAAAATAACTAGAATATAGCTTTCACCGGCATCAGCAGCCAACAGAAGGTCATTACTGACTTTCAATAAATCAGTTTCTGTGCTGTGAAGCGAGTGCAAGCCCAACAAGCCACCATTTGCTTGAAAACAACTTTTTCAAAAATCTTGGATAAAAAAATACATTTAGAGAGAGGTCTATAATTACTCTGTGAGGAGGTCGAACTTTAATAACAACACAGCTCAACAGAATCCTTTAGACATCTCCTTTCTTCACCTCACCCCGATATCACCTTTATCTCTGAGGCACACATTACCACTCAGGTGCTTTTGTCCGCTAGGCACCATTCATGCATCGCTCAGTGTGAGGAAAAATGGCCCTTTTCCCATCCATTAACAAAATGAAAACCACTTCACTGTGTGCCAGGGCCCTTGAGGTCCATTATATTCTTTAGGATGCTATTGAGTTCTATTGAAGGAAAGATCTTAAAATTTGCATTGACCACTTATCCTGGAGCGTCTTTTTTTGTCATGAAATAACAAACGGAAGAGTCATTTGGTGTTTGAGTTCAGTTGTTATTTTATTGAGCTATATGTATGTGCTGAAAATGGCAGGGTCATGGTAAGACCATAATAAGGGCTGTGTATGCTCCTTTACGTCGCAGAGAAATTCCAATGTATGTACTTGTACTCACAAATGGTAATGAATGAAAGGTAAAGTTGAACTCGAGGTGTTGCATTCCTCTCCTCTACTCTACAGGCTGACTCTCAACCGGACGAGACTCCTAACCCGGGCCGCCAGGGGCTTCATGTTTCGCTCACACAGCAAAACCAGCGACTCTGTGGGGGAGAGTGAGAACGAGAACAAAGACTACATTCCTCTGGTGCGTTGCTGCACAGGTCCACCATTCGTTTTAGTTAAAAGACTGTTCGCTGGATCTAAATACAACCAATTGCCCATATGTTCTACATAGATTTTAAGAATGTTTACTGTCATTCACCATTGACAAAAGGGCATGTTTTTGAAAATATAAAAGTTAAATGATAAACTCAAATAAAATAAAATTTGTCACATACACATGGTTAGCAGATGTTAATGCGAGTGTAGCGAAATGCTTGTGCTTCTAGTTCCGGCCATGCAGTAATATCTAACAAGTAATCTAACCTAACAATTTCACAACAACTACCTTATACACACAAGTGTAAAGCAATGAATAAGAATATGTACATAAAAATATATGAATGAGTGATGGCCGAACGGCATAGGCAAGATGCAGTAGATGGTATAGAGTACAGTATATACATATGAACATATGAGATGAGTAATGTTGGGTATATAAACATTATATAAAGTGGCATTGTTTAACGTGGCTAGTGATACATTTATTACATCAATTTTTCCATTATTAAAGTGGCTAGAGTTGAGACAGTATGCTGGCAGCAGCCACTCAATGTTAGTGATGGCTGTTTAACAGTTGTTGTCCTTGATGATCTTTTTGGCCTTCCTGTGACATCGGGTGGTGTAGGTGTCCTGGAGGGCAGGTAGTTTGCCCCCAGTGATGCGTTGTGCAGACCTCACTACCCTCTGGAGAGCCTTACGGTTATGGGCAGAGCAGTTACTGTACCAGGCGGTGATACAGCCCGACAGGATGCTCTCGATTGTGCATCTGTAAAAGGTTGTG
Organism: Oncorhynchus kisutch; assembly: GCF_002021735.2. Classification (NCBI taxonomy): domain Eukaryota; kingdom Metazoa; phylum Chordata; class Actinopteri; order Salmoniformes; family Salmonidae; genus Oncorhynchus; species Oncorhynchus kisutch. The sequence goes on along the minus strand of NC_034190.2, from coordinate 71,538,682 downwards.
AGTGTTTTTGGTGACAAGCTGAATTTCTTCAGCCTCCTGAGATGAAGAGGCGCTGCTGTGCCTTCTTCACCTCGCTGTCTGTGTGGGTGAACCATTTCAGTTTGTCTGTGATGTGTACGCCGAGGAACTTAAAACTTTCCACCCTCTCCACTACTGTCTCGTCGATGTGGATGGGGGGCTGCTCCCTCTGCTGTTTCCTGAAGTCCACGATCATCTCCTTTGTTTTGTTGACATTGAGTGTGAGGTTATTTTCCTGACACCACACTCCGAGGTCCCTCACCTCCTCCCTGTAGGCCGTCTCGTCTGGGCATACTTGAACTAGTCAGTAAAGATATAAAGGAGTTGAAGACAAAAAAGCTGCAACAATTAGAGAAAATCTGGTACTTACTGGTATCAAAGCAAATGAGGGCAAAGATGTTAAGGTGTAGGGAAATAGTTATTTCTGTAAGCACTACCGATCCCAGGTGACAAACTCAAACGTGTACACTGTTTGGGACAGAGAAATGAGCACCCAAATGTTGACAAATTTGCATTCTTTAAAGATAGAATATTAAAGATAAAATAACCGCTGGTATGAAAATAAGCATGAATGAGCAGTTCCCAAAGGAAATTGCAGAACGGTGCAAAGTTCTGTACTCACTCTTCAAGGTGAATAGAGTAAAAGGGAAACGTGTAGCTCTGTAGTCGATAAACTGTGTATTGATAACCAACTGTTCAAAGACACCAAGACTACTCCTAAGCTATTCTAAATATTTCCCAGAGTCGAATAATGGTACACCCAATACTAACCATGGTAGGGATTGTATTTATTTATTTTTTTACAATAAAATACAACAAACTGATAAAGAAATAAACTACAATATACTATACCGTTCAAGATAGGGAATGTTGTAAAATAATTAGTATTCAACTTTCCATTTATAGTATATATAAATAGATAAAAGACAGCATTAGAAGAAAGGATAATAATGCAAAAGTTTGCAAAAGTCTGAAATGAGGTAGGAATAAACATGTAGGGATAAAACACAGGACATAGACACAGTGTTTGGGCATGTGATGGAAGGTGAGGTGGATGTTTTTGTGTTTGGAAAAGTGTAGAGTTAAGTGAGTAAAAAAGGAAATTGCAAATTTATTTATTGTCCCATCATGATGGAACGGTCCCCAACCCTATACCCTAGACACCCACCCGAGCAACCCATACACTAAGGGGAAGTCCTTATCTGTTTTATAGGTCTACTGCAAGTATATGCAGCCAAGGCAGAAATATTAACATGGTCAGCAGCACCGCCCCCTCAAGATTCTGAGTCTGCCTGGCAAGGTTGGTCTTACAAAGCCAAAGCGCCCGGATGGGTGAGCATAATATACAAGGAATTTTTCAGAGCTGCTAATGAGAACCTTAACGACCGTGTACCTAGCCGGTGGGAATTCCGGTGAAGTGCACCTACCCAGGTAGTGGCAGTGCTGGCAACACTAGCTGCAGTAACCGATGGGGAGGGGGTCACAACTCAGACAATCACAGAGGGGGGAAATTATTGTGGCCCTGATGGCACAAAATATACAAAGGTCTAACTGCACAGATACTTGGGGAAATGGTCACAATGGGGGACCAATGTGTGTGTGTATCTGAGATCCATCAGCTAGGACTTGACATTGGTTAATCAAATCTCCCCATTCTTGCTACATTTTGCATGCCTCTCAAACAGCTTCAACTGGGCTCAGGGATAGAACATCTGATATTGATTGATTGTGTGTGTGTGTGTGTGTGTGTGTGTGTGTGTGTGTGTGTGTGTGTGTGTGTGTGTGTGTGTGTGTGTGTGTGTGTGTGTGTGTGTGTGAGTGTGTGTGTGTCTCACATCTGTTGCTATGGAGTAATGATGTTAAGGACAATATAGGATGAATTCCAATAATTGTTTGCCAAAATAACAATTGCTTGCCAAAAATGTTTTTGAAATGGCAATCCTGGTTTTAGGTAACAATCCTTAGCAATCCTCTATTCTGACTCTAGTCCTCAACTGGCAGCTTCATTAATTAGTACCTAAGACACCACTCTCAATGTCAACAGTGAAGAGGTGACTCGGGATGCTGGCCTTCAAGGCAGAGTTCCTCTGTCCAGTGTCTGTGTTCTTTTGCCTATCTTAATCTTTTATTTTTATTGGCCAGTCTGGGATATGGCTTTTTCTTTGCAACTCTGGCTAGAAGGCCAGCATCCCGGAGTCGCTTCTTCACTATTGGTGTTTTGCGGTGCTATTTAATGAAGCGGCCAGTTGAGGACTTGTGAGTGTTTCTCAATCTAGACACTTGAATGTACTTGTCCTCTTGCTCAGTTGTGCACCGGGGCCTCCCACTCCTCTTTCTATTCTGGTTAGTGCCAGTTTGCGCTGTTCTGTGATAGGAATAGTACACAGCGTTGTACGAGATCTTCAGTTTCTTTGCAATTTCTCGCATGGAATAGCCTTCATTTCTAAGAACAAGAATAGACTGACGAGATTCAGAAGAAATGTCTTTGTTTCTGGCCATTTTGAGCCTGAAATCGAACACACAAATGCTGATGCTCCAGATACTCAACTAGTCTAAAGAAGGTCAGTTTTATTGCTTCTTTAATCAGAACCACAGTTTTCAGCTGTGCTAACATAATTGCAAAAGGGTTTTCTAATGATCAATTAGCCTTTTAAAATTATAAACTTGGATTAACTAATACAACGTTCCATTGGAACACAGGAGTGATGGTTGCTGATAATGGGCCTCTGTATGCCTATGTAGATATTCCGTAAAAAATCAGCTGTTTCCAGCTACAATAGTCATTTACAACATTAAGAATCTCTACACTGTATTTCTGATCACATCATTGTCCTGCTGGAAGGTGAACCTCTGTCTCAGTCTCAAAACTCTGGAAGACTGAAACAGGTTTCAGATCATATGACACTTAGATTGCACACAGGTAGACTTTATTTAACTAATTATGTGACTTCTGAAGGTAATTGGCTGCACCAGATCTTATTTAGGGGCTTCATAGCCAAAGGGGGTGAATACATATGCACGCACCACTTTTCTGTTTTTAATTATAATTTTTTTTCTTCATTTCACTTCACCAATTTGGACTATTTTGTGTATGTCCAATACATGAAATCCAAATAAAAATCAATTTAAGGTTGTAATTAAACAAAATAGGAAAAACACCAAGGGGGGTGAATACTTTTGCAAGGTACTGTATATGGGGGATAGAACCATCCTAGCTCTGCAGGTTTTGCTACGAAGAGACAGAATCATTAGATCATTTGTTTTGATACTGTCCATATGTACAGTAGCTTGATTTTGGTTGCAGGTTCAGAAATGGCTGAAGAATTACAACATTTACCTGGAGCTAACTCTGCCAAAAGCACTGCTGGGTGATTTGAAAAGTCATAGTCAATCGATCAATAATATAATAATACTTTTAGCAAAACATTTTATCTTTAGTTTACAATCTGTAGAAACTATGATAATAGAAAGGTTCAGAACTTTTGTGAAACATCACTGCACAGTTGAAAAATATAAAAACGGGATGGTCTTCAGAGATAGATGGGAGGGGTTGAGAGTAGCTGAAGGATGGGATTAAAAACAAACAAAAGATACCTATTATAAAATACATGTATATAGTATGTATAAACTTGGAGAAGAAGCCTTTGTGTTGTTAGTTTACCATTAGTTTACTCCAATTAGGTGAGGGTTAGGGGAACATAATAAAGGAAAATATATTTCACAATTTGTATTAAACTACCTCTCTCTGGTACAGGTGTCCTTACAGTTGGCATGTGGTGCGTTCTGCCTGGACATCGCTCTGTGTGAGGCCATCAACGTGTCCATGGACAAGCTGAAGTGGACATCTCCCTTCACCAGCCACCGGATCAGTCTGGGTCACCACGTCTCCCACTCAGCCAGCCGCCGCTCAAACAGCAGCGCTGCAGACAACAGCCACAGGTCCACCTCTCCATCTCCGTTTGAGAGCTCAGCTAAGGAGACAGAAACCAGCCTGGCAGGCCACCACCAGCACAAGCCTGGAGACCTGGTTGTCAGCAGCCACAGACAAGGGGGGCACAGCCCCTCTCACCTGGCCAGGAGTCCACGGACTGAGGGTTGGCCTGGGTCTTCTCCTTCCTTCCTAGGCGGCCCCTCCACCCCTACCTCCTCCACCTACGCCGAGCACCCTCTCTCCCCTCACTCCCAGACAGACAGCGGAAGGGACTCGGAGTCGGAGAGCGTGGAAACCCCCCCAGCAGCGCCTCCTGGTGGCCCGGGGTCCAGGAAGAGGCTGAATACGGAGGGCATGGTGTGGGCCACGGCTGTAGCCCTGGCCTGGCTGGAGCACAGCTCGGCCAGCTACTTCATAGAGTGGGAGCTGATAGCAGCTAAGGCTAGCATGTGGCTCAGTGCCCAGACCATCCCTGAAGGAAAGGACTTAGCCTCAGTCAAGTCTGCTGCCAACCAGCTCTTTATCATCCTCAGACACTGGGACGAGAACCTGCAGCTCAACATGCTCTGCTACAACCCCAACAGTGTCTGAGGCTGATTGCATCGCATGCACCGTCCTCCATCCGGACATATCCAACCATGCTATGCTAACTGACTAACGCTTTATTTACTATTTATTTTTTGCCATTTTGAGTATTGCGGAATTTGTTAGTGCAGCTATTGTGAGCATTGTGTCGTAGAATTGATTCTGTTATGATAACTTCTAAACCTGTCAGAAGCTTCCCAGAGGCACAAACTTGCTTGTTGTCTCCCTTTGGGTGGATACATTCACCAGCTATGGGTTTGATTAAACATGATTCTATTCACATGGTGAAGGAAATCAGAAGTGTAAGAGTAAACGTACATATTCAAAAAAATTGAAGTTTATGAAAATATATGTATTGTTTTATTTATGTTTAATATTTCCATCATATTGATGTCCAATGATGAGAGAATATGCCAAAACAATTCCCATGAGACTTTTACAATTATTTATATTGCATCTAATGTGTTTGATCGTCACAATCATTTCAAAATCAATATTGTGATATATGAAAATTTGCCTGGTCCCAGATCTGTTTGTGTCTTGCCAACTATGGCCAATTCCTCTTGGAGGAATCAGAAACCATCCTTTTATCGCTGATTATTTTGTATTCATCAGCCATAAGTGCCTAACAATGATTAAACACAAACAAAGATTGGTTATCAGAAATACGTATTTAGATGTTTCTCCGTTGTTATTGTTTCCATATAAAAAAATGCTCAGCGTGTTTTCTTTTGTAGGTATTCTGAATAATGTGATAGAAACTTTCAAGTTGGATGAAAGAAATGAGTTTTTCTGTCCTTTGTCCTTTCCTTTGTCCTTTCATTTCCTTTGTCATTTCCTTTCCTTTGTCCTTTCATTTCCTTTGTCATTTCCTTTCCTTTGCCCTTTTCTTTGTCCTTTCCTTTCCTTTGTCCTTTCCTTTCCTTTGTCATTTCCTTTCCTTTGTCCTTTCATTTCCTTTGTCATTTCCTTTCCTTTGTCCTTTCTTTGTCCTTTCCTTTCCTTTGTCCTTTCCTTTGTCATTTTCTTTCCTTTGTCCTTTCCTTTGTCCTTTCCTTTCCTTTGTCCTTTTCTTTCCTTTGTCCTTTCCTTTCCTTTGTCCTTTCCTTTCCTTTGTCATTTCCTTTCCTTTGTCCTTTGTCCTTTTCTTTCCTTTGTCCTTTCCTTTCCTTTGTCCTTTTCTTTCCTTTGTCCTTTCCTTTCCTTTGACCTTTCCTTTTTCCTTTTACTTCCTTGGTCCTTTCCTTTCATTTGTCTCTTTTATAAGACATTGTACTCTGCTCTCATATTTCCTCAAAAATGTTGTTGATTTTACTCAGGTAGTATTATTTTCCTAAGGCTTTGAAATTTCATCCATCCTGCTGCATGGAAAACCAATGTGTGTGTTATAATATGTATCAACAGTGGGAGCAAAGCAATTCCCCCACAGCCAACCTGTTCTGCTGCATTTGGCCCAGGTCAGAAGTAGTGCACTATAGAGAGTCAGGTGCCATTTGGAACATACCTTTAGAAATATTGTAATTGTGATCTGTGTAAACTTATAGTGATTGTGGCGGCTGGTTTTACTTGTGTACAACTCGATTGTTGCTGTGTGTTTTGAAAATATGATTGTTGACTGTTTTGAGGCTGTTAAAAGCTTCCATAGTCTCAGTTTGCTAAATGTCAGTGGCATGACTATGCAACTGCATGTAATAAAATATTTCCCCTCATGAAGCCGTACAAGTTTACATCAAGACAAAGATAAAATTATTAGTCCTGTTCGTTACACAAACAATATAACAGATGTTACCCTGCATGGTGCAATAGTGGTTTAGGTCCAGTTTTATGTTCAATTAATGATGCTTGGCATTTAAACAGAATTGCACCCATAGGCAGTACTATTCATAGCCAGTAGATGATGCACCACACTTCAAAACACCATGAAGTTAAGAAGGTCTCTCATTGAACTTGACGAAATGAAAACACTTTCTATTTTACAGACATTGGTGTGGTAAATTGGTGTGGTAAGCCATACCTGACTCTGTCTGAGGGCCTCATTAACAACAAGTGTAGGAAGGAGCAACGGCTCAGAGAAAGCAAATAGCCCATTAGGATAACAGGGATCTAGCCATGCTAGTAACACCACGACCTGGAAGCACATACTTTTCTCTCTCTCTGTTAGAGATACTGTATGAAAGAGAGGACCGGGGAGAGAGAGTTGTAGGGATAGAGGGAGAGATTGAGGTAGGAGAGAGAAGGAGAGATGGAGGTAGGGAATAGAGAGAAAGCGTGGGGGGGAGAGAAATAGAGTGAGAGAGAGATGGAGGTAGGGGAAAGAGAGTGAGAGAGATTGAGGTATGGAGAGAGAGAGAGGTATGGAGAGAGTGCGATAGAAGTATTGAGAGGTACAAAAGGTACACACTGCACAGGGCACATGGTACACACTACATGGTGCACATGATACACACTACACAGGGCACATGGTACACACTACACAGTGCTTTGAAGAGCAATCCTCCAAAGCCAGTACCCAACAAGGGATTTGACTGTGCCCTCAAATCTCAGCAACACTTCAACTCTGCTGGAGAGTTTTTGTGCAAGCAACTGACTGTGGCTTCAGCGATTAGAGGCCCTGCACTGAATGACAGTTTGGTTTTCAGTTAGTTTATTGCCACTTTAGGCTTCCCTCATAATAATTGTCCTACTTTCTTAGTCAGAGAAAGGATCTGCATAAGGACTTCTGATGTTCATATTGTTACTAGGCTACTGCTTCTATATTCAGAGAAAATACCTGTGTAAGGGAGGTGTTAGAACAGACCAACCCATGTTTTGCTGTGTCTCTTTGCATGAACAAATTAACATAGTCTATATTTAACATGGCTATTGGAGCATCTGTATGCTGTTTAACAAGGTTTCTGAGTCGATTGAGCAGCAATGACCAGGAAAAATCTAAAACTTGTTTGAGGTTTAAAAAGGCTTCTGCCTCCTGAGTGCCGTGGAAAATGTATCACCTCCTACAAAAATGTCCATGAATTATAATCCACATAATAATTCACATTTCCTTTTGCTGCAGGATTATTTTATACTGCTGTAGCAAACTGTCTCAAATTAAGATCTACACCCTAATTAGTGCTAACTCGGTGGTCAAGATACTGATAGGCCCATCGATAATATGACAGTTGTTCTATCTCTATGTACAGGCCTACCAATGAATAAGCCTAAGTAAGAATACTGTTTGGAAAAGGATCCATTCACCACCTGAGTGGCGCAGCAGTCTAAGGCACTGCATCTCAGTGCTAGAGAAGTCACTACAGACCCTGGTTCGATTCCAGGCTGTATCACAACCGGCCGTGATTGGGAGTCCCATAGGTCGGTGCACAATTGGCCCAGTGTCGACCAGGTTAGGGTAGGGTTTGGCCGGGGTAGGCCAAACCCTACCCCGGCCAAACCATTGTAAATAAGAATTTGTTCTTAATTTAACTGACTTGCCTAATAAAATAAAGGTTAAATAAAATAAACCACTTACAGTGACTTTGGAAAGTATTCAGACCCCTTGACTTTTTCCACATATTGTTGTTACAGCCTTATTCTAAAATGATTCCCTTCATCAATCTACACACAATACCTCATAATGACAAAGCAAAAACAGGTTTTTAGACATTTATAAAAAAATACAAACGTAAATATCACATTTACATAAGTATTCAGACCCTTTACTCAGTACTTTGTTGAAGCACCTTTGGCAGCGATTACAGCATTAAGTCTTCTTGGGTATGATGCTACAAGCTTAACACACCTGTATTTGGGGAGTTTCTCCCCTTCTTCTCTGCAGATCCTCTCGAGCTCTGTCAGGTTGGATGGGGAGCATTGCTGCACGGTTCAAGTCCGGGCTATGGGTGGGCCACTCAAGGACATTCAGAGACTTGTCCCAAAGCCACTCCTGCATTGTCTTGGCTGTGTGCTTAGGGTCGTTGTCCTGTTGGAAGGTGAACCTTCGCCTCAGTCTGAGGTCCTGAGCCGTCTGGAGCAGGTTATCATCAAGGATCTCTCTGTACTTTGCTCCATGAATCTTTGCCTCGATTCTGACTAGTCTCCCAGTCCCTGTCCCTGAAAAACATCCCCATGGCATGATGCTGTCACTACCATGCTTCACTGTATGGATAGTGCCAGTTTTCTTCCAGATGTGACGCTTGGCATTCAGGCCAAAGAGTTCAATCTTAGTTTCATCAGACCAGAGAATCTTGTTTCTCATGGTCTGAGAGTCTTTAGGTGCCTTTTGGCTAACTCCAAGTGGGCTGTCATGTACCTTTTACTGAGGTGTGGCTTCCATCTGGCCACTCTACCATAAAGGCCTGATTGTTAGAGTGCAGCAGAAATGGTTGTCCTTCTGGAAGGTTCTCCCATCTCTACAGAGAAACTATAGAGCTCTGTCAGAGTGGCCACCGGGTTCTTAGTCACCTCCCTGACCAAGGCCCTTCACCCCCGATTGCTCAGTTTGGCCGGGCGGCCAGCTCTAGGATGAGTCTTGGTGGTTCTAAACCTCTGTGTTCTTGGGGATCTTCAATGCTGCATAAATGCCCTTCCCCATATCTGTGACTCGACACATTTCTGTCTCTGAGCTTTACGGACAATTCCTTCGACCTATGGCTTTGTTTTTGCTCTGACGTGCACTGTCAACTGTGGGACGTTATATAGACAGGTGTGTGCCTTTCCAAATCATGTCCAATCAATTGAATTTACCACAGGTGGAGAAACATCTCAAGGATGATCAATGGAAACAGGATGCACCAGAGCTCAATTTCGAGTCTCATAGCAAAGGGTCTGAATACTTAAGTAAATAAGGTATTTTTGCTTTTTAAGTTTAATACATTTGCAAAAAAATATATATATGTTTTCACTTTGTCATTATGGGGTATTGCGAAAGTATTCGGTGCCTTGCGAAAGTATTCGGCCCCCTTGAACTTTGCGACCTTTTGCCACATTTCAGGCTTCAAACATAAAGATATAAAACTGTATTTTTGTGTGAAGAATCAACAACAAGTGGGACACAATCATGAAGTGGAACGACATTTATTGGATATTTCAAACCTTTTTAACAAATCAAAAACTGAAAAATTGGGCGTGCAAAATTATTCAGCCCCTTTACTTTCAGTGCAGCAAACTCTCTCCAGAAGTTCAGTGAGGATCTCTGAATGATCCAATGTTGACCTAAATGACTAATGATGATAAATACAATCCACCTGTGTGTAATCAAGTCTCCGTATAAATGCACCTGCACTGTGATAGTCTCAGAGGTCCGTTAAAAGCGCAGAGAGCATCATGAAGAACAAGGAACACACCAGGCAGGTCCGAGATACTGTTGTGAAGAAGTTTAAAGCCGTATTTGGATACAAAAAGATTTCCCAAGCTTTAAACATCCCAAGGAGCACTGTGCAAGCGATAATATTGAAATGGAAGGAGTATCAGACCACTGCAAATCTACCAAGACCTGGCCGTCCCTCTAAACTTTCAGCTCATACAAGGAGAAGACTGATCAGAGATGCAGCCAAGAGGCCCATGACCACTCTGGATGAACTGCAGAGATCTACAGCTGAGGTGGGAGACTCTGTCCATAGGACAACAATCAGTCGTATATTGCACAAATCTGGCCTTTATGGAAGAGTGGCAAGAAGAAAGCCAATTCTTAAAGATATCCATAAAAAGTGTCGTTTAAAGTTTGCCACAAGCCACCTGGGAGACACACCAAACATGTGGAAGAAGGTGCTCTGGTCAGATGAAACCAAAATTGAACTTTTTGGCAACAATGCAAAACGTTATGTTTGGCGAAAAGCAACACAGCTCATCACCCTGAACACACCATCCCCACTGTCAAACATGGTGGTGGCAGCATCATGGTTTGGGCCTGCTTTTCTCCAGCAGGGACAGGGAAGATGGTTAAAATAGATGGGAAGATGGATGGAGCCAAATACAGGACCATTCTGGAAGAAAACCTGATGGAGTCTGCAAAAGACCTGAGACTGGGACAGAGATTTGTCTTCCAACAAGACAATGATCCAAAACATAAAGCAAAATCTACAATGGAATGGTTAAAAAATAAACATATCCAGGTGTAGAATGGCCAAGTCAAAGTCCAGACCTGAATCCAATCGAGAATCTGTGGAAAGAACTGAAAACTGCTGTTCACAAATGCTCTCCATCCAACCTCACTGAGCTCGAGCTGTTTTGCAAGGAGGAATGGGAAAAAATTTCAGTCTCTCGATGTGCAAAACTGATAGAGACATACCCCAAGCGACTTACAGCTGTAATCGCAGCAAAAGGTGGCGCTACAAAGTATTAACTTAAGGGGGCTGAATAATTTTGCACGCCCAATTTTTCAGTTTTTGATTTGTTAAAAAAGTTTGAAATATCCAATAAATGTCGTTCCACTTCATGATTGTGTCCCACTTGTTGTTGATTCTTGACAAAAAAATACAGTTTTATATCTTTATGTTTGAAGCCTGAAATGTGGCAAAAGGTCGCAAAGTTCAAGGGGGCCGAATACTTTCGTAAGGCACTGTACATAATTCCCTGTTAGAAATGATATTTTTGAAATGTTCTGTTCTAAACCTCCCAGGAGTTTCATCGGAGAGGAAAAGGTAGAGTGTACAGATACTCTTAGGTTTCATGAAGCTTTAGGGTTATTTTCTTATGGCGAGATGAGAGTGGATGGATCTTTTGGGAATTGGGTTGCTATTGAGTTCACGCTCAGCATCGAGAAGAACTATTAACTTAAGAACAAAACATGCAGATTTCTCCTGAAAGATCTTTCTCAAACGTTTAAACTGTTAATTTTAAGACAATCAGAAAAGGGTAGTGTTCTTGTCACTGTTTTTTAAATGTTATTTTCCAGGGGTTACAGGCAGGTCAATACACACACAGCAACACAACACAGGCCCAGTCACTCACTCACACCACATGCCCTCTTCTCTGACTGCAATCTGATTAGTAGATTGTTCCTTTGTTTATAGTTTTTTATATGGTGTGGCTACCAAGTCTTTAGCCATGGTGTCCCCATTCTGACTCTGAATCTAGCTATGAAGGTACATGCCAGTGAGGGGTCAATTCCAATCAATTCAGAAAGTAAACAAAATTACAATTACACAATTACACATTTTCCTGGAATTGGAGTTGGAATTTCATTGTACTTCCTGAATTGACTGGAATTGAACTGGAATTGACCCCAAACCTGGTACATGCGACAGTGACATAAACCTGTTAACTCCAGCTGTTCACAGGTGTAACAGCTGTAAGCACAGTGCAGCAATGTGTATCTGTACTGTTACACAAAACCTGTTGTAACTGCCATGTAAAACATGCCTTAGCTTACCATGCCTTAGTTAAATTCAAGGCACATATTAAAGATGCGCACCCTGAATAAAGGGACACAAACAGCCGTTTGATACCATGAAGGCATGGCAACAAAGCGACCATGGCAGCTCTGTCTGAATTAATCATGACTGACACATGAATGACTCAATTTGGCTCCAAGTTCACGGTTGACATACAGGTCAAAGATTTCTATAACTAACTCAAGATAGACCAGAGCCTGTCGTTTCCAATGGGAACAAATGAATTATAGTGGGCCAACAAGCAAGGTGTGAAGAGCCAAGCACAAGCTAGCGAGATCCTATTGGCGCGTTCTAGCATGTATTTGCATATTTCCTTTAGGGAACGCCTACTCTGTGAAATGTGCTTGTGTAAAACTCAATTCGCCCTTGCACTCCTTCTAAAGAACACATATTTTTACTTTGGCAAAGAGTAAAGACGACAAAACTTAGTCAAATCTGTTCATAACAGATTCCTGTGGTTCTCCAGAGGGTTGTGAGGTCTGCACAATGCATCAACGGGGGCAAACTACCTGCCCTCCAGGACACCTACACCACCCGATGTCACAGGAAGGCCACAAATATCATCAAGGACAACAACCACCCGAGCCACTGCCTGTTCACCCCGCTATCATCCAGAAGGCGAGGTCAGTACAGGTGCATCAAAGCTGGGACCGAGAGACTGAAAAACAGCTTCTATCTCAAGGCCATCAGACTGTTAAATAGCCACCACTAACATTGAGTGGCTGCTGCCAACACACTGACTCAACTCCAGCCACTTTAATAATGGGAATTGATGGGAATTGATGTCAAATATATCACTAGCCACTTTAAACAATGCTACTTAATATAATGTTTACATACCCTACATTATTTATTTATTATGTATACGTATATACTGTACTCTATATCATCTACTGCATCTTTATGTAATACATGTATCACTAGCCACTTTAAACTATGCCACTTTGTTTACATACTCACCTCATATGTATATACTGTACTCGATACCATCTACTGCATCTTGCCTATGCAAGATCACTCACTGTACCATCACTCATTCATATATATTTATGTACATATTCTTTATCCCTTTACACTTGTGTGTATAAGGTAGTAGTTTTGGAATGGTTAGCTAGATTACTCGTTGGTTATTACTGCATTGTCGGAACTAGAAGCACAAGAATTTCGCTACACTCGCATTAACATCTGCTAACCATGTGTATGTGACAAATAAAATTGGATTTGATTTAGTAGTGAGTGGAAACCCCAACCGGATGCTTCTCATTTATACATCAGGTGAAATATCTGTCTCATTGTTCTATTTGTGAACAGGTGTTGAATCTTCATTTGATCACTCTGTTGCTGAAGAAATCTGAAACTTGTAGTGTATTTGAGGCTTCTGTCTCCTGAGTGGTTTGGAAAATGTATTATTCCCTACAAAAATGTCCATTCATTATTATCCACATAATAATTCACATTTCTTTTTGCTGCAGGATTATTTTCATGTTGTAGTAAGCTGGCTCAAATTAAGATCTACACCTGTAAAGGAGGCTCAGATATCCCCACTGCTTAGGCTGTGGTTACACAGGAATCCTAATTCTGATATTTTCCCTGATCTTTGAAAAAAAATGCAGTTTTATAATGCTATTCTGTCATGAGGCTAAGATAAAATGTTGCAGTTTTAAAGCAAATTTCCTGCTATTCTAAAAATGGATTAAATATTTTTTTCCCCTATGAGGGGGCAACATCCAGGTGGTCCACAACCCCCTAAAAAAAAAATATATATAAATTGTTTGGGGGCCCTCTGGAGGTCTGGGGCCCCGGGCATGTGCCCTGCATGCCAATTCGGTAATCTGGCCCTGCATGTGAGTCACCATGGCAGAGGTAGTGGTGGCTGTCCTATAGGGTGCCATGTAGCTGTAGGCAATTAACCCTGGGTTCAGTATCATTTCAGAGATAATAATTTATTCAAGGGCGTAGTGACAGTTATTTCGCTTTTCACAGGCAAAGGGCAGATGCAGTACAGTCCTCAATGATATCAGAGAAGAGCACTATTCACCTCATCATGTGGTACAGCTCATTGATCTTTTCAATGGTTACAATGTGCTAGTTGAAATAGTAGGACTGGGATGTGAATTTTCTAACTCTCTGGAATGTTTTTCAAACCTATTAACTGGTTTTCTATATCAGCCAGAAAAGTTATGCCCACACATACTATAGATAAATTCAATGCCATTTTTTCAGTGTTATGTATAGCCACTTGACCACTTCATGCACTAGTCTAGTCTTGGGAGATTTGTTATGTAATATAATAGTCCATTACTGTATATCATAACAGCTTAACGTCCACCACACACACGCACACACACACACACACACACACACACACACACACACACACACACACACACACACACACACACACACACACACACACACACACACACACACACACATACACACACACACACACAAACTGACCAAACCCAAGTAATTATGGGTTTTTAGCTCCAAACAGCAGTCCAAAGAGAGGTCTCATGGTGCAAAAACACCAAAAAAACAAATCCTACATAGTCTCTGTTTAAGCAATCCCAAGGCAACAGCCAGTGAAAGTGCAGAGCGCCAATTTCAAACAACAGAAATCTCATAATTAAAATTCCTCAAACATACATGTATCTTATACCATAGAGATCAAATGAATCACTAACTTTTGATGATCTTCATCAGATGACACTCATAGGACTTCATGTTACACAATACATATATGTTTTGTTCGATAAAGTGCATATTTATATTTAAAAAAATCTCTGTATACATTGGCGCGTTATGTTCACTAGTTCCAAAAACATCCGGTGATATTGCAGAGAGCCACATGATTTTACAGAAATACTCATTATAAATGTCAATGAAAATACAATTGTTAGACATGGAAATACAAATACACTTCTCCTTAATGCAACCGCTGTGTCAGATTTCAAAAAAGCTTTACGGAAAAAGCACAGCACAGAGTACAGCTCTCGACAACAAAGAAGCCAAAACGATATCCGCCATATTGGGTAGTCAACATTAGTCATAAATAGCATTATAAATATTCACTTACCTTTGATGATCTTCATCATAATGCACTCCCAGGAATCCCAGTTCCACATTAAATGTTTGATTTAGTTCGATAATGTCCATCATTTATGTCCAAAGAGCTACTTTTGTTAGCACGTTTGGTAAACAAATCCAAAGTCATGAAGCGCGCTCCCTAGTTGCAGACGAAATGTCAAAAAGTTAGAAACAAATGAAACAAATGATGTATGGAATCAATCTTTAGGATGTTTTTAACATAAAACTTCAATAATATTCCAACCGGAGAATTCCTATGTCTGTAGAAAACCAATGGAACGAGAGCTCTCTCGTGACCACGCCTCAGAGCCTGTGGCAATCTGCCAGACACCTGGCTCAAACAGCCCTTATGAGCCCCCACTTCACAGTAGAATCCTCAAACAAGTTTCTAAAGACGGTTGACATCTAGTGGAAGCCTTAGGAAGTGCAACATAACCAATATCCCACTGTGTATTCAATAGGGGCTGGGTTGAAAATCGACCAACCTCAGATTTCCCACTTCCTGTTTGGATTTCTTCTCAGGTTTTTGCCTTCCATATGAGTTCTGTTATACTCACAGACATCATTCAAACAGTTTTAGAAACTTCAGAGCATTTTCTATCCAATACTAATAATAACATGCATATATTAGCAACTGGGACTGAGGAGCAGGCCGTTTACTCTGGGCACCTTTCATCCAAGCTACTCAATACTGCCCCTGCAGCCATAAGAAGTTAACAGCAACAACTGCACTGGGAGCAGGAGCTAGAGGCTCTGAGCAGTTGCTAAGGCAACAGTCCTGGCTTTGGCAATCCGTGGTGTGTTGTGTTTTCCCAGCTCACGG
This sequence comes from Oncorhynchus kisutch, assembly GCF_002021735.2. Lineage (NCBI taxonomy): Eukaryota > Metazoa > Chordata > Actinopteri > Salmoniformes > Salmonidae > Oncorhynchus > Oncorhynchus kisutch. The sequence continues at coordinate 71,522,868 of NC_034190.2, read as the reverse complement.
TTGTCATACCAAGAGTTCCGCCATATGTTACCCTTGTTTCCTGGGGAAATCACTGAACGCCAGGGTGTCTAGCATGATGTTTCCTTCCACATGTTTAATGGTATCAGCCCAAAACCTCAAAATGGAAAGCTATCCACCAGTGGACCATGTAAATACTGTATCTTACACTCGGTGGCTCACAACTTTTTTCCAAACAGATTTTGTATTCATTGCTATAATTTCCCTGTAATGTTAGCACAATATGTCACTTTCATCCAGTTATTATAATAATGTGTTGATGCTTTCTGCTGTGAGGTGGAGTTAAATTCAGACAGAAAAACACCATCACAATGTCAAAAGAAATGTGAACCATGATGGTGAAGATGCTTTGAATCAGCTGTACCATATGTGCTGTGCATTGAAACCTGAGAAACAAGCTCCCATACAAAGAAACATCTTGGTAAATGGCTCCTCTGTGGACATACAGTACCAGTCAAAGGTTTGGACACACCTACTCATTCAAGGGTTGTTCTTTCTTTCTTTGTTGACAATTTTCTACATTGTAGAATAATAGTGTCACGCCTGCTCCCACTCCCCCTCCCTGGCACTCGAGGGCGCCAGGCTGCCCATCATTATGCACACCTGTCACCATCATTACGTGGATCAACGCAATATTGGATTCACCTGGACTCCTTCACTTTGTTGATTGCCCTTCTCTATCTGTCTGTTCCTCAGTTTGTTTCCCGTGTCAGCATAATTGTTGTTATGTTTCCCATGTCCAGACACTGTCCCTGTTTGTTTCATGTCAGTTATTTATTAAATATGAACTCTCTGTACTCACTTCTTGTCTCCCAGTAATCATGTAGTAACCAAAAAAGACCAGAGCGTGCCAAGAGCGTGCAAAGCTGTCATCAAGGCAAAGGGTGGCTAATTTGAAGAATCTGAAATATACTATATATTTGTTTAACACTGTCAGAGTTTACTAGGAGTGGTGGGTTGGAGTCAGGCGCAGAGAGCAGAGGGTTCGGTAAATCGTAATTTATTCTCCGGCACAAAACGATCATGCCAAAATACAGGGCGCATTAAACAGGCCAGCCCAAACACAGGACCAAATAGTCCGGAGAAAACAAACACGAAAACACACCCACAACCAACAGAGTAACAATCCCGCACAAACTTAGGCGGACCTAACCAGCTTAAATAGACATAAATCAAGAAACGAAACAGGGAACAGGTGCAACCAATAAGACAAAATGAAACGAAAAGGAATCGGTGGCGGCTAGTAGAACGGCGACGACGACCGCCGAGCGCCGCCCGAACAGGCAGGGGAGCCACCTTCGGGTTTTTGGTTACTACATGATTCCATGTGTTATTTCATAGTTTTGATGTCTTCAGTATTATTGTACAATGTAGAAAATAGTAAAAATAAAGTAAAACCCTTGAATGGGTGCATCCAAACCTTTGACTGGTACTGTATATAATGTGTCTTCAGTATGAAACCGGGACTGTGAGTTTCTCTTTCTCATCTTCTAACAAAGCCTCTATTATACAAAACCTCAAGTCCTACTGATTAATGATGCACATGTAGTACATGTTGATTGGCGGCATATAAGATGCTTGCAAGTGAGGGCTTGTTATGATTATGCGTTGTGTGTTTTTGTTCCTCAGTCACTTCAGTTGGAGGATGATCTTTCAAATTGAGATGCTGACTCTGTTCAGTTGATGTCTATTTCTCTGGGAGACTTAGTCGTTGCACAAATGTGTCCTATTCCAACACTAGCACACCTAATTCAAGTAGTCAACAGAACTAATCATCAAGCCCTTGATTAGTTGAAGCAGGCGTAGAGTGCTGAAATAACAAATATGACATGATACTGGGTTAAAATATGAATGATAGATTATGTGTAATATATGGTAGAGTAGTTCAGAGTAGGCTATATCCTACTAACTATTAGTGATGTCGACCTTACATCCAGTGGAGGCTGGTGGGATGATCTATAGGAGGAAGGGCTCATTGTAATGGCTGGAATGGCATAATGGAACGGAGTCAAACATATGGTTTCCGTATGTTTGATGTATTTGATACCGTTCCATGTATTCCATTCCAGCCATTATAATAAGCCTGTCCTCCTATAGCTCCTCCCTCCAGCCTCCCTTGATCGAATCCATGATTTCAGATGATCTATCTATAGCGGCTGGCATTTCCTACTGGCCAAACAGAGCTATAGCCACAAACACACTGATTGTACCACCAGACACTGACAATGTCAATACTGTTTTTCTTATGAAAACAAATTAGTTGAATATATTCAAGGAAAAGACCAGTTCACCTGCTTACATAATATTATACAAACCAACCATGAGGGCAGTTGAGTCATTATTTGATATGGATACCGCTTGTATCACTTTAGTATTCACTTTAATATTTTCCTTCCTATAGCAGTAAGGAAAAACAATATCCTAAATAGGAGTTATATCCATTGATGGAATGCCAGTAAAGACACTCCTAATTCAAAGCTACAGCCACCATATACATATACATATATGCTTGATTACCTGAGAATAATCTGGTATCCTCAGAGTCAGTGAAAACATCTTCTGAAGTCACAGCACCCTGAGTGTAGTGCTGTGGCACTTAGTGGCTGACAGTGGCAATGTAATAACAGGGCCTACTTTAGGTCATTATTGATGTATGAAACTGTAATTAACAGAGTATAGCAATAATGGTTTGTTTAGTGGTAAAGAGTGCAAAGTGATGCAAATAATGGGTCAGTCAGGGAGAAGGGAAACAAGGTACACAATTCATTTTCACATTGTAATACTTGATTGCACATTACAAACATAGTCCTGTTCAGTGAAAAGGGGTGCAACGTACACAATATTTAAATAATAAATATGTCATTCCAAGTTGCAAACAATATGTATGCCAGTCATTTCTTTTGACACAGAGACACTTCTGCTCAGACTATTCCATGCAAGGGCAGATATTGACAAAAAAGCCCTCAAACAAACATGATCAGAAATGCACATTGGGCCATTGGACATGTCACTGACAATACATGTATGTAATGGCATCTTCTGAGATATATTACAGTTCTGATCATATTCCCCATGACAGCACTGTATTATAAAAATGTGTTTACTGTTACAATCACAGAACAGGAATAGTTGTAGTTGTTTCATAGGTAGATGCCTGATGTTAAAATACGTTTTTTACATTAGAATGAGCAGGCAGTTTGCAGCAACAACTTAAGTACAAATGGCAAAACCCAAAAGTGCATGATTAAAAACAGTAGTCCTTCAAATGTCATTCTGTAAAAAAACAAGTGGTCATCACTACCAAAAGGGTATTCAAAAGTTATTAATGTATGCTATTAAAGGTGAAAAACACATTAACACAGTTTTAACATTTTGTACAAAAGTACTGAAACTTTGCAAGACTGAACAGTAATGTACAGTAGCAAAATAATCAGCCAAGATAGAGTAAAAACAAGAGCAAGTTTAGGATCAAGTTTAGGATCCTTTGCATTGGGGAATAATTTCCATATCATTAATCAATCATTTAGAATGGATCAATTAATGAGGTTCTATAACATGTGCTTTAAAAGCAAATGACAAAGTGAAGTGATTTCACAGTTCTTTTCTGTTTGGAAGCATGGACTAATAGGCATCACTGAAATAAATACAAAACGAGAACATACCAAAGTGCTTTTTTTGCTGAGCAAGGATAGTAGGCCTACAGTATTTTTGTGCTTCCAACCTTCTTTTGGGATATTCTTGACACAGGCAGGTGTTTTTTCTGCTGGGTCCTTCAGCTCGTCTTCTATTCTGTCATCTTCAATGACAACTGGCGATTAGAAGAAAACACGAAATTGTGAGGATTCACTCAGATTGTCAGTCAAACTAAGATGGTGGATTTCATACAACGCCCTCTATATCTCTACTCATGGAAAAGTGAATATTATACATGCTGTGTCCAGTCAAGCCACAGGAAAATATTAACATTTCCCAATGAAAGAGCCCAACTCTGTATTTTTGAACACACACACTATTTTCAAAAGTGTTTATTCAATTTATTGTAATGATTATTTAAAAAGTCCTTTGTTGACAATCGTCTCTCACCTCGTTTACCTCTCCCAATCTGTCCGGGTTTAGGTGGTATTTTAGTCAGTGCAGCACAATAGAAGTTGCGGGCATCCTGCAGGCAACACGTGATGGAGACCTTTCACACAGCGCCATCAACACCATAATATTTCTCGTTGAAAGGCAATACTCCCAACAGGTCTTCACAGTACAAGGTTAGTCAATAATCGATACTGAAATACGCCGGTGAAAAAGCAGATATCATAACACACTGAAAATTTAATTGTCTAATATCGTTAACATTAAAAATAATGTATTCAAACTTTTCTGTCCTTGTATCATGGCCATGTATCAATGGAGTACAGTACATTTACATAATAAAATGACACCGTTGTAAAATATTAGGCTAAAGCTGATAAGGAGTGCGATACAAAACAATCCCAAGAACTGGTAGAAAATACACGTCACCGACGGAGGTCCATTTTTCCTTCTCCATCCACCAGTCTCCCCATGACACACTCCTTATGTTACATGTTTTGTACCTTCGTGGTTCAAGGAGAATCCCGTTAGTCAAGCCATTATGAATTAATAATGAAATATCATTGCATACTGCCTCATCTAATTTCTATAAGAGATAACTGATTCAGTCACTTTGTAGGCTAACTTGGGGGAAATACTTGATCAAATCAAATCAAATCAATTTATATAGCCCTTCGTAAATCAGCTGATATCTCAAAGTGCTGTACAGAAACCCAGCCTAAAACCCCAAACAGCAAGCAAGGCCAAAACGTAGGAAGAAACCTAGAGAGGAACCAGGCTATGAGGGGTGGCCAGTCTTCTCCTGGCTGTGCCGGGTGGAGATTATAACAGAACATGGCCAAGATGTTAAAATGTTCATAAATGACCAGCATGGTCAAATAATAATAATCACAGGCAGAACAGTTGAAACTGGAGCAGCAGCACGGCCAGGTGGACTGGGGACAGCAAGGAGTCATCATGCCAGGTAGTCCTGAGGCATGGTCCTAGGGCTCAGGTCCTCTGAGAGAGAGAAAGAAAGAGAGAAAGAGAGAATTAGAGAGAGCATACTTAAATTCACACAGGACAATGGATAAGACAGGAGAAGTACTCCAGATATAACAAACTGACCCTATCCCCCGACACATAAATACTGGAGGCGGAGACAGGAGGGGTCAGGAGACACTGTGGCCCCATCCGATGATACCCCTGGACAGGGCCAAACAGGAAAGATATAACCCCACCCACTTTGCCAAAGCACAGCCCCCACACCACTAGAGGGATATCTTCAACCACCAACTTACCATCCTGAGACAAGGCCGGGTATAGCCGACAAAGATCTCCGCCACGGCACAACCCAAGGGGGGGGGGGGGGGGGGTCACTTGAGTGACTCAACCCACTCAAGTGACGCACCCCTCCTAGGGAGAGCCTTTCCGTTCACCTTCACACTCCTGGGCCAGACTACACTCAATCATATGACCCACTGAAGAGATGAGTCTTCAGTAAAGACTTAAAGGTTGAGACCGAGTTTGCGTCTCTCACATGGGTAGGCAGACCATCCCATTAAAATGGAGCTCTATAGGAGAAAGCCCTGCCTCCAGCTGTTTGCTTAGAAATTCTAGGGACAATTAGGAGGCCTGCGTCTTGTGACCCTAGCGTAAGTGTAGGTATGTATGGCAGGACCAAATCAGAGAGATAGGTAGGAGCAAGCCCATGTAATGCTTTGTAGGTTAGCAGTACAACCTTGAAATCAGCCCTTGCCTTGACAGGAAGCCAGTGTAGTGAGGCTAGCACTGGAGTAATATGATCAAATATTTTGGCTCTAGTCAGGATTCTAGCAGCCGTGTTTAGCACTAACTGAAGTTTATTTGGTGCTTTATCCGGGTAGCCGGAAAGTAGAGCATTGCAGTAGTCTAACCTAGAAGTAACAAAAGCATGGATACATTTTTTTGCATAATTTTTGGACAGAAAGTTTCTGATTTTTGCAGTGTTACGTAGATGGAAAAAAGCTGTCCTTGATATGTTTGTCTAAAGAGAGATCAGGTTCCAAAGTAACGCCGAGGTCCTGCACAGTTTTATTTGAGACGACTGTACAACCATTAAGATTAATTGTCAGACTCAACAGAAGAACTCTTTGTTTCTCGGGACCTAGAACAAGCATCTCTGTTTTGTCCAAGTTTAAAAGTAGAACGTTTGCAGCCATCCACTTCCTTATGTCTGAAACACAGGCTTCTAGCGAGGGCAATTTTTGGGCTTCACCATGTTTCATTGAAATGTACAGCTGTGTGTCATCTGCATAGCAGTGAAAGTTAACATTATGTTTTCGAATGACATCCCCAAGAGGTAAAATATATAGTGAAAACAATAGTGGTCCTAAAACAGAACCTTGAGGAACACCGAAATGTACAGTTGATTTGTCAGAGGACAAACCATTCACAGAGACAAACTGATATCTTTCCGACAGATAAGATCTAAACCAGGCCAGAACTTGTCCGTGTAGAACAATTTGGGTTTCCGATCTCTCCAAAAGAAAGTGGTGATCGATGGTATCAAAAGCAGCACTAAGGTCTAGGAGCACGAGGACAGATGCAGAGCCTCGGTCTGATGCCATTAAAAGGTAATTTACCACCTTCACAAGTGCAGTCTCAGTGCTATGATGGGGTCTAAAACCAGACTGAAGCATTTCGTATACATTGTTTGTCTTCAGGAAGGCAGTGAGTTGCTGCGCAACAGCCTTTTCTAAAACTTTTGAGAGGAATGGAAGATTCGATATAGGCAGATAGTTTTTAAAGATTTTCTGGGTAAAGGTTTGGCTTTTTCAAAAGAGGCTTTATTACTGCCACTTTTAGTGAGTTTGGTACACATCCGATGGATAGAGAGACGTTTATTATGTTCAACATAGGAGGGCCAATATCAGGAAGCAGCTCTTTCAGTAGTTTAGTTGGAATAGGGTCCAGTATGCAGCTTGAAGGTTTAGAGGCTATGATTATTTTCATCATTGTATCAAGAGATATAGTACTAAAACACTTGAGTGTTTCTCTTCATCCTAGGTCCTGGCAGACTCAGGACAACTGAGCTTTGAAGGAATACGCAGATTTAAAGAGGAGTCCGTAATTTGCTTTCTAATAATCATGATCTTTTCCTCAAATAAGTTCATGAATTTATTACTGCTGAAGTGAAAGCCACCCTCTCTTGGGGAATGCTGCTTTTTAGTTAGCTTTGCGACAGTATCAAAAAGACATTTTGGATTGTTCTTTTTTTCCTCAATTAGGTTGGAAAAATAGGATGATCGGGCAGCAGTAAGGGCTCTTCGATACTGCACGGTACTGTCTTACCAAGCTAGTCGGAAGACTTCCAGTTTGGTGTGGCGCCATTTAAGTTCCAATTTTCTGGAAGCTTGCTTCAGAGCTTGGGTATTTTCTGTATACCAGGGAGCTAGTTTCTTATGAGAAATGTTTTTAGTTTTTAGGGGTGCAACTGCATCTAGGGTATTGCGCAAGGGTAAATTGAGTTCCTCAGTTAGGTGGTTAACGGATTTTTCTCCTCTGACGTCCTTGGGTAGACAGAGGGAGTCTGGAAGGACATCAAGGAATCTTTGTGTTGTCTGTGAATTTATAGCACGACTTTTGATGCTCCTTGGTTGTGGTCTGAGCAGATTATTTTTTGCAATTGCAAACGTAATAAAATGGTGGTCCGTTAGTCCAGGATTATGAGGAAAAACATTAAGATCCACAACATTTATTCCATGGGACAAAACTAGGTCCAGAGTATGACTGTGACAGTGAGTAGGTCCAGAGACATGTTGGACAAAACCCACTGAGTCGATGATGGCTCTGAAAGCCTTTTGGAATGGGTCTGTGGACTTTTCCATGTGAATATTAAAGTCACCAAAAATGTGAATATTATCTGCTATGACTACAAGGTCCGATAGAAATTCAGGGAACTGAATGAGGAACGCTGTATATGGCCCAGAAAGCCTGTAAACAGTAGCTATAAAAAGTGATTGAGTAGGCTACATAGATTTCATGACTAGAAGCTCAATAGACGAAAAAGTCATTGTCTTTTTTATAAATTGAAATTTGCTATCGTAAATGTTAGCAACACCTCCGCCTTTGCGGGATGCTCGGGGGATATGGTCACTAGTGTAACCAGGAGGTGAGGCCTCATTTAACACAGTAAATTCATCAGGCTTAAGCCATGTTTCAGTCAGGACAATCACATCAATATTATGATCAGTGATTAGTTCATTGACTATAATTACCTTTGAATTAAGGGATGTAACATTAAGTAGCTCTATTTTGAGATGTGAGGTATCACGATCTCTTTCAATAATGACAGGAATGGAGGAGGTCTTTATCCTAGTGAGATTGCTAAGGCGAACACCGCCATGTTTAGTTTTGCCAAACCCAGGTCGAGGCACAGACACGGTCTCAATGGGGATAGAGCTTGATACTTTTCTTAAATTATCAAATGTTTCTATCTTGCACATGTTTTATTTCTGTACTTTCACTGCTCATATCAAATTCAATGGCTTATGCAAAACATAAAATATCACTGTTGAAAACATGTATGAAAGGCAGAAGTCACTCTGTCCTGGCAGCAATACATAATTTCATAACTGTGTGGATAGTTAGTATACAGATGTAAATGTACACTCCAACTTTGCCAAATAAGTTGAGGATTTGTTTTGTGTTTTTCGTTCTTTATTCAAAATGGCTTTGATGTGCTTTGGAGAAACATTGAGGTGAAGACATTCAACTTCTGAGTTGATTCTACAACTCTCTATGGAAAAAGGACACATCTTTTCCTCCACTGATATAAATCAAATCAACATATGCATAATAACAACACAGCATTACAAGTAAGGTTGATCTTTCAATGAAATGTTAAAGCTACAAGTCCCACTTAAAATTATACACAGTCATTTTCCTGTCACACAAAAAAAGACAAACAAAAAGAAAAACAAATACAATCCTTTTTTCAGTGACATTTTCAGTAACATTAGATTAGTCCAGCTACAATCGCCATGGCATTGTCCATTAGCTGTTATAAAGCGGTACTACCCTCTCTATCGGTGCCCTGCAGATAGGGCACTTCTTTGGCTCTGGAAGAGCCTGGTAGCACTGGTCACAGGCACAGACATGCCCACACTCCAGGAACACACAGGAACGCTCCCGGGTCAGACACACCGTACAGGCACTAGGGGAAACACTGGTCTCCTCTACATTCAGCACCCTCATCCTCTTCCTCTGATGCTCCTTGAACTCCTCCAGGACGTTCTTCTCCTTTCTCCTCTGTCTGTGGTAAACCCACTGCTTCCACAGGATGAAGAGGAGCGTCGTAGAAGCTACCACACCAAACAACGCAGTCAGGACCCTCCAGACTCTGACGCTGCTCTTCTGCTTCTCCACCAGGGAGTCATAGTCCAGTCGGCTGAGGAAGTACCTCAGGCCCTGCTTGGGAGGTTGGAGCTTCACCAGGTTGTTGTCCAGCACCAGCTCCCCGACCCCAGTCACACTCTCCCCCAGACGCAGCATCTCCTCCGTCTCATGGATACCTATAATAATAATAACAACAACAACAACATATGCCACTTAGCTTTTATCCAAAGTGACTTAAAGACTTACATGCATGAATGCATTTTAGTATGGGTGGACCCAGCAGCAATGTAACCCACAACACTGGCTTTGCAAGTGCCATGCTCTACTAAAGCAGTGTTGACCTTAGCCCTGGGCTTAACTGAGCAACACAGGACCACACAAAAGGACCATACCTTTAGGGCGCTCCCCGCTGATGAAGTGGCCAATGACATTGGTCAGGGACTGGACCGTGGGGTGAAAGTTCTCGTAAGTGGTCTCCAGGTCTAGCTCTGAGGAGTCCAGGGGACGGATGACCCGGATGGTGGCGGCCATGGCCATGTCGTGGGATGCCAGGTCAAAGGGCACCGTGTTGGTGCGCTGGTGGATGACCTTTTCACTCTCGTTCCTGACAGGTACAAAATATTAGAGATATCTAGAGAGATGTGTATCCACAAAAATATGCAGTGTAGAGCATAACATTATTTTCATACATTTTGTTTGTGTTTACAAATGATTTTGTGTTACCTTGAATGAATAAATATACATAAGAGGAACAAAAGTTAACTGTTGGTTCATCGTTAGTGTGTGAGTGTCTTTACACACAAACCATACATCCACACAAACTGAGCCTCCTAACAGCCATCAGTAAGAGAGCGTGCAAGAATACATCATAGCAATTCAATGTACAGTCGTGGCCAAAGGTTTTGAGAATGACACTAATATTAACTTTCACAGTCTGCTGCCTCAGTTTGTATGATGGCTATTTGCATATACTCCAGAATGTTATGAAGAGTGATCAGTGATTGCAAAGTCCCTCTGTGCCATGCAAATGAACTGAATCCCCCCAAAATTCCACTGCATTTCAGCCCTGCCACAAAAGGACCAGCTGACATCATGTCAGTGATTCTCTCGTTAACACAGGTGTGAGTGTTGACGAGGACAAGGCTGGAGATCACTCTGTCATGCTGATTGAGTTCGAATAACAGACTGAAAGCTTCAAAAGGAGGGTGGTGCTTGGAATCATTGTTCTTCCTCTGTCAAACATGGTTATCTGCAAGGAAACACGTGCCATCATCATTGCTTTGCACAAAAAGGGCTTCACAGGCAAGGATATTGCTGCCAGTAAGATTGCACCTAAATCAAGCATTTATCAGATCATCAAGAACTTCAAAGAGAGTGGTTCAATTGTTGTGAAGAAAGCTTCAGGGTGCCCAAGAAAGTCCAGCAAGAGCCAGGACTTGCTCGGGAAACAAAACATCGATATTTTGGGTCCATGGCCAGGAAACTCCCCAGACCTTAATCCCATTGACAACTTGTGGTCAATCCTCAAGAGGCAGGTGGACAAACAAAACCCCACAAATTCTGACAAACTCCAAGCATTGATTATGCAAGAATGGGCTGCCATCAGTCAGGATGTGGCCCAGAAGTTAATTGACAGCATGCCAGGGCAGATTGCAGAGGTCTTGAAAATATTGACTCTGCATCAACTTCATGTAATTGTCAATAAATGCCTTTGATACTTATGAAATGCTTGTAATTATACTTCAGTATTCCATAGTAACATCTGACAACAATATCTAAAGACACTGAAGCAGCAAACTTTGTGGAAATTAGTATTTGTGTCATTCTCATTCTTTTGGCCACAACTTTAGCACCTACCAGAGATGAGTGGTGCGATTCCACACCATCTTCTTCTCCTTTAGAGTTAACCTCTCGATGACCCCTTTGCAGTTGTCCACAAACTGGCTGTTCAGGGTTTCTTTAACAGATCTCACAACACCTTCGATCACAGCGTAAGGGACACATTTTCCTGGTGCTGCTGTCAGGATGTTCTTCAGATCCTGATCAATAGACACTCTCTTGGCTCCCTGTAAAACATAAAGCATATTGAAGAACAATCAAAAACGTCCAATGATCATTTTGATGAGGTTAAATTCTTTCCTGGTAAAACGCAAATAACAGTATGTCTGAACTATTGATAATATCACATTGGATTTCTGGGTGCAGTGCTACTGTATGCTCTGGTAAATTGCAAACAAAACAATTTAAAGAGATTGACACTTTTGTATACTTTTTAGCCAGTAGTTCAGATAGTAGTGCTCACAAGCCAAAAGTGGTCCCCCAAAATTGCGTACTATACCATATATGTGCTCACCGTCTCTCGCTCTGCCTTTCAAACTAGGGATTTCGTGGCTACTTGAGGTAAAACAGTAATTATACTCATAGATTATGTATGTACTGTACGAACTACACATTGACAAATCCATCCCACAGCGAGAGGTTTACAAAATACTTACGTCGCCAACGTTCCGGACCATGTCTTTAAACTCCCCTCAAGATGTGTCATTTGTCAATGATTAGCCTAACCACAATCCTACCAGATTTAAAGAGATAAGAAAGATAGATGAGACAAGCCTATAATGTGATTACCTTTAATCTTGCTACTGTTGTTGTCCTCCTCCTGTACACAGAGTAGAAGACTGCAGTCAGTGCTGAGCTGGTGGTTAATAGTAGGACTTGAGCTGTGGAGGGTTTCCCAGTAGAATCCATATTTTCAGAGAACACAAGGGCAGGTGTAACCCCACCTGGATTGGGAGTCAGACGACATTCTATAAAGCTACGCTCATGTGTTAGTTGGACCTTGATGGAATATATGAATGCCATGTAATTACACTACAGAATTATACTTGGCCAGTTGGTTTGTCAGCCTACTAATCCATATTTACAGAGACTTGACTGACTGCCACCTAGCTGGGTGATTCTTATGAACCATGTATCACATTGAGATACAAAAACCATGATGCATCTGCAAAAATCAACTATCGTTCTGAGGATTAAGATGTGTACTTTTTGGCTAAGTGTCTTATTTTAAATACATTTTTTCCTGAATTGTGTACATTTTCACCCCAAATTCTCATTATCGAAATGCGTCCGGATTAAACTCTGGTAATTTTATAAGATTTTACTTCAGAAAAACTTGCTTATTTGAATAAAACACCAAATATTTTGCTGCAGGTTATCCACAAATCATAAAAATTGTATACTAGTTGAAGTTGACAATAAACTACAATATGTATTACGTACAAACACAGTGTCTGATGGCATGTGTCTCATTTCCGTAACACTTTTTAAGTTCCTTTAAAAACAAAGTTTTATTCACCCATGATGCATCATCTAGGTGAGTAGTAGAAGTTAAGTACATTTATTTGCTTGTATGTCTTCAGAATTAGGTTCTTAGTCTCAAATAGCCCCTTTACCCCCCTTGGCCTTCTCACTTACGAAACGGCTAAAAAGCTCAGAAATTTGAGTCCGATTTAATTTCATTATAATTTTATAATTTCATTAGAAATATTTTTGGCCCACCCACACAGACAGCGTTGTGAAGAAGGTGCAGCAGCGCCTCTTCAACCTCAGGAGATGATGCACAATCGAGAGCATCCTGTTGGGCTGTATCACCGCCTGGTACGGCAACTGCTCCGCCCACAACCGTAAGGCTCTCCAGAGGGTGGTGCGGTCTGCACAACGCATCACTGGGGGCAAACTATCTGTCCTCAAGGACACCTACACCACTCGATGTCACAGGAAGGCCATAAAGATCATCAAGGGCAACAACCACCTGAGCCACTGCCTGTTCACCCCGCTATCATCCAGAAGGCGAGGTCAGTACAGGTGCATCAAAGCAGGGACCGAGAGACTCAAAAATAGCTTCTATCTCAAGGCCATCAGACTGTTAAACAGCCATCACTAACATTGAGTGGCTGCTGCCAACATACTGACTCAACTCCAGCCACTTTAATAATGGAAATTGATGTAAAAAATGTATCACTAGCCACTTTAAACAATGCCACTTTTTTTATTTTTTTTATTTTTATTTTTATTTTTTTATTTCACCTTTATTTAACCAGGTAGGCTAGTTGAGAACAAGTTCTCATTTGCAACTGCGACCTGGCCAAGATAAAGCATAGCAGTGTGAGCATACAACAAAGAGTTACACATGGAGTAAACAATTAACAAGTCAATAACACAGTAGAAAACGAAGGGGGGGTCTATATACAATGTGTGCAAAAGGCATGAGGAGGTAGGCAAATAATTACAATTTTGCAGATTAACACTGGAGTGATAAAAGATCAGATGGTCATGTACAGGTAGAGATATTGGTGTGCAGAAGAGCAGAAAAGTAAATAAATAGAAACAGTACGGGGATGAGGTAGGTGAAAAGGGTGGGCTATTTACCAATAGACTATGTACAGCTGCAGCGATCGGTTAGCTGCTCAGATAGCTGATGTTTGAAGTTGGTGAGGGAGATAAAAGTCTCCAACTTCAGCGATTTTTGCAATTCGTTCCAGTCACAGGCAGCAGAGTACTGGAACGAAAGGCGGCCAAATGAGGTGTTGGCTTTAGGGATGATCAGTGAGATACACCTGCTGGAGCGCGTGCTACGGATGGGTGTTGCCATCGTGACCAGTGAGCTGAGATAAGGCGGAGCTTTACCTAGCATAGACTTGTAGATGACCTGGAGCCAGTGGGTCTGGCGACGAATATGTAGCGAGGGCCAGCCGACTAGAGCATACAAGTCGCAGTGGTGGGTAGTATAAGGTGCTTTAGTGACAAAACGGATGGCACTGTGATAGACTGCATCCAGTTTGCTGAGTAGAGTGTTGGAAGCCATTTTGTAGATCACATCGCCGAAATCGAGGATCGGTAGGATAGTCAGTTTTACTAGGGTAAGCTTGGCGGCTTGAGTGAAGGAGGCTTTGTTGCGGAATAGAAAGCCGACTCTTGATTTGATTTTCGATTGGAGATGTTTGATATGAGTCTGGAAGGAGAGTTTGCAGTCTAGCCAGACACCTAGGTACTTATAGACGTCCACATATTCTAGGTCGGAACCTTTAATAATGGAAAAACATTATTTAAACAATGCCACTTAATATAATGTTTACATACCCTACATTATTCATCTCATATGTATATACTGTACTCTATACCATCTACTGCATCTTGCCATCTTTATGTAATACATGTATCACTAGCCACTTTAAACTATGCCACTTTTATGTTTACATACCCTACATTACTCATCTCATATGTATATACTGTACTCGATACCATCTACTGCATCTTGCCTATGCAGTTCTGTACCATCACCCATATATATCTTTATGTACATATTATTTATCCCTTTACACTTGTGTGTATAAGGTAGCAGTTGTGGAATTGTTAGGTTAGATTACTCGTTGGTTACTACTGCATTGTTGGAACTAGAAGCATAAGCATTTCGCTACACTCGCATTAACATCTGCTAACCACATGTGATTTGATTTTTATTTTCAGTGTTATGTTTAACTCACATCTTTTCATTAGGGGAGCAAAGTAGAAAATGTATTAGACATTGATTTCATTATTACTTTTTCTGACTTTTGTGGTAATACGAATTTTGTGGAAATTGTCAAGTTTTGAGGGAGCGTGCAATTGGCATCCTGACTGCAGGAATGTCTACCAGAGCTGTTGCCAGAGAATTGAATGTTCAGTTCTCTACCATAAGCCACCTCCAACGTTTTAAGAGAATTTGGCAGTACGTCCAACCGGCCTCCCGACCATGTGTATGGCGTCGTATGGGCGAGCAGCTTGCTGATTTTAACGTGGTGAACAGGGTGACCCATGGTGGCGGTGGGGTTATGGTATGAGCAAGCATAAGCTAAGGACAACGAACACAATTGAATTTTATCGATGGCACATTGAATGCACAGAGATACCGTGACCAGATCCTAAGGCCCATTGTCATGCCATTCATCCGCCGCCATCACCTCATGTTTCAGCATGATAATGCACAGCCTCATGTCTCAAGGATCTGTACACAATTCCTGGAAGTTGAAAATGTCCCGTTTCTTCTGGCCTGCATACTCACCAGACAGGTCACCCATTGAGCATGTTTGGGATGCTCTGGATCAACATGTACGACAGCTTGTTCCATTTCCTGCCAATATCCAGCAACTTCACACAGCCATTGATGAGGAGCGGGACAACATTCCTCAGGCCACAATCAACAGCCTCATCAACTCTATGTGAAGATGTGTCGTGCAGCATGAGGCAAATAAATGATGGTCACTGACTGGTTTTCTGATCCAGCCCTACTTTTTTGTTTTGTAGGCATCTATGACCAATCGTGAAATCCATATCTCAGTCAAATCTTTAAAATTTTTGCATGTTGCCTTACTATTTTTGTATAGATAAGTACAGATCCTAATCTCAAGTGATCAAAGAGGACATTTCGTTAAAAATTAAACTGGATAATTTTTGGGTCAAATTTCGTGAGAATGACCCAACTAATTATTACTGTAGCTAACGTAATCGAGGACTCTAATTTTGATCCAGCAAAAATCTATTTGGGTTGACTGACCTTCTGGAGGCGAGTGGCCATTTCAAATGCTGAGCTAATGACAGCAACGCACTCGCCAAAATACAAAACATATTAAAACATTTGGCATCATACAGAATATATTGACTGAACATGAAAACCTGTCAGTAGCTAGCAAGATTGTTGACATTGCGCTAGCTAAGGGGCTCTGTAATTTAGCCCTTCACTGATGTAGATAGTTTGTAATCACACAGATCTCTCACCCAGCAAATTACGTTTATATTTAAAAAAGGATCGACTTCGTTCCAAGATTACATAAATACAACCACAAGTAGCTAGCACTCACCCTCCACTTTCTCACAGTAAACAGTATTTCCGGGTTCCTTTTCTCACTTCAAAATAAAAGTTATTTCAATGTGGTCATTTGACCAGCAGGTGACAGTGTTCAACCATTTATGAAGTGAAAAGCTTCTACTTCTGTGGGTTTTATGGGAGACTACAACCCAAAAAGGTCTATTACTGCTACCAACTCAACTGGGTTGAAAACCAAGGTAGGGAAACTAACTTAATCCACCCAAATTAAATAAATAAATAAAAACACATTGATGAAACTAAAATCCCAAAACTCCCACTTCTTCCTTCCTTCAAATCTCCATATCTCCCTTCTCAGGCTCTGAGAGGGTGGTACGGCTTGTGCCAATACACCATGCAACTCCTCCGCCGAGAAGTCATTTAGTCCCAGGAACCGTTCCACTGCATCCACAAGGATATCTATTTTCCTGGACTTCCTCTCCACCTTGGCAGTGCCATTGATCACCATAGCAATAAAGGCCATGAAGTCCACCTTCTTAACCTTTAACATATCTGGGTCCAGCTGTTGAACGGCAAACCCTGTATCCTTCAGTGAAGGCTCCATGGACTCTTCAGGAGCACCATTCGAACCCTTAACCCTTTTATACAGCCACTGCATATGAAATGCTCTGGACAGCCTTGACTTTGGCCACCTCATTCTCTTCCACTCTCGTTGGGCATTCCAAAGACTTGGCTTCATGGTTTCCACCACAACTGCAACATATCACATTTTCATCACTTTTAAAACACGGCATGATCTTTTCCACAACTTGGACATCTCGGAATCGCCCTTCTGCAAAAATTTGAAACGTGTCCACAAGCTTTACAGTGATCACACTGCATTGGTCTTGGAACAAATGCTCTGACTCCGTAGTTTATAAAGCACTTGAGTAGGGAGAGATTCCATATCAAAAGAAGGGTATGGAGAGATTCCATATCAAAAGAAGGGTAGGGAGTAATTCCATATCAAAAGAAGGGTAGGGAGTAATTCCATATCAAAAGAAGAGTAGGGAGTAATTCCATATCAAAAGAAGAGTAGGGAGTAATTCCATATCAAAAGAAGGGTATGGAGAGATTCCATATCAAAAGAAGGGTATGGAGAGATTCCATATCAAAAGAAGGGTATGGAGAGATTCCATATCAAAAGAAGAGTAGGGAGAGATTCCATATCAAAAGAAGGGTATGGAGAGATTCCATATCAAAAGAAGAGTATGGAGAGATTCCATATCAAAAGAAGGGTATGGAGAGATTCCATATCAAAAGAAGAGTAGGGAGAGATTCCATATCAAAAGAAGAGTAGGGAGAGATTCCATATCAAAAGAAGAGTATGGAGAGATTCCATATCAAAAGAAGGGTATGGAGAGATTCCATATCAAAAGAAGGGTATGGAGAGATTCCATATCAAAAGAAGGGTAGGGAGTAATTCCATATCAAAAGAAGGGTAGGGAGTAATTCCATATCAAAAGAAGAGTAGGGAGTAATTCCATATCAAAAGAAGAGTAGGGAGTAATTCCATATCAAAAGAAGGGTATGGAGAGATTCCATATCAAAAGAAGGGTATGGAGAGATTCCATATCAAAAGAAGGGTATGGAGAGATTCCATATCAAAAGAAGAGTAGGGAGAGATTCCATATCAAAAGAA
The DNA here is from genome assembly GCF_002021735.2 of Oncorhynchus kisutch. Lineage (NCBI taxonomy): Eukaryota > Metazoa > Chordata > Actinopteri > Salmoniformes > Salmonidae > Oncorhynchus > Oncorhynchus kisutch. The sequence goes on along the minus strand of NC_034190.2, from coordinate 71,504,863 downwards.
GGGTATGGAGAGATTCCATATCAAAAGAAGAGTATGGAGAGATTCCATATCAAAAGAAGGGTATGGAGAGATTCCATATCAAAAGAAGAGTAGGGAGAGATTCCATATCAAAAGAAGAGTAGGGAGAGATTCCATATCAAAAGAAGAGTATGGAGAGATTCCATATCAAAAGAAGGGTATGGAGAGATTCCATATCAAAAGAAGGGTATGGAGAGATTCCATATCAAAAGAAGGGTATGGAGAGATTCCACATAAAAGAAGGGTATGGAGAGATTCCATATCAAAAGAAGAGTAGGGAGTAATTCCATATCAAAAGAAGGGTATGGAGAGATTCCATATCAAAAGAAGAGTAGGGAGAGATTCCATATCAAAAGAAGAGTAGGGAGTAATTCCATATCAAAAGAAGGGTAGGAGGTAATTCCATATCAAAAGAAGGGTATGGAGAGATTCCATATCAAAAGAAGAGTAGGGAGTAATTCCATATCAAAAGAAGAGTAGGGAGTAATTCCATATCAAAAGAAGAGTAGGGAGAGATTCCATATCAAAAGAAGGGTATGGAGAGATTCCATATCAAAAGAAGGGTATGGAGAGATTCCATATCAAAAGAAGAGTAGGGAGTAATTCCATATCAAAAGAAGAGTAGGGAGTAATTCCATATCAAAAGAAGAGTAGGGAGAGATTCCATATCAAAAGAAGGGTATGGAGAGATTCCATATCAAAAGAAGGGTATGGAGAGATTCCATATCAAAAGAAGGGTAGGGAGAGATTCCATATCAAAAGAAGAGTAGGGAGTAATTCCATATCAAAAGAAGGGTAGGAGGTAATTCCATATCAAAAGAAGGGTATGGAGAGATTCCATATCAAAAGAAGAGTATGGAGAGATTCCATATCAAAAGAAGAGTAGGGAGTAATTCCATATCAAAAGAAGAGTAGGGAGTAATTCCATATCAAAAGAAGGGTATGGAGAGATTCCATATCAAAAGAAGAGTAGGGAGAGATTCCATATCAAAAGAAGGGTATGGAGATATTCCATATCAAAAGAAGGGTATGGAGAGATTCCATATCAAAAGAAGGGTATGGAAAGATTCCATATCAAAAGAAGAGTAGGGAGAGATTCCATATCAAAAGAAGGGTATGGAGAGATTCCATATGAAAATAAGTGTAGGGAGAGATTCCATAGCAAAGAACAAAATAACAGATACTGTAGTCTTCACCACACGATTCATCCGACGAGCATCAATCACTCCATGAATGTTTTTAATCTTTGCAACATCGACTTTCCACAAAACGCCAGATATAACCCCCTTGAGGGGTCCCCTGTTCCGACGAGACACACAGCACACATCAAACTTCTCAAATCGGGTGAGACAGAACACACGCTCATTCTGATCCTCAGATGAACAAAAAAATCTAAACAAGCCCGTGTCTCATGATCCTGGATTCTTCAAAATTGGTAATCCAATCAGATGCTCCTCATTAACAAAACATACTCCTACAAGATAAGAATGGACATTCTCATCACTGTATGCTACTTTATATTCTCTCCTTGATTCCCCCGCCATTCCCCCGCTCCTTCTCTCCTTGACTCTCCTTGATTCCCCCGCCATTCCCCCACTCCTTCTCTCCTTGACTCTCCTTGATTCCCCCGCCATTATAGTCATGCTGCACATCAGCGTTCGCTTCCGCCATCTTTCTTTCCAACAATTTGACTGACTCCCAAGTGAAAAGCACATCACAGATTTGTTATTATAGTCGTATGGGCTCTGTGATATGAAGTTAGATGATATCACATGTTTATATTCAGTTTTGGTTGTTAGAATGATGAACAACCATTGATTTCATGATGAACAACATTGTGTAAAGAAACATGTATTTAAATTCAAAATGTGTTGTCTAACTAGTGGTGTACAGAATAAAAGAAGCAATGGATCATAAACACAGAGAAGCCTTTTTATTCTTAATAACACAATGTTTTTATTTTTATTTAACTAGGCAAGTCAGTTAAGAACAAATTCTTAATTACAATGACAGCCTACCCCAGATGATGCTGGAACAATTGTGTGCCGCCCTATGATACAGCCTGGAATCAAACCTAGGACTTTAGTGACGCCTTTTGCACTGAGATGCAGTGCCTTAGACCCCTGCGCCACTCGGGAGCCCAAAGTCTGTTTGAAACATACAAATAAAGTCAAAGAATAGCCTAGGGCAGGTTTATGCATTGTATTGTGTGGATACATTAGTATTACACAACCATTTCACTACACCTGCAATAACATCTGCTAAATATTGGTATGCAACCGATAACATTCGATTTGATTTAGATTTGATTACAAGCAGTTGGGAGGGACTTAAAGAAGAATCATGTCAGATCATGTATTGTTTTGTGATATAATTAAAGACGTTATAATGGAAAATATTAGGAATCAAGGTAAGACCCAAGTGCAGACTATGTGAAGTAACAATGTTTATTGTAACAACAGGGGCAGGCAAATGACAGGTCAAGACAGGCAAGGGGTCGATAATGCAGAGTAGAGGCCAAGGTACAGGACGGCAGGCAGGCTCAGGGTCAGGGTCAGGTCAGGCAGAGGTCAGTAATTCAGAGGTGGAGCAAAGGTACAGGACAGCAGGCAGGCTCAGGCAGAGTGGTCAGGTGGGCGGGTACAGGGTCAGGACAAGCAAGGGTCAAAAACCAGGAGGACGAGAAAAGAGAAACTGGAAAAAGCAGCCGCTGAGACACAAACCGCAAAACAAACAAGAGACAACAGACAGACAGACAGAAAACACAGGTTAAATATCCAGAGGATAAGTGGGGAAGATGGGCGAAACCTGGAGGGGGTGGAGACAAACACAAGGACAGGTGAAACAGATCAGGGCATTACAGGAAACAATGCAACTTTAAGAGCTTTCACAATGTACTGTATATGTCAGAGTTACATCTAAATGTTGTAAAAATCATATGATTAAATATGAAACTATTTGTGTGAAGATGAAATGTGATTTTAGCCTTCTAGAGGAGAATTGTTTTTCATGTAAGCTTTTGCCGAGTCAGTGACCACGCCCAGGTGAGCACAGACATTGTGGCAACGTGATGGAACCGCCCTCCAAAGCTGGTGCATAAAAGGACTGCTAACGAAATTTACATAAGACCAAAAACATCCCGGGTTGCTGCCTGTGTGTAAAGGGGTTCTAGCTGTACCCTGAATAATCAACACTTAAGACCAGACAGCGTGGAGTGGTGGCTACACGGCTGACAAATGGTTAAAAACTACAAGACCAGAAGACTATACCAAACATTCTCAGTCTGCAGCCAGGCAATGTAAAGTAGTCTAGAACTTTGACCGAAGATGAGAAAAGAGGAACATTTCCCTCTCAAACGACCATTGGAACGTCTGATGTATCAATTCTAAGGAACACTTCCAAAACAAAGAAAGCCTACTATTACAACTGAGGACATTGAGATCTCTGGTGGACAACCAGAGACTTACACAACCAGAGACTTTCTGTTGAACGACTCCCCATAGATGGACCGGGTGACTTCAACAGAGAGAGACAACAAAAACATACAGACATATGCATTGCAATTCTTTTCAAATGAGCGGTTGTTCATTTGCAAAGTATTCACATTCCCATGAGCATAGTTTTCCAACTGTATGTACGATGGGTCCCCTCTCTGTCTCTCCCACTCTTTCTTTCCCCACCCCTTTCATTGTGTAACAAGGTCATTTAATCACGTAATAATTAAACATAGTTAATTGATTTGATAAAATAACAGTCATCACATTAATGATAGTCACGTCACGACAGTAGGGTGGCCTGCATGAATAGGTAGGGTGGCCTGCATGAATAGGTAGGGTGGCCTGCATGAATAGGTAGGGTGGCCTGCATGAATAGGTAGGGTGGCCTGCATGAATAGGTAGGGGGGAAACATTGCAATTCGCCGAACAAGCACAAGAGGAGAATAAAATAAGAACACAGACACAAAAATACTTGATATCAAACTGAGACACGTCACATTATTTATTTTATTGGTCGACGCAATGAATACACTCTTTATATAAACAACAATAATTCAATGGAGAAGTGCAGTGGCCATGAAGATGAAGAGTATGACATGATTTGAGGTGAAATATGGTGTCAGCATGCAGCAGTGGGAAAAGCATGCTTCAGTTCAGAACCATTCAATTGAGCCTGTTGTGTAATCTCAGTCTCTCAAATCCACTGACTGACTGTCACCCACTCTGCCCAGCCCCACAGGCAGCAGCCATCCACTTCTTTCTAACCATAGTGCACTATAGGGAATAGGGCGCCATTTGAGACACAGACCCAGTTAGAAAGAAGTGAATGGCTGCTGCCTGTGGGGCTGGGCGGAGTGAGTGACAGTCAGTCAGTGAATACAGGATTAGCATACTATCTCCCTGCTTCGTCAGTTCATTTTCCACACTGAAAAGTCACTGCCAATTTGATATTTAGTTGCAGGGTAGTATTTTTCAGGTTTTATGGAATGAGCTGGCAGGGCAAGTTGCCCCAGACTTGGTTTCCCAACAATTATTTGTGGTTAAATAAGTAATGCAATGAAATACAATAGTCACAAGGATTCAGAATGCACAAACAACATGTGACAAGGGTGCTAGATGCACAAAGCATAGGCCTGTGGTGTACTTCCCTACAACATGTTGGATAAATGTGGATTTATGTATTTGAATCTCTCTATCTCTGTATGTTTGAGCGAATTGAGTGCAGCACAGAGATTTGGAAGCAGGATAAATCACAAACGGAAACCACTCTACTGTACTTTTCAAAAAAGTTTTGAAAATCTCTATAATGAGACAACAAGAATAACATGGGTACAACAACAACACAATTCCATCAAACACTGTAAAAAAAACATGCCTGAGGGCTTTGTCTCAATATTAGACCTTGATGCAGTCATCTATGGCAACTGCTCGGCATCTGACCATAAGGCGTTACAGAGGGTAGTGCGTACGGCCCAGTACATCACTGGGGCCAAGCTTCCTGCCATCCAGGACCTATATAATAGGCGGTGTCAGAGGAAAGCCCCAAAAAATTGTCAGAGACTCCAGTCACCCAAGTCATAGACTGTTGTCTCTGCTACCATATGACAAGCGGTACCGGAGCGCCAAGTCTAGGACCAAAAGACTCCTTAACAGCTTCTACCCCCAAGCCATAAGACTGCTGAACAATTAATCAGATGGCCACCGGACTATTTACATTGACCCCCCATTTGTGTTGTTACCTGCAGCTACTCACTGTTTATTATCTATGCATAGTCACTTCACCCCTACCTACATGTACAAATTACCTTGACTAACCTGTACCCCTGCACATTGACTCGGTACCCCCTGTATATAGCCTCTTTATTATTTTATTGTGTTACTTTATATTAAGTCTTCTTGAACTGCACTGTTGGTTAAGGGCTTGTAAGTAAGCATTTCACGGTAAGGTCGACAGGTTGGTTGTAAGGTTGTATTCGGAGCATGTGACAAATCAAGTTTGATTTGATCTAGTTTCAGTGGAAAGTGTCCCTTCCTTCCTGTAGACAGACAACGCTCCACAGCTAACCTCTCTAACTCCCATGTCTCTACCCATCCACCCATCCATGTGGAGGTATAGACAGAAATAGCCCTTGCTGGCAGATGGAAGATAGAACAAGGGAGAAACTTTGAGGGAGGAGTGCAGGGAGGCAGGGATGGAACCAGATGAGTCCGTCTCAATGCTGTGGAGAACATCACTGGAGGCATGGAAACATGGCTATGACTGATGCAGATGTGTCTTAATGTACGTTACACCTAGTACACTTCTTCAGGATCAGATGTTACCTGAACAGACATCACCCCAATATATATATACACACACACACACACACACACACACACACGTTAAAGAAAATGAGAGACTATGGAAATCAAATTTATGAAAGCATTTTAGGTAATGTAATTATGCAGATTGTGACAGCATGTTGCGATTGTTTTTGTTTGTGAATGATATAGCAATTACATGATGATAGAATGTAATCAATTAGTTCTGGAAAATGGTTCTTAGGAGAACGAGTAGTAATGTCATTGCCGAAGTCTCTTGTTTACATGTTGCCAAGATTCTTTGATACCTATACTCTCATTTAGTTGATGTCTGCTATTTCTGTTACAGTATTGTAACTACTTTGAGGCTTGGCTATTTCAAATTCGATGGACTGTACTGACTATTGACGATACTACAATGATTACATATTTTATTATAGATCACAGCTGGAGATTTTAAACACCCTTAGAAAGCACTCAAATCACTCACTTAAAGGACTCACTCTTTTTTCTGTACTTATTCAAAGCAAATAAAATTTAATTGGATTCGTCACATACAAATGTTAATGTGAGTGTAGCAAAATGCTTGTGCTTCTAGTTCCGAGAGTGCAGTAATATCTAACAAGTAATCTAACAAATTTACAACAACTACCTTATACACACACATGTAAAGGGATGGAATAAGAATATGCACATATAAATATGTGGATGACCGCCGGCCATGCAAGATGCAATAGATGGTATAAAATATATCTTTATTTAACAAGGCAAGTCAGTTAAGAACAAATTCTTATTTACAGTGAAGGCCTAGGAACAGTGGGTTAACTGCCTTGTTCAGGGGCAGAATGACAGATTTTGACCTTGCCACCTTTCGGTTACTGGCCCAACGCTCTAACCACTAGGCTACCTGTCGCCAGTATATACAGTATATAAATATGAGATTGTCACACCCTGATCTGTTTCACCTGTCTTTGTCATTGTCTCCACCCCCCTCCAGATGTTGCCCATTTTCCCCATTATCCCCTGTGTATTTATACCTGTGTTCTCTGTTTGTCTGTTGCCAGTTCGTTTTGTTTCGTCAAGCCTACCAGCGGTTTTCCCTCTGCTCCTGTCTCTCAATTGTTCCTGTTTCCTAGTTTTCCCAGTGTTTGACCATTCTGCCTGCCCTGACCCTGCCCTGACCCTAATGCAAATTAATTACTTAAAAATCATACAATGTGATTTTCTGGATTTTTGTTTTAGATTTAGTCTCTCACAGTTGAAGTGTACCTATAATAGAAATTACAGACCTCTACATGCTTTGTAAGTAGGAAAACCTGCAAAATCGGCAGTGTATCAAATACTTGTTCTCCTCACTGTATATGTAAATATCGGTACATTTCATTGCCCTTACGCCCATTAACACATGCAACACAGACAAATAACAATTAAATGAAATACCCATATAAATAGCTATTCACGTTTATTTGTCCCCATTAAAAACTGTAACATATCTGTCTAGGTTGGAAATGTTGCTGTTAAACTACATGAAATCATTTTTATTCTGAACTGGAATAAACTGATTGATCACATCACACAGATGTAGACCAGAAAACACACACACACACACACACACACACACACACGCACACGCACACGCACACGCACACACACACACACACACACACACACACACACACACACACACACACACACACACACACACACACACACACACACACACACACACACACACACACACACACACACACACACACACACACACACACACACACACAGAGAGTCCTAATGATTGGTGTGTGACAGGTTGAAGTTTTCAACAAGCAGGTCTATTCTGGGCTCCTTTTTTGACAGTTGAGAACCCTGACTCGCACAGGTATGTGGTGCCAAACTGCATCAGAACATCTACCGCTTTCTCAGTCAGTTTCTCAGCCTCACAAAGCATCTTGCGTCAATCAGTGTATTCCAGTTGAGAATAAAAATGATTGCTTGTATTTTAACAGCAACAGTTTTTTCCCATCTTCATCTGTACTGTTACTTAGGGTTGCACATCAGTAGTATACAGTAGCTTGCTTTGGCTAACGTTAGCTAGCTAGCTATTGGCTGTGTACAAGGGGATTGTTTGAAAGAGAAACTCACATCGACTACTATGAGAGATGGTGCTCCCTTATGACAGAAGTGCCTTGCTAGCTGACTTAGTTTTGTCGAAGAACTGTTTCCTGAAGCATTCTGCCCTGTTCTGAAAGAACTCCCTGGGTTTACCATCATGCTGTGGATGTTTGGTCAGGACCTGTCATTTTAATTTGTTCGTTTTGAGAGACACATTACTAAGCACGTCCATGCACAAAACACATTGTGGGCGCTCCTCGTTATTTCTCAAAGTTTGTATTAAACCAAGAGAGAGAAACTCATCGCTGTATTTGCATTTCATGACAATGGAACTCAGTCAGAACTTGTGGCTATGCTCAGTGGGAATGACAAGCCAGTGGCTGACAGCACATCATCTGCTGCTGAACAACAGCACTGCAGCGTATGAGTAGTGTTGTGATCTTCAATAAAACTGCCAAAAAAAGAACCGGTAAATCTTAAAGCACATGGTCATCTTCCACCCAGTCGCGCAGCTGCCAAACTGATCAGAGACACTGCTGCCAAACTGATCAGAGACACTGCTGCCAAACTGATCAGAGACACTGCTGCCAAACTGATCAGAGACACCGCTGCCAAACTGATCAGAGACACTGCTGTCAAACTGATCAGAGACACCGCTGCCAAACTGAGCAGAGACACTGCTGCCAAACTGATCAGAGACACCGCTGTCAAACTGAGCAGAGACACTGCTGCCAAACTGATCAGAGACACTGCTGCCAAACGGATCAGACACTGCTGCCAAACTGATCAGAGACACTGCTGCCAAACTGATCAGAGACACTGCTGCCAAACTGATCAGAGACACTGCTGTCAAACTGATCAGAGACACCGCTGCCAAACTGAGCAGAGACACTGCTGCCAAACTGATCAGAGACACCGCTGTCAAACTGAGCAGAGACACTGCTGCCAAACTGATCAGAGACACTGCTGCCAAACGGATCAGACACTGCTGCCAAACTGATCAGAGACACTGCTGCCAAACTGATCAGAGACACAGCTGCCAAACTGATCAGAGACACTGCTGCCAAACTGATCAGAGACACTGCTGCCAAACTGATCAGAGACACTGCTGCTAAACTGATCAGAGACACTGCTGCCAAACTGATCAGAGACACTGCTGCCAAACTGATCAGAGACACTGCTGCCAAAATGATCAGAGACACTGCTGCCAAATTGGTCAGAGCCACTGCTACCAAACTGATCAGGGACACAGTTGCCAAACTGATCAGAGACACTACTGCCAAACTGAGCAGAGACACTGCTGCCAAACTGAGCAGAGACACCGCTGCCAAACTGATCAGAGACACCGCTGTCAAACTGAGCCGAGACACCGCTGTCAAACTGAGCAGAGACACCGCTGTCAAACTGATCAGAGACACTGCTGCCAAACTGATCAGAGACACCGCTGTCAAACTTAGCCGAGACACTGCTGTCAAAATGAGCTGAGACACCGCTGTCAAACTGAGCCGAGACACCACTGTCAAACTGAGCAGAGACACAGCTGCCAAACTGACCAGAGACACAGCTGCTAAACTGACCAGAGACACCGCTGCCAAACTGAGCCGAGACAGCAACAGGGTAGGGAGTGTAGGAAAATATTCGACATCTAAGAAGGAGCATTGAAGGATTTTTTTGTATGAAGCTGTATGTTTGGTACTGTAGAACTGGGCATACTGTATGGAAGATTTGTACGGAACATCTTCTGGATACTGTACGGAACACACTGTACAAAATATTTGTATTAGAGTAGGCTACAGCAGAGCCTTATATTGCTCGTAAGGCTCTGCTATTCAGGATAAATTGAATGCAGTGAGTCAGATGTTTCTGTGACAGCTCTCGATAAATGTCATGTTGGGGAACATGATGCACACAATTTCCATAAATTCCAAACCTTCCCATGAGTTCTAAGGAAGTTGTCAAAACTCTTATCTTTCTTTCTATTCATTCCTTTGATCAATACCCCACTACTCCATCTAATAAATCCCCTATAGCATGATGCCCATACACTCACCTATCCGGACCCGTTTTACTGCCTTCGCGGAGCCCCACCGGGCCTTCACAACTGGACTGCCGACGTTATCTACCCGAAGGAGTTATTCGGCCGGCTCCTCCGTCGCGACGTTACCTGAACGCCCATCTGCGGCCTGCTAACCGTTAGCTGTCTTACCGGCTGCTATCTGAATAGACAATCGGACAATTTTTTTATTATTATTTTTTTTAAATTATTTTTTAAATTATTATTATTATATTTTCTTCTTGGGCCTCTATAACTATATCTATTGTTTTTATTTTTGTTGTTGTTGTGTGATTTCGATTAATCCCCTCTACCACACGGAACCCCACTAATCTACTGACGGAACGTAAGGGGTGGCTAACAGACCTCCATCCTATGCTAGCTTGCTACCGATGCCCTGGCTAGCTGTCTAAATCACCAACCAACCTCTCCACTCACCGGACCCTTTTGATCACTCGACTAAGCATGCCTATCCTTAATGTCAATATGTCTTGTCCATTTCTGTTCTGGTTAGTGTTTATTGGCTTATTTCACTGTAGAGCCTCTAGTCCTGCTCACTATACCTTATCCAACCTATTAGTTCCACCACCCACACATGCAATGACATCTCCTGGTTTCAACGATGTTTCTAGAGACAATATCTCTCTCTTCATCACTCAATACCTAGGTTTACCTCCACTGTATTCACATCCTGCCATACATTTGTCTGTACATTATACCTTGATGCTATTTTATCGCCCCCAGAAACCTCCTTTTACTCTATGTTCCAGACGTTCTAGACGACCAATTCTCATAGCTTTTAGCCGTACCCTTATTCTACTCCTCCTATGTTCCTCTGGCGATGTAGAGGTGAATCCAGGCCCTGCAGTGCCTAGCTCCACTCCTATTCCCCAGGCGCTCTCTTTTGACGACTTCTGTAACCGTAATAGCCTTGGTTTCATGCATGTTAACATTAGAAGCCTCCTCCCTAAGTTTGTTCTATTCACTGCTTTAGCACACTCTGCCAACCCGGATGTTCTAGCTGTGTCTGAATCCTGGCTTAGGAAGACCACCAAAAATTCTGAAGTTTTAATTCCAAACTACAACATTTTCAGACAAGATAGAACTGCCAAAGGGGGCGGTGTTGCAATCTACTGCAAAGATAGCCTGCAGAGTTCTGTCCTACTATCCAGGTCTGTACCCAAACAATTTGAACTTCTACTTTTAAAAATCCACCTCTCTAAAAACAAGTCTCTCACCGTTGCCGCCTGCTATAGACCACCCTCTGCCCCCAGCTGTGCTCTGGACACCATATGTGAACTGATTGCCCCCCATCTATCTTCAGAGTTCGTGCTGCTAGGCGACCTAAACTGGAACATGCTTAACACCCCAGCCATCCTACAATCTAAACTTGATGCCCTCAATCTCACACAAATAATCAATGAACCTACCAGGTACCTCCCCAAAACCTTAAACACGGGCACCCTCATAGATATCATCCTAACCAACTTCCCCTCTAAATACACCTCTGCTGTCTTCAACCAAGATCTCAGCGATCACTGCCTCATTGCCTGCATCCGTAATGGGTCAGCGGTCAAACGACCTCCACTCATCACTGTAAAACGCTCCCTGAAACACTTCTGCGAGCAGGCCTTTCTAATCGACCTGGCCGGGGTATCCTGGAAGGATATTGATCTCATCCCGTCAGTAGAGGATGCCTGGATATTTTTTAAAAATGCCTTCCTAACCATCTTAAATAAACATGCCCCATTCAAGAAATTTAGAACCAGGAACAGATATAGCCCTTGGTTCTCCCCAGACCTGACTGCCCTTAACCAACACAAAAACATCCTATGGCGTTCTGCATTAGCATCGAACAGCCCCCGTGATATGCAGCTGTTCAGGGAAGCTAGAAATCATTATACACAGGCAGTTAGAAAAGCCAAGGCTAGCTTTTTCAAGCAGAAATTTGCTTCCTGCAACACTAACTCAAAAAAGTTCTGGGACACTGTAAAGTCCATGGAGAATAAGAACACCTCCTCCCAGCTGCCCACTGCACTGAAGATAGGAAACACTGTCACCACTGATAAATCCACCATAATTGAGAATTTCAATAAGCATTTTTCTACGGCTGGCCATGCTTTCCACCTGGCTACTCCTACCCCGGACAACAGCACTGCACCCCCAACAGCAACTCGCCCAAGCCTTCCCCATTTCTCCTTCTCCCAAATCCATTCAGCTGATGTTCTGAAAGAGCTGCAAAATCTGGACCCCTACAAATCAGCCGGGCTAGACAATCTGGACCCTTTCTTTCTAAAATGATCTGCCGAAATTGTTGCCACCCCTATTACTAGCCTGTTCAACCTCTCTTTCGTGTCGTCTGAGATTCCCAAAGATTGGAAAGCAGCTGCGGTCATCCCCCTCTTCAAAGGGGGGGACACTCTTGACCCAAACTGCTACAGACCTATATCTATCCTACCGTGCCTTTCTAAGGTCTTCGAAAGCCAAGTCAACAAACAGATTACCGACCATTTCGAATCTCACCATACCTTCTCTGCTATGCAATCTGGTTTCAGAGCTGGTCATGGGTGCACCTCAGCCACGCTCAAGGTCCTAAACGATATCTTAACCGCCATCGATAAGAAACATTACTGTGCAGCCGTATTCATTGATCTGGCCAAGGCTTTCGACTCTGTCAATCACCATATCCTCATCGGCAGACTCGACAGCCTTGGTTTCTCAAATGATTGCCTCGCCTGGTTCACCAACTACTTCTCTGATAGAGTTCAGTGTGTCAAGTCGGAGGGTCTGCTGTCCGGACCTCTGGCAGTCTCTATGGGGGTGCCACAGGGTTCAATTCTTGGACCGACTCTCTTCTCTGTATACATCAATGAGGTCGCTCTTGCTGCTGGTGAGTCCCTGATCCACCTCTACGCAGACGACACCATTCTGTATACTTCCGGCCCTTCTTTGGACACTGTGTTAACAACCCTCCAGGCAAGCTTCAATGCCATACAACTCTCCTTCCGTGGCCTCCAATTGCTCTTAAATACAAGTAAAACTAAATGCATGCTCTTCAACCGATCGCTACCTGCACCTACCCGCCTGTCCAACATCACTACTCTGGACGGCTCTGACTTAGAATACGTGGACAACTACAAATACTTAGGTGTCTGGTTAGACTGTAAACTCTCCTTCCAGACCCATATCAAACATCTCCAATCCAAAGTTAAATCTAGAATTGGCTTCCTATTTCGCAACAAAGCATCCTTCACTCATGCTGCCAAACATACCCTTGTAAAACTGACCATCCTACCAATCCTCGACTTTGGCGATGTCATTTACAAAATAGCCTCCAATACCCTACTCAACAAATTGGATGCAGTCTATCACAGTGCAATCCGTTTTATCACCAAAGCCCCATATACTACCCACCATTGCGACCTGTACGCTCTCGTTGGCTGGCCCTCGCTTCATACTCGTCGCCAAACCCACTGGCTCCATGTCATCTACAAGACCCTGCTAGGTAAAGTCCCCCCTTATCTCAGCTCGCTGGTCACCATAGCATCTCCCACCTGTAGCACACGCTCCAGCAGGTATATCTCTCTAGTCACCCCCAAGACCAATTCTTTCTTTGGCCGCCTCTCCTTCCAGTTCTCTGCTGCCAATGACTGGAACGAACTACAAAAATCTCTGAAACTGGAAACACTTATCTCCCTCACTAGCTTTAAGCACCAACTGTCAGAGCAGCTCACAGATTACTGCACCTGTACATAGCCCACCTAAAATTTAGCCCAAACAACTACCTCTTTCCCAACTGTATTTAATTTTTATTTATTTATTTATTTTGCTCCTTTGCACCCCATTATTTTTTTATTTCTACTTTGCACATTCTTCCATTGCAAAACTACCATTCCAGTATTTTACTTGCTATATTGTATTTACTTTGCCATCATGGCCTTTTTTTGCCTTTACCTCCCTTCTCACCTCATTTGCTCACATTGTATATAGACTTGTTTATACTGCATTATTGACTGTATGTTTGTTTTTACTCCATGTGTAACTCTGTGTCGTTTTATCTGTCGAACTGCTTTGCTTTATCTTGGCCAGGTCGCAATTGTAAATGAGAACTTGTTCTCAACTTGCCTACCTGGTTAAATAAAGGTAAAATAAATAAACTCTTAGAAGAAAGGGTTCAAAAAGGGGTTCTTTGCGTGTTGAGTGTTAGGGTTCTACCAAGAACCACTTTGATCAGAATTACCCTTTTTGAAATACAAGTGTCCTTTGTAAGGAAAAGGGTTCAATTGTCATAAATACACAGAAAAAAATATGAATGCAAAATGTAAAGTGTTGGTCGCATGCTGGAATAAAAGATCTCAGAAATCTTCCATTTGCACAAAAAGCTTACCATAAGCCGCCTCCAACATCCTTTTAGAGAATTTGGCAGTACGTCCAACTGGGCAGGCATGGACAGGCATAACCTACGGACAACAAACACAATTGCATTTTATCGATGGCAATTTGAAAGCACAGAGATACCATGACAAGATCCTAAGGGCCATTGTCGTGCCATTCATCCGCCGCCATCACCTCACGTTTCAGCATGATAATGCACGGCCCCATGTCTCAAGGATCTGCTACAGGATCTTTGCATCCTGCAGCACAAACTCCAACCAGTTCTGGGACACTGTAAAGTCCATGGAGAACAAGATAACCTCCTCCCAGCTGCCCATAAATCCACTATAATTGAGAATTTCAATAAGCATTTCTCTACGGCTGGCTATGCTTTCCACCTGGCTCCCCCTACCCCGGTCAACTACCCGGCACTCCCGCAGCAATTCGCCCAAGCTTCTCCCTTTTCTCCTTCACCCAAATCCAGATAGCTGATGTTCTGAAAGAGCTGCAAAATCTGGACCCCAACAAATCAACCGGGCTGGACAATCTGGACCCTCTCTTTCTAATATATCCTTCCTGTTTGGCCCTGTCCGGGGGTGTCCTCGGATGGGTCCACAGTGTCTCCTGACCCCTCCTGTCTCAGCCTCCAGTATTTATGCTGCAGTAGTTTATGTGTCGGGGGCTAGGGTCAGTTTGTTATATCTGGAGTACTTCTCCTGTCCTATTCGGTGTCCTGTGTACTTCTCCTGTCCTATTCGGTGTCCTGTGTTCTCTAATTCTCTCCTTCTCTCTCTCGGAGGACCTGAGCCCTAGGACCATGCCCCAGGATTACCTGACATGATGACTCCTTGCTGTCCCCAGTCCACCTGGCCGTGCTGCTGCTCCAGTTTCAACTGTTCTGCCTTCTTATTATTCGAACATGCTGATCATTTATGAACATTTGAACATCTTGGCCATGTTCTGTTATAATCTCCACCCGGCACAGCCAGAAGAGGACTGGCCACCCCACATATGCTCTCTCTAATTCTCTCTTTTTTTCTCTCTCTCGGAGGACCTGAGCCCTAGGACCATGCCCCTGGACTACCTGACATGATGACTCCTTGCTGTCCCCAGTCCATCTGACCGTGCTGCTGCTCCAGTTTCAACTGTTCTGCCTTATTATTATACGACCATGCTGGTCATTTATGAACATTTGAACATCTTGGCCATGTTCTGTTATAATCTCCACCCGGCACAGCCAGAAGAGGACTGGCCACCCCACATAGCCTGGTTCCTCTCTAGGTTTCTTCCTAGGTTTTGGCCTTTCTAGGGAGTTTTTCCTAGCCACCGTGCTTCTACACCTGCATTGCTTGCTGTTTGGGGTTTTAGGCTGGGTTTCTGTACAGCACTTTGAGATATCAGCTGATGTACGAAGGGCTATATAAATACATTTGATTTGATTTGATTTGGTCACACCTGATACTGACGGGTTTTCTGATCCACTCCCCTACCTTCTTATTTTATTCCCAGTCATATGAAATCCATAGATTAGGACCTAATTTATTTATTTTAATTGACTGATGTTCTTAACTGTAACTCAGTAAAGTCTTTCAAATAGTTGAATGTTGCGTTTATATTTTTATTCAGAATACTTACATTTTGAAGGCTAATAAGGCCGGTGGAACCTTTCATAGAGGGTTCTAGGAAGAACCCTCCAAAGATGTTTTCTGCCCCTCCCAAAATATAGAATTTGTAGATAATTGGCCCTCTACCTGGGACTCACCCACAAACAGGAACAAGCCTAGCCTGCTGAGGAGTGACGGACTCCATCCTGGCTGGATGGGTGCTCTCATCTTATCTATGAACATAGACAGGGCTCTAACTCCTCTAGCTCCACAATGGGATAGGGTGCAGGCCAGGCAGCAGGCTGTTAGCCACCCTGCCAGCTTAGTGGAGTCTACCACTAACACAGACAGTGTAGTCAGCTCAGCTATCCCCAATTGAGACCGTGTCTGTGCCTCGATCTTGGTTGGGAAAAACTTAACATGGCGGTGTTCGCTTTAGCAATCTCACTGGAATAATGACTGCCTCCATTCCTGTCATTATTGAAAGAGATTGTGATATCTCACATCTCAAAATAGGGCTACTGAATGTTACATCCCTCACTTCCAAGGCAGTTAGTCAATGAACTAATCACTGATCATAATCTTGATGTGATTGGACTGAAACATGGCTTAATCCTGATGAATTTACTAACATGTTAAATGAGGCCTCTCCTCCTGGTTACACAAGTGACCATATCCCTCGCGCATCCCGCAAAGGCGGAGGAGGTGTTGCTAACATTTACGATAGCAAATTTCAATTTACAAAAAAAAAGACTGCATTTTCGTCTTTTGAGCTTCTAGTCATGAAATCTATGCAGCCTACTCAATCACTTTTATAGCTACTGCTTATCGGCCTCCTGGGCCGTATACAGCGTTCCTCACTGAGTTCACTGAATTCCTATCGGACCTTGTAGTAAGTAATAGCAGATAATATTCACATTTTTGGTGACTTTAATATTCACATGGAAAAGTCCACAGACCCACTCCAAAAGGCTTGCGGAGCCATCATCGACTCAGTGGGTTTTGTCTAACATGTCTCCGGACCTACTCACTGCCACAGTCATACTTTGGACCTAGTTTTATCACTTGGAATAAATATTGTGGATCTTAATGTTTTTCCTCATTATCCTGGACTATCGGACCACCATTTTATTACATTTGCAATCGCAACAAATAATCTGCTCAGACCCCAAACAAGGATCATCAAAACCTATAAATTCTCAGACAACCCAAATATTCCTAGATGCCCTTCCAGACTCCCTCCACCTACCTAAGGATGCCAGAGTACAACAACCGGTTAACCACCTAAATTAGGAACTAAATGTAACCTTGCGTAATACCCTAGATGGAGTCGCAACCCTTAAAACTAAAAACATTTGTCATAAGAAACTAGCTCCCTGGTATACAGAAAATACCCGAGCCCTGAAGCAAGCTTCCAGAAAATTGGAACGGAAATGACGCCACACCAAACTAGAAGTCTCTTCAGACCAGCTTGTAAAGACAGTCCCGTACAGTATCAAAGAGCCCTCAATGCTGCTTGATCATCCTATTTTTCCAACTTAATTGAGGAGAATAAGAACAATCCAAAATGTATTTTTGATTCTGTCGCAAAGCTAACTAAAAAGCAGCATTCCCCAAGAGAGGATGGCTTTAACTTCAGCAGTGATAAATTCATGAACTTCTTTGATGAAAAGACTCCTTGCTGTCCCCAGTCCACCTGGACATGCTGCTGCTCCAGTTTCAACTGTTCTGCCTGCGGCTTTGGAACCCTGACCTGTTCACTGGACGTGCTATCTTGTCCCGGACCTGCTGCTTTGGACTCTTTCTCTAACTCTGAGTGATCGCTATGAAAAGCCAACTGACATCTACTCCTGAGGTGCTGACGTGATGCACCCTCTACAACCACTGTGATTATTATGATCTGACCCTGCTGGTCATCTATGAACATTTGAACATCTTGGCCATGTTCTGTTATAATCTCCACCTAGGAGATTTGCCTAGGTTCTGGCCTTTCTAGGGAGTTTTTCCTAACCACTGTGCTTCTACACCTGCATTGCTTGCTGTTTGGGGTTTTAGGCTGGGTTTCTGTATAGTACTTTGTGCTGATGTAAAAAGGGTTTTTGTTTGAATTTGATTGATTCTCGGGTAGAACACTTTCATAGAGGATTCGATGCAGAACTGTTCATAGAGGGTTCAAGATAGAACACTCTTCAAAGGGTTTTAACCAGCACCAAAAAGGGTTCCCCTATGGGGACAAACAGAAGACTCCTGTATGGTTCTTCTACTTAGCACCTTTTTTTCCCGAAGAGTGTAAATGCAGGGGACTTCACCTCGCCATCCCCTGTGGCCATATCAATTCGTTTATCACAGGAGGAGGGACCCACAGTCCCAAAGACTTCCTGGCTCCTGCAATTCCCGCTGTTCATTAAATTATGATATGTCTAAACTTTGTTATGTAAGGGCTATGCCTATGGGGAATATATGGCACTGTACAAAGAAATGCACCCATTATTGATTTCCATCCCTGCTTACCTTTTTGCAAACAAAGGAAATACATGTACTATACTTCTAAATAGTTATGGATGATACTCTGTCTGTTTCACAAATGGCACCCAATTCCCTATATAGTGCACTACTTTTAACCAGAGCCATATAGGCTCTTGTCAAAAGTAGTGCATTAGGTAGGGAAGAGGGTACAATTTGGGATGTAGCCTCTGTCTCCTCCCCGCCCCCAGTCATCCCATTCCAGGCACTCTGATTTGTATTCATTTTCTTGGTTCCTCAGCATGAAGGGTAGTTGGCTGTTGCAGTCTGATAGAGGAATAACATAGCAGCCCATGCTCTGTCATCTCTCCCTGGCAGTCCTTACAGTGAGCAGAGCCCTGTCTCTTATTGCCTCTCTCTCTGCTAGCTGCCCTCATGGAGCTCCATACATTTGACAGCAGGCAGGGGCCTCTCTCTCTCTCTCTCTACCTCTCTCTCTCTCTCTCTCTCTCTCTCTCTCTGCTAGACCCCTCTCATTCTTTGATTACAGTCTGTAGGGTAAGTGTAGCGTGCTGAAGAAGGAGCTCAATTTAATTAGCTTGCCCAGGTAGACATATGTAGCATACAGTCCTCTGGACAAGGCAAGGGCTCCTAGGACAAAGTTAAGAAAGGTAATAAGAAAGAAGAATGGGTTCCTTTCATTTTGGATACTGGAGAGGAAGGGGGTGCGCTCAGATAAGAGTAATTGGATTGCTATAGGAGCGGTCTGCACCTCGGGTTGGGGCGAGAGCTGATAACAAATGGCTAAGGGTGCCAGAAAGAGCCAGGCGGGGCTGGAGCTGAAGCTGTGCAGTACTTTTGGCCTCATCGGGCTTAAGTCAGAAGTAGTGCACTATATAGGGAATAGGATGCCATTCCAGTTTTAACCCAAGGCTCCAGCTTCCTGTAAACAAACCTAAACTGCAGCTCATTTAGCAAAGTGGATGGTTGCCTTTAATAGCAGGAGCCTACAGAACTCCCCGCTCTCTGTCACAGTCGGGTTCTAATAAAGCAGTGATGTAGTTGCCAAATTTTCCTCGATTGACATTTTGTTCCAGTGCGATAGTCTAATAAACAGAGGACACAAATATGTCACTACATTACACAGCGTAATGACTGTTTTTACCATGCCATGGGGACATCACTGATTCTCCAAAACAAATTAAGCCTGTTTAGAAGTTAACATTATGGTCAAGTGCATACAAACGGAAATAGGGTGGCACATTCTGTCTTATTAATATTAATGCAGACAACACAAATCACATGGGCAAGATAATACATTATGTTCTCTCTCCTGGGAGTATGACGGGTGTTAGAACAGTAGAACACTAATACATTATGTTCTCTCTCCTGGGAGTATGACGGGTGTTAGAACAGTAGAACACTAATACATTATGTTCTCTCTCCTGGGAGTATGACGGGTGTTAGAACAGTAGAACACTAATACATTATGTTCTCTCTCCTGGGAGTATGACGGGTGTTAGAACAGTAGAACACTAATACATTATGTTCTCTCTCCTGGGAGTATGACGGGTGCTAGAACAGTAGAACACTAATACATTATGTTCTCTCTCCTGGGCGTATGACGGGTGTTAGAACAGTAGAACACTAATACATTATGTTCTCTCTCCTGGGAGTATGACGGGTGTTAGAACAGTAGAACACTAATACATTATGTTCTCTCTCCTGGGAGGATGACGGGTGTTAGAACAGTAGAACACTAATACATTATGTTCTCTCTCCTGGGAGTATGACGGGTGTTAGAACAGTAGAACACTAATACATTATGCTGAATCATATAGTATAGCTGCAGCTACTCACTCCTCCTGTTTATTATCAAATAGAAGAACTTTCAGAAGTTTGCCCTCACATACAAAATTATTCTAGAGAGATCCATTATTTTAGGCTCACAATGAGCAGAGTAGAATTCCGGAAACAAAAAAGACTGATATAGATTAAAAGGGAAATTGAACAAGGTTTAGGAATTGATCTTCCCGCAAACGTTTCCTAATTGAATTCACAGACTCTCCAATAGAGCGATAACCCTGGTGGCATCAGATAAGTCACTACTGAACACATCCATCTCGGGAAGCAGTGATGGATCATGGATGACCAATGCTGCTGCGTGATCTCTGTGTTAATCTCCTGAGGCTGAGAGGAGAAGCTGTCTCAAATCTCAACTGGGATTTATGGAGCCCCATATGTTCTGAAAAAGCCGCTCAGTCAAGCTCCCTTGAGACTGAATCATGAGAGACAAGAGAAGGCATGATACACACTCATAATGGGTCAGATTTCAGTAGGGCTTGCCCACTGGGCAAAAACGGGTTGAAATAACATTGTTTCCATATCATTATCAACCTCAAAATTAAATGTGATGACGTTGAATCAACGTTCAAAAACGGATTCAATTTGGAAAATAATCATCAACGTAAAGGAATTCATGTTGAATTCATGTTAGTTTACAACCCAGCCAAATGCAAATCAAAAGTAGACGTTGAACTGACGTCTGTGCCCAGTGGGTGGTTATTTGCACATTCAACTATCTATTTTGAGGTTAAACTAAAAATCTCTTGAGCTGCTCATGAGAGCAAACTGTTAGTGTGTCTCCTATCCTAATGAATCCAGAACATCCTCCTCCTCCTCTCCTCTTAACATTATACTCTTAGAAAAAAGGGTTCCAAAAACGTTCTTCAGCTGTCCCCATAGGGGAACCCTATTCGGTTCCAGGTAGAACCCTTTTTGGTTCCAGGTAGAACTATTTGGGGTTCCATGTTGAACCCTCTGTGTAAAAGGTTCCACATGGAACTCAAAAGGGTTCTACCTAGAACTAAAAAGGGTTCTTCAAAGGGTTCACATATGGGGACACCCGAAGAACCCTTTTAGGTTCTAGATAGCATCTTTTGAGTGTAGATGGGAAATTGCAGTTAATTTTTTTCAGAAACTTTCTCAATCCCCAAAATAAGTCTAGAAGTTGGTTATTTACTATGGATTTGTTTTGTGTTGAAAAGGGCTCTTTTCAATTGAGAATGTCTTGGGTTGCAAAATATGTACTGTAAAAGGGGGTTAGTGAATGCAGAGAGCTCTTCTTCTGGATCCCCAAATATTGCTTGTTATAATCTACATGGCTCCGTTACTAATTGAATAATCTAAATGAGCTTTTCCTATATTTGATCATTTTATAGTGTCTTATTACTTTAGTCTGCATGTAACATAGTCATGGACTTTCTTCTCATTTACCGAGCAAAGCCCACAAGGACAAAACTAGAACTTTTGTCCATATAACTACACAGCTCATCTCTGTTTGATTCATTTTCTCACAAGAGGACTTCATCTACACATGACAAATGTAGCCCCACTCCCTGGCACCCTCAGTGGCAGATAGAAATGATTCTCACAATGATTCATTGCTAGAAATCTGTCCACCAGAAACACTGCCCTGTGATGTGCCCTCCCAATACACTCAGTCAGTCAAGCAATAGACATACAGTAGCACACATCACAATAACGTCGTATAGAGGGCAATGTCATGGTCACATAACATTCCTAGGTTTGCAAAGGGAGGGTATAGTACTGGAAACTTTAGCAGTTTACCAGTAAACAACCAGAATTTTGGTAACATTCAAGTTTACATTTAAAAAAAACATTGAGTGGCCTTTTTGTGTGGCCGTATTACATGTAAAATATATAAACTAATACATTAAGATTATTTTAAAATAAAATAAAATATTTTTTATTTATTTATTTTTATTTCACCTTTATTTAACCAGGTAGGCTAGTTGAGAACAAGTTCTCATTTGCAACTGCGACCTGGCCAAGATAAAGCATAGCAGTGTGAACAGACAACAACACAGAGTTACACATGGAGTAAACAATAAACACGTCAATAACATAGTAGAATCTACACTGCTCCAAAAAATAAAGGGAACACTTAAACAACACAATGTAACTCCAAGTCAATCACACTTTTGTGAAATCAAACTGTCCACTTAGGAAGCAACACTGATTGACAATACATTTCACATGCTGTTGTGCAAATGGAATAGACAACAGGTGGAAATTATAGGCAATTAGCAAGACACCCCCAATAAAGGAGTGGTTCTGCAGGTGATGACCACAGACCACTTCTCAGTTCCTATGCTTCCTGGCTGATGTTTTGGTCAATTTTGAATACTGGCGGTGCTTTCACTCTAGTGGTAGCATGAGATGGAGTCTACAACCCACACAAGTGGCTCAGGTAGTGTCCAGAGCATGGAGGCGCTACCAGGAGACAGGCCAGTACATCAGGAGACGTGGAGGAGGCCGTAGGATGGCAACAACCCAGCAGCAGGACCGCTACCTCCGCCTTTGTGCAAGGAGGAGCAGGAGGAGCACTGCCAGAGCCCTGCAAAATGACCTCCAGCAGGCCACAAATGTGCATGTGTCTGCTGAAACGGTCAGAAACAGACTCCATGAGGGTGGTATGAGGGCCCGACGTCCACAGGTGGGGGTTGTGCTTACAGCCCAACACCGTGCAGGACGTTTGGCATTTGCCAGAGAACACCAAGATTGGCAAATTCGCCAGTGGCGCCCTGTGCTCTTCACAGATGAAAGCAGGTTCACACTGAGCACATGTGACAGACGTGACAGAGTCTGGAGACGGTGTGGAGAACGTTCTGCTGCCTGCAACATCCTCCAGCATGACCGGTTTGGCGGTGGGTCAGTCATGGTGTGGTGTGGCATTTCTTTGGGGGGCCGCACAGCCCTCCATGTGCTCGCCAGAGGTAGCCTGACTGCCATTAGGTACCGAGATGAGATCCTCAGACCCCTTGTGAGACCATATGCTGAGCGGTTAGCCCTGGGTTCCTCCTAATGCAAGACAATGCTAGACCTCATGTGGCTGGAGTGTGTCAGCAGTTCCTGCAAGAGGAAGGCATTGATGCTATGGACTGGCCCGCCCGTTCCCCAGACCTGAATCCAATTGAGCACATCTGGGACATCATGTCTCGCTCCATCCACCAACGCCACGTTGCACCACAGACTGTCCAGGAGTTGGCGGATGCTTTAGTCCAGGTCTGGGAGGAGATCCCTCAGGTGACCATCTGCCACCTCATCAGGAGCATGCCCAGGCGTTGTAGGGAGGTCATACAGGCACGTGGAGGCCACACACACTGCTGAGCCTCATTTTGACTTGTTTTATGGACATTACATCAAAGTTGGATCAGCCTGTAGTGTGGTTTTCTACTTTAATGTTGAGTGTGACTCCAAATCCAGTCCTCCATGGTTGATAAATTTGATTTCCATTGATAATTTTTGTGTGATTTTGTTGACAGCACATTCAACTATGTAAAGAAAAAAGTATTTAATAAGAATATTTCATTCATTCAGATCTAGGATGTGCTATTTTAGTGTTCCCTTTATTTTTTTGAGCAGTGTATATACATTGTGTGGAAAAGGCATGAGGAGGTAGGCAATAAATAGGCCATAGGAGTGAATAATTACAATTTTTGCAGATTAACACAGGAGTGATAAATGATCAGATGAACATGTGCAGGTAGAGATACTGGTGTGCAAAAGAGCAGAAAAGTAAATAAAATAAAAACAGTATGGGGATGAGGTAGGTAAATTGGGTGGGCTATATACCGATGGACTATGTACTGTACATCTGCAGCAATCGGTTAGCTGCTCAGATAGCAGATGTTTAAAGTGGGTGAGGGAGATAAAAGTCTCCAACTTCAGAGATTTTTGCAATTCGTTCCAGTCGCAGGCAGCAGAGAACTGGAAGGAAAGGTGGCCAAATGAGGTTTTGGCTTTAGATATGATCAGTGAGATACACCTGCTGGAGCGCGTGCTACGGGTGGGTGTTGCCATCGTGACCAGTGAACTGAGATATTGCGGAGCTTTACCTAGCATAGACTTGTAGATGACCTGGAGCCAGTGGGTCTGGCGACGAACATGTAGCGAGGGCCAGCCGACTAGAGCATACAGGTTGCAGTGGTGGGTGGTATAAGGTGCTTTAGTAACAAAACGGATGGCACTGTGATAAACTGCATCCAGTTTGCCGAGTAGGGTATTGGAAGATATTTTGTAGATGACATCGCCGAAGTCGAGGATCGGTAGGATAGTCAGTTTTACTAGGGTAAGTTTGTCGGCGTGAGTGAAGGAGGCTTTGTTGCGAAATAGAAAGCCAACTCTAGATTTGATTTTGGATTGGAGATGTTTGATATGAGTCTGGAAGGAGAGTTTGCAGTCTAGCCAGACACCTAGGTACTTATAGATGTCCACATATTCTAGGTCGGAACCATCCAGGGTGATGATGCTAGTCGGGTGTGCAGGTGCAGGCAGCGAACGGTTGAAAAGCATGCATTTGGTTCTACTAGCATTTAAGAGCAGTTGGAGGCCACGGAAGGAGTGTTGTATGGCGTTGAAGCTCGTTTGGAGGTTAGATAGCACAGTGTCCAAGGAAGGGCCAGAAGTATACAGAATGGTGTCGTC
Organism: Oncorhynchus kisutch; assembly: GCF_002021735.2. NCBI lineage: Eukaryota > Metazoa > Chordata > Actinopteri > Salmoniformes > Salmonidae > Oncorhynchus > Oncorhynchus kisutch. The sequence continues at coordinate 71,479,934 of NC_034190.2, read as the reverse complement.
TGCGTAGAGGTGGATCAGGGAATCGCCCGCAACAAGAGCAACATCATTGATATATACAGAGAAAAGAGTCGGCCAGAGAATTGAACCCTGTGGTACCCCCATAGAGACTGCCAGTGGACCGGACAACATGCCCTCCGATTTGACACACTGAACTCTGTCTGCAAAGTAGTTGGGGAACCAGGCAAGGCAGTCATTAGAAAAACCGAGGCTACTGAGTCTGCCGATAAGAATATGGTGTTGACAGAGTCGAAAGCCTTGGCCAGGTCGATGAAGACGGCTGCACAGTACTGTCTTTTATCTATGGCGGTTATGATATCGTTTAGTACCTTGAGCGTGGCTGAGATGCACCCGTGACCGGCTCGGAAACCGGATTGCACAGCGGAGAAGGTACGGTGGGATTCGAGATGGTCAGTGATCTGTTTGTTGACTTGGCTTTCGAAGACCTTAGATAGGCAGGGCAGGATGGATATAGGTCTGTAACAGTTTGGGTCCAGGGTGTCTCCCTGTGTCCAGGGGGATGACCGCGGCAGCTTTCCAATCATTGTGGATCTCAGATGATACGAAGGAGAGGTTGAACAGGCTGGTAATAGGGGTTGTGACAATGGCGGCGGACAGTTTCAGAAATAGAGGGTCCAGATTGTCAAGCCCAGCTGATTTGTATGGGTCCAGGTTTTGCAGCTCTTTCAGAACATCTGCTATCTGGATTTGGGTAAAGGAGAAGCTGGGGAGGCGTGGGCGAGTAGCTGCGGGGGGTGGGGGGGAGCTGTTGGCCGAGGTTGGAGTAGCCAGGAGGAAGGCATGGCCAGCTGTTGGCCGAGGTTGGAGTAGCCAGGAGGAAGGCATGGCCAGCCGTTGGCCCGAGGTTGGCGTGGCCAGGAGGAAGGCATGGCCAGCTGTTGGCCGAGGTTGGAGTAACCAGGAGGAAGGCATGGCCAGCTGTTGGCCGAGGTTGGAGTAACCAGGAGGAAGGCATGGCCAGCTGTTGAGAAATGCTTGTTGAAGTTTTCGATTATCACGGATTTATCGTGAATGACAAAGCTGTAAAACATTATCCTAAATATAAACCCTCAACTTGGTGGATACCATTGGTGTTTCAGTATAAAATATCCGTACTGTTTTTGTCAATATGTCAATATTTCTGGTGGCAGTTGTGAAAAAAGTCAATAGTTGGAAGAGTTAATTGAAAATAATGCCATTGATGCTTTTTTCATTCATTTGTCTTTTTTCTCTTGAACTACATGGTCATTCCACTAGAAACTAATGGACAATATGGACACATATATAAAAATAAAAAAACTATATATTAATACATTATGTCATTCAAGTATAAATTTAATAGCATCGATGTGGTCATGTTGAGTCCTTAGACATTCCATTGGTAATGATAGTTTGTTGTCATTGACACATTGTCAATGTCACTACTACCACTCTCCAAAACAAGGAAGCAAAAATAATTAGAACATCTTTCCAACCTTTGACCTCCATATCATAATGTAACAACAGGACAAATACAAATCAATAAAGGTTAACCCTCTCAGGGTACTCAGGGTTAAGATTAACATAAACACAGAGAAATCCCAATATCCATCTCAGACCTGGCCAGATGAATGAAAGGGGTTGGCGAGCTATTTGGAAGGAAACAGTGAAGAAGCGAGGGGGAAGGAGGGGGGGGGCGGGGTGCTGAAGCACGGGGCTGAGTCCTCAGCACTGATCAGAGCTGCATGATGCAGACAGACGAGGAGAAGGAGGGAGGGAGGAGGAGTAGGAGAGGAAGGAGGAGCGAACAGTGGAACATATTGGCTGAGGCTCGCAGCTCTCAGTCTTTCCTCTGTGCTTGGCAGAGCTGCTTCTCTATTTCTCTCTGCTCTCTCTCTCTATTTCGCTGACAAAAACACACGCAGGTAGGAGGGCTCACCCCCTCAAACTCTCCCTGCCTGCACCATGCTGCCCTGGAAAAGAAGTAAGTTTGTTCTGGTGCAGGATGAGGCCAAGACCAAGCCTAAGAGACTGATAGCTGGGCTGACCTACCAGTCCATCCTCTCCTCCCTGATGCGCTCCTGTCCCGACCTGCTCCCCGACTCGACCACTTTTGACTGGCTGGGCTCCATCTTCCAGACCAAGAGGCAGAAGGTGGAACTCAACAAGGAGGAGCCCACCTACACCGTACGTTACCTGGGGAGCATTGTCACCATCACGGCTAAAGGACAAGGCTGTACACAGGACCCAGTGGCTAAGATCTGGCAAAGGAGTAACTACGGAGAGCATAGCGTCAAGATGAGATTAACCGTGGGAGCTCAGGGCATCCAGATGGGCACCGACAAGACGGGCAAGAAGAAACCCACCCACCTCTACTCTCTGAACCGGATCACCTACTGCACAGCTGACCCCTGCCGACCCAAGATCCTAGCCTGGATCTACAGACATCAAGTCAAGAACAAGGCTGTGGTTCTCCGGTGCCATGCCGTTCTAGTCAGCAAGTCGGAGAAGGCCAGGGCCATAGCACACAGTCTTTACCAGACGTCCACCTCAGCCTTCAGTGAGTTCAAGCGGCTGAAGAAGCAGAGTGATTTCAGGCACTGCCAACAGCAGCTGCTGGGGGAGGACATGGTGCCGTTGATGCCCCTGAGGAGGCTGCTCAATGGGCAGTGCCACTACCGGCCACCTGCCGACAGCCCTGGAGGCCCCAGTACCACCGGTCTCTGCTCCATCGCAGAGGAGGAAGAAGAGGAGGAGGAGGAGGAAGAGGAGGAAGAGGAGGAGGATGAAAGGGAGGTGGAGGAAGAGGGGTACGAGGCGGATGAGGAAACTCTATCGGACACTGACCTAACTCATTCATATGGGTCATGTGAGATGAACCTAGGGGACATATTTGATGGACAGGACGAGTGTTATATCAACATCAACATAAACATCAGCGACAGCAACAACAACACACTGACATTTGTCAGCTCTCTAGTGTGATAGGACAGAACATGAACATGGATATCATATCACATCATCACAGAGCCACATTCCTTCTCTTCTCCTTCACTGCCTGGTCCCTTTCTATCACAGGTTATATCCTGCTTTATCACAGTGTGAAGAGGATACATTCTGTCTGTCAGGGAAGTTCTTCCCCACTGCTCTTCTGGGTCAAGGAAGAAAGAAAATGTATGTTTGGGAAAGGATATATTTTTCCAGATGGCTCAGACAGACATTGGCTTGACAATTTCAGTTGACTATAGCAATTTTGTGAGAGTATTTACAAAGAGGGCTGCGAGAAAGTGATAATAGCACAATGTAAAGGGAATAATCTAAGAGACTATTGAGAGAACTAGCACTGACTGAGCTCCTCATAATATTGCCATGCCAGGTGTACACAGCACCCTAAACCCAAGGTGTGTTTACTTCTGTTTTCCTTGATATTTTCTAAGTACAGTACCATTAATGTTTGTTGCCATGATTTTCGATTAACTTGTACTTTTTTCAGAGGTTATTTGTATGAAAAATATGTATACTTTCTACTAAGACAATCTGTATAATGTAATTTTCCACACTTGACCTTTCTGAGTGCATGTAACCCTGAGGAGAAGTTTAATAAAATGTTACTACAGTATAACCTCTGCAGATTTATGAATTAGGCTATAATTTAGGAATCAAGCCATTGAGTTGACATATTTATTGCTGACATTTGTTAAAGCCCTGTGTATCATTTCTGCATGACAAGTCAGCAGTGATGTTTAACGCTTACTCTCTTGTCTTTCTTAATGGGACACCTTTGATCTCAAAGTTGTTATGCTATACAGTAACTCCACACTGTGATGCATTTCTGACCAAGGAGAGAATGAAGAAATATGTCTAGTTTTTGTACATTTGTTTTTCATATGAACAAAACAGAGCTACATTCCCCTGAAGGTGTACTAGATTTCTATCAGCAGGATTAAGGCTGTATGTTTGCTTGACTGCCAAAATGGCAGAGATACTGAGGACAGAAAGGTCCATCTGTCCTTTACCGATGGATGGACCAGACTGCTAAATATTTTGGCTATTCTTTTATCAAATTTCATAAAGATAAAACCTTTACTTATTTGACAAAACCATTGTGATCGGGGTCTACATGGGATCTACATGAGATTACGTGATTTTCAAAATGTGTTGAATAAAATACCTTCACTTTTACCTAGTAAGAGAAGTGTAATTTTTTTATATGAGTGACACATTTAGACAATTAGCGACAATCAAAGCTGAGCATAGAGCGTTTGTCTGATTATGGTAAATCTGACAAATTTGATGCATCTTTCGACGGTATTGTATATTTTGATGTTAGTCAAAACAAGACAGGGAACAACAAAGAAATCAACCAAACACAAAGCTTCTCAGGGCCACAATTACCTTTTTTAATATCCACCACCACAAGACTGGTCTGCCACAGTCATGCCACATTACACCACATCTAAATTGGCCCTTGCCACTTGGTTAGATGTAGATCGGACAGAACCATCTCTGCTGGGATGGTATTGGCCACTCAGCCCTTTTCTTTGAGTGAACCAATTAATCAGAGAATTGAATAGTTCGGGAAATGAACAGAAAATACCTTCCTAGGCAAAAGAGGGCTATCTGTCAGAATGATACAGAACCAACTGAACTGAGATGGATACCAGGAAGTTGTCACAATCATCAACTATTTTACTGAAGATATGCTAATCTGGATATCAGACCAAATTATGCGATATTGCAGATAATGATTTGTGATGTGATTTTCTTGTTTGTTTTTTAAATGGTTTATCAGTTATCTCAAATGGAGATTGAATTCATTATACATTTCTCCAGTTCCTGCAGCTTTTGGTAAATAGTAATGCAACATAACATTCACACTTTCTCCATTTACTATTTCAAAACACATCACAAACTAGAATATTTACTTACTTTTGTTACATAACAAATAAAAACAGACCTGTTATGTTTGACAGAGCAGAGTCTCCATACAGAAGGCTTCCTGTCTTTGTTAGTTTGCTGATGTTGCAGAACACAGAGCCAGTTCAATTTTCTCAGGTTTAAATTATTTAGATGGATTGGTCTTTGGGGAGAGTTTCTAGAATCGTTGTTGTCAATATTTTTACTAATAAACTACCTCTGAAAGGGTAGAGGATCACCAATCTGTACGGAAACAATACCGAATCTCTAAACAACAAATATACCCTAGTCTGGGAACCCTGGTGAAATACAAAAGAGAATAAAATAGTTAATTGTGTCTGTAAATTTCTTCCCTAGGATGGCATCACGTCCTACCCTGTGTGATGCCCTGGTTTTACATACGGTAGATAGGCCTACATTCAGATGTATTGCGAAATACAGATACATAGTAATACTTCAAGCAACATTGTTGGTCTTATGGCATTCATACATCACAGGAGGTTGGTGGCACCTTAATTGGGGAGGACGGGCTCGTGGTAATGGCTGGAGTGGAATTAGTGGAATGGTAGCAAATACATCAAACACATGGTTTCCATGTGTTTGATGCCATAACATTTGCTCCATTCCAGCCTTTATTATGAGCCGTCCTCCCCTCAGCAGCCTCCACTGTCATACATGAATATGTTACGTGACATTCAATTTGTCCATCTGTACTCTATCCATCATATGGGGGATTTAGATGCATTATATGATACACAGTAATAAAAAAATTCAAGCAACATTGTCATTGATTGTCTTGTGAGTGTGCTATGTCTGACATGGGCCTATCACATGCAGTTAGAGGAGGAGCCACACTGTGTGTTGTGTAAACATGTGCATTCCCAGCCAAACAGAGCTAACAGGAACAGATGGCAGCAGAGCAGGCTAGGTGGACCATGGTATATCATGGATGTCTTCCAGAATACTGGGGCTCACTCTCTCTATCTCTGTCAGAAAACTAGCCACCAGAGACTGGTGTTTTTTAATGAACATGAAGTCTAATGAAACACGCGGTATAAACAGTGGCAGGTCACATGGTGTGTTATGTGTTGCCCACATGCAGTAGATAAGAACAGAGAGGGAGCAGGACATGGTGAGGTTGTTCTGCCCTCACAGCTGTTCTCTACCTGACTTCCCCAGTATTTCTTTCTCTTTTGCTCTCCCTCTCCCTCTCTCCCCCTTCTCTCTCTCTCTCTCTCTCTCTCTCTCTCCCTTATGTCATTCTCTTTCTTTCGCTCTCTCTCACACTTCTCTCATTCTCTCTCTCCCCCTTCTCTCTTTCCCTCTCCCTCTGTTATGCAGTAAACAACGCTCAGGTCAGTGTGACACCACCACAGGCACATCTTCGTCACCTGCTGCGAGGGGGAACAGAATGGAGCGTTCCACAGCAATTGCACTCCTGTGGTTTCCAGGGAAGAGCCTTAGGAGAATGTGTTAATCAGCCAGCAAGCAGAGGGAACAAGGTGTGCCATGGGCAGGACATTGTGGCTCAATGAGCCATAGCTCGGGACGACGACGACGACGACGACACTTGGAAGGTGATGTGACCTTAAGCTCTTATGGCTGGGGGGGGGGGGGGGGGGGGGGGGGGGGGGGGGCACCTGGAAGGTGATGAGACCTTAAGCTCATATGGCTGGGGGGGTAGGGGGTGGGGGGGGCACCTGGAAGGTGATGAGACCTTAAGCTCATATGGCTGGGGGGGTAGGGGGTGGGGGGGGCACCTGGAAGGTGATGAGACCTTAAGCTCATATGGCTGGGGGGGTAGGGGGTGGGGGGGGCACCTGGAAGGTGATGAGACCTTAAGCTCATATGGCTGGGGGGGTAGGGGGTGGGGGGGGCACCTGGAAGGTGATGAGACCTTAAGCTCATATGGCTGGGGGGGTAGGGGGTGGGGGGGGCACCTGGAAGGTGATGAGACCTTAAGCTCATATGGCTGGGGGGGTAGGGGGTGGGGGGGGCACCTGGAAGGTGATGAGACCTTAAGCTCATATGGCTGGGGGTGGGGGGGGGGGGGCATGTGTGTGGAAATATATTGTTGTTAGCCCTTGAACCAAATCAGACATATTATATTACATTTCCCATTTATAAAAAAAAAAAAGCAATCTATAGTTTAATGAATGTATGTGGAAGTCAAATTCTGTGACAAACCACATTGATCTCCAATCTAGCAAAGCTGACTACCTTTTCCATTTCATGCATCTCTTAGAATGTTATCCTAAAAAAAAGTTGCACACCTGGCGAGTTGCAAATGAGCTGCCCTGTGTTTTTCTGTGACACAAAGCTGTCAAAAACCAGAGGCAGGAGAAGCATCTACAGAGGAAATTAATCCCTACAGTCAAAAGCATCACTATAATGATTAGCATTATCATGCAGCCTTCCCACAAGCCTTTGGCTCAGTGACACAACTGACAAATAAAGAGTAGCTTGTGATGCATATTGAATGGCTCTTTAGGAAATAGGAAGGAATACTTCCATATAGTCAGAAACTCTCTCTCTCTCTCTCTCTCTCTCTCTCTCTCACACACACACACACACACACACACACACACACACACACACACACACACACACACACACACACACACACACACACACACACACACACACACACACACAAACACACACAAACACACACACAAATACACACACACACACACACATACACATCAAATAACTCATGTGTTGCTAGGCTGTGGTATATTCTCCCAGGGTCTCTTCTAGTCTGTTCTGTTCTGCAGTTGTACTAGACAGTGTCTATTTCAGAACCCATGAAACCTTTGGCCTTGAACATTAGCCAAACTAGTCTATACAATTTACTAATTCATGAGAACCAGGGGTAAGTTACTGCCATGAAACTTTTATGGTTTTATTTCATCATAACACATACAAAATACCAAATAAACAACCACTGCCCAGACAGTCTTTAGTATGCATGCTAAGTCATTGTGTTCAACAAAGTGGTAATACATTTCATATCCCCCTTTTCTCTTGTAGGATAGTGAGTGTACACCTAAATGCACTGTTCCAGTGGCTTAGCGAAGCATGGCGAAAGTGCTGCTGAATTTATAATCCTGACATAGTAAATTACACAGCCTTGAATCTTCTTCTTCAGTCTGTATTAATAGTCAGTGGTAGCAACGTCATTTCCTCAGATTTAATAGAGCTGGTTTTAAGTAATGCACTTCTTAAAGACATTAACTGCACTGTCCTACACATCCACAAGTCTGTTCATACAGAATAAATATTTATAATAAGTAGCTGAGTTCATGACAAAATCTTGCTACACAGAGAGACATAATGTATTATAAGCATTGATATAATACATTATAAATACATGCTACATACATGCTTATAACAGGTAAAAAAAAGCCTTATACCTGCAGCAGTGGAGGCTCCTCCTCAGAGGATGGGGAGGACCATCATCAGTGAATTTCATAAAAATATTTTTTTTAACATTTAAAAAGTTATCCTTTTTAGATAAAACTACACTAAATATATTCACGTGACCAAATAACAAACTATTTTGCAATAAAGGTCTACAGTATTCCCAACAGCACTCTGTAGAGTAGCACCATGGTGTAGCTGGAGGACAGCTGTCTTCCGTCCTCTGGGTACATTGACTTCAATACAAAACCTAGGAGGCTCATGATTATCACCCTCTTCCATAGACTTACACAGTAATTATGACAACTTCTGGAGGACGTCCTCCAACCGATCAGAGCTCTTGCAGCATGAAGTGACATGTTGTCCACCCAATCAGAGAATTAATCTAGTACTTCACTTACTTAGCTAGCAAATGCAGCTAGCTAGTTTAGCCTACTAACACCCTGCTCAAACAGAGGGATGCTATGTTAGCTAGCTGTTAGCTAGCTGGCTATGTCTAATAAAACGACACATTTTTAATGGTGAGCGTGCGCTGCGCCTTTTCCTGTCCAATGATGTCTGCACATTTTTAGGTTACACCTGTATTCACGTTGGCTAATTCTACTTCTTTCCAGCTTTTGGCTTTACTAATTTATTGCCACCAGGGCCCGCCAGTGTAACTACTAAACTGCTTACTGAATGACTGTACACTGTAACGTTACTGCATGATTGTAGTGGGTTTAATAACGGGAAGTGAAGGGAAAAGGTGAGAGGAGGAGACCGCATAGATGTGAGAAGGAATACAAAGTGGCTGCTATGAAATTTAATTGTGTTTACACACGATCAGCAGTGTATTCATTCCACCGATTCTGTTGAAAAACGTTTCTTAAATGGAATTAAACGGAATTAAACGGAACGAAACGGGGATAAACATTATAATAGAAAAACATGTCGAATAGAAACTCTCCTTTGCAAGTGTTGGACTAATGATTATCAGCTACAGTAGATGCAGGTAAGAGTGTGTACTTTTTCTCTCGATCTGTGTGCACCTACGTTGTAAACTTTCATTCATAGTCTAGGTTGTAGCAACCACATGATGAGTATAGGGAAATTTCAAGTATCATGTAGTAGCCTAAACCTATCAATTCAACTGGGTGAATGGAATATGAATGACAGTCATCCAATATGCTGTAATAGAAACAAGGCTATGCTCATAATAAACATAAATCATCCTCCCTCATCTTAAATGGCACCGGCCGCTACTGACCTGCAGGCTATAATGTGTTCCTGTGTACCTATTACCAACACAGTCATGATATAGATTCATCCTATATGGTCCTCTTGCTGTTAGTCATATACATACACAGTACCTGTACATCATTGGCTGACATATTACGTAACATCACAGCCATGATATATGGGTCCATCCTTTATGGACCTCCTCTTCCTGCTAGGCTCATATACCTGTACGTCATTGGCTGGGCTCCACAGTGCAACCTTTAGATGACCTTTAGGCACAGCACAGATAGGAGGATGGAAGGTGACAAATACTGTACACGGCCATTTAACTTGCTGCTGTCAGAGCCTCGACTGACGTCGTTAGCCCCACTAAGAGGACTAATTATGAAATCAATAACCTGGATAAGAGAGGAGAGGCTGGTTGGTTGTTGTGTGAAAGTGTTATTTTAAGTGTTCCAAATGAACCAGGTGTTCCTAATGTCTCAGGATGTGCTGAAATGGGTCTGTGGTATAATAAAAAAATAAGGGAGTGTGGTATATGGCCAATATACCACGGCTAAGAGCTGTATCCAGGCACTCCACGTTGTGTCGTGCTCTACGCAAGGTGTAGTGCCTGGATACAGCCCTTAACCGTGGTATATTGGCCATTTATACAACAGGTGGGTCTAATCCTGAATGCTGATTGGTTAAAACCACATTCCAGCCGGTGTCTATTCCAGAAGTTACCATCGGCTAAATCTATGACGTTCAAATGCCTATTTACTCTGTTCCATCTGAATGCGCAATCCACTGTCTCATCAGCCCAGCCAGGCAATTTATAAACTTGATCGCCACTATAAAAAGCATCTAGACATTATCTCACATTTCTTTTAGACTATCATTTAGTTTTCAACAGAGGAGAATTCTATAAAATTGCTGCCTGTCTCTCCAACATTTGCAACAGTGTTTCAATATTCAAATTTGATCTCCAGTTGTCGCAAAGTAATAAACGTGTCAGTAGTCGGGATGAGACAGACAGGCAGGCAGCTTTTCACAGCGAGTCGAAATCATGAATCAACATAATTTTTATGTATATATACAAAGAAATGTCAATAGAAAACAGGTAAAACGAAATTAAGTGCAGCTAGTTTGCAGTCTTTCCAGCTTCAGTTTGATGTGATTGTGTTAGCTGTGTTGTTGGCTAGCTCCTCTGAACAGTGTCCTGACAAGAGAGCACATTTTCTATGCCAGGAGAAATCGTATCATTAGCTCATTGTTATGGATGTCTCCAAATAAATGTCACTAGAAAACAGCTTAAACAAATGCAGCTACTGTTTTTATTCTGGCTGCACTGTTTGACGTGACCATAAGTTAGCAATAGTTGGCTAGCTAGCAAGCAAGGGATAAGAATGTTGGCAGCCATTATGGCAACAGAAAACATTTAGAACGAACGTCCATAGATACAGAACAAAAAGACTGAATGACTGGGTCGTGTCTCTGGCAACAGAACCAATACAACGAATGACCAGGCGGCTTGTGTCGGGACTAAATCTTGTGGAAGGATGAAATAGTATGAATAAATTGATACAAATTTTGTTTTTTATGAAAATATGGAAATCATTATTGGAACATTTTGTATAAAAGTGATAATGCCCTCTGTAACAACACCTGTGCCAATATATCCTCCAAACACGGGCTTCTTGGGCATTATCACTTAAATATCGTAAACCCCTGAGATGCCATAGTGCTATTATAAACTGGTTACCAACCTAATTAGGGCAGTAAAAATACATGTTTTGTCATACCCGTGGTATATGGTCTGATATATCACGGCTTGCAGCCAATCAACATTCAAGGCTTTAGCCACCCAGTTTATAATTATAGTAGAACTCTGAGAGTATGTGCATCAGTTGGTCCCTGACCCTGTAATTGCGCTCAAAAGGGTTCTGCGGCTGTCCGCATAGAGAACCCTTTGTGGAAAGGTTTCTTCATGGAACCAAAAATGTTTCCACCTTGAACGAAAAGGGGTTCTTCAAAGTGTTCTCCTATGGAGACAGCCGAATAACCCTATTTGGTTCTAGTTAGCAAATTTTTTCTGAGTATGATACCAAATTACATTATGGCAATGTCCATCTTTTGTAGGAACACTATAAAGGAACTATGGGAAGGCTGGATATTTCTCTATCTTCAATATGTCATTCCCCTCACCTTGGTTTACCCCCTCCAGCTCTCCCAGCTCCTATCTCAGATTAAAACCACCAGGAGGTTGTAATAAAGATAATGCACCAGACTGCCAGAGAATAATGTCCGATGTCACTGATTTAGCCAACAGCCCATTATGAGAACCCATCCCCCTGCAGACAGACAGAAGACAAATAACCCCAGTTCAAGCCACCATGATTATTACGTACTGAATAAGATATAAATGTAATATCTTAAGGGTAAGATTGTTATCTAAAATTGGTCAAAATTAGCACCATATTTCAAGCCCAATTGTGTTTTAGTCATTCTATCGAAGGGTTGTAGCAGGACACTGTCTCAATCCAGAAGTCAGGTCTGGGTTCATTTTCTCATTTCAATCCCTTGGAGGTCTTACTAAGCAATATTTAGGACAAACCACACAGCCATTTTATAAAGTTCTGTGTACCAATGCCTTTGACGCACTAGACAACAACCCCTCTCTATCCCAAATCTACATTTGCCCCTTGAGCGTTCTCTGGGACAGCAAAGAGGCAATCAGCCCTGCATCCGCTGGTTTCCAACTCCCTATTACCTTGGGAACGATGAAATGAGGAATCAGAGAGAGCATTCACTTAGACTAAGGGACACACACACAGGCGAGCACGTACACACACAAACACACAGTGAGAGAGAGAGAGAGAGAGAGAGAGAGAGAGCAAAAAGAGAGGGAGCACAGAGAGAGAGAGAGAGAGAGAGAGAGAGAGAGAGAGAAGGAGAGAGAGAGGAGAAAGCAGAGAGAGAGCAGAAAGAGAGAGGGAGGCACAGAGAGAGAGAGAGAGAGAGAGAAAGAGGAGAGAAAGCAGAGCGAGAGAGGAGAAAGCAGAGAGAGCAGAAAGAGAGAGGGAGCACAGAGAGAGAGAGAGAGAGAGAGAGAGAGAGAGAGAGAGAGAGAGAGAGAGAGGAGAAAGCAGAGAGAGCAGAAAGAGAGGGAGCACAGAGAGAGAGAGAGAGAGAGAGAGAGAGAGAGAGAGAGAGAGGAGAAAGCAGAGAGAGCAGAAAGAGAGAGGGAGCCACAGAGAGAGAGAGAGAGAGAAGAGAGAGAGAGAGAGAGAGAGGAGAAAGCAGAGAGAAGCAGAAAGAGAGGAGGGAGCACAGAGAGAGAGAGAGAGAGAGAGAGAGAGAGAGAGAGAGAGAGAGAAGGAGAGAGAGAGGAGAAAAGCAGAGAGAGAGCAGAAAGAGAGAGGGGAGCACAGAGAGAGAGAGAGAGAGAAAGAGAGGAGAAAAGCAGAGAGAGCAGAAAGAGAGAGGGAGCACAGAGAGAGAGAGAGAGAGAGAGAGAGAGAGAGAGAAAGAGGAGAGAAAAGCAGAGCGAGAGAGGAGAAAAGAGAGAGGGAGCACAGAGGAGAGAGAGAGAGAGAGAGAGAGAGAGAGAGAGAGAGAGAGGAGAAAGCAGAGAGAGCAGAAAGAGAGAGGGAGCACAGAGAGAGAGAGAGGAGAGAGAGAGAGAGAGGAGAAAGCAGAGCGAGAGAGGAGAAAGAGAGAGGGAGCCACAGAGAGAGAGAGAGAGAGAGAGAGAGAGAGAGGAGAAAGCAGAGAGGAGCAGAAGAGAGAGGGAGCACAGAGAGAGCGAGAGAGAGAGAGAGAGAGAAGAGAGAGAGAGAGAGAGAGAGAGAGGAGAAAGCAGAGCGAGAGAGGAGAAAGAGAGAGGGAGCACAGAGAGAGAGAGGAGAGAGAGAGAGAGAGAGGAGAAAGCAGAGCGAGAGAAGAGAAAGCAGAGAGAGCAGAAAGAGAGAGGGGCACAGAGAGAGAGAGAGGGGAGCACAGAGAGAGAGAGAGAGAGAGAGAGGAGAAAGCAGAGCGAGAGAGGAGAAAGAGAGAGGGAGCACAGAGAGAGAGAGAGAGAGAGAGAGAGAGAGAGAGAGAGGAGAAAGAGAGAGGGAGCACAGAGAGAGAGAGAGAGAGAGAGAGAGAGGAGAAAGAGAGAGGGAGCACAGAGAGAGAGAGAGAGAGAGAGAGAGAGAGAGAGAGAGAGAGGAGAAAGCAGAGCGAGAGAAGAGAAAGCAGAGAGAGCAGAAAGAGAGAGGGAGCACAGAGAGAGAGAGAGGGAGCACAGAGAGAGAGAGAGGAGAAAGCAGAGCGAGAGAAGAGAAACAAAGAAACAAAGCAAATGTAAAAGCGTTCCAGGCCAAGATCAGACATCTCCTTCATGAGGAACTACACTACGGGGAAATGACAGTTGGATTAAGGGGGCATTGCAGTCAGTGGGTGGATTTGGCTGGCATGTGAGAGGGTTGTTAAATAAGGGTGGACTATATCCATGGCCTCAGTACCCTACGGTGTATAAACAAGGGCCAGGCAAGAGATAGGACAACTGAAAACCATTCATGATTTTTTTTTATGCAATACAACATCTTACTCTGAGTAATACTATAAATTGAGAATCTGTATTCATTATAGCATTTCTATATGCTCACATTTTGTTATGTTAAACATTAAAGAATCATATGCTTCATATTGTGCTGATGACCTGACCTGAGGTATTGCATTCCACTTGGCTTGCTTCAGTCATTGACAATCCATGTGCGTGATGAAACCCACTGGGACTCTGACAGAGAGAGAGAGAGCCCACATTCATTTTGGGATCAGCAGGAAATCATTATCATACCTGTCAATCTGCTGGGATGAAACATTGCGGGTACCGTTAAGAGGCCTTATAGAGGTGTGCTTTAATAAAGGATAGGATGGGTTAAAGATGAAGACGTTACACCGCATAAAGGTTTATCTAAAGCCAGTCGCCATCTTAGTTCTCAACTGGCAAAGTAAGGAACATCAAGTTTGAAAAGTTAACTTTGCACATATTAGGCTACATTGCCAAAGACCCCCATGTAGACTTATCTCTCATTCTCAATTTCCCTTCTCACTGTTATTCTCACCCTAAATTTAGCTTAATTTCCACATCCAGGTTCAACCCTAACACTAACCCTAGCTTCAACCATAACCCAAACCCTAGCTTCAACCCTAACCCTAACTTCAACCCTAACCCTAGCTTCAACACGAACCCTAACCCTAGCTTCAACCCTAACCCTAGCTTCAACCCTAACCCTAACCCTAACCCTAGCTTCAACACGAACCCTGACCCTAGCTTCAAATCAAATCAAAGTTTATTTGTCATGTGCGCCGAATACAACAGTGAAATGCTTACTTACAGGCTCTAACCAATGGTGCGAAAAAAAAGTGTGTGCGTGTGTGTAGGTAAGTAAAGAAATACAACAACAGTAAAAATACATTTGAAAAAAGAGTAGCGAGGCTATATACAGACAACTGTTAGTCAGGCTTATTGATGTAGTATGTACATGTAGGTATCGTTAAAGTGACTATGCATATATGATGAACAGAGAGTAGCAGAAGCGTAAAAAGAGGGGTTGGCGGGTGGTGGGACACAATGCAGATAGCCCGGTTAGCTAATGTGCGGGAGCACTGGTTGGTCGGGCCACTTTAGGTAGTATGTACATGAATATATAGTTAAAGTGACTATGCAAATAAGATAAAGAGAGAGTAGCAGCAGCGTAAAAGAGGGGTTGGGGGGGCACACAATGCAAATAGTCCGGGTAACCATTTGGTTACCTGTTCAGGAGTCTTATGGCTTGGGGGTAAAAACTGTTGAGAAGCCTTTTTGTCCTAGACTTGGCACTCCGGTACTGCTTGCCATGCGGTAGTAGAGAGAACAGTCTATGACTGGGGTGGCTGGGGTCTTTGACAATATTTAGGGCCTTCCTCTGACACCGCCTGGTGTAGAGGTCCTGGATGGCAGGCAGTTTAGCCCCAGTGATGTAGAGCAATTGCCGTACCAGGCAGTGATGCAACCGGTCAGGATGCTCTCGATGTTGCAGCTGTAGAACCTTTTGAGGAACTCAGGACCCATGCCAAATCTTTTTAGTTTCCCGAGGGGGAATAGGCTTTGTAGTGCCCTCTTCACGACTGCCTTGGTGTGTTTGGACCAATCTAGTTCGTTGTTGATGTGGACACCAAGGAATTTGAAGCTCTCAACCTGCTCCACTACAGCCCAGTCGATGAGAATGGGGACGTGCTCGGTACTAATTTTCTTGTAGTCCACAATCATCTCCTTAGTCTTGGTTACGT
The DNA here is from genome assembly GCF_002021735.2 of Oncorhynchus kisutch. NCBI lineage: Eukaryota > Metazoa > Chordata > Actinopteri > Salmoniformes > Salmonidae > Oncorhynchus > Oncorhynchus kisutch. Next base: position 71,464,100 of record NC_034190.2, on the reverse strand, counting down.
TGAGGGATAGGTTGTTATTCTGGCACCACCCGGCCAGGTCTCTGACCTCCTCCCTAAAGGCTGTCTCGTCGTTGTCGGTGATCAGGCCTACCACTGTTGTGTCGTCAGCAAACTTAATGATGGTGTTGGAGTCGTGCCTGGCCATGCAGTCGTGGGTGAACAGGGAGTACAGGAGGGGACTGAGCACGCACCCCTGGGGAGCTCCAGTGTTGAGGATCAGCGTGGCAGATGTGTTGCTACCTACCCTCACCACCTGGGGGCGGCCTGTCAGGAAGTCCAGGATCCAGTTGCAGAGGGAGGTGTTTAGACCCAGGTTCCTTAGCTTGGTGATGATCTTTGAGGGTACTATGGTGTTGAACGCTGAGCTGTAGTCAATGAACAGCATTCTCACATAGGTGTTCCTTTTGTCCAGGTGGGAAAGGGCAGTGTGGAGTGCAATAGAGATTGCATCATCTGTGGATCTGTTGGGGCGGTATGCAAATTGGAGTGGGTCTAGGGATTCTGGGATAATGGTGTTGATGTGAGCCATTACCAGCTTTTCAAAGCACTTCATGGCTACGGACGTGAGTGCTACGGGTCTGTAGTCATTTAGGCAGGTTGCCTTTGTGTTCTTGGGCACAGGGACTATGGTGGTCTGCTTGAAGCATGTTGGTATTTGTAGAGAAATGCTATTTCTTATGCAGGTGACCAACCTATGGCTAATAAAGGGCTACAACTTAAAGTAAAGCCTGTGGGGTCCCCTACAGGATAGCTCCCGCATTACACTAATTGCCAAAACCAGCGCGCACACACATAATCTCCTTTGTAGCTGAACATTGATTGACCGAAGAGGATTCTACGATGACGGACAGACAACTGAGCCAATGGCGGAAGACTACAGACTACACCCCAGCTGAACCAATCCAAAGATCCGATCTTCCAGAATCAACCTACTTTCTGTTCTATATATAAGTGGTGTACTGATTGTATTGGTCTCTTTGTCTTTGACTGCAGTTCCGTACGAACCAGCGGGAGAGCCGTAATTACGCTGTTCTAGATATCTTCACTCTGAATAAACTGTCGCTTGTCATACAATTTACCACCTTGTCTGAATCGATCCTTGACCGACTCGCCCGTCTACATATCTAATTTCTAACATATTACAGACTCAATGTTGAAAATGTCAGTGAAGACACCTGCCAGTTGGTCAGCACATGCCCGGAACACACATCCTGGTTGACTGTGTAATACGTGTCTTACTCACGTCAGCTACGGAAAGCGTGATCGCACAGTCGTACGGAACAGTTGATGCTCTCATGTATGCCTCAGTGTTGCTTTCCTCGAAGCGAGCATAGAAGTTGTTTAGCTTGTCTGGTAGGCCCGTGTCACTGGGCAGCTCGTGGCTGTGCTTCCCTTTATAGTCTGTAATAATTTGCAAGCCCTGCCACATCCGATGAGCGTCAGAGCCGTTGTAGTATGATTCAATCTTAGTCCTGTGTTGACGCTTTGCCTGTTTGATGGTTCGTCGCAGGGCATACCGGGATTTCTTGTAAGCTTCCGGGTTAGAGTCCCACTCCTTGAAAGCGGCAGCTCTACCCTTTAGCTCAGTGCGAATGTTGTCTGTAATCCATTGCTTCTGGTTGGGGTATGTAGGTACAGTCACTGTGGGGACGACGTACTCAATGCACTTATTGATAAAGCCAGTGACTGATGTGGTGTATTCCTCAATGTCATCGGAAGAATCCCGGAACAGGTTCCAGTCTGTGATAGCAAAGCAGTCCTGTAGTTTAGCATCTGCTTCATCTGAACATTTTTTTATAGACCGAGTCACTGGTGCTTCCTGCTTTAATTTTTGCCCTTAAGCAGGAATCAGGAGGATAGAGTTGTGGTCGGATTTACCAAATGGAGGGCGAGGGAGAGCTTTGTATGCGTTTCTGTGTGTGGAGTACAGGTGATCTAGAATTGTTTTCCCTCTGGTTGCAGATTTAACATGTTGATAGAGATTTGGTAGAACTGATTTAAGTTTCCCTGCATTAAAGTCTCCGGCCACTAGGAGCACCTCCTCTGGGTGACTGGTTTCCTGTTTGCTTATTTCCTTATACAGCTGACTGAGTGCGGTCTTAGTGCCAGCATCTGTCTGTGGTGGTAAATAAACAGCCACGAAAAGTATAGCTGAGAACTCTCTAGGCAAGTAGTGTGGCCTGCAATTTATCACAATATACTCTACTTCAGGCGATCAAAATCTAGAGACTTCCTTGGATTTCGTGCACCAGCTGTTGTTTACAAATATGCACAGACCGCCCCCCCCCTCGTCTTACCGGAGTGTGCAGTTCTATCCTGCCGGTGCAGCGTGTATCCCACTAGCTGAATATCCATGTTGTCATTCAGCCACGATTCCGTGAAGCATAGGATATTACAGTTTTTGATGTCCTGTTGGTAGGATATTCGTGTTCGTACCTCGTCTAGTTTATTGTCCAATGATTGCACGTTGGTTAGTAATACTGACTGTAACGTCAGCTTTCCTAGTTGTCTTCTGCGGATCCGGACGAGGCATCCGGCTCTTCGTCCTCTGCGTCGATTCCTTTTGCGAATAATTGGGATGTCTGCCCTGTGGGGTGTTTGGAGAATATCGTGTGAGTCCTGCATGTTGTTGTTGTTGTTGTTGAAGAAATCTTTGTCTAATCCGAGGTGAGTGATCGCTGTCCTGATATTCAGAAGCTCTTTTCCTCCATAAGATACGGCTGCAGAAACATTATGTACAAAATAATTTACAAATATTGCAAAAAACAGCACATAATAGCACAATTGGTAAGGAGACCGTAAAACGGCGGCCATCTCCTCCTGCGCCATTTTCATTAGCTTCAACCCTAACCCTAACTTCAACCCTAACCCTAACTTCAACCCTAACTTCAACCCTAACCCTAACTTCAACTCTAACCCTAGCTTCAACCCTAACCGTAAACCTAACTTCAACTCTAACCCTAACCCTAGCTTCAACTCTAACCCTAACCCTTCAACCCTAACCCTAGCGTCAACACTAACCCTAACGTCAACCCTAACCCTAACGTCAACCCTAAGCCTAGCTTCAACCCTAAACCTAGCTTCAACCTTAACCCTAGCGTCAACCCTAACCCTAGCTTCAACCCTAACTCTAGCGTCAACACTAACCCTAACGTCAACCCTAACCCTAGCGTCAACCCTAACCCTAGCGTCAACCCTAACCCTAGCGTCAACCCTAACCATAGCGTCAACACTAACCCTAGCTTCAACCCTAACCCTACCTTCAAACCTAACCCTAGCTTCAACCCTAACCCTAGCATCAACCCTAACACTAACCCTAGCTTCAACCCTAACCCTACCTTCAACCCTAACCCTAGCATCAACCCTAACCCTAACCCTAGCGTCAACCCTAACCCTAACCCTAGCGTCAACACTAACCCTAACGTCAACCCTAACAATAGCGTCAACCCTAACCCTAGCTTCAACCCTAACCCTAACCCTGGCGTCAACACTAACCCTAGCTTCAACACTAACCCTAGCTTCAACCCTAACCTTAGCTTCAACCCTAACCCTAGCTTCAACCCTAACCCTAGCTTCAACTCTAACCCTAGCGTCAACCCTAACCCTAGCGTCAACCCTAACCCTAACCCTAGCGTCAACCCTAACCCTAACCCTAGCGTCAACCCTAACCCTAGCGTCAACCCTAACCCTAACCCTAGCGTCAACACTAACCCTAACATCAACCCTAAACCTAGCGTCAACCCTAACCCTAGCTTCAACCCTAACCCTAGCTTCAACCCTAACCCTAGCATCAACCCTAACCCTAACCCTAGCGTCAACCCTAACCCTACCTTCAACACTAACCCTAGCGTCAACCCTAACCCTAGCGTCAACCCTAACCCTAACCCTAGCGTCAACCCTAACCCTAGCGTCAACACTAACTCTAGCTTCAACCCTAACCCTAGCTTCAACTCTAACCCTAGCTTCAACCCTAACCCTAGCGTCAACCCTAACCCTAACCCTAGCGTCAACCCTAACCCTAACCCTAGCGTCAACACTAACCCTAACGTCAACCCTAACCCTAGCGTCAACCCTAACCCTAACGTCAACCCTAACCGTAGCGTCAACCCTAACCCTAGCTTCAACCCTAACCCTAGCTTCAACCCTAACCCTAGCTTCAAGCCTAACCCTAGCTTCAACCCTAACCCTAGCGTCAACCCTAACCCTAACCCTAGCGTCAACCCTAACCCTACCTTCAACCCTAATCCTAGCTTCAACCTTAACCCTAGCTTCAACCCTAACCTAGCGTCAACCCTAACCCTAGCTTCAACCCTAACCCTAGCTTCAACCCTAACCCTAGCGTCAACACTAACCCTAACATCAACCCTAACCCTAGCTTCAACTCTAACCCTAGCGTCAACCCTAACCCTAACCCTAGCGTCAACCCTAACCCTAACCCTAGCGTCAACACTAACCCTAACATCAATCCTAACCCTAGCGTCAACCCTAACCCTAGCTTCAACCCTAACCCTAGCTTCAACCCTAACCCTAGCGTCAACCCTAACCCTACCTTCAACCCTAACCCTAGCGTCAACCCTAACCCTAGCGTCAACCCTAACCCTAGCTTCAACCCTAACCCTAGCGTCAACCCTAACCCTAGCGTCAACCCTAAACCTAGCGTCAACACTAACCCTAACGTCAACCCTAACCGTAGCGTCAACCCTAACCCTAGCTTCAACCCTAACCCTAGCTTCAACCCTAACCCTAGCTTCAAGCCTAACCCTAGCTTCAACCCTAACCCTAGCGTCAACCCTAACCCTAACCCTAGCGTCAACCCTAACCCTACCTTCAACCCTAATCCTAGCTTCAACCTTAACCCTAGCTTCAACCCTAACCCTAGCGTCAACCCTAACCCTAGCTTCAACCCTAACCCTAGCTTCAACCCTAACCCTAGCGTCAACACTAACCCTAACATCAACCCTAACCCTAGCTTCAACTCTAACCCTAGCGTCAACCCTAACCCTAACCCTAGCGTCAACCCTAACCCTAACCCTAGCGTCAACACTAACCCTAACATCAATCCTAACCCTAGCGTCAACCCTAACCCTAGCTTCAACCCTAACCCTAGCTTCAACCCTAACCCTAGCGTCAACCCTAACCCTACCTTCAACCCTAACCCTAGCGTCAACCCTAACCCTAGCGTCAACCCTAACCCTAACCCTAGCGTCAACCCTAACCCTAGCGTCAACACTAACCCTAGCTTCAACCCTAACCCTACCTTCAACCCTAACCCTAGCTTCAACCCTAACCCTAACCCTAGCATCAACCCTAACCTTAACCCTAGCGTCAACACTAACCCTAACGTCAACCCTAACCCTAGCGTCAACCCTAACCCTAGCGTCAACCCTAACCCTAGCGTCAACCCTAACCCTAGCGTCAACCCTAACCATAGCGTCAACACTAACCCTAGCTTCAACCCTAACCCTACCTTCAAACCTAACCCTAGCTTCAACCCTAACCCTAGCATCAACCCTAACACTAACCCTAGCTTCAACCCTAACCCTACCTTCAACCCTAACCCTAGCATCAACCCTAACCCTAACCCTAGCGTCAACCCTAACCCTAACCCTAGCGTCAACACTAACCCTAACGTCAACCCTAACAATAGCGTCAACCCTAACCCTAGCTTCAACCCTAACCCTAACCCTGGCGTCAACACTAACCCTAGCTTCAACACTAACCCTAGCTTCAACCCTAACCTTAGCTTCAACCCTAACCCTAGCTTCAACCCTAACCCTAGCTTCAACTCTAACCCTAGCGTCAACCCTAACCCTAGCGTCAACCCTAACCCTAACCCTAGCGTCAACCCTAACCCTAACCCTAGCGTCAACCCTAACCCTAGCGTCAACCCTAACCCTAACCCTAGCGTCAACACTAACCCTAACATCAACCCTAAACCTAGCGTCAACCCTAACCCTAGCTTCAACCCTAACCCTAGCTTCAACCCTAACCCTAGCATCAACCCTAACCCTAACCCTAGCGTCAACCCTAACCCTACCTTCAACACTAACCCTAGCGTCAACCCTAACCCTAGCGTCAACCCTAACCCTAACCCTAGCGTCAACCCTAACCCTAGCGTCAACACTAACTCTAGCTTCAACCCTAACCCTAGCTTCAACTCTAACCCTAGCTTCAACCCTAACCCTAGCGTCAACCCTAACCCTAACCCTAGCGTCAACCCTAACCCTAACCCTAGCGTCAACACTAACCCTAACGTCAACCCTAACCCTAGCGTCAACCCTAACCCTAACGTCAACCCTAACCGTAGCGTCAACCCTAACCCTAGCTTCAACCCTAACCCTAGCTTCAACCCTAACCCTAGCTTCAAGCCTAACCCTAGCTTCAACCCTAACCCTAGCGTCAACCCTAACCCTAACCCTAGCGTCAACCCTAACCCTACCTTCAACCCTAATCCTAGCTTCAACCTTAACCCTAGCTTCAACCCTAACCCTAGCGTCAACCCTAACCCTAGCTTCAAACCCTAACCCTAGCTTCAACCCTAACCCTAGCGTCAACACTAACCCTAACATCAACCCTAACCCTAGCTTCAACTCTAACCCTAGCGTCAACCCTAACCCTAACCCTAGCGTCAACCCTAACCCTAACCCTAGCGTCAACACTAACCCTAACATCAATCCTAACCCTAGCGTCAACCCTAACCCTAGCTTCAACCCTAACCCTAGCTTCAAACCCTAACCCTAGCGTCAACCCTAACCCTACCTTCAACCCTAACCCTAGCGTCAACCCTAACCCTAGCGTCAACCCTAACCCTAGCTTCAACCCTAACCCTAGCGTCAACCCTAACCCTAGCGTCAACCCTAAACCTAGCGTCAACACTAACCCTAACGTCAACCCTAACCGTAGCGTCAACCCTAACCCTAGCTTCAACCCTAACCCTAGCTTCAACCCTAACCCTAGCTTCAAGCCTAACCCTAGCTTCAACCCTAACCCTAGCGTCAACCCTAACCCTAACCCTAGCGTCAACCCTAACCCTACCTTCAACCCTAATCCTAGCTTCAACCTTAACCCTAGCTTCAACCCTAACCCTAGCGTCAACCCTAACCCTAGCTTCAACCCTAACCTAGCTTCAACCCTAACCCTAGCGTCAACACTAACCCTAACATCAACCCTAACCCTAGCTTCAACTCTAACCCTAGCGTCAACCCTAACCCTAACCCTAGCGTCAACCCTAACCCTAACCCTAGCGTCAACACTAACCCTAACATCAATCCTAACCCTAGCGTCAACCCTAACCCTAGCTTCAACCCTAACCCTAGCTTCAACCCTAACCCTAGCGTCAACCCTAACCCTACCTTCAACCCTAACCCTAGCGTCAACCCTAACCCTAGCGTCAACCCTAACCCTAACCCTAGCGTCAACCCTAACCCTAGCGTCAACACTAACCCTAGCTTCAACCCTAACCCTACCTTCAACCCTAACCCTAGCTTCAACCCTAACCCTAACCCTAGCATCAACCCTAACCTTAACCCTAGCGTCAACACTAACCCTAACGTCAACCCTAACCCTAGCGTCAACCCTAACCCTAGCTTCAACCCTAACCCTAGCGTCAACACTAACCCTAGCGTCAACACTAACCCTAGCTTCAACCCTAACCCTAGCTTTAACCCTAGCTTCAACCCTAACCCTAGCTTCAACCCTAACCCTAGCGTCAACCCTAACCCTAACCCTAGCGTCAACCCTAACCCTAGCGTCAACACTAACCCTAACGTCAACCCTAAATGTAGCGTCAACCCTAACCCTAGCTTCAACCCTAACCCTAGCTTCAACCGTAACCCTAGCTTCAACCCTAAACCTAGCGTTAACCCTAACCCTAGCGTCAACCCTAACCCTACCTTCAACCCTAATCCTATCTTCAACCTTAACCCTAGCTTCAACCCTAACCCTAGCGTCAACACTAACCCTAGCTTCAACCCTAACCCTATCTTCAACCCTAACCCTAGCGTCAACACTAATCCTAACATCAACTCTAACCCTAGCTTCAACCCTAACCCTAGAGTCAACCCTAACCCTAGCTTCAACCCTAACCCTAGCTTCAACCCTAACCCTAGCGTCAACCCTAACCCTAGCTTCAACCCTAACCCTAGCTTCAACCCTAACCCTAGCGTCAACCCTAACCCTAACCCTAGCGTCAACCCTAACCCTAGCGTCAACACTAACCCTAACGTCAATACGCTGACTTCTTTCCTGTTGGGAACGTATACATTTCCCAGATTGACCTTTTCCTGTAACATACAGTATATATATATATATGTAACACAGGTACGCTCTTTACTATTGCTCTTCCAGCTAACCCTAGCGTCAACCCTAACCCTACCTTCAACCCTAACCCTAGCTTCAACCTTAACCCTATCTTCAACCCTAACCCTAGCATCAACCCTAACCCTAGCTTCAACCCTAACCCTAGCTTCAACCCTAACCCTAGCGTCAACACTAACCCTAACATCAACCCTAACCCTAGCTTCAACCCTAACCCTAGCGTCAACCCTAACCCTAGCGTCAACCCTAACCCTAGCTTCAACCCTAACCCTAGCGTCAACACTAACCCTAACCCTAGCATCAACACTAACCCTAACCCTAGCGTCAACACTAACCCTAGCTTCAACCCTAACCCTAGCTTCAACCCTAACCCTAGCGTCAACCCTAACCCTAGCTTCAACCCTAACCCTAGCTTCAACCCTAACCCTAGCGTCAACCCTAACCCTAGCTTCAACCCTAACGTCAACCCTAACCCTAGCTTCAGTCCTAACCCTGGCATCAACCCTAACACTAACACTAGCTTCAACCCTAACCCTACCTTCAAACCTAACCCTAGCTTCAACCCTAACCCTAGCATCAACCCTAACCCTAACCCTAGCGTCAACCCTAACCCTAACCCTAGCGTCAACACTAACCCTAACGTCAACCCTAACAATAGCGTCAACCCTAACCCTAGCTTCAACCCTAACCCTAACCCTGGCGTCAACATTAACCCTAGCGTCAACACTAACCCTAGCTTCAACCCTAACCTTAGCTTCAACCCTAACCCTAGCTTCAACCCTAACCCTAGCTTCAACTCTAACCCTAGCGTCAACCCTAACCCTAGCGTCAACCCTAACCCTAACCCTAGCGTCAACCCTAACCCTAACCCTAGCGTCAACCCTAACCCTAGCGTCAACCCTAACCCTAACCCTAGCGTCAACACTAACCCTAACATCAACCCTAAACCTAGCGTCAACCCTAACCCTAGCTTCAACCCTAACCCTAGCTTCAACCCTAACCCTAGCATCAACCCTAACCCTAACCCTAGCGTCAACCCTAACCCTACCTTCAACACTAACCCTAGCGTCAACCCTAACCCTAGCGTCAACCCTAACCCTAACCCTAGCGTCAACCCTAACCCTAGCGTCAACACTAACTCTAGCTTCAACCCTAACCCTAGCTTCAACTCTAACCCTAGCTTCAACCCTAACCCTAGCGTCAACCCTAACCCTAACCCTAGCGTCAACCCTAACCCTAACCCTAGCGTCAACACTAACCCTAACGTCAACCCTAACCCTAGCGTCAACCCTAACCCTAGCTTCAACCCTAACCCTAGCGTCAACACTAACCCTAGCGTCAACACTAACCCTAGCTTCAACCCTAACCCTAGCTTCAACCCTAACCCTAGCTTCAACCCTAACCCTAGCTTCAAACCCTAACCCTAGCGTCAACCCTAACCCTAGCGTCAACCCTAACCCTAGCGTCAACACTAACCCTAACGTCAACCCTAACCGTAGCGTCAACCCTAACCCTAGCTTCAACCCTAACCCTAGCTTCAACCCTAACCCTAGCTTCAAGCCTAACCCTAGCTTCAACCCTAACCCTAGCGTCAACCCTAACCCTAACCCTAGCGTCAACCCTAACCCTACCTTCAACCCTAATCCTAGCTTCAACCTTAACCCTAGCTTCAACCCTAACCCTAGCGTCAACTCTAACCCTAGCTTCAACCCTAACCCTAGCTTCAACCCTAACCCTAGCGTCAACACTAACCCTAACATCAACCCTAACCCTAGCTTCAACTCTAACCCTAGCGTCAACCCTAACCCTAACCCTAGCGTCAACCCTAACCCTAACCCTAGCGTCAACACTAACCCTAACATCAATCCTAACCCTAGCGTCAACCCTAACCCTAGCTTCAACCCTAACCCTAGCTTCAACCCTAACCCTAGCGTCAACCCTAACCCTACCTTCAACCCTAACCCTAGCGTCAACCCTAACCCTAGCGTCAACCCTAACCCTAACCCTAGCGTCAACCCTAACCCTAGCGTCAACACTAACCCTAGCTTCAACCCTAACCCTACCTTCAACCCTAACCCTAGCTTCAACCCTAACCCTAACCCTAGCATCAACCCTAACCTTAACCCTAGCGTCAACACTAACCCTAACGTCAACCCTAACCCTAGAGTCAACCCTAACCCTAGCTTCAACCCTAACCCTAGCGTCAACACTAACCCTAGCGTCAACACTAACCCTAGCTTCAACCCTAACCCTAGCTTTAACCCTAGCTTCAACCCTAACCCTAGCTTCAACCCTAACCCTAGCGTCAACCCTAACCCTAACCCTAGCGTCAACCCTAACCCTAGCGTCAACACTAACCCTAACGTCAACCCTAAATGTAGCGTCAACCCTAACCCTAGCTTCAACCCTAACCCTAGCTTCAACCCTAACCCTAGCTTCAACCCTAAACCTAGCGTTAACCCTAACCCTAGCGTCAACCCTAACCCTACCTTCAACCCTAATCCTATCTTCAACCTTAACCCTATCTTCAACCCTAACCCTAGCGTCAACACTAACCCTAGCTTCAACCGTAACCCTATCTTCAACCCTAACCCTAGCGTCAACACTAATCCTAACATCAACTCTAACCCTAGCTTCAACCCTAACCCTAGAGTCAACCCTAACCCTAGCTTCAACCCTAACCCTAGCTTCAACCCTAACCCTAGCGTCAACCCTAACCCTAGCTTCAACCCTAACCCTAGCTTCAACCCTAACCCTAGCGTCAACCCTAACCCTAGCGTCAACCCTAACCCTAGCGTCAACACTAACCCTAACGTCAATACGCTGACTTCTTTCCTGTTGGGAACGTATACATTTCCCAGATTGACCTTTTCCTGTAACATACAGTATATATATATATATGTAACACAGGTACGCTCTTTACTATTGCTCTTCCAGCTAACCCTAGCGTCAACCCTAACCCTACCTTCAACCCTAACCCTAGCTTCAACCTTAACCCTATCTTCAACCCTAACCCTAGCATCAACCCTAACCCTAGCTTCAACCCTAACCCTAGCTTCAACCCTAACCCTAGCGTCAACACTAACCCTAACATCAACCCTAACCCTAGCTTCAACCCTAACCCTAGCGTCAACCCTAACCCTAGCGTCAACCCTAACCCTAGCTTCAACCCTAACCCTAGCGTCAACACTAACCCTAACCCTAGCATCAACACTAACCCTAACCCTAGCGTCAACACTAACCCTAGCTTCAACCCTAACCCTAGCTTCAACCCTAACCCTAGCGTCAACCCTAACCCTAGCTTCAACCCTAACCCTAGCTTCAACCCTAACCCTAGCGTCAACCCTAACCCTAGCTTCAACCCTAACGTCAACCCTAACCCTAGCTTCAGTCCTAACCCTAGCGTCAACCCTAAGCCTAGCTTCAACCCTAACCCTAGCTTCAACCCTAACCCTAGCGTCAACCCTAACCCTAGCTTCAACCCTAACCCTAACCCTATAGCGTCAACACTAACCCTAACCCTAGCGTCAACACTAACCCTAACCCTATAGCGTCAACACTAACCCTAACCCTAGCGTCAACACTAACCCTAACCCTATAGCGTCAACACTAACCCTAACCCTAGCGTCAACACTAACCCTAACCCTAGCGTCAACCCTAACCCTACCTTCAACCCTAACCCTAGCGTCAGCCCTAACCCTAGCTTCAACCCTAACCCTAGCTTCAACCCTAACCCTAGCGTCAACACTAACCCTAACGTCAACCCTAACCCTAGCTTCAACCCTAACCCTAGCGTCAACCTTAACCCTAGCGTCAACCCTAACCCTAGCTTCAACCCTAACCCTAGCGTCAACACTAACACTAACCCTAGCGTCAACACTAACCCTAGTTTCAACCCTAACCCTAGCTTCAACCCTAACCCTAGCGTCAACCCTAACCCTAGCTTCAACCCTAACCCTAGCTTCAACCCTAACCCTAGCGTCAACCCTAACCCTAGCTTCAACCCTAACCCTAGCGTCAACCCTAACCCTAGCTTCAGTCCTAACCCTAGCGTCAACCCTAAGCCTAGCTTCAACCCTAACCCTAGCTTCAACCCTAACCCTAGCGTCAACCCTAACCCTAGCTTCAACCCTAACCCTATAGCGTCAACACTAACCCTAACCCTAGCGTCAACACTAACCCTAACCCTATAGCGTCAACACTAACCCTAACCCTAGCGTCAACACTAACCCTAACCCTATAGCGTCAACACTAACCCTAACCCTAGCGTCAACACTAACCCTAACCCTATAGCGTCAACACTAACCCTAACCCTAGCGTCAACACTAACCCTAACCCTATAGCGTCAACACTAACCCTAACCCTAGCGTCAACACTAACCCTAACCCTATAGCGTCAACACTAACCCTAACCCTAGCGTCAACACTAACACTAACCCTAACCCTAGCGTCAACACTAACCATAACCCTATAGCGTCAACACTAACCCTAACCCTAGCTTCAACCCTAACCCTAACCCTATAGCGTCAACACTAACCCTAACCCTAGCATCAACACTAACACTAACCCTAACCCTAGCGTCAACACTAACCCTAACCCTATAGAGTCAGAACTAACCCTAACCCTAGCTTCAACTCTAACCCTAACCCTATAGCGTCAACACTAACCCTAACCCTAGCGTCAACACTAACCCTAACCCTAGCGTCAACACTAACCCTAACCCTAGCTTCAACCCTAACCCTAACCCTAGCGTCAACACTAACCCTAACCCTATAGCGTCAACACTAACCCTAACCGTAGCTTCAACCCTAACCCTAGCGTCAACCCTAACCCTAACCCTAGCGTCAACCCTAACCCTAGCGTCAACACTAACCCTAACGTCAACCCTAACCGTAGCGTCAACCCTAACCCTAGCTTCAACCCTAACCCTACCTTCAACCCTAACCCTAGCGTCAACCCTAACCCTAACCCTAGCGTCAACCCTAACCCTACCTTCAACCCTAACCCTAGCTTCAACCTTAACCCTATCTTCAACCCTAACCCTAGCATCAACCCTAACCCTAGCTTCAACCCTAACCCTAGCTTCAACCCTAACCCTAGCGTCAACACTAACCCTAACATCAACCCTAACCCTAGCTTCAACCCTAACCCTAGCGTCAACCCTAACCCTAGCGTCAACCCTAACCCTAGCTTCAACCCTAACCCTAGCGTCAACACTAACCCTAACCCTAGCATCAACACTAACCCTAACCCTAGCGTCAACACTAACCCTAGCTTCAACCCTAACCCTAGCTTCAACCCTAACCCTAGCGTCAACCCTAACCCTAGCTTCAACCCTAACCCTAGCTTCAACCCTAACCCTAGCGTCAACCCTAACCCTAGCTTCAACCCTAACGTCAACCCTAACCCTAGCTTCAGTCCTAACCCTAGCGTCAACCCTAAGCCTAGCTTCAACCCTAACCCTAGCTTCAACCCTAACCCTAGCGTCAACCCTAACCCTAGCTTCAACCCTAACCCTAGCTTCAACACTAACCCTATAGCGTCAACACTAACCCTAACCCTAGCGTCAACACTAACCCTAACCCTATAGCGTCAACACTAACCCTAACCCTAGCGTCAACACTAACCCTAACCCTATAGCGTCAACACTAACCCTAACCCTAGCGTCAAAACTAACCCTAACCCTAGCGTCAACCCTAACCCTAGCTTCAACCCTAACCCTAGCTTCAACCCTAACCCTAGCGTCAACACTAACCCTAGCTTCAACCCTAACCCTAGCGTCAACCTTACCCCTAGCATCAACCCTAACCCTAGCTTCAACCCTAACCCTAGCGTCAACACTAACACTAACCCTAGCGTCAACACTAACCCTAGCTTCAACCCTAACCCTAGCTTCAACCCTAACCCTAGCGTCAACCCTAACCCTAACTTCAACCCTAACCCTAGCTTCAACCCTAACCCTAGCGTCAACCCTAACCCTAGCTTCAACCCTAACCCTAGCGTCAACCCTAACCCTAGCTTCAGTCCTAACCCTAGCGTCAACCCTAAGCCTAGCTTCAACCCTAACCCTAGCTTCAACCCTAACCCTAGCGTCAACCCTAACCCTAGCTTCAACCCTAACCCTAGCTTCAACCCTAACCCTAACCCTATAGCGTCAACACTAACCCTAACCCTAGCGTCAACACTAACCCTAACCCTATAGCGTCAACACTAACCCTAACCCTAGCGTCAACACTAACCCTAACCCTATAGCGTCAACACTAACCCTAACCCTAGCGTCAACACTAACCCTAACCCTATAGCGTCAACCCTAACCCTAGCGTCAACACTAACCCTAACCCTATAGCGTCAACACTAACCCTAACCCTATAGCGTCAACACTAACCCTAACCCTAGCGTCAACACTAACACTAACCCTAACCCTAGCGTCAACACTAACCCTAACCCTATAGCGTCAACACTAACCCTAACCCTATAGCGTCAACACTAACTCTAACCCTAGCGTCAACACTAACCCTAACCCTAGCGTCAACACTAACCCTAACCCTAGCGTCAACACTAACCCTAACCCTATAGCGTCAACACTAACCCTAACCCCAGCTTCAACCCTAACCCTAACCCTATAGCGTCAACACTAACCCTAACCCTAGCGTCAACACTAACCCTAACCCTAACCCTAGCGTCAACACCAACCCTAACCCTATAGCGTCAACACTAACCCGAACCCTAGCTTCAACCCTAACCCTAACCCTATAGCGTCAACACTAACCCTAACCCTAGCGTCAACACTAACCCTAACCCTAGCGTCAACACTAACCCTAACCCTAGCTTCAACCCTAACCCTAACCCTAGCGTCAACACTAACCCTAACCCTATAGCGTCAACACTAACCCTAACCGTAGCTTCAACCCTAACCCTAGCGTCAACCCTAACCCTAACCCTAGCGTCAACCCTAACCCTAGTGTCAACACTAACCCTAACGTCAACCCTAACCGTAGCGTCAACCCTAACCCTAGCTTCAACCCTAACCCTAGATTCAACCCTAACCCTACCTTCAACCCTAACCCTAGCGTCAACCCTAACCCTAACCCTAGCGTCAACCCTAACCCTACCTTCAACCCTAACCCTAGCTTCAACCTTAACCCTATCTTCAACCCTAACCCTAGCATAAACCCTAACCCTAGCTTCAACCCTAACCCTAGCTTCAACCCTAACCCTAGCGTCAACACTAACCCTAACATAAACCCTAACCCTAGCTTCAACCCTAACCCTAGCGTCAACCCTAACCCTAGCTTCAACCCTAACCCTATCGTCAACACTAACCCTAACATCAACCCTAACCCTAGCTTCAACCCTAACCCTAGCGTCAACCCTAACCCTAGCGTCAACACTAACCCTAACCCTAGCATCAACACTAACCCTAACCCTAGCGTCAACACTAACCCTAGCTTCAACCCTAACCCTAGCTTCAACCCTAACCCTAGCGTCAACCCTAACCCTAGCTTCAACCCTAACCCTAGCTTCAACCCTAACCCTAGCGTCAACCCTAACCCCTAGCTTCAACCCTAACGTCAACCCTAACCCTAGCTTCAGTCCTAACCCTAGCGTCAACCCTAACCCTAGCTTCAACCCTAACCCTAGCTTCAACCCTAACCCTAACCCTATAGCGTCAACACTAACCCTAACCCTAGCGTCAACACTAACCCTAACCCTATAGCGTCAACACTAACCCTAACCCTAGCGTCAACACTAACCCTAACCCTATAGCGTCAACACTAACCCTAACCCTAGCGTCAACACTAACCCTAACCCTAGCGTCAACCCTAACCCTACCTTCAAACCCTAACCCTAGCTTCAACCTTAACCCTAGCTTCAACCCTAACCCTAGCGTCAACCCTAACCCTAGCTTCAACCCTAACCCTAGCTTCAACCCTAACCCCTAGCATCAACACTAACCCTAACGTCAACCCCTAACCCTAGCTTCAACCCCTAACCCTAGCGTCAACACTAACACTAACCCTAGCATCAACACTAACCCTAGCTTCAACCCTAACCCTAGCTTCAACCCTAACCCTAGCGTCAACCCTAACCCTAGCTTCAACCCTAACCCTAGCTTCAACCCTAACCCTAGCGTCATCCCTAACCCTAGCTTCAACCCTAACCCTAGCGTCAACCCTAACCCTAGCTTCAGTCCTAACCCTAGCGTCAACCCTAACCCTAGCTTCAACCCTAACCCTAGCGTCAAACCTAACCCTAGCTTCAACCCTAACCCTAACCCTATAGCGTCAACACTAACCCTAACCCTAGCGTCAACACTAACCCTAACCCTATACCGTCAACACTAACCCTAACCCTAGCGTCAACACTAACCCTAACCCTATAGCGTCAACACTAACCCTAACCCTAGCGTCAACACTAACCCTAACCCTATAGCGTCAACACTAACCCTACCCTAAGCGTCAACACTAACCCTAACCCTATAGCGTCAACACTAACCCTAACCCTAGCGTCAACACTAACCCTAACCCTATAGCGTCAACACTAACCCTAACCTAGCGTCAACACTAACACTAACCCTAACCCTAGCGTCAACACTAACCCTAACCCTATAGCGTCAAACACTAACCCTAACCCTTTAGCGTCAACACTAACTCTAACCCTAGCGTCAACACTAACCCTAACCCTAGCGTCAACACTAACCCTAACCCTAGCGTCAACACTAACCCTAACCCTATAGCGTCAATACTAACCCTAACCCTAGCTTCAACCCTAACCCTAACCCTATAGCTCAACACTAACCCTAACCCTAGCGTCAACACTAACCCTAACCCTAACCCTAGCGTCAACACCAACCCTAACCCTATAGCGTCAACACTAACCCTAACCCTAGCTTCAACCCCTAACCCTAACCCTATAGCGTCAACACTAACCCTAACCCTAGCGTCAACACTAACCCTAACCCTAGCGTCAACACTAACCCTAACCCTAGCTTCAACCCTAACCCTAACCCTAGCGTCAACACTAACCCTAACCCTATAGCGTCAACACTAACCCTAACCGTAGCTTCAACCCTAACCCTAGCGTCAACCCTAACCCTAACCCTAGCGTCAACCCTAACCCTAGCGTCATCCCTAACCCTAGCTTCAAACCCTAACCCTAGCGTCAACCCTAACCCTAGCTTCAGTCCTAACCCTAGCGTCAACCCTAACCCTAGCTTCAACCCTAACCCTAGCGTCAACCCTAACCCTAGCTTCAACCCTAACCCTAACCCTATAGCGTCAACACTAACCCTAACCCTAGCGTCAACACTAACCCTAACCCTATAGCGTCAACACTAACCCTAACCCTAGCGTCAACACTAACCCTAACCCTATAGCGTCAACACTAACCCTAACCCTAGCGTCAACACTAACCCTAACCCTATAGCGTCAACACTAACCCTAACCCTAGCGTCAACACTAACCCTAACCCTATAGCGTCAACACTAACCCTAACCCTAGCGTCAACACTAACACTAACCCTAACCCTAGCGTCAACACTAACCCTAACCCTATAGCGTCAACACTAACCCTAACCCTATAGCGTCAACACTAACTCTAACCCTAGCGTCAACACTAACCCTAACCCTAGCGTCAACACTAACCCTAACCCTAGCGTCAACACTAACCCTAACCCTATAGCGTCAATACTAACCCTAACCCTAGCTTCAAACCCTAACCCTAACCCTATAGCGTCAACACTAACCCTAACCCTAGCGTCACACTAACCCTAACCCTAACCCTAGCGTCAACACCAACCCTAACCCTATAGCGTCAACACTAACCCTAACCCTAGCTTCAACCCTAACCCTAACCCTATAGCGTCAACACTAACCCTAACAACCTAGCGTCAACACTAACCTAACCCTAGCGTCAACACTAACCCTAACCCTAGCTTCAAACCCTAACCCTAACCCTAGCGTCAACACTAACCCTAACCCTATAGCGTCAACACTAACCCTAACCGTAGCTTCAACCCTAACCCTAGCGTCAACCCTAACCCTAACCCTAGCGTCAACCCTAACCTAGCGTCATCCCTAACCCTAGCTTCAACCCTAACCCTAGCGTCAACCCTAACCCTAGCTTCAGTCCTAACCCTAGCGTCAACCCTAACCCTAGCTTCAACCCTAACCCTAGCGTCAACCCTAACCCTAGCTTCAACCCTAAACCCTAACCCTATAGCGTCAACACTAACCCTAACCCTAGCGTCAACACTAACCCTAACCCTATACCGTCAACACTAACCCTAACCCTAGCGTCAACACTAACCCTAGCGTCATCCCTAACCCTAGCTTCAACCCTAACCCTAGCGTCAACCCTAACCCTAGCTTCAGTCCTAACCCTAGCGTCAACCCTAACCCTAGCTTCAACCCTAACCCTAGCGTCAATCCTAACCCTAGCTTCAACCTAACCCTAACCCTATAGCGTCAACACTAACCCTAACCCTAGCGTCAACACTAACCCTAACCCTATACCGTCAACACTAACCCTAACCCTATAGCGTCAACACTAACCCTAACCCTAGCGTCAACACTAACACTAACCCTAACCCTAGCGTCAACACTAACCCTAACCCTATAGCGTCAACACTAACCCTAACCCTATAGCGTCCAACACTAACTCTAACCCTAGCGTCAACACTAACCCTAACCCTAGCGTCAACACTAACCCTAACCCTAGCGTCAACACTAACCCTAACCCTATAGCGTCAATACTAACCCTAACCCTAGCTTCAACCCTAACCCTAACCCTATAGCGTCAACACTAACCCTAACCCTAGCGTCAACACTAACCCTAACCCTAACCCTAGCGTCAACACCAACCCTAACCCTATAGCGTCAACACTAACCCTAACCCTAGCTTCAACCCTAACCCTAACCCTATAGCGTCAACACTAACCCTAACCCTAGCGTCAACACTAACCCTAACCCTAGCGTCAACACTAACCCTAAACCCTAGCTTCAACCCTAACCCTAACCCTAGCGTCAACACTAACCCTAACCCTATAGCGTCAACACTAACCCTAACCGTAGCTTCAACCCTAACCCTAGCGTCAACCCTAACCCTAACCCTAGCGTCAACCCTAACCCTAGCGTCATCCCTAACCCTAGCTTCAACCCTAACCCTAGCGTCAACCCTAACCCTAGCTTCAGTCCTAACCCTAGCGTCAACCCTAACCCTAGCTTCAACCCTAACCCTAGCGTCAACCCTAACCCTAGCTTCAACCCTAACCCTAACCCTATAGCGTCACACTAACCCTAACCCTAGCGTCAACACTAACCCTAACCCTATAGCGTCAACACTAACCCTAACCCTAGCGTCAACACTAACCCTAACCCTATAGCGTCAACACTAACCCTAACCCTAGCGTCAACACTAACCCTAACCCTATAGCGTCAACACTAACCCTAACCCTAGCGTCAACACTAACCCTAAACCTATAGCGTCAACACCCTAACCCTAGCGTCAACACTAACACTAACGCCTAACCCTAGCGTCAACACTAACCCTAACCCTATAGCGTCAACACTAACCCTAACCCTATAGCGTCATAACACTAACTCTAACCCTAGCGTCAACCACTAACCCTAACCTAGCGTCAACACTAACCCTAACCCTAGCGTCAACACTAACCCTAACCCTATAGCGTCAATACTAACCCTAACCTAGCTTCAACCCTAACCCTAACCCTATAGCGTCAACACTAAACCCTAACCCTAGCGTCAACACTAACCCTAACCCTAACCCTAGCGTCAACAACCAACCCTAACCCTATAGCGTCAACACTAACCCTAACCCTAGCTTCAACCCTAACCCTAACCCTATAGCGTCAACACTAACCCTAACCCTAGCGTCAACACTAACCCTAACCCTAGCGTCAACACTAACCCTAACCCTAGCTTCAACCCTAACCCTAACCCTAGCGTCAACACTAACCCTAACCCTATAGCGTCAACACTAACCCTAACCGTAGCTTCAACCCTAACCCTAGCGTCAACCCTAACCCTAACCCTAGCGTCAACCCTAACCCTAGCGTCATCCCTAACCCTAGCTTCAACCCTAACCCTAGCGTCAACCCTAACCCTAGCTTCAGTCCTAACCCTAGCGTCAACCCTAACCCTAGCTTCAACCCTAACCCTAGCGTCAACCCTAACCCTAGCTTCAACCCTAACCCTAACCCTATAGCGTCAACACTAACCCTAAACCCTAGCGTCAACACTAACCCTAACCCTATACCGTCAACACTAACCCTAGCGTCATCCCTAACCCTAGCTTCAACCCTAACCCTAGCGTCAACCCTAACCCTAGCTTCAGTCCTAACCCTAGCGTCAACCCTAACCCTAGCTTCAACCCTAACCCTAGCGTCAACCCTAACCCTAGCTTCAACCCTAACCCTAACCCTATAGCGTCAACACTAACCCTAACCCTAGCGTCAACACTAACCCTAACCCTATACCGTCAACACTAACCCTAACCCTAGCGTCAACACTAACCCTAACCCTATAGCGTCAACACTAACCCTAACCCTAGCGTCAACACTAACCCTAACCCTATAGCGTCAACACTAACCCTAACCCTAGCGTCAACACTAACCCTAACCCTATAGCGTCAACACTAACCCTAACCTAGCGTCAACACTAACCCTAACCCGTATAGCGTCAACACTAACCCTAACCCTAGCGTCAACACTAACACTAACCCTAACCCTAGCGTCAACACTAACCCTAACCCTATAGCGTCAACACTAACCCTAACCCTATAGCGTCAACACTAACTCTAACCCTAGCGTCAACACTAACCCTAACCCTAGCGTCAACACTAACCCTAACCCTAGCGTCAACACTAACCCTAACCCTATAGCGTCAATACTAACCCTAACCCTAGCTTCAACCCTAACCCTAACCCTATAGCGTCAACACTAACCCTAACCCTAGCGTCAACACTAACCCTAACCCTAACCCTAGCGTCAACACCAACCCTAACCCTATAGCGTCAACACTAAACCCTAACCCTAGCTTCAACCCTAACCCTAACCCTATAGCGTCAACACTAACCCTAACCCTAGCGTCAACACTAACCCTAACCCTAGCGTCAACACTAACCCTAACCCTATAGCGTCAACACTAACCCTAACCGTAGCTTCAACCCTAACCCTAGCGTCAACCCTAACCCTAACCCTAGCGTCAACCCTAACCCTAGCGTCATCCCTAACCCTAGCTTCAACCCTAACCCTAGCGTCAACCCTAACCCTAGCTTCAGTCCTAACCCTAGCGTCAACCCTAACCCTAGCTTCAACCCTAACCCTAAGCGTCAACCCTAACCCTAGCTTCAAACCCTAACCCTAACCCTATAGCGTCAACACTAACCCTAACCCTAGCGTCAACACTAACCCTAACCCTATACCGTCAACACTAACCCTAACCCTAGCGTCAACACTACCCTAGCGTCATCCCTAACCCTAGCTTCAACCCTAACCCTAGCGTCAACCCTAACCCTAGCTTCAGTCCTAACCCTAGCGTCAACCCTAAACCCTAGCTTCAACCCTAACCCTAGCGTCAACCCTAACCCTAGCTTCAACCCTAACCCTAACCCTATAGCGTCAACACTAACCCTAACCCTAGCGTCAACACTAACCCTAACCCTATACCGTCAACACTAACCCTAACCCTAGCGTCAACACTACCCTAACCCTATAGCGTCAACACTAACCCTAACCCTAGCGTCAACACTAACCCTAACCCTATAGCGTCAACACTAACCCTAACCCTAGCGTCAACACTAACCCTAACCCTATAGCGTCAACACTAAACCCTAACCCTAGCGTCAACACTAACCCTAACCCTATAGCGTCAACACTAACCCTAACCCTAGCGTCACACTAACACTAACCCTAGCGTCAACACTAACCCTAACCCTATAGCGTCAACACTAAACCCTAAACCCTATAGCGTCAACACTAACTCTAACCCTAGCGTCAACACTAACCCTAACCCTAGCGTCAACACTAACCCTAACCCTAGCGTCAACACTAACCCTAACCCTATAGCGTCAATACTAACCCTAACCCTAGCTTCAACCCTAACCCTAACCCTATAGCGTCAACACTAACCCTAACCCTAGCGTCAACACTAACCCTAACCCTAACCCTAGCGTCAAACACCAACCCTAACCCTATAGCGTCAACACTAACCCTAACCCTAGCTTCAACCCTAACCCTAACCCTATAGCGTCAACACTAACCCTAACCATAGCGTCAACACTAACCCTAACCCTAGCGTCAACACTAACCCTAACCCTAGCTTCACCCTAACCCTAACCCTAGCGTCAACACTAACCCTAACCCTATAGCGTCCAACACTAACCCTAACCGTAGCTTCAACCCTAAACCTACCTAGCGTCAACCCTAACCCTAACCCTAGCGTCAACCCTAACCCTAGCGTCAACACTAACCCTAACGTCAACCCTAACCGTAGCGTCAACCCTAACCCTAGCTTCAACCCTAACCCTAGCTTCAACCCTAACCCTACCTTCAACCCTAACCCTAGCGTCAACCCTAACCCTAACCCTAGCGTCAACCCTAACCCTACCTTCAACCCTAACCCTAGCTTCAACCTTAACCCTATCTTCAACCCTAACCCTAGCATCAACCCTAACCCTAGCTTCAACCCTAACCCTAGCATCAACACTAACCCTAACCCTAGCGTCAACACTAACCCTAGCTTCAACCCTACCCTAGCTTCAACCCTAACCCTAGCGTCAACCCTAACCCTAGCTTCAACTTACCCTAACCCTAGCTTCAACCCTAACCCTAGAGTCAACCCTAACCCTAGCTTCAACCCTAACGTCAACCCTAACCCCTAGCTTCAGTCCTAACCCTAGCGTCAACCCTAAGCCTAGCTTCAACCCTAACCCTAGCTTCAACCCTAACCCTAGCGTCAACCCTAACCCTAACCCTATAGCGTCAACACTAACCCTAACCCTAGCGTCAACACTAACCCTAACCCTATAGCGTCAACACTAACCCTAACCCTAGCGTCAACACTAACCCTAACCCTATAGCGTCAACACTAACCCTAACCCTAGCGTCAACACTAACCCTAACCCTAGCGTCAACCCTAACCCTACCTTCAACCCTAACCCTAGCTTCAACCTTAACCCTAGCTTCAACCCTAACCCTAGCGTCAACCCTAACCCTAGCTTCAACCCTAACCCTAGCTTCAACCCTAACCCTAGCGTCAACACTAACCCTAACGTCAACCCTAACCCTAGCTTCAACCCTAACCCTAGCGTCAACCTTAACCCTAGCGTCAACCCTAACCCTAGCTTCAACCCTAACCCTAGCGTCAACACTAACCCTAACCCTAGCGTCAACACTAACCCTAGCGTCATCCCTAACCCTAGCTTCAACCCTAACCCTAGCGTCAACCCTAACCCTAGCTTCAGTCCTAACCCTAGCGTCAACCCTAACCCTAGCTTCAACCCTAACCCTAGCGTCAACCCTAACCCTAGCTTCAACCCTAACCCTAACCCTATAGCGTCAACACTAACCCTAACCCTAGCGTCAACACTAACCCTAACCCTATAACCGTCAACACTAACCCTAACCCTAGCGTCAACACTAACCCTAACCCTAGCGTCAACACTAACCCTAACCCTAGCGTCAACACTAACCCTAACCCTATAGCGTCAAC
Organism: Oncorhynchus kisutch; assembly: GCF_002021735.2. NCBI lineage: Eukaryota > Metazoa > Chordata > Actinopteri > Salmoniformes > Salmonidae > Oncorhynchus > Oncorhynchus kisutch. Next base: position 71,440,055 of record NC_034190.2, on the reverse strand, counting down.
ACTAACCCTAACCCTAGCGTCAACACTAACCCTAACCCTATACCGTCAACACTAACCCTAACCCTAGCGTCAACACTAACCCTAACCCTATAGCGTCAACACTAACCCTAACCCTAGCGTCAACACTAACCCTAACCCTATAGCGTCAACACTAACCCTAACCCTAGCGTCAACACTAACCCTAACCCTATAGCGTCAACACTAACCCTAACCCTAGCGTCAACACTAACCCTAACCCTATAGCGTCAACACTAACCCTAACCCTAGCGTCAACACTAACACTAACCCTAACCCTAGCGTCAACACTAACCCTAACCCTATAGCGTCAACACTAACCCTAACCCTATAGCGTCAACACTAACCCTAACCCTAGCGTCAACACTAACCCTAACCCTATAGCGTCAACACTAACCCTAACCCTAGCGTCAACACTAACACTAACCCTAGCGTCAACACTAACCCTAACCCTATAGCGTCAACACTAACCCTAACCCTATAGCGTCAACACTAACTCTAACCCTAGCGTCAACACTAACCCTAACCCTAGCGTCAACACTAACCCTAACCCTAGCGTCAACACTAACCCTAACCCTATAGCGTCAATACTAACCCTAACCCTAGCTTCAACCCTAACCCTAACCCTATAGCGTCAACACTAACCCTAACCCTAGCGTCAACACTAACCCTAACCCTAACCCTAGCGTCAACACCAACCCTAACCCTATAGCGTCAACACTAACCCTAACCCTAGCTTCAACCCTAACCCTAACCCTATAGCGTCAACACTAACCCTAACCATAGCGTCAACACTAACCCTAACCCTAGCGTCAACACTAACCCTAACCCTAGCTTCAACCCTAACCCTAACCCTAGCGTCAACACTAACCCTAACCCTATAGCGTCAACACTAACCCTAACCGTAGCTTCAACCCTAACCCTAGCGTCAACCCTAACCCTAACCCTAGCGTCAACCCTAACCCTAGCGTCAACACTAACCCTAACGTCAACCCTAACCGTAGCGTCAACCCTAACCCTAGCTTCAACCCTAACCCTAGCTTCAACCCTAACCCTACCTTCAACCCTAACCCTAGCGTCAACCCTAACCCTAACCCTAGCGTCAACCCTAACCCTACCTTCAACCCTAACCCTAGCTTCAACCTTAACCCTATCTTCAACCCTAACCCTAGCATCAACCCTAACCCTAGCTTCAACCCTAACCCTAGCATCAACACTAACCCTAACCCTAGCGTCAACACTAACCCTAGCTTCAACCCTAACCCTAGCTTCAACCCTAACCCTAGCGTCAACCCTAACCCTAGCTTCAACCCTAACCCTAGCTTCAACCCTAACCCTAGAGTCAACCCTAACCCTAGCTTCAACCCTAACGTCAACCCTAACCCTAGCTTCAGTCCTAACCCTAGCGTCAACCCTAAGCCTAGCTTCAACCCTAACCCTAGCTTCAACCCTAACCCTAGCGTCAACCCTAACCCTAACCCTATAGCGTCAACACTAACCCTAACCCTAGCGTCAACACTAACCCTAACCCTATAGCGTCAACACTAACCCTAACCCTAGCGTCAACACTAACCCTAACCCTATAGCGTCAACACTAACCCTAACCCTAGCGTCAACACTAACCCTAACCCTAGCGTCAACCCTAACCCTACCTTCAACCCTAACCCTAGCTTCAACCTTAACCCTAGCTTCAACCCTAACCCTAGCGTCAACCCTAACCCTAGCTTCAACCCTAACCCTAGCTTCAACCCTAACCCTAGCGTCAACACTAACCCTAACGTCAACCCTAACCCTAGCTTCAACCCTAACCCTAGCGTCAACCTTAACCCTAGCGTCAACCCTAACCCTAGCTTCAACCCTAACCCTAGCGTCAACACTAACCCTAACCCTAGCGTCAACACTAACCCTAGCGTCATCCCTAACCCTAGCTTCAACCCTAACCCTAGCGTCAACCCTAACCCTAGCTTCAGTCCTAACCCTAGCGTCAACCCTAACCCTAGCTTCAACCCTAACCCTAGCGTCAACCCTAACCCTAGCTTCAACCCTAACCCTAACCCTATAGCGTCAACACTAACCCTAACCCTAGCGTCAACACTAACCCTAACCCTATACCGTCAACACTAACCCTAACCCTAGCGTCAACACTAACCCTAACCCTAGCGTCAACACTAACCCTAACCCTAGCGTCAACACTAACCCTAACCCTATAGCGTCAACACTAACCCTAACCCTAGCGTCAACACTAACCCTAACCCTATACCGTCAACACTAACCCTAACCCTAGCGTCAACACTAACCCTAACCCTATAGCGTCAACACTAACCCTAACCCTAGCGTCAACACTAACCCTAACCCTATAGCGTCAACACTAACCCTAACCCTAGCGTCAACACTAACCCTAACCCTATAGCGTCAACACTAACCCTAACCCTAGCGTCAACACTAACCCTAACCCTATAGCGTCAACACTAACCTAACCCTAGCGTCAACACTAACACTAACCCTAACCCTAGCGTCAACACTAACCCTAACCCTATAGCGTCAACACTAACCCTAACCCTATAGCGTCAACACTAACTCTAACCCTAGCGTCAACACTAACCCTAACCCTAGCGTCAACACTAACCCTAACCCTAGCGTCAACACTAACCCTAACCCTATAGCGTCAATACTAACCCTAACCCTAGCTTCAACCCTAACCCTAACCCTATAGCGTCAACACTAACCCTAACCCTAGCGTCAACACTAACCCTAACCCTAACCCTAGCGTCAACACCAACCCTAACCCTATAGCGTCAACACTAACCCTAACCCTAGCTTCAACCCTAACCCTAACCCTATAGCGTCAACACTAACCCTAACCCTAGCGTCAACACTAACCCTAACCCTAGCGTCAACACTAACCCTAACCCTAGCTTCAACCCTAACCCTAACCCTAGCGTCAACACTAACCCTAACCCTATAGCGTCAACACTAACCCTAACCGTAGCTTCAACCCTAACCCTAGCGTCAACCCTAACCCTAACCCTAGCGTCAACCCTAACCCTAGCGTCATCCCTAACCCTAGCTTCAACCCTAACCCTAGCGTCAACCCTAACCCTAGCTTCAGTCCTAACCCTAGCGTCAACCCTAACCCTAGCTTCAACCCTAACCCTAGCGTCAACCCTAACCCTAGCTTCAACCCTAACCCTAACCCTATAGCGTCAACACTAACCCTAACCCTAGCGTCAACACTAACCCTAACCCTATACCGTCAACACTAACCCTAACCCTAGCGTCAACACTAACCCTAGCGTCATCCCTAACCCTAGCTTCAACCCTAACCCTAGCGTCAACCCTAACCCTAGCTTCAGTCCTAACCCTAGCGTCAACCCTAACCCTAGCTTCAACCCTAACCCTAGCGTCAACCCTAACCCTAGCTTCAACCCTAACCCTAACCCTATAGCGTCAACACTAACCCTAACCCTAGCGTCAACACTAACCCTAACCCTATACCGTCAACACTAACCCTAACCCTAGCGTCAACACTAACCCTAACCCTATAGCGTCAACACTAACCCTAACCCTAGCGTCAACACTAACCCTAACCCTATAGCGTCAACACTAACCCTAACCCTAGCGTCAACACTAACCCTAACCCTATAGCGTCAACACTAACCTAACCCTAGCGTCAACACTAACCCTAACCCTATAGCGTCAACACTAACCCTAACCCTAGCGTCAACACTAACACTAACCCTAGCGTCAACACTAACCCTAACCCTATAGCGTCAACACTAACCCTAACCCTATAGCGTCAACACTAACTCTAACCCTAGCGTCAACACTAACCCTAACCCTAGCGTCAACACTAACCCTAACCCTAGCGTCAACACTAACCCTAACCCTATAGCGTCAATACTAACCCTAACCCTAGCATCAACCCTAACCCTAACCCTATAGCGTCAACACTAACCCTAACCCTAGCGTCAACACTAACCCTAACCCTAACCCTAGCGTCAACACCAACCCTAACCCTATAGCGTCAACACTAACCCTAACCCTAGCTTCAACCCTAACCCTAACCCTATAGCGTCAACACTAACCCTAACCATAGCGTCAACACTAACCCTAACCCTAGCGTCAACACTAACCCTAACCCTAGCTTCAACCCTAACCCTAACCCTAGCGTCAACACTAACCCTAACCCTATAGCGTCAACACTAACCCTAACCGTAGCTTCAACCCTAACCCTAGCGTCAACCCTAACCCTAACCCTAGCGTCAACCCTAACCCTAGCGTCAACACTAACCCTAACGTCAACCCTAACCGTAGCGTCAACCCTAACCCTAGCTTCAACCCTAACCCTAGCTTCAACCCTAACCCTACCTTCAACCCTAACCCTAGCGTCAACCCTAACCCTAACCCTAGCGTCAACCCTAACCCTACCTTCAACCCTAACCCTAGCTTCAACCTTAACCCTATCTTCAACCCTAACCCTAGCATCAACCCTAACCCTAGCTTCAACCCTAACCCTAGCATCAACACTAACCCTAACCCTAGCGTCAACACTAACCCTAGCTTCAACCCTAACCCTAGCTTCAACCCTAACCCTAGCGTCAACCCTAACCCTAGCTTCAACCCTAACCCTAGCTTCAACCCTAACCCTAGAGTCAACCCTAACCCTAGCTTCAACCCTAACGTCAACCCTAACCCTAGCTTCAGTCCTAACCCTAGCGTCAACCCTAAGCCTAGCTTCAACCCTAACCCTAGCTTCAACCCTAACCCTAGCGTCAACCCTAACCCTAACCCTATAGCGTCAACACTAACCCTAACCCTAGCGTCAACACTAACCCTAACCCTATAGCGTCAACACTAACCCTAACCCTAGCGTCAACACTAACCCTAACCCTATAGCGTCAACACTAACCCTAACCCTAGCGTCAACACTAACCCTAACCCTAGCGTCAACCCTAACCCTACCTTCAACCCTAACCCTAGCTTCAACCTTAACCCTAGCTTCAACCCTAACCCTAGCGTCAACCCTAACCCTAGCTTCAACCCTAACCCTAGCTTCAACCCTAACCCTAGCGTCAACACTAACCCTAACGTCAACCCTAACCCTAGCTTCAACCCTAACCCTAGCGTCAACCTTAACCCTAGCGTCAACCCTAACCCTAGCTTCAACCCTAACCCTAGCGTCAACACTAACCCTAACCCTAGCGTCAACACTAACCCTAGCGTCATCCCTAACCCTAGCTTCAACCCTAACCCTAGCGTCAACCCTAACCCTAGCTTCAGTCCTAACCCTAGCGTCAACCCTAACCCTAGCTTCAACCCTAACCCTAGCGTCAACCCTAACCCTAGCTTCAACCCTAACCCTAACCCTATAGCGTCAACACTAACCCTAACCCTAGCGTCAACACTAACCCTAACCCTATACCGTCAACACTAACCCTAACCCTAGCGTCAACACTAACCCTAACCCTAGCGTCAACACTAACCCTAACCCTAGCGTCAACACTAACCCTAACCCTATAGCGTCAACACTAACCCTAACCCTAGCGTCAACACTAACCCTAACCCTATACCGTCAACACTAACCCTAACCCTAGCGTCAACACTAACCCTAACCCTATAGCGTCAACACTAACCCTAACCCTAGCGTCAACACTAACCCTAACCCTATAGCGTCAACACTAACCCTAACCCTAGCGTCAACACTAACCCTAACCCTATAGCGTCAACACTAACCCTAACCCTAGCGTCAACACTAACCCTAACCCTATAGCGTCAACACTAACCCTAACCCTAGCGTCAACACTAACACTAACCCTAACCCTAGCGTCAACACTAACCCTAACCCTATAGCGTCAACACTAACCCTAACCCTATAGCGTCAACACTAACTCTAACCCTAGCGTCAACACTAACCCTAACCCTAGCGTCAACACTAACCCTAACCCTAGCGTCAACACTAACCCTAACCCTATAGCGTCAATACTAACCCTAACCCTAGCTTCAACCCTAACCCTAACCCTATAGCGTCAACACTAACCCTAACCCTAGCGTCAACACTAACCCTAACCCTAACCCTAGCGTCAACACCAACCCTAACCCTATAGCGTCAACACTAACCCTAACCCTAGCTTCAACCCTAACCCTAACCCTATAGCGTCAACACTAACCCTAACCCTAGCGTCAACACTAACCCTAACCCTAGCGTCAACACTAACCCTAACCCTAGCTTCAACCCTAACCCTAACCCTAGCGTCAACACTAACCCTAACCCTATAGCGTCAACACTAACCCTAACCGTAGCTTCAACCCTAACCCTAGCGTCAACCCTAACCCTAACCCTAGCGTCAACCCTAACCCTAGCGTCATCCCTAACCCTAGCTTCAACCCTAACCCTAGCGTCAACCCTAACCCTAGCTTCAGTCCTAACCCTAGCGTCAACCCTAACCCTAGCTTCAACCCTAACCCTAGCGTCAACCCTAACCCTAGCTTCAACCCTAACCCTAACCCTATAGCGTCAACACTAACCCTAACCCTAGCGTCAACACTAACCCTAACCCTATACCGTCAACACTAACCCTAACCCTAGCGTCAACACTAACCCTAGCGTCATCCCTAACCCTAGCTTCAACCCTAACCCTAGCGTCAACCCTAACCCTAGCTTCAGTCCTAACCCTAGCGTCAACCCTAACCCTAGCTTCAACCCTAACCCTAGCGTCAACCCTAACCCTAGCTTCAACCCTAACCCTAACCCTATAGCGTCAACACTAACCCTAACCCTAGCGTCAACACTAACCCTAACCCTATACCGTCAACACTAACCCTAACCCTAGCGTCAACACTAACCCTAACCCTATAGCGTCAACACTAACCCTAACCCTAGCGTCAACACTAACCCTAACCCTATAGCGTCAACACTAACCCTAACCCTAGCGTCAACACTAACCCTAACCCTATAGCGTCAACACTAACCCTAACCCTAGCGTCAACACTAACCCTAACCCTATAGCGTCAACACTAACCCTAACCCTAGCGTCAACACTAACACTAACCCTAACCCTAGCGTCAACACTAACCCTAACCCTATAGCGTCAACACTAACCCTAACCCTATAGCGTCAACACTAACTCTAACCCTAGCGTCAACACTAACCCTAACCCTAGCGTCAACACTAACCCTAACCCTAGCGTCAACACTAACCCTAACCCTATAGCGTCAATACTAACCCTAACCCTAGCTTCAACCCTAACCCTAACCCTATAGCGTCAACACTAACCCTAACCCTAGCGTCAACACTAACCCTAACCCTAACCCTAGCATCAACACCAACCCTAACCCTATAGCGTCAACACTAACCCTAACCCTAGCTTCAACCCTAACCCTAACCCTATAGCGTCAACACTAACCCTAACCCTAGCGTCAACACTAACCCTAACCCTAGCGTCAACACTAACCCTAACCCTAGCTTCAACCCTAACCCTAACCCTAGCGTCAACACTAACCCTAACCCTATAGCGTCAACACTAACCCTAACCGTAGCTTCAACCCTAACCCTAGCGTCAACCCTAACCCTAACCCTAGCGTCAACCCTAACCCTAGCGTCATCCCTAACCCTAGCTTCAACCCTAACCCTAGCGTCAACCCTAACCCTAGCTTCAGTCCTAACCCTAGCGTCAACCCTAACCCTAGCTTCAACCCTAACCCTAGCGTCAACCCTAACCCTAGCTTCAACCCTAACCCTAACCCTATAGCGTCAACACTAACCCTAACCCTAGCGTCAACACTAACCCTAACCCTATACCGTCAACACTAACCCTAACCCTAGCGTCAACACTAACCCTAGCGTCATCCCTAACCCTAGCTTCAACCCTAACCCTAGCGTCAACCCTAACCCTAGCTTCAGTCCTAACCCTAGCGTCAACCCTAACCCTAGCTTCAACCCTAACCCTAGCGTCAACCCTAACCCTAGCTTCAACCCTAACCCTAACCCTATAGCGTCAACACTAACCCTAACCCTAGCGTCAACACTAACCCTAACCCTATACCGTCAACACTAACCCTAACCCTAGCGTCAACACTAACCCTAACCCTATAGCGTCAACACTAACCCTAACCCTAGCGTCAACACTAACCCTAACCCTATAGCGTCAACACTAACCCTAACCCTAGCGTCAACACTAACCCTAACCCTATAGCGTCAACACTAACCCTAACCCTAGCGTCAACACTAACCCTAACCCTATAGCGTCAACACTAACCCTAACCCTAGCGTCAACACTAACCCTAGCTTCAACCTTAACCCTATCTTCAACCCTAACCCTAGCATCAACCCTAACCCTAGCTTCAACCCTAACCCTAGCTTCAACCCTAACCCTAGCGTCAACCCTAACCCTAACCCTAGCGTCAACCCTAACCCTAGCGTCAACACTAACCCTAACGTCAACCCTAACCGTAGCGTCAACCCTAACCCTAGCTTCAACCCTAACCCTAGCTTCAACCCTAACCCTACCTTCAACCCTAACCCTAGCGTCAACCCTAACCCTAACCCTAGCGTCAACCCTAACCCTACCTTCAACCCTAACCCTAGCTTCAACCTTAACCCTATCTTCAACCCTAACCCTAGCATCAACCCTAACCCTAGCTTCAACCCTAACCCTAGCTTCAACCCTAACCCTAGCGTCAACACTAACCCTAACATCAACCCTAACCCTAGCTTCAACCCTAACCCTAGCGTCAACCCTAACCCTAGCGTCAACCCTAACCCTAGCTTCAACCCTAACCCTAGCGTCAACACTAACCCTAACCCTAGCATCAACACTAACCCTAACCCTAGCGTCAACACTAACCCTAGCTTCAACCCTAACCCTAGCTTCAACCCTAACCCTAGCGTCAACCCTAACCCTAGCTTCAACCCTAACCCTAGCTTCAACCCTAACCCTAGCGTCAACCCTAACCCTAGCTTCAACCCTAACGTCAACCCTAACCCTAGCTTCAGTCCTAACCCTAGCGTCAACCCTAAGCCTAGCTTCAACCCTAACCCTAGCTTCAACCCTAACCCTAGCGTCAACCCTAACCCTAGCTTCAACCCTAACCCTAGCTTCAACCCTAACCCTAACCCTATAGCGTCAACACTAACCCTAACCCTAGCGTCAACACTAACCCTAACCCTATAGCGTCAACACTAACCCTAACCCTAGCGTCAACACTAACCCTAACCCTATAGCGTCAACACTAACCCTAACCCTAGCGTCAACACTAACCCTAACCCTAGCGTCAACCCTAACCCTACCTTCAACCCTAACCCTAGCTTCAACCTTAACCCTAGCTTCAACCCTAACCCTAGCGTCAACCCTAACCCTAGCTTCAACCCTAACCCTAGCTTCAACCCTAACCCTAGCGTCAACACTAACCCTAACGTCAACCCTAACCCTAGCTTCAACCCTAACCCTAGCGTCAACCTTAACCCTAGCGTCAACCCTAACCCTAGCTTCAACCCTAACCCTAGCGTCAACACTAACACTAACCCTAGCGTCAACACTAACCCTAGCTTCAACCCTAACCCTAGCTTCAACCCTAACCCTAGCGTCAACCCTAACCCTAGCTTCAACCCTAACCCTAGCTTCAACCCTAACCCTAGCGTCATCCCTAACCCTAGCTTCAACCCTAACCCTAGCGTCAACCCTAACCCTAGCTTCAGTCCTAACCCTAGCGTCAACCCTACGCCTAGCTTCAACCCTAACCCTAGCTTCAACCCTAACCCTAGCGTCAACCCTAACCCTAGCTTCAACCCTAACCCTAGCTTCAACCCTAACCCTATAGCGTCAACACTAACCCTAACCCTAGCGTCAACACTAACCCTAACCCTATAGCGTCAACACTAACCCTAACCCTAGCGTCAACACTAACCCTAACCCTATAGCGTCAACACTAACCCTAACCCTAGCGTCAACACTAACCCTAACCCTATAGCGTCAACACTAACCCTAACCCTAGCGTCAACACTAACCCTAACCCTATAGCGTCAACACTAACCCTAACCCTAGCGTCAACACTAACCCTAACCCTATAGCGTCAACACTAACCCTAACCCTAGCGTCAACACTAACACTAACCCTAACCCTAGCGTCAACACTAACCCTAACCCTATAGCGTCAACACTAACCCTAACCCTAGCGTCAACACTAACCCTAACCCTATAGCGTTAACACTAACCCTAACCCTAGCGTCAACACTAACCCTAACCCTAGCGTCAACACTAACCCTAACCCTAGCGTCAACACTAACCCTAACCCTATAGCGTCAACACTAACCCTAACCCTAGCTTCAACCCTAACCCTAACCCTATAGCGTCAACACTAACCCTAACCCTAGCGTCAACACTAACCCTAACCCTAACCCTAGCGTCAACACCAACTCTAACCCTATAGCGTCAACACTAACCCTAACCCTAGCTTCAACCCTAACCCTAACCCTATAGCGTCAACACTAACCCTAACCCTAGCGTCAACACTAACCCTAACCCTAGCGTCAACACTAACCCTAACCCTAGCTTCAACCCTAACCCTAACCCTAGCGTCAACACTAACCCTAACCCTATAGCGTCAACACTAACCCTAACCGTAGCTTCAACCCTAACCCTAGGGTTAGGGTTAGTGTTGACGCTATAGGGTTAGGGTTAGGGTTGAAGCTAGGGTTAGGGTTAGTGTTGACGCTAGCTTCCATCCTAACCCTAACTTCAACCATAACCCTAACCCTAGCTCAACCCTCAACCCTCCTTACTTTGTTCCTACCTTCCTTTCATTATTGCAGCTTTTTGTCTGTCCTTGAGAATGAGGGGCTGAGGATCGTCTAAATATCCATTTTACCAGCCATCTCCCACAGGGTGACATGTCAGTTCTGGAGAGCTTGACAGGGACAAGAGGGGAATACTGATGTGGTCATCAAACGTCTTATGCGACACTGCGCTATGATTACGTATGTATGTTGTTATGAAAGCACTTGCTAATCTCCTCTGACAGCATTAGAGGCACTGTAATCACTTCTGAATGAAACTGTGATTCAGATATGTAAATGCATCTGCCAATTTCAAAGTTTCCATGATGGCCTTGTGTAATCAAGCATTCTTAATGGTTGACGTATCATCTGGAGTCTTATGGTTGTCAAGGTGTTGACCTGCTAAAAGAGAAGAAAGTTGATCTTTGCAGAACTTCATCAGTATAGATAACCTTTACCCTGCTAATACTGTATTAGGAAACATTGTTTTAAAATATATATACATACAGTGCATTCGGAAAATATATGTGTATACTTGCCAAATGCACTGTATATATTGGGCAAAAACTAATAACACTGGGCTCAAAGACTGACTGACCGTCTGACTGGTCTCTTCATCAGAGCTGTGGGGGAGTTATTGAGACACATGAATGGAGCTGCAGAGCCCGTCAGGTAAAAGTAGCCCACTAATTGAGGTCAAATTCTTTCATTTGTATCTTTGTTAAAGCTGCACTATGTAACTTTTTGGGCGACCCAACCTTAGTTACAGAAGTATCATTCTCATTGAAAGCAAGTCTAAGAAACAGTTGATCTGTTCTACAGTGTGTGCACTATATTTCTATGCTTCCGTTCTGAAGTTTAGTTTTCCAATTTATAGTGCACCTTTAATGATTCATGAGGAAAGGGGGTTCATGGGGTGATTACCAAGCATGAATATTCCCTTCTCATCTATTCAGTAAAGCCTTCCTCACCTTTCAACCATGACAGTTTTGAAAAATGAGCGTTTTGGTCATTTTGTCATGATGAATGGAGACAAAGCTTGTCAGCTTCATCAGTTTTAGACAGATATGACAAAAGAGCAGGATGGATCCATTTTCCCTTTGGGTGTTTTTCTGTTGAGTTTCTATTGGATAAGCATGAGTGTTTAATATTCTCTTTGAAAAAGAAGAGAGAGTGAGTGTGAGTAAGAGAGTGAGAGAGGGAAAGAGAATCAGAGAGTGTGTGAGATAAAGAGAGAGCAAGAGAGGGATAGAGAGAGTGTGTGCGCTTGAGAGAAATTGCACTTATGTAACAGTTTCTTACCCCCAATCCCATGTATAAAGTGGGGATACCTGAGTCAATTGTACAACTGAAATGTGTCCTCTGAATCAGAGAGGTGTGGGGAGCTGCCTTAATCAACATCCACATTGTCTGGGGAACAGTGGGTTAACTGCCTTGCTCAGGGGCAGAATGACAGCTTTTTACCTTGTCAGCTTGGGGATTTGATCCAACAACCTTTTGGTTACTGGCCCAATTCTCTAGCCACTAGGCTACACCTCCAGTCAGTCACTGACTCTGTCTCCTCTCAGAGCTTACCAGAGCTGCTTTCCTTTCTGTACAGCAGTCCCAGCCAGTCCTTCGGTCAACCACTGTTAAGTGATACAAATTTAGCTTCTATCTATCAGGTCTCTTCCAGACACTAAACAGCCTGACAAAGGGATGTCAGACTGATTAACCACGGCTAATGAAATCAAAGAAAACCCTGCCCTGGTCACTTATATAATGTGCATGAATGGTGAAAGTGTGTGTTCATGTACTCTTGTATAGGTGTGTGTGTGTGTGTGTGTGTGTGTGTGTGTGTGTGTGTGTGTGTGTGTGTGTGTGTGTGTGTGTGTGTGTGTGTGTGTGTGTGTGTGTGTGTGTGTGTGTGTGTGTGTGTGTGTGTGTGTGTGTGTGTGTGAGTGTGTGTGTGTGTGTGTGTTCATATGTATCGAAAGCTTTTGATACAAAAGTATGCTTGGAATTGTGATTAAAACAAAAACCCTCATTATTTGATCTACATTTCTTGCTACCCAGCAATCTGTTCTACACCTTCAACAGAATTTCAGTTGGTGCAGTCAATCAACGTCTCAAAACTTTTATGTTAGTCACGTTGTTGTTGTTACATAATGCAACACAGATCTTTGTGCAGTTTCTTTCCTCCCATCTTACTCACAAAACCGTGTTCCATGGTTGATGTTAGCTTTCCCACTGGGTACAGTGCTCTCATGAAGGTCGACTGACTGAAAGCTCAGCCACAATAAGAAATGTGCATCTGACTGAATGTGTGCAGAGACTTTTTCCTGTTTTTCCAGTTTTGCCTTTTGCCTCCAGAACCTTCACTAATCAGTTCTGGATGTATGGTAGATTCTGCCTATTATCCACTGGGTACAGTTGAAATGCCATTCCAAAATATGAGCTAGACCAAGTTACAGTGTTAGCACTCTCGACAAGGCAGGCATGTGCGTGTCTGGTGCAGATATCGTTGAAGAGCATCTACAGTAAATTGTTGTGAGCCAGCCTCTCTCTCTCTCCTGTGCCCTCACAGCACTACAGGAACTAGAGGCAGGCAGCTGACAACATAGAAATATAATTACTAGAACTGGAATCCCCATTCAAGTCAATGTTCCATAAATCTATCTCTATGGCTCCCAATCCCTCCTTTTTGCAGGGAAGTGTGACCAAGAGCACCTAGAGGAAAAACAAGACTCCCAACCAAATGAACCAGTAATGTTAGGTGGCAGGTAGCCTAGTGGTTAGAGCATTGGGCCAGTAACTGAAAAGTTGCTGGGTTGAATCTCTGAGCTGACAAGGTAAAAATATGTCTTTCTGCCCCTGAACAATGCAGTTAATCCACTGTTCCCCAGTAGGCCATCATTGTAAATAAGAATTTGTTCCTAACTGACTTGCCTAGTTAAATAAAGGTTAAATAAATATCATAATGTAGCAGAGAGATGCCATTCAATATGTTTAAGTCAAATCATAGTGGTTCATTCGGAGAGTTATCTTGGAACCACAACCAAATCTAGCGTGTGCTTTGGCCAACTATTATTTTTGGTTAACATTTAAATGTTAACATCTGTCACGAGAGACTATCAAGAGAGTGACACTGCTGGAGATTCTGCTGTAATTTGAGAATGAGATCCGAGAAAAGTTATTGGTCAGGGTTATTTAAATCACTGACCACCCGTGACCTCAATCTGCAGCTGCCAATAGAGCTCATTGAGTCTTATTGCTGAAAAGTAAAATTTTAACATCTGTTTATGCTGAATACGGTGCTGAATAAAATATAGCTCTCACTGCCTCGAGGAGCTATTCGTGCTGATAGAACTGAATTCAACCGCAGCCTCCTACTTTACTGTAGTGAAGACTGGAACACGAACAAGAATGATTTCATCAACTCACTGCATTATATAAGTTTGATCACGTTAACTTGTCAAAATTGAATGCGACATGGTACCGGGGGCAGTAACAACACAACATCCCAAACTCCATCCTAATAAGGTGTTCATCAGAAAGTTTAAATCCCACTACCTAAACTGTATAATGCTACTGCCCATCTGTGCGGAATAGACTGGGACATTATGTTTGTTTCCCATCATACTGCTGTGTTTTCTGTCACTTTATTGCTTTCTGGGAGCGTCTCAATGACGCATAGAGAAAACAATCCCCTCAAATCACATGGGGGAGGGACTGGGTTGGCTGAGTGTGGTGAGGTGCCACTAACAAGACATTAAACAGGAGAAAATGATTGCTCAGCACAACAACACAACGACACCACAACACCACCGCATGTTTTGATTAACAGCCCAGACCCATGTTTTGATTAACAGCCCAGACCCATGTTTTTATTAACAGCCCAGACCCATGTTTTTATTAACAGCCCAGACCCATGTTTTTATTAACAGCCCAGACCCATGTTTTTATTAACAGCCCAGACCCATGTTTTTATTACCAGCCCAGACCCATGTTTTGATTAACAGCCCAGACCCATGTTTTTATTAACAGCCCAGACCCATGTTTTGATTAACAGCCCAGACCCATGTTTTTATTAACAGCCCAGACCCATGTTTGATTAACAGCCCAGACCCATGTTTTGATTAACAGCCCAGACCCATGTTTTGATTAACAGCCCAGACCCATGTTTTTATTAACAGCCCAGACCCATGTTTGATTAACAGCCCAGACCCATGTTTTTATTACCAGCCCAGACCCATGTTATTATTAACAGCCCAGACCCATGTTTTGATTAACAGCCCAGACCCATGTTTTTATTAACAGCCCAGACCCATGTTTGATTAACAGCCCAGACCCATGTTTTTATTACCAGCCCAGACCCATGCTTTGATTAACAGCCCAGACCCATGTTTTTATTACCAGCCCAGACCCATGTTTGATTAACAGCCCAGACCCATGTTTTGATTAACAGCCCAGACCCATGTTTTTATTACCAGCCCAGACCCATGTTTTGATTAACAGCCCAGACCCATGTTTTGATTAACAGCCCAGACCCATGTTTGATTAACAGCCCAGACCCATGTTTTTATTACCAGCCCAGACCCATGTTTTTATTAACAGCCCAGACCCATGCTTTGATTAACAGCCCAGACCCATGTTTTGATTAACAGCCCAGACCCATGTTTTTATTAACAGCCCAGACCCATGTTTTGATTAACAGCCCAGACCCATGTTTTTATTAACAGCCCAGACCCATGTTTTTATTAACAGCCCAGACCCATGTTTTTATTAACAGCCCAGACCCATGTTTTTATTAACAGCCCAGACCCATGTTTTGATTAACAGCCCAGACCCATGTTTTTATTAACAGCCCAGACCCATGTTTTGATTAACAGCCCAGACCCATGTTTTTATTAACAGCCCAGACCCATGTTTGATTAACAGCCCAGACCCATGTTTTGATTAACAGCCCAGACCCATGTTTTGATTAACAGCCCAGACCCATGTTTTTATTAACAGCCCAGACCCATGTTTGATTAACAGCCCAGACCCGTGTTTTTATTACCAGCCCAGACCCATGTTTTGATTAACAGCCCAGACCCATGTTTTGATTAACAGCCCAGACCCATGTTTTTATTACCAGCCCAGACCCATGTTTGATTAACAGCCCAGACCCATGTTTTTATTACCAGCCCAGACCCATGTTTAATTAACAGCCCAGACCCATGTTTTGATTAACAGCCCAGACCCATGTTTTTATTACCAGCCCAGACCCATGTTTTGATTAACAGCCCAGACCCATGTTTTGATTAACAGCCCAGACCCATGCTTTGATTAACAGCCCAGACCCATGTTTTGATTAACAGCCCAGACCCATGTTTTTATTAACAGCCCAGACCCATGTTTTGATTAACAGCCCAGACCCATGCTTTGATTAACAGCCCAGACCCATGTTTTGATTAACAGCCCAGACCCATGTTTTTATTAACAGCCCAGACCCATGTTTTGATTAACAGCCCAGACCCATGTTTTGATTAACAGCCCAGACCCATGTTTTTATTAACAGCCCAGACCCATGTTTTGATTAACAGCCCAGACCCATGTTTTGATTAACAGCCCAGACCCATGTTTGATTAACAGCCCAGACCCATGTTTTTATTACCAGCCCAGACCCATGTTTTGATTAACAGCCCAGACCCATGTTTTGATTAACAGCCCAGACCCATGTTTGATTAACAGCCCAGACCCATGTTTTTATTACCAGCCCAGACCCATGTTTTGATTAACAGCCCAGACCCATGTTTTGATTAACAGCCCAGACCCATGTTTTTTCTAGAGGAGGAAAGACCTAAGTTAGAGGTCAGCCTCTCTCTCCCCTGAGGGTTGAACTGCAAATGGCTTCCATCTCCGTCCCTCTGCTCACTGGATAGGCCATAAAGTATGTAAATAGTGGACTGGAGCAGCTGTAAATATCCAGTCATGAACCTGCCTCAGCTTTCCATTAGGTGAGACACAACTCTCTATTGAAGGGACAAAGGTAGGAAAAATAGCACTATTAGTCCCCTATAATAAGTTAGTGGATGTGGGTTCATCTATAAGCTACTACATCAAAAATGGCAGCCTAATTCCCTATATAGTGCACTTAATTTGTCCAGTTGAAAGTGATTGCAGTATATAGATAACAGGTATCTTTTTAGACACACACCCTGGCAAAGGACTCTATATACAAGAGATGTAAAAGTGAGAGGGTAAAAGTGAATCAATTCATATTGGAGATGTCAAGGAGGCTTGTCTTTGTAATGCCCTTATAATTATATCATTATGACATAAAGTGTGATCTTGACAAATGATAATACATCTTCCATCTTCTATAATCATCACCTTACACCGTTTCTGTTCTGACATTAATGTGGTCGGACATTTTAATTGGTTGTTGCAGGGAACCTCAGGATGTCCCTGTAGATGCGTGAGATACCCGCTGTAGTGTAGCCTACATATATGATATACATGACACTTTATATTATATTACATTGTATGTCCCTTGGTATTTGATTCCTAGTATTCATCTGATTGGCTACGCTTTGGCATTTGATGGTTCTTATTATGTGGGTAACATATAATGTCAGTACCATTCAAAACTAATTGAAACCAAAAGATTTACAACACACAGTCTCTTATTGCAATGTCCTTGGTGTAATGAGATACTTTTAAATGTGAGACTGTGGAGGTTCATCACCACAGGCCCCTCACCTCTGACTCCATCCTTCTCTGCTTTTATAGTGGTAGAGACCTTCTCAATGAGACCAATTCCTCTCTGGTATAACAGTGATACAGACCGTGGCAATATGGATTAAACAATATGTCCCTGACTGATATTCCCTGCGCTCTACTGGTATAGACAGACCTGTCTGTCAAGTCCAGTACCTGCCGCAGGATAGTCAGACAGAAAACAGGCTCACTTCAATTCAGTTCAGCTCCCACTTCAGCCTGAGCCAACCTGCTGTAAATCCATCCAGCCCTCATATCACAGCCTCACAGCAGTTAGGACTGGGGTAATCTCCTGGAGCTTTAAACAATGTGGCTGTCTTTCCCGACAAGCCCTTAGAGCAAAGCTTACTCTCACACAGCTCACACAGAGGCAGAATGATCCCCTCCTAACCCAGCCTAGCTCTGTTCTGCTCTGTTCAGCCCATGCTCTGCTCTAGGACCCATTGGAGTGACTGAAAAGCATCTGGGCATTGGGTCTTGGGTCTACATCGGGTCTACAGGCATCTCACCTCAAGCCATCCTTGAACGAGTATTCAGTGTCATGGTCTGGTCCTGCGAGAATATGTCTCGGTAAACATTTGACCTACAAAGACCTGAACTGACGGTCCTGAGAGAACAACGTTCCAGACTAATGGTACAAAATACATATTGCTTATATGTGCTGATTTCAAGGTTTTACTGCTAACCTACAAAGCATTACATGGGCTTGCTCCTACCTATCTCTCTGATTTGGTCCTGCCGTACATACCTACACGTACGCTACGGTCACAAGACGCAGGCCTCCTAATTGTCCCTAGAATTTCTAAGCAAACAGCTGGAGGCAGGGCTTTCTCCTATAGAGCTCCATTTTTATGGAACGGTCTGCCTACCCATGTCAGAGACGCAAACTCGGTCTCAACCTTTAAGTCTTTACTGAAGACTCATCTCTTCAGTGGGTCATATGATTGAGTGTAATCTGGCCCAGGAGTGGGAAGGTGAACGGAAAGGCTCTGGAGCAATGAACCTCCCTTGCTGTCTCTGCCTGGCCGGTTCCCCTCTTTCCACTGGGATTCTCTGCCTCTAACCCTATTACAGGGGCTGAGTCACTGGCTTACTGGGGCTCTCTCATGCCGTCCCTGGAAGGGGTACGTCACCTGAGTGGGTTGATTCACTGATGTGTTCATCCTGTCTGGGTTGGCGCCCCCCCTTGGGTTGTGCCATGGCAGAGATCTTTGTGGGCTATACTCAGCCTTGTCTCAGGATGGTAAGTTGGTGGTTGAAGATATCCCTCTAGTGGTGTAGGGGCTGTGCTTTGGCAAAGTGGGTGGGGTTATATCCTTCCTGTTTGGCCCTGTCCGGGGGTGTCCTCGGATGGGGCCACAGTGTCTCCTGACCCCTCCTGTCTCAGCCTCCAGTATTTATGCTGCAGTAGTTTGTGTCGGGGGGCTAGGGTCAGTTTGTTATATCTGGAGTACTTCTCCTGTCCTATTCGGTGTCCTGTGTGAATTTAAGTGTGCTTTCTCTAATTCTCTCTTTCTCTCTTTCTTTCTCTCTCTTGGAGGACCTGAGCCCTAGGACCATGCCCCAGGACTACCTGACATGATGACTCCTTGCTGTCCCCAGTCCACCTGGCCGTGCTGCTGCTCCAGTTTCAACTGTTCTGCCTTATTATTATTCGACCATGCTGGTCATTTATGAACATTTGAACATCTTGGCCATGTTCTGTTAAAATCATCACCCGGCACAGCCAGAAGAGGACTGGCCACCCCACATAGCCTGGTTCCTCTCTAGGTTTCTTCCTAGGTTTTGGCCTTTCTAGGGAGTTTTTCCTAGCCACCGTGCTTCTACACCTGCATTGCTTGCTGTTTGGGGTTTTAGGCTGGGTTTCTGTACAGCACTTTGAGATATCAGCTGATGTACAAAGGGCTATATAAATACATTTGATTTGATTTGAATTGATGTGCTGTGGCTAATTTATTATCCAATAAAAATCACATAGGGGGATACAATTAGATGTCCAAGACAACAGCATAAATCATAAGGCACTGTATCATAACTGTTCAGTACAATGTTGTAAAAGGCACAGCATAGTGTAGATTTCCACACATGACTCTCCTCCCTCCTTCCAACACTTGACACAGTTCATCATACATCTCATTCACACCCATAAATAGTATGATACAGTCGTTGGCCAGCCCACCATCTCACTGCATTATTCAAGAGACATGCGTGGTCGTGGCTTCAGATGGCATTCTGTGATTTCATTTGCCAACAATATAAAGGGGTTAGTCATGGTTGTGTTCCAGAATTAGGTAAGTCACAGTTCTGGTTATGTTCTAGAATGAGGTCATACAGTGGAATGAATGCAGACCTTACATGGATGTGGTTATTATTATATCTAGTCCATGTATTAGGCCACCAGAGTGTTACACTGCGTTCACCTGCAGAGAGTGAGACAACAGACAGAACAATTTCATCTCTCAAAGGATGTGGGCATGGCTGTAGCTACATAAGAGGACACTGAGGTCCAGACTTGGCCATATTTTTTATAGTATAATAAACCAGGTGCAATTTTGAAAATTGGTTGTGCATCAGTAGTGACAGTCACTCAATTAGCCTGTTATATTTTTTATTGGTTAATTAGTCTAGTTAGTTTAGCCAGCTATCTAAACTTGTAGTAATTATGGCCGTAGACAATTTGATGAGCAAGCTTTCTTACATGATCTGTACCATAATATTGACAGAGTAAGTTTGATTCCTGATGTTGACAGTCACTGCCTGGGACTATTTTTATATGAGATTTGTGATAAGTATGCCCCTGTGAAGAAATGTAGAATCAGTGGAAGGGACAATCCCTGGTTTTCTGATAACAGAATGAATTAGAAAGATAAATGTCTCTTGGGCTCAAGCTAGACATACAAATGCTTATGTTGACTGGGCCTCTTCAGAGTGCTAAGAAACAAATGCACAGGATTGATCAGGAAGTCCAAATCAGATTACTATTTAAATGCAGTCTCAGAGAACCAAACAACCCTACCAAGTTCTGGAAGCTAATCAAATCAGTGTCAGGTTCTAATCCCTGGCCTTTCTGACCATTAATGATGGATTCTAATGAAGTGAAAGATAAAGCCGATATTGTAGGGGCTTTTAACAAGCACTTCATATCTGCTGGTTCAGTTTTTGATAATGGTGGGGGCCAGGCCTTTAATGTTTTTATTTTTATTTTTAAATATTTTTTATTTCACCTTTTTTTAACCGGGTAGGCCAGTTGAGAACAAGTTCTCATTTACAACTGCAACCTGGCCAAGGTAAAGCAAAGCAGTGCGACAAAAACAAAAACATAAACAAACGCACAGTCAATAAAACAATAGAAAAGTCTATATACAGTGTGTGCAAATGTAGTAAGATTAGGGAGGTAAGGCAATACATAGGCCATAGAGGCGAAATAATTACAATTTAGCATTAACACTGAAGTGATCGATGTGCAGATGATGTGCAAGTAGAGATACTGGGGTGCAAAAGTGCAAAAAAAAAAAAATAACAATATGGGGATGAGGTAGTTGGGTGTGCTTTTTACAGATGGGCTGTGTACAGGTACAGTGATCAGTAAACTGCCCTGACAGCTGATGCTTAAAGTTAGAGAGGGAGATATAAGTCTCAGCTTCAGTGATTTTTGCAATTTGCTCCAGTCATTGGCAGCAGAGAACTGGAAGGAAAGGCGGCCAAAGCAGGTGTTGGCTTTGGGGATGACCGGTGAAATATACCTGCTGGAGCGTGTGCTACGGGTGGGTGTTGCTATGGTGACCAATGAGCTGAGATAAGGCGGGGCTTTATCTAGCAACGACTTATAGATGACCTGGAGCCAGTGGGTTTGACGACGAATATGAAGCAAGGGCCAGCCAACAAGAGCATACAGATCGCAATGGTGGGTAGTATATGGAGGCCATTTTGTAAATTACATCGCCAAAGTCAAGGCTCGGTAGGATAGTCCGTTTTACAAGGGTATGTTTGGCAGCATGAGTGAAGGAGGCTTTGTTGCAAAATAGAAAGCCAATTCTAGATTTCATTTTGGATTGGTGATGCTTCATGTGAGTCTGGAAGGAGAGTTTACAATCTAACCAGACACCTAGGTATTTGTAGTTGTCCACATATTCTAAGTCATAACCGTCCAGAGTAGTGCAGCTTAATGTAAGCTCTGGTACAGTCAACTATGATATAGGCCCTCATGTGAACCATTTTAACTTTGAGCCTGTTTCTTATGCTGAGGTCTATAAAGCACTAAAGGCAATAGACTCTAAAAAGTCTGCAGGTCCAGACAACCTGGACCCCTACCTCTTAAAGATAGCAGCTGGTATTATTACTGAACCTGTGACTCACATTTTCAACTTGTGTCTCTTGACCAATTCCATACCCAGCATTTGGAAATCAGATTATGTCCTCCCACTGCTAGAGGGTGGAGATCCCTCAGATGCTAATAACTATTGTCCTATTTCTAAACTCCCTATCCTGGCCAAAGTCTATGAATCCCTAGTGAGCTCACAGTTTAAAAAAGTCTTAATTGAAAAGAACATACTGAGCGGGGTTCAGTCTGGCTTTAGATCAGGACACAGCACCACAACTGCAGCTATGGCAGTGGCAAACAAAATCATTAATGGACTTGATAAAAAGTAACAGTCTTCTGCTCTGTTTGTGGATTTATCAAAGGCCTTTGATTCAGTTGACCATGAATTGTTGCTAGCTAGACATTTTTTTTTTGCCTCAGTGAAGGGGCAGAACATTGGTTTAGGAACTATCTTTCTGAGAGAACACAATGTGTATATACTGACAATCACAAGTCTAGCTTTCTTAAGATGTATTTATCTAGGCAAGTTAATTAAGAACAAATTCTTATTTTCAATGATGACCTAGGAACAGTGGGTTAACTGCCTGTTCAGTGGCAGAATGACAGATTTGTACCTTGTCAGGTCGGGGATATGAACTTGGAACCTTTCGGTTTCTAGTCCAACGCTCTAACCACTAGGCTACCCTGCCACCCCTTTATTAATTGAGGTGTGCCCCAGGGTTCCATTTTAAATCCTGTTCTCAAATTGTATTAATGATTTGGGAAATTGGATGCAACCAGCAAAGTTCCATCTATATGCAGATGATAATGTACTCCTTCTCTGGTTCAGGCTGTTGATGAGCTCCACACTGCTTTTCAGTCACTGCAGGCCTCCCTTTATGTTCTCAAACGGTTCTAGAATGTACAAAAACTAAATACATGACCTTTACCAGAGCTAGAACTCTGACCAGAGAAGGTTAGCATTGTCAAATCTGGTGGTTTATCCATTGAAAAAGTGTCATCCTACAAATACCTAGGTATGTGCAATGGTGGGTGAGTGGTAGCATACAGAGACTGGACTCATGCATCCTTCCGCTTTATTACAAATGCAAAGTCACTCACCCACCATTGCACCAGATGGTAGGTTGGACCTCACTTTATATGCACAGATTGATACATTTGTATGTGTTTATCTACAAAGCCCTTTCGGGTAAACTCCCTCTTTACCTCTGTAGTCTGGTCTCCTTCACCACCAGCAGTTACCATACCCGGTCTGCTAGGTGGTTGCTACTTAAAGTCTCTAGGACATTCACAGTATTAGGTAAGACTGCCTTCTCTTCTTGTGCACCAGACGCATGCAATAATCTACAATCCATGCTTCATCTAGATATGTTTGTGCCACTGAAGGAATTTAAAATATTGATGGGAGACTCTGTTACAGAGGAGTGTAAATGCTTTTTTTAGGCTGGATCATGTTGTATCCTACCGATCCTCGACTTCGGCGATGTCATCTACAAAATGGCTTCCAACACTCTACTCAGCAAACTGGATGCAGTTTATCACAGTGCCATCCGTTTTGTCACTAAAGCACCTTATACCACCCACCACTGCGACTTGTATGCTCTAGTCGGCTGGCCCTCGCTACATATTCGTCGCCAGACCCACTGGCTCCAGGTCATCTACAAGTCCATGCTAGGTAAAGCTCCGCCTTATCTCAGCTCACTGGTCACGATGGCAACACCCATCCGTAGCACGCGCTCCAGCAGGTGTTTCTCACTGATCATCCCTAAAGCCAACACCTCATTCGGCCGCCTTTCGTTCCAGTACTCTGCTGCCTGTGACTGGAACGAATTGCAAAAATCGCTGAAGTTGGAGACTTTTATCTCCCTCACCAACTTCAAACATCAGCTATCTGAGCAGCTAACCGATCGCTGCAGCTGTACATAGTCTATTGGTAAATAGCCCACCCTTCTTCACCTACCTCATCCCCATACTGTTTTTATTTATTTACTTTTCTGCTCTTTTGCACACCAATATCTCTACCTGTACATGACCATCTGATCATTCATCACTCCAGTGTTAATCTGCAAAATTGTAATTATTTGCCTACCTCCTCATGCCTTTTGCACACATTGTATATAGACTCCCCCTTTGTTTTCTACTGTGTTATTGACTTGTTAATTGTTTACTCCATGTGTAACTCTTTGTTGTCTGCTCACACTGCTATGCTTTATCTTGGCCAGGTCGCAGTTGCAAATGAGAACTTGTTCTCAACTAGCCTACCTGGTTAAATAAAGGTGAAATAAAAATAAATAAATAAAAAAATGTTTTCATACTGTAATGTATTGATTGTTGCTGCCTTCTTGGCCAGTTCTCCCTTGAAAAAGAGACTCTGGGTCTCAATCGGCTTTTCCTGGTTAAATTGTCACAAACTTCAAAATGAGCGGACCAAGGCTCAGCGTGCATTGAGTTCCACATCTTTTTAATACAAAGTGAAACTAGAAACAAAACCCCCAAAACCTACAAAGAACGTGAAGACGTAGTGCCCAAACACATTAACACAAACAATATCCCATAAAGCAGCTGGGAGATAGGGCTTCCTAAAAATGATCCCCAATTAGAGGCAACGATTAACCAGCTGCCTCTAATTGGGAACCATACAAAACATAGAAACACACATTCTAGAACACCCCCCTAGTCACACCCTGACCTAAACCACTATAGAGAATCCAAGTTGCAGGCTCCGGCCGCACAACCTGAAATCAAGTGGGGAGGGTAGGGGGGTGACTAGTGTCGGTGGCGGCTCCGGCCATGAAGCTGGGTTGGACGCCACTCCCGGCCCGGAGTGGGCACCGGCGCAGAGGAGAGCTCCGGCCATGGAACAGAGTTGGCCGCAGGAGCCCGGACTGGGCACCGGCGCAGAGGAAGGCTCCGGCCTTGGAACAGAACTGGACACCTTGCCTGGAAGCTCCGTCACTGGAGGTTCCGGGCCGGGGACCGTGGCCGGAGGTTCCGGGCCAGGGACCGTTGCCAGAGGTTCTGGGCCGGGGACCGTTGCCGGAAGCTCTGTACTGGGAACCGTCGCCGGAAGCTCTGGACTGGGAACTGTCGCCGGAAGCTCTGGACTGTGAATGCGCACTGGATGCCTAGTGCACCGGACTGATGACACACCACTTCAGGGCGAGTGCGGGGAGAAGGCACAGGACGTACCGGACTGGGGAGGTGCACTGGAGTCCAGATGTGTGGAGCCGGCACAGGTTTCACCAGACTGCTAATCGGATCCTCTGGTCGAATCCTGAGCAGAACACACTTGCACAACATCTCTCTCCTCTCTCTCTCCCAACTTCTCCATCGCCTCCGTGACGGTCTCTGGCTCTTTAGGGCGAATGCAGGTGACCGGCACATGACGTACCGGGCTGGGGAGGCGCACTGGAGATCTGATGTGTGGAGCCGGCCTTCTCCCTGCCTTCCTCCCAAAACATTCATATAAAAGCTATCAACAAGACAAAGAAATGTGTCACGTTCGTTATAAAGATCAGACCAAGGCGCATCGTGGTATGCGCACATTCTTATTTATTTAAAGAATGAAACACTGAACAAACTAACAAAAAAACTAAACGAACCGTGAAGCTATACAAACGAGTGTTGACAGGCAACTACACATACACAAGATCCCACAAACACCAAAGGGAAATGGCTACCTAAATATGACCCCCAATCAGATAAACAGCTGTCTCTGATTGGAAACCATATCAAGCCAACATAGATATACAAAAACCCATAGACGTACAAAAACCCTAGACAATACAAAAACTAGCATACACACCCTAGTCACACCCTGACCTAACCAAAATATAAAGAAAACAGAGATATCTCAGGTCAGGGCGTGACAGTACACCCCCCCCCCCCCCCGCAAACCTGAACCTAACCTATAGGGGAGGGTCCGGGTGGGCATCTACCCTCGGTGGCGGCTCCGGTTCTGGACGCAGCACCCCCTTCTTATGCTGATCCTCCCGCCTTTGTAGAACCGGACCGTAGATCATCGCCGGAGGCCTTGGACTGGGAACCGTCGCTGGAGACCCCGTACTGGGGACCGTCGGTGGAGTTTCCGGACTGTGGCCCGTCGGTGGAGGTTCCGGACTGTGGCCCGTCGTTAGAGGTTCCGGACTGGGAACTGTCGCTGGAAGCTCTGGACTGGGAACTGTCTCCGGAAGCTCTGGACTGGGAACTGTTCGCCAGAATCTCTGGACTGGGAACTGTCGCCGGAAGCTCTGGACTGTGGAGGCGCATTGGAGGCCTGGTGCGTGGGACCGGTACAGGTGGCACCGCCTGAAGACACACACCTCAGGGAGACTGCGAGGAGCAGGCACAGGATGTACTGGACTCTGGAAGCGCACTGGAGGCCTGGTGCATGGGACCGGTACAGGTGGCACCAGGCGGTAGACACGCACCTCAGGGAGAGTGCAGGGAGGAGGCACAGGACGTACTGGACTCTGGAGGTGCACTGGAGGCCTGGTGCATGGGACCGGCACAGGTGGCAATGGGCTGAAGACATGCACGTCAGGGCGAGTGCGGGGAGCAGGCACAGGACGTACTGGACTGTGGAGGCGCACTGGAGATCTGGAGCGTAGAGCTGGCACAATGCGTCCTGGCTGGATGCTCACTTGAGCCCGGCAAGTGCGGGGAGCTAGCACAGGACGCACTGGGCTGTGCAGACGCACCACAGACACAGTACGCAGAGCCGGCGCAGGATATCCTGGTCCAAGGAGGTGTACTGGAGACCAGGAGCGCTGAGCCAACACCATCCGTCCTGGCTGGATGCCCATTCTAGCCTGGAAAATGCAAGGAGCTGGAATAGAGCGCACCAGGCTATGAATGCGAACTGGAGACACCGTGCGCATCACTGCATAACACAGTGTCTGACCAGTCACACGCTCCGCACGGTAAGCACGGGGAGTTGGATCAGGTCTAACCCGAAAAGCATCCCCCCCAAAAAACATTTTTTGGAGCTGCCTCTCGGGCTTCCGAGCTAGCCGTGTCCCCTCATATCGTCGCCGTTCCTCCTGCGCTATCTCCACCTGCTTCCATGGCAGGGTCTTGTCCCCTGCCATTATCTCCTCCAAGGTCCAGGATGTCCTCCACTCATCTTTCTCCCGAGCCCAGGATGTCCACTCCTCTTGAACATGCTGCTTGGTCTTTTTGTGGTGGGATCTTCTGTCACGTTCGTTATAAAGATAGGACCAAGGCGCAGCGTGGTATGTGTACATTCTTATTTATTTAAAGAATGAAACTCTGAGCAAACTAACAAAATAACAAAACGAACCGTGAAGCTATACAAACGAGTGCTGACAGGCAACTACACATAGACAAGATCCCACAAACACCAAAGGGAAATGGCTACCTAAATATGATCCCCAATCAGAGACAACAATAAACAGCTGTCTCTGATTGGGAACCATATCAGGCCAACATACAAAACCCCCTTCACCTACAAAACCCTAGACATACAAAAACCCTAGACAATACAAAAACTAGTGTACCCACCCTGACCTAACCAAACTATAAAGAAAACAGAGATATCTCAAGTCATGGAGTGACAAAATGAAACAGAGCTGGGATATGTTTTTTAAAATTGTTTTAGCACCAGATACTTCCCCATTAGTATGCTTAATACACAGCAGCCTCACTGGGGTTTGCTCATGATGAAAACCCCTAATGAAAAAATATAATGAAATTAATTAACTCATTCCTTGTAGAGATAGACAATGCCTGCAATTATTTTTATTACATTTAGACCCTCAAAATATGAATGCACCATGACCAATAACTTTACATGTCTAGCATCTCCCAAGTTTCTGTAATTGCCAACCCATTCTCATTGGGTTGGATCTAGAGTATGCTACTCAGTGGAAACTCCTCAGAGGAGGAAGAGGAGGACCATCCTCCTCATTGAATTTCATAAAAATAAAAATAGTGAAACATTAAAAAAGTTCTCATTTTTAGATAAAACTACATGTTTGTACATTGACTTCATTACAAAACCTAGAAAGCTCATGGTTCTCACCCCCGTCCATAGACTTACACAGTATTATGACAACTTTCGTAGGACGTCCTTCAACCAATCAGAACTCTTGCAACATGAACTGACATGTTGTCCACCCAATCAAAGGATCAGAGAATGAATCTAGTACTGAAAGAATAAGCTACAGCTAGCTAGCTTCAGTGTATAAAATGTGGTTAGTAGTTGACTCAAAGAGAAAGACAATAGTTGAACAGTTTTTAACAAATGTATTTAATTAAAAGAAGCAAGAGACACCTGGCTCAAACAGAGAGGGATGCTAAGCTTTTGGTTTCATAAATGTATTGCCACCGGGCCCGTCAGTGTAACTGCTAAACTGCTTGCTGACTGTACACTGTACTGCACGACTGTAGCGGGTTTACTAACCCATTAGTTCTAGTAGCTATGTTGACTAGCTATGCCGTTAGCTAATATGATGACAACGATGTAGGCTGTGTGTAGCGGTTAGCGGTACAATATGAATGTTTGGCTTGGAAAGGTTTATATGCCTAGTCACAGACAGCTGATGTGTTGTGCACTGAAGTCCACAAGAGAAGGGAAAGGGTGAGAGTAAGAGAGCACGTAGATGCGAGAATAAATTCTAGAACGAGCAAAATGATTATGCTGTTTGTATGTGGCTGCTATGAAAGTGAACTCTATTTGCGTGTGATCAGAGGTGTATTCATTATGCCTATTCTGTTGAAAGATGTTTCTGAAACGAAAGCAAACGGATTTGTCCAATAGAAACTCATGTTTGCAACTGTTGGACAAATGATTACACCCTACTGTAGATCAGCTAGATGCAGGCAAGAGCATACAAGGCGGTATTGTATCACTGTGACACTGTTTGACACTGTTTGTCACCTTGACAACTATAATTGTTCTCTCGACCTTTGCACCTACGCTGTAAACTGTCATTCATAGGCTAGGTTGTATCAACATCATGATGGGTATAGGGAATATTAGAGTATCATGTAGTAGCCTAAACCTATCGATGTTGCATCGAGCCAGTTGAATGGAATATGTATGACAGTCGTGCTGTAATAGAAATAAGGCCATGCTCATAATGGCTGGATGTCCTTAGGGTAGTGGACCATTCATGACACAGACAGGAAACTGTTGAGCTCAATAGTTTCCTGTCTGTATCATGAATGGTCCACTACCCAAAGGACACCCAGCAGTGCTGAACCCAGCAGTTCTTGACACAAACCTGTGCGCTTGGCACCTACTACCATACCCTGTTCAAAGGCACTTAAACATTTTGCCTTGCTCCTTCGCCCACTGAATGGCACACATACAATCCATGTCTCAAGGCTTACATTTCTTATTTTTTATTTTGTTTTATTTCACATTTATTTAACCAGGCAGGCAAGTTGAGAACATGTTCTCATTTGCAACTGCGGCCTGGCCAAGATAAAGATAAAGATTGTCTGATTTGTAGAGGTCCAGATTTTGCAGCTCTTGCAGAACATCTGCTATCTGGATTTGGGTGAAGGAGAAATGGTGGGGGCTTGGGTGGGTTGCTGTGGAGGGTGCCGGGCAGTTGACCGGGGTAGGGGTAGCTTGGTGGAAAGCATGGCCAACCGTAAATGCTTATTGAAATGATCAATTATAGTGGATTTATCTGTGGTGACAGTGTTTCCAAGCCTCTGAGCAGTGGGCAGCTGGGAGGAGGTGCTCTTATTCTCCATGGACTTTACAGTGTCCCAGAGCTTTTCTGAGTTTGTACTACAGGATGCAAATTTCTGTTTGAAAAAGCTAGCATTAGCTTCCTAACTGCCTGCGTATATTTGTTCCTAACTTCCCTGAAAAGTTACATATCACGGGGGATATTCGATGCTAATGCAGAATGCCACAGGATGTTTTTGTGCTGATCAAGGGTAGATAGGTCTGGAGTGAACCAAGGACTATATCTATTCCTCGTTCTACATTTTTTGAATGGGGCATGTTTATTTAAGATGGTGAGGAAGGCACTTTTAAAGAATAACCAGGCATCCTCTACTGACGGGAGGAGGTCAATGTCATTCCAGGATACCCTGGCCAGGTTGATTAGAAAGGCCTGCTCGCAGAAGTGTTTTAGGGAGCATTTGACAGTGATAAGGGGTGGTCGTTTGATTGCATAACCATTACGGATGCAGGTAATGAGGCAGTGATCGTAGAGATCTTGATGGAAAACAGCAGAGGTGTATTTGGAGGGCGAGTTAGTTAGGCTGATATCTATGAGGGTGCCCATGTTTACGGATTTGGGGTTGTCCCTGGTAGGTTCATTGATAATTTGTGTGAGATTGAGGGCATCAAGCTTAGATTGTTGGATGGCCGGGGTGTTAAGCATGTCCCAGTTTAGGTCACCTAGTAGCACGAGCTCAGAAGATAGATGGGGGGCAATCAATTCACATATGGTGTCCAGGGCACAGCTGGTGGCAGAGGGTAGTCTATAGCAAGTGGCAACAGTGAGAGACTTGTTTCTGGAAAGGTGAATTTGTAGAAGGAGAAGCTCGAATTGTTTGGGTACCGACCTGGATAGTAAGACAACTCTGCAGGCTATCTCTGCAGTAGATTGCAACACCGCCCCCTTTGGCAGTTCTATCTTGGCGGAAAATGTTATAGTTAGGGATGGAGATTTCAGGGTTTGTGGTGGTTTTGCTAAGCCAGGATTCAGACATCCGGGTTGGCAGAGTGTGCTAAAGCAGAGAGTAAAACAAACTTAGGGAGTAGGCTTCTATTGTTAACATGCATGAAACCAAGGCTTTTACGGTTACAGACAATAAATGAGAGCACCTGGGGAGTGGGAGTGGAGGTAGGCACTGCAGGACCTGGATTAACCTCTACATCACCAGAAGAACAGAGGAGAAGTAGGATAAGGGTATGGCTAAACTGGCCGTCTAGCACGTTCGGAACAGAGAGTAAAAGGAGCAGGTTTTTGGGCACGATAGCATAGATTCAAGGCATAGTGTACAGAAAAAGGTAAGGTAGGATGTGATTACATTGGAGGTAAACCTAGGCATTGAGAGAGAGAGAGATATATGATGAGAGAGATATATTCTCAAAAGACATTTAAACCAAGTGATGTCATCGCATATGCAGGAGGTGGAACAACATGGTAAGTTAAGGCATATTGAGCAGGGCTAAAGGCTCTACAGTGAAATAAGACAGTAATCACTAACCAGGACAGTAATGGACGAGGCATATTGATATTAGAGAGAAGCATGTGTAGCCAAGTGATCATATGGGTCCAGTGAGTGGTTTGGCTGGCTGGGGACACGGTGATTCAGACAGTTAGCAGGCCGGGGACAATAAGCTCGCAGTTAGTAGGCCGGGGCTAACAAGCTAGCAGTTAGCAGACCGGGGCTAGCAAGCTAAAAGATAGCAGACCGGGGTTAGCAAGCAAACAGTTAGCAGACCGGGGCAAGCAAGTTATCAGTTAGCAGACCGTGGCAAGCAAGCTAGCAGTTAGCAGACTGGGGCTAGCAAGCTAGCAGTTAGCAGACCGGGTCTAGAAAGTTAGCAGAAGGGCCTTTGGGGGACGTTGCGATGGAGGTAAGTCTGTTTTTGCCTCTTCGTGCTGTGACGTCGATAGACCAGTCGTGGATTAGTAAGGTTCCAAGTAGCTCTATGTAGCTAGCAGTCCGTGGTTAGCAGAATGGGCCTTCAGCGGACGTCGTGCCTGAGGGGCCTGTTGGAATCCTCGGGCAGATTATGTCGCTATTCCAGTCATAGAGGATCAGCAGGGTTCCGTGCCCCGTACAGGCAGTAGAGGTGTGCCGGATATTGTAGCCCAGGAGTGGGCCTCGGTGGTAGCCCAGGAGCCCTAGCCGAGCTAGCTACAGGCTAATTGGTGCTTGATCCGGGATAGAAACACTAGCAAGGAGTAGTCACCCGGGATTGCGGTTAGCTAGTTGCGAAGATCCAGAGGAAAATGTTCAGAGTTTGCGGTAGGAATCTGGGGATATGGAGAGAAAAAAAATATGTCCGTTATGGTCTGGTTTGAGTCACATTGTACGAACTGGCGAGAGCTTTCTGAACTAAAGGTTAGCTGATGACCGCTAGCAGTGGTTTGCTGACTGATAGCTGGTAGCTAGTTAGCTGACTAGCTTCAGTTGAGGGATTACAGATCCGAAGTAAATAGAAATACTTTAGAAAAAACAGATCCACGCCACATTGTGTGAGGCGGGTTGCAGGAGAGTATTTAGAGGTTGAGGTTTCGGAAAATAATTGTAAAAGATATGAGAAGAAAAAGATATAAAAAGATATATACAAGGGACACGACAGGATAAAGACAAAGACGTCTGACAGCTACTCCATCTTGGATACCCACCAAAATCAGTACGGGATCATAGCCTTCACCTGCATTCACCTGGTCAGTCTATGTCATGGAATGTTTTGTTACCTTCATGTATATTACTGTATGATGCTGAACTATATTGTAATATTGAAGAAGTTACAAGACCATCTCACTCACATCTTCTATTTTAATTATAAATTCAACCAGAAAAGATGAGAGAGGAATTGAACATATGTGATATTACTATATGGGACTGGAACAAGGTGAAAACGCTGTCTCTTCAGTCTCTTGTACATGAATAAGGCACCACTAGAGATGCTCCCCAAAGCAGAATTATAAATTAATGAACCTCGGCTTGTTGACAAAGCCAAATAAACAACTTTCAGAGAGAAGCGCCTCTTGACTGACTGACTCTCATCAT
The DNA here is from genome assembly GCF_002021735.2 of Oncorhynchus kisutch. Classification (NCBI taxonomy): domain Eukaryota; kingdom Metazoa; phylum Chordata; class Actinopteri; order Salmoniformes; family Salmonidae; genus Oncorhynchus; species Oncorhynchus kisutch. Next base: position 71,407,465 of record NC_034190.2, on the reverse strand, counting down.
CACCCGTCTGTGACTAAATAACATAATTTACATAGCCAATATATGCTTGCATAATAACAGCACATCTGGAAGCTAGCTAGCGGAGAACAATCCCTTAATTCAGGGGTTCTCAAAGTGGGGTCCGTACTGCAGGGAGGCCGTGGCCAGATCTCAATATACAGTGCCTTGCAAAAGTATTCATCTCCCTTGGCGTTTATCCTACATTATTGTATTACAACCTGTCATTTAAACATATTTTTATTTGGATTTCATGTAATGGACACACATTAAAATAGTCCAAATTGGTGAAGTGGAATGAAAACAATAACTTGTTCAAAAAAATCATACAAAATAAAAAAGGGAAAAGCGGTGCGTGAACATGTAATCACCCCCTTTGCTATGAAGCCCCTAAGTAAGATATTGTACAACCAATTACCTTCAGAAGTCACACAATTAGTTAAATAAAGTCCACTTGTGCGCAATCTAAGTGTCACATGATCTGTCATATGATCTCAGTATATATACACCTGTTCTGAAAGGCCCCAGAGTCTGCTACACCACTAAGCAAGCGGTACCACCAAGCAAGCAGCACCATGAAGACCAAGGAGCTCTCCAAACAGGTCAGGAACAAAGTTGTGGAGAAGTACAGATCAGGGTTGGGTTATAAAAAAATATATGGAACTTTGAACATCCCACGGAGCACTATTAAATCCATTATGAAAAAATTGAAAGAATATGGCACAACAAACCTCACGGACCAGGCAAGGAGGGCATTAATCAGAGAGGCAACAAAGAGACCAAGATAAACTGGAAGGAGCTGCAAAGCTCCACAGCGGAGATTGGAGTATCTGGCCATAGGACCACTTTAAGCCGTACGCTCCACAGAGTTGGGCTTTACGGAAGAGTGCCCAGAAAAAAGCCATTGCTTAAAGAAAAAAATACGTAAACACTTTTGGTATTCGCCAAAAGGCATGTGGAAGACTCCCCAAACATATGGAAGAAAGTACTCTGCTCAGATGAGACTAAAATTGTACTTTCTGGCCATCAAGGAAAATGCTATGTCTGGCGCAAGCCCAACACCTCTCGTCACCCCGATAACACCACCCCCACAGTGAAGCATTGTGGTGGCAGCATCATGCTGTGGGAATGTTTTTCATTGGCAGGGACTAGGAATCTGGTCAGAATTGAAGGAATGATGGATGGTGCTAAATACAGGGAAATTCTTGAGGGAAGCCTGTTTTAGACTTCCAGAGATTTGAGACTGGGACAGAGGTTCACCTTCCAGCAGGACAATGACCCTAAGCATACTGCTAAAGCAACACTCGAGTGGTTTAAGGGGAAACATTTAAATGTCTTGGAATGGCCAAGTCAAAGCTCAGACTACAATCCAATTGAGAATCTGTGGTATGACTTAACAAAGATAATGACTTAAAGATTGCTGTACACCAGCGGAACCCATCCAACCTGAAGGAGCTGGAGCAGTTTTGCCTTCAAGAATGGGCAAAAATCCCAGTGACTAGATGTGCCAAGCTTAGTTAATGCAGGCTCAAGTTTTCAGTTTTTGTTGTGTTATTTCTTGTTTGTTTCTTGTTTAATTAACCTATTTTAATTCCAGGTTGTATGGCAACAAAATAGGAAAAATGCCAAGGGGGTGAACACTTTTGCAAGCCACTGTATATATATATATATAATGAATATTATGAAGAAAAGATTAAACTACTTTTGGCTAAGGGATCCGTGGAATAAATGTAAATTGTGTAATGCAATACAATACAATGCAATACAATACAAAACAATACAATGTAATATTATTGATCTACAATGTATGTTCTTAACCCTGGACAACAAGGGCCTGGGAGGCTCACAGGGATATTGGTATACACAGTACTTCACCAATGCATTGTAAGCTTTAAGAACGGCAATGTTTTCTCTCTGCCTCATAGTAAAATGTGTAGAATTGCAGGATATTAGTTGACAACTGCAAAATGTTCTCACAGATGCCAAGAAGCGAGCCATTTAACTGTTGTTTCCCCGGGTCCAAGTCTTGGTTTGTCTAGCCATGCACTGCAGACACCATAATAAAACTCCTTGTTGGCTATTTTTATCGCCCTCGAGTTGTGTTCTGATTATGAGGGGGTCCTTGGTGAATTTGTTATCACAAAAGGGTCCCAGGTTCCACATTCTTTTGAGAACCCCTGCCTTAATTGCATGGCATATTCAGATGGAGCCGCAGCAACAGTCTTTAGTTTCGTCATCCAAAGTATCCCAGTTAAGTCTTTGTATTTCTGCCAACCGGCCAACCAGCTGTAGCTTTTCCCACTGAATACTGCAGTGCATACTGACCTGATTGGTGAGATTTGTGTACAGCATTCTTATGGTTTTTGGAGCCGACATATAAAGTTGATATACTGTGGTACAGCATATGCTGTTTTAAGTCATTCCTGCAATGGCTGCCATTTTTATTGATACTTAAATTTCACATTTCCGTGAATGTGTGTGATGTGTTTGAGAAGGCATTGGGCCTATATAGATAGAAATCCCAATTTAAAGTCCATTTGATTAAATGCTTTTCCTCTGCGTCTGTGACATGCTTTGCACAGCAGACGGTCGCAGAGTTCTGCCTCGGCAAGATCAGAATGAACCAATGTATGTTTCAATTTGGCAGCCAGTAATTTGTCAGGTCTACTGAAGTTGTAAGAGATTAAAAAGAAAGCTTCTCACATTATCTGAGAGAGCACTCCCCCTTTTAACAATCCATTTAGAAGGTGGGCACCCGCCTCTGTTTTGGGAAGAAGCTGAAGGATGGGCCTGGAGAAATGTAACCAGTCTCAAATTCAAAGACAGAGCTGGCCATCCAGCTGACCATCCATGGACTGACCATCCATGATATCAACATTATAGTTTTAAACATGTTTTGAGGATATATAGTGTTTGTTTACATTTACATTCTTTACTAACATTGGAGTAAAACAAGCTTATTTTTGGGGTTCTAATGGGGTACGAAAATTGAACAAAGCTCATGAGGCATTTATGCTCATAAAATGTAAGTTATGTTCGTCAAGAATCAATGGGTAAATATCATTAATTTATAAGTCCAAAAATTGATGTAGCAACTGCGGATTCTAGCTTTGAAGGGAGCATAGCAAATGCAATCTTTAAGATTTACAGTTTAATTATATAGGCTATGTCAAAATAAGCTGAACAAGGGTATCTGAAACAACATACCAATTTGTAAATACAAAAAAATGGAGCAGAAATGAACATGTAAGTAACTTATATCTAGTCCATGTTGACTGGCTGAAACAAAATAAAGCTATTTTTGCTTTAAAACATTTATTTGTCTTGCGTTTATAATGTTTTAATAATGTTTTCCACTATCAATGTTTTAAATTATTTTATTTGATTATTTTACCCATTTTTTACTCCACAATTTGTGGTATCCAATTGGTAGTTACAATCCTGTCCCATCGCTGCAACCCCCATACGGACTCAGGAGAGGCGAGGGTCAAGAGCCGTGCCTCCTCCAAAACACGACCCAACCAAGTTGCACTGCTTCTTGACACATCGCCTGCTTAACCCGGAAGCACCGTAGGAGGAAGCACCGTACACCTCGCGACTGTGTCAGCTTGCGCCCAGCACGCCACAGGAGTCGCTAGTGCGTGATGGGACCGGAACATCCTTGCTGGCCAAACCCTCCCCTAACCCTGACGACGCTGGGCCAAATGTGCGCCGCCCCATGGGTCTCCCAGTTGCTACCGGCTGCGACAGAGCATAAACTCCAACCAGGTTCTCTAGTGGCACAGCTAGCACTGCGATGCAATGCCACTAGACCACTGTGCCACTTTGGCACCAGCCCACACTCACTGTTTAATGGTGAAGTTGAGCACATCTGATCAACTTGTAAACATGCATTAATTTAAAAACTATTTTTGTTCTACTTATAAGCACTGCATAAATGTGCATAGAAATGTGCACATTTAAATATCAAATATATTTGTTGTCCTGTTGTGCAAAAACCACATGAGTGCTGTGCTATACTTTTGCGATCTAATAGTTCAACTAAAAATACTGATCCTGTCTTATTAATGGCACTCTGTGGCATTTCACCAATTGTCCAATCTCAGAGGACGGCCCCAACATTAAAAGGTAGCAGGTGGAAAATGAGCAATCAGAGCGGAGGAACCCAAGTGAGACATTAATGTACAACAAGGGAAAGAGGACTGGTTTGCAATTTTCTTCTCCCATGTACACATACACATACACGGTGCACGCACACATATGGACACACACACACACACACACACACACACACACACACACACACACACACACACACACACACACACACACACACACACACACACACACACTACCCTTGTCTCTCTCACACACACATCTATAATGTGTGTTTCAGTTTAATTGACCTACAGAGACACAATATAAACGCCAACTTTACTGTAAATATGCTTTTTCTCTCTCAAATTGGAATATGCTAGTGTACCTGTAGACTTCCAGTCATTGCGCTAACGCTAGTTAGCATTGGCTCATGAAACTCGGCTATCTCTAACTTCCTTCATACTGCACGCAGAGACATACGTTTTTTATCCACGAGTTCATCTGACTCTGGGTAAGTACTTTGACTCTATTTACCCAGAGTCAAATGGTTCAATTGCCAGAATCTTGGCGTATGTCTTTAAGACTTGCTGCCACTCCAATCTGTCCCCTATACACATTAAATTGTTGGGACACTACTAACACTTTTCAGTTAAATTGGTATAGCATTCTCACTAACAGGTGCAAAAGATGTAGCCTCTTATAAGGCACACTTACAATTATGTTAATGATACAGAAAAAAACAATACCATGCGCTGCAGGCCCAGACAGCATCCCCAGCCGCGCCCTCAGAGCATGCGTAGACCAGCTGGCCGGTGTGTTCACGGACATATTCAATCAATCCCTATACCAGTCTGCTGTTCCCACATGCTTCAAGAGGGCCACCATTGTTCCTGTTCCCAAGAAAGCTAAGGTAACTGAGCTAAACGACTACCGCCCCGTAGCACTCACTTCCGTCATCATGAAGTGCTTTGAGAGACTAGTCAAGGACCGTATCACCTCCACCCTACCTGACACCCTAGACCCACTCCAATTTGCTTACCGCCCAAATAGGTCCACATACGATGCAATCTCAACCACACTGCACACTGCCCTAACCCATCTGGACAAGAGGAATACCTATGTGAGAATGCTGTTCATTGACTACAGCTCGGCATTCAACACCATAGTACCCTCCAAGCTCGTCATCAAGCTCGAGGCCCTGGGTCTCGACCCCGCCCTGTGCAACTGGGTACTGGACTTCCTGACGGGCCGCCCCCAGGTGGTGAGGGTAGGCAACAACATCTCCACCCCGCTGATCCTCAACACTGGGGCCCCACAAGGGTGCGTTCTGAGCCCTCTCCTGTACTCCCTGTTCACCCACGACTGCGTGGCCACGCACGCCTCCAACTCAATCATCAAGTTTGCGGACGACACAACAGTGCTAGGCTTGATCACCAACAACGACGAGACGGCCTACAGGGAGGAGGTGAGGGCCCTCGGAGTGTGGTGTCAGGAAAATAACCTCACACTCAACGTCAACAAAACTAAGGAGATGATTGTGGACTTCAGGAAACAGCAGAGGGAACACCCCCCTATCCACATCGATGGAACAGTAGTGGAGAGGGTAGTAAGTTTTAAGTTCCTCGGTTAGATTACTTGTTGGTTATTACTGCATTGTCGGAACTAGAAGCACAAGTATTTCGCTACACTCGCATTAACATCTGCTAACCATGTGTATGTGACAAATAAAATTTGATTTGATTTGATTTGATTTGATGCTCCAAAAATATGGTATAGTACTGTATTCTGTGGGGTGGAATTACAGTACCATTTTCTACAGTAATGTACTGTTAAAACGTTTCTTTGGAATTCACGGTATCATTTACCAGTTACGCATAAAATCACACAGAATATATAATTAATACAGTACTTTAATACAGTACTTCACAACAAGATTTGTTTTTACAGAGGAGCTAAAGGCATTGGCAGAAACATCTCTACTGTAATATTTCTACATATTAAACATATAAATCAAAAGCAAACAGCTAGCCGGCCTGGTAATAATTTACCCGTGGGAAGATATTCATTCATCAGGTTAAATCCAACATTGAAGTTAATTAACCATGAATCACAAGACAAGATGTTGCTGTCTCTCTGTTGTTTAATACAGTATACAGTCTATTTTCTCTAATTAATTGGAAGCAAATAGTCCATCCATCTAACCGAAGTTACTGTAAGGCCAAGTCTATAAGTTGGAATAAAGTTTGAGTTTTTTTCTATTGTCACGATCTGACCTTTATTTCCTTTGTTTTGTCGTTATTTTAGTATGGTCAGGGTGTGAGTTGGGGTGGGTAGTCTATGTTTGTTTTTCTATGATTTTGGGATTTCTATGTTTCGGCCTAGTATGGTTCTCAATCAGAGGCAGGTGTCATTAGTTGTCTCTGATTGAGAATCATACGTAGGTAGCCTGGGTTTCACTGTTTGTTTGTGGGTGTTTGTTTCCGTGTCTGTGTTTTTCACCACACGGTACTGTTTCGGTTTTGTCATTTCACGTATTAGTTTATTGTTTTTGTAATTCATAGTGTTCAGTGTTTTTGTTATTAAAAAATGATATGGACACTTACCACGCCGCATATTGGTCCTCCGATCCTTCTCGCCTCTCCTCTTCAGACGAAGAGGAGGAAAACCCTTACACCTATGAAATGGAATTTGTCTTGTTATGTGATGATGTATGGTCTCGCTAGTTCAGATGATAAACCCTAATTATAATGCATAATGGGAACCGTGCCAGACCAGCATTGTTGCTTTATCTTTCTGAGAATAATTTTTCTGGGGAATTCTGTCTGAAATAAAGGTCATAAAGAAGAGAAACAGTGAAAGGGAAGGCAGCCAGATAGTGAGAGAGGGAGATAGAGGGAGCGAGAAAGAGAAAGACAGAGAAGGAGAGGGAGAGGGGGGGTGAGAGCACGGGGGAGATCAGGAAAACAAAAGAGAGACAGAGAAAGACAGAGAAGGAGAGGGAGAGGGGGATGAGAGCACGAGGGAGATCAGGAAAACAAAAGAGAGAAAGAGAAAGACAGAGAAGGAGAGGGAGAGGGGGGTGAGAGCACGGGGGAGATCAGGAAAACAAAAGAGAGAAAGTGAAAGAGAAGGCAGGAAAGTGTGTGAGAGTGTGTGAGAGAGAGCTAGATAAAGTGGAAAAGAGAGGGAGAAAGAGTGAAACAGAGAGAGTGAGAGATTCTTCATAATAATGGAGAGAGAAAAGCAAGCGGCTCTGAATATTTTTGGGTAACAGACATATGCAACAAAATGTACAATGTGGACCCAGAGGATATCACTTAAAAGTATGAATTAAAACACTTGTTCGAAAAGATGGGGAATGGGGGATCCTACCCTGTGAGATAACATGCACCAGATAGCTTGCAACATATTGATCCAGTGCCAAAGGACATCACACTCAAACTCATTTCAGCCTGACACAATGGGCCTTTTTCAAAAATAGTTATCCGAGTTAATATGGGTGCGGTGTATAAAGAAGTGCAATGTGTGGTTAGAATATCAAACTTTCTGAAAGAAGTCTAAAACTGGTATCTGTTCACATCATGTTAAATGTTTTTAAATATGCATTACAATGACCTTGCAGTTGAATTACTACAAGGCTACTACTGAGGTATAACAGAACTTGCAGTTATGTCTTTTGCATTTTTCCTAAAACTCTTTTTCTTTTCTGTTCGACAGAAACTGTGAATCAAGTGCAGAGTAAGAAACTAAAAGGAGGGTGCAGAGCCCAGTCCTGTGTTTAGGTCCAAAGAATTAGCAATATTTTACAGTATCTTGGCATTAGCCTTGCTTTCAAGTGTATTCACACAGGACTCTTAGCTGAACCAGCAGAGTTCCACCAAGTTCATATTTGTCAGCACACTGTGCACCATTTAAAAAACCTCTCTGCAGCCTACTGACAGCTTTTCAGATTAAAAAATGAGCGAGGGAGAGAAAGTGCCGTTCGGTAGCCAGGGGCCTGGATAAATCAACCTGTCATTGGTCATGCTGGATGATTCAATGGTCTGCGGACCACTTGTCGGTTGTTAGAACAGCCATCTGTTGCTGGAGATTCCGGTTCCAGTGGCCTGCATTGAAACAATCACCTCAATTTTCTCAGAAAAATGTGAAATGCTAAGTAGCAACAGAGAAGACCTCAGCAAGACTACCAATTCCTACAGGAAGCTCCTGCCTGTCATCTCTAGCCAACACTGTCAGCTACCGTTCACTAGCGCAATCAGAGATCTGTGCCCAATGCTGTATTGAAATTAATTGAATAAAGTGGTGAACTTCTTCCATCCCTTTTCTCTATTTTAGCTAGCCACTAGACACTTCAGCTAGATAGTTAGCAGAGAAGTAGATCTAAAAATCATGTTGTATTACTTAGCCTAGATAATTGTTTGTACAGTATGTCGACTTCGGTGTCTATTTCAGACCTTATGGCATTTTTCAAGGATTAGCATAAGAGCATTAAAAGGGGAGAAGACCACTATAAGTCTGGTCATGTGGAGAAGTGCAGCTCTAGTGAGGGGCAATTTACCAGTTTTGTCAGGGCCAACATGTGGGATAAAGTTTATCCTCTGTCGGTGAGTGTAGCTATTAAGTTAAGTTAGAGCATCTTAACAATACAATGTGTTCTATATAGCTGTCAACATTCTACAAGTAAAGAGTCACTTAACCAATTATATAATCAATAACCAGATTACCCCAGATACCAGACTTAGATGACGGATAACTCAGTTCTAGAATGATGTCATTGATGAGAATTCATCTAAAAATCTATTGACATTCAGAATTGACTTTGTTTAGACTTTCATGGCCGTCGAAAGAAGTGGACCAAAGTGCAGCGTTGTGAGCGTATATTTTCCTTTATTATGGAATGATGCCAACAAAACAAGTACATTTTCCTTTATTATGGAATTATGCCAACAAAACAAGACACAAAATGAACAACCGTGACGCTTACAGGGCTATAGTGCCACTAACAAAGATAACTTCCCAAAAACACAACAGGGAAAAAAGCTGCCTAAGTATGATTCCCAATCAGAGACAACAATAGACAGCTGTCCCTGACTGAGAACCATACCCAGCCAAAACATAGAAATACCAAAACATAGAAAACAGAACATAGACTGTCCACCCAAATCACACCCTGACCAACCCAAAATAGAGACATAAAAGGCTCTCTAAGGTCAGGGTGTGACATAGACATCCAACCTGTATTGTAGTTTCATGGCCAGAAACAAATCTTCAAAGGCAGAGTATTTATTTATTCAGAGTGGTACATGCATTCACACTGTCTTGATTTATAGGATCCTTCCGACTCTATGATTGATATGTCAAGTGATACAATCCCAAATGATCACATAAAGGAGTATGGAAAAACCGCACATGTCCTTGTCAGAATTACAGTTTCTTAAATATTCTACAGCTGTAATGTCATCAATCAAATCAAACTTGATTTAAATAGCACATTTATTACAACAAATGCATTTCAAGTGTTCAAAGTCATGCATTGAAAGGTATGTGGCAGTTAACATCCTTCCTCTTGGCAGGTTTCTATAGATGACCAGGGGATTCTCTCTACCACATGCAAATGCCTTCACGGAGCTCATAAGTGTAGCCATGCAGCCTAATTTGGCGGTTCACAATATCAGCTGTATGGATGTGGAATGTGAGTGGAGGAAGCCAGCAGTGCCCAACCAAGTGCAGTCAGTGATGGATATGTCCCCGGCCGAAGACTACAACCCTCCGTCCCTAGATCCCACAGAGGAGGATATTCAGTGGCTAAGGAACCGTCTCCGGGGCAGGTTCAGTTGAATGGCATATCTCCTTGAACCTGAGCCAGAACAAACGCTACCCTCCCTGTTATCCCTGTGTTTACTGGACATTGTTAAAAACCGAGGGCAGCTGGGGCATGCAGGCATCCTGGCTGGCATGGCGCTGTCAGTGGAGCAGCAGGAGGCTATACGGCAGGCAACAGTTGGACAGCGCACCAACCTTAACTGGCACACCATGAGGAGAGGGAGGTTGACGGACAGCAATTATGGAGCAGTGGTTAGGGCCAAGCGCGTTACTCTGCTGCTTCTAAAATGGTCCTCAGATCACTGTAAAGATAACAAAGAGGAGGGCATCAAGGCATTCAAATGGCTACAGGGATGGATGTGCAAGCATCAGGGCTTTGGGTCATGGGGTCTGGGTTCCTCGGTGCCCCACTGAATGGTCTGGTCAGCACCACAGCAGTGGTGGAGGTCAAGTGTCCCTATGGTGCAAGGGACCTTACCATTGAAGAGGCAGGGAAGTCAAAGGATTTCTATATCAAGGAGGGAGGGTCTTACAGCCTCTGTGAATACCATCATTCCTGGCACCAGGTCCAAGGTCAGCTGCACATCACTGGAAGGGACATCTGCTTCTTCATTGTGTGGACCACCAAAGCCTCCATCACCATCCCCATCCAGTGTGACGACCTCTGACAGACTCATATTTCTGTTTTCAGGGAAGCCAATGTTCCAAAAATATTCCACATATGTCATACACACACACCAGGCTCCCATAGTAGGTTATATTACATACAAGTTTTGCTCAAAGCAGCAAACTAAAGTAATGTAGTTAACTTTATCATGGGCACAGTGGGAATTTATATCTGTGATGTTCAAATGATTTCTTACTTGCTAAAGTCCCCAGTCATCCCTACCTGTACCTGACATGGTTGAAAAACAAGTGAACAATGAATAAAAATCATATACAAACAATAGGCTCCCAGAATAGGTTACAGTGCCTTCAGAAAGTATTCACGCCCCTTGACTTTTTCCACATTTTGTTGTGTTACAGCCTGAGTAAAAAAATTATAACATAGAGCTTTTGTGTAACTGGCCTATAGACCTCATAATGTCAAAGTGGAATTATGTTTTTATATATTTCTGTACAAATCAATTAAAAACAAAACCTGAAATGTAAATAAATATTCAACCCCTTTGTTATGGCAAACTTAAATAACAGTTGTGTAAAGTACTTAAGTAAAAATACCTGAAAGTACTACTTAACTAGTTGTTTGGGGTATCTGTACTTTACTTTACTTTACTATTCATATTTTTGACTACTTTTACTTTTACTACATTCCTAAAGAAGATTATGTACTTTTTACTCCATACATTTTCCCTGACACCTAAAAGTACTCGTTCATTTTGAATGCTTAGAAGGACAGGAAAATGGTATAATTCACACACTTATGTCATGCACCTATCCCTTCCAGTGGGGGTCAGTTTTATGACTTTACAAACATGTCGTAAAGTTCTTGCAGAGACTCTTGTCTCCCTGACCATGCAGTATGGGAGAGAGAGGGTCACAGTAGAACAAAGGAACTCGCCCACCAAATTCTACTACATCCCAGAATTTGATAATTGAACAATATTCCTATTTTGGAGAATGTGTAAACGGTCGGTGGAGAAGCCAGCTATGACTCGGTCCATTTTGTTTCATGTTTGTGACCTCATGAAAGACAATACAGCCACATTACCCTAACTCTAGTTATACAGGTTCCTCAGTTATGAGGCTTGCATCTAATTCTTGTATAAAAGGAATGAGTAAAGATGAAACTATTTGCGAAATAATGTAATGTGATGTTAAGCTTAAAAATGAGAAAATTGTCTTCCCTGTAAAGTTTAACTGAGACAGTAGTCACGCCCAAGTGAAAAGACATTGGTTGGAAATGATGAACCAACCCCTTTTCTACATTTCTATAAAAGCTCCCGTGACCCAAAGTTCCCTAAGTTCCAAATAACGGGAGGACTTTCCCTCCACGTTGAAAAGGGCTAATTTCAACTCTACAGGCCAGGAAACAAGAGAGCTTGCTCCACACATGAAATGGTATGAACTCTGAACTATTGATCACTCAAGAGGAAGTAAGTCCTAGATTACAGCCTAACAGACTGCAGCTGGAAAGGTAGCAAATCTAGTAAGAACATTGACCAACGCAGAAGACAACAAGTGAGATGAATATTTCACTCCACAATGACCCGGCAGAATCTACAAAGGACAATGGTGAATGCGACTGGGCAAACCAGAGCCTCACCAGCTCAGTCGTAAATACTGATTAGATTCCTTTATCCGAACGAGCGATTGTTAAAGTGGCAGGGGCGGCAGTGTAGCCTAGTGGTTAGAGCATTGGACTAGTAACCGAAAGGTTGCAAGTTCAAATCCCCAAGCTGACAAGGTACAAAATCTGTCGTTCTGCCCTTGAACAGGCAGTTAACCCACTGTTCCTAGGCCGTCATTGAAAATAAGAATTTGTTCTTAACTGACTTGCCTAGTAAAATAAAGGTAAAAAAAAAAAAAAAAAAAAGTGCATATGTATTCATATTTATGCGAGAATAGCTTCCAATGTCCGATAGATACCCATGCCCCCCCCCCTTCCTCTCTGAATCTATTGTTATAACCAAACTGTATTCGTTTAGTCCACAAGGGACGGTATTTACTGTATAATGTTATTATGTATTGTATATTCTGTAATTGTTTAATTAGTTAGTAAATAAATAATTGAGCCAATTTGTGTATGGATGATTTATAAGTAAATGCTGGGTTCGTGCAGATAACCCACAATTTTATGACATTCAGATGAGATGACGGAAGGTAATAATAATAATTAATTAATAGAAGTCTAATTGATTAGATATTACAATATCTGAAGAGTTATGTTTGGAAAATTTTGACTGTGTAAACCTAATATTTTCGTGGTTCCCCGACTTCCTAGTTAATTAAATGTACATGATTAGTTTAATCACGTAATAGTAATTACAGAGTGCCTTCGGTGTTGTGTATTTGATCATGTCAGAGCAATGAGTTGTAAATTCCAGATTTAGTGCGTTAGGCCAAACAGTACTAATTCTGTCGGTCAATATGAATTTCTAGAGCAAGGGCATAGAGCCAGTAATGTTAGAAATTAGAGGATAGATCTGTTCGGTGACCGAGCCGAAGTGTTATCTTTCCGCCTATAGCGCTAAGCCAGCGTGGGTAGACCACAGGCGTATCTGTTTTCATGTTACGTGCTCTCCGGTAATAGAATGCTAGCAAAGAGTATGCCAAATGGGTTAATGTGAGACGTCACTAGTAAAAAAAACTTTCCCTGTATATGGAATCCGTTGTGCCGTGGAACAGTACAAGAATAGCTAGCTGGCACGAGATGCTACAGCTAACAAGGGAACAGCAGCTATTTTGTTTTCTTGTGTCACACTTAATTTCCTCCGCCTTGCGCAACGGAAGTCCTTCCGTTTGATTTCAGTGTGTGCTATCAGTGGCTTCTGGTGGTGAAGAATTGGCAGTACATTTATTTTAAAAATATATTATTTGGGAGGACAACCAAACGTTGATCACATTTAACAAGTGGTTACTTGTGATATCCAGCAAATCGCAATTGATCGGATATCGATGTCTCATTCAATTGAACTAATAAGTCAAATTGCCATATTCACCTTTTCAGGTGGATCTTTTAAATAATATCCAAATTGATTGGTTTTCTACAATAAGACAATTTAAACTTTTTCCACATTAACCTAGATGAAGGAACACTCTCAGGTTAATTAAAGTTTAATTCCCAAATAGCCTATACAGGTTTGATTTATTATTAAAATCAATCAGTAACCCCCTGTACTGACAGAAGTGGGAATCCCATGTGGCTTTGGCTTTAGGGATATGTGAACCTAGTGGTGAATGTATCCTTAGGTTTGAACTACTGTTTACACTTATGATAATCCAGTCAATCTCAATTGATTGGATATCATCGTCTCAGTCAATTTAATAAGTTAAATTGTCGAACATACCTTAAGGTTCTTCCAATTAAATGAGACATTTTAAACTTTCCAATAGTAACCTAAATGAACCAACTTCCCAGATTAATTAAAGTGTAATTCCCAGATAGCCTATCCAGGTATGAGTAATCGTTATCATTGATTAATTAATTCATTCAATTTGCTTTTGCAAATTCATTCACATCCAACTCCCACGTTACGGGTACAGTACTGATGGTTTTAACATCTATAAATAGAGTAAAATCATCTTTGCAGCGTCCAACGTATTCCAAAATGAAACTTAGGATAATTAGGGGGAAAAAAAATTCCTTTCAAATGTTCTAACAATATGCAAGCTTTCGGAGGGAGTAGTCCCCACTTGCCCGCTAATTAGTGAACCTCCACCCATAAATGGATTGCTCTCTGACCTCAGCAGCGATACCAACCCTAATTATACCATTAGTAGAAATGAGCAGAAATTGCAAACAACGTTCTCCAAAATCAACCTTCGGGCACTTACCTTGTAAAGGTTCTCTCCAGTCTAGTCCTGATGTCTTGCCATCCGAGCTTGGTATCGGTCCAATACCGCAGTGCACAGCTGAAGCACAAGCAGGTAACGGTAGACATAAAGGGACAGGTGGAGAGAACTGGGAAACCGAAGACAAATGCAGAAAAGGGAAAATTGAACAATTGAACAAAACTGAACAATTTAACGTAATTGCAAAAACTTATGACGATGAACGAGCACAAACTCCTCAACAAAATCGTCTTCAACAGGAACAAAATCGTATTCTACAGGAACAACTTGATTTAGCCAAAACTAAATACAATGCGGTCAACACCAAACTAGATAAATTTGACTAGTTATCTACAAACTGGAGCGCTCAACTTGATAACATGCATGCAGTCGTAAATACTGATTAGATTCCTTTATCCGAACGAGCAATTGTTAAAGTGCATATGTATTCATATTTATGCGAGAATAGCTTCCCATGTCCGATAGAAACCCATGTCCCTTTGTCTTCCTCCGTCCTCCCCCTTTTCCTCTCTGAATCTATCATGTTATAACCAAACTGTTTTTGTTTAGTCCACTAGGGATGGTATTTACTGTATAATGTTATTATGTATTGTATATTCTGTAATTGTTTAATTAGTTAGTAAATAAATCATTCAGCCAATTTTTTGTATGAATGATTCATAATTTAATGCTGGGTTCGTGCAGATAACCCAAAATTGTATTAAAATATCTGAAGAGTTATATTCTGAAAATTATGACTCTGTAAACCAACATTTTCCATGGTGCCCCAACTACCTAGTTAATTCAATTGTAACTAGGCCACTCAGGAACATTCAATGTTGTCTTGGTAAGCATCTCCATCACAGGAGGCTGCTGAGGGGAGAACGGCTCATAATAATGTCTGGAACAGAGCATATGGAATGGTATCAAACACCTCCATGTGTTTGATTTATTTAATACCATTCCACCTAATCCACTCCAGTCATTACCACGAGCCCATTCTCCCCCATTATGGTGCCACCAACCTCCTGTGAACTCCAGTGTATATTTGGCCTTATGTTTTAGGTTATTGTCCTGCTGAAAGGTAAATTTGTCTCTCAGTGTCTGTTGGAAAGCAGACTGAAGCAGGCTTTCCTCTAGGACTTTGCCTGTGCTTAAATCTATTCCGTTTATTTTTATCCTGAAAAAACGCCCTAGTCCTTGCCGATGACAAGCATACCCATAACATGATACAGTGGAACATATGAAGAGTGCTACTCAATGATGTGTTGTATTTGCCCCAAACATAACATTTTGTATTCAGGACATAAATGTAATTTCTTTGCCACATTGTTTGCAGTTTTACTTTAGTGCCTTATTGCACAGTTTTATTCTGTACAGGCTTCTTCTTTTCACTCTGTCATTTAGGTTAGTATTGTGGAGTAACTACAATGTTGTTGATCCATCCTCAGTTTTCTCCTATCACAGCCATTAAACTGTTTTAAAGTCGCCATTGGCCTCATAGTGAAATCCCAAGCAGTTTCCTTCCTGTCCGGCAACTGAGTCAGGAAGGACACCTGTATCTTTGTAGTGACTGGATATCTTGATACACCATCCAAAGTGTAATTAATACATTTACCATGCTCAAAGGCATATTCAATGTCTGCTTTTCATTTAATACCTACCAATAGGTGCCCTTCTTTCGAGGCATTGGAAAACCTCCCTGGTCTATGCGGTTAAATCTGTGTTTGAAATTCACTGCTCAACTAAGGGACCAGATAATTGTATGCATGTGGTACAGAGATGAGGTAGTCATTCAAAAAAAGTGAGTCCATGCAACTTACTATGTGAATTGTTAGGCACATGTTTACTCCTGAACTTATTTAGCAGTGGTGGAAAAAGTACCCAATTGTCATACTTGAGTAAAAGTAAATATACCTTAATTGAAAACGACTCAAGAAAAAGTAAAAGTCACCCAGTAAAATTCTACTTGAGTAAAAGTCTAAAATTTGGTTTAAAATATACTTAAGTATCAAAAGTAAAAGTAAAAGTATAAATAATTTTAAATTCCTTATATTAAGCTAATCAGACGGCACCATTTTCTTCTTTTTTAAATTTACAGATAGCCAAAGGCACACTCCAACATTCCAACATAATTTACAAACGAAGCATGTGTGTTTAGGGAGTCCGCCAGATCGATCAGATGCAGTGGAGTTGACCAGGGATGTTCTCCTGATGAGTGTGTGAATTGAACAACTTTCCTGTCCTGCTAAGCAAGGAAAATGCATGGAGTAAAAATGACATTATTTTCTTTATGAATGTAGGGAAGTAAAAGTAAAAGTAGTCAAAAATATAAATAGTAAAGTACAGATACCCCAAAAAACTACTGAAGTAGTACTTTAAAGTAATTTTACTTAAGTACTTTACACCACTGCCCATATGCCATGTCTTGAAATATTCAGACAGACAAATTAAAAGTAAGTTTACATTGTAATACTTCTGACAGCCAACTTTCTAGCTCCGCCCATAACTTTTGGACTTTATAGTATTCCCAGAAAGCATGGATTATTGAGTCATTGTTAGTTTTACACTTTAGATATGACTCTGACGCTGTGAGATGCATTAAAATGCATTAAAAAGGAACAGTGGGTACATATTGAAGATGCACATGCTCACCCCCAGAATCTTTTTGTGCGTCTATTTTCTAAGTATAAATGCCATACAACACTCCTTCCGTGGCCTCCAACTGCTCTTAAACGCTAGTAAAACCAAATGCATGCTTTTCAACCGTTCGCTGCCTGCACCCGCATGCCCGACTAGCATCGTCACCCTGGATGGTTCCAACTCTAGATTTGATTTTAGATTGGAGATGTTTGATATGAGTCTGGAAGGAGAGTTTACAGTCTAGCCAGACACCTAGGTACTTATAGATGTCCACATATTCTAGGTCGGAACCATCCAGGGTGATGATGCCAGTCGGGCATGCGGGTGCAGGCAGCGAACGGTTGAAAAGCATTCATTTGGTTTTACTAGCGTTTAAGAGCAGTTGGAGGCCACGGAAGGAGTGTTGTATGGCATTTATACTTAGAAAATAGACGCACAAAAAGATTCTGGGGGTGAGCATGTGCATCTTCAATATGTACCCACTGTTCCTTTTTAATGCATTTAACTATATGTCCCAAGAAAAAGCCTTGGGTAGCGAGTTGATACAATTAAAATCACCCACAGACTTAGGAAGATGTAAAATTTCCTTTTTAGTCTATGAATGTTATTTTCCCATAAAAAGTCTGTTATGATCGAGTATAGTTTTTTAAAGAATGTCTTCGGTAATGTAATTGGCATTACTGAAAATAAATACAAAAACTTTGGAAGCCATGCCATTCTGAAGAGGTTTATTCTATGTTTATAATTGTGATATCATGGATGGTCAATCCTTGCATCCATAGCTCTGTCTATGCATTTTTGAGTGGTTACATTTCTCCAGTCCCATCCCTCAGCTTTTTACCAAAACAATGCTGGGGTGACGCTTTGTTATTGTTTGAACTGGAGATTGCCATATCCTGTTGAATCATCTGGTTACCCCTGTGCTAGAGCAAACACTAAAAACTGCTAAATGTTCTATTGGTAATTTTGCCAATGGGTAGAACTCAGCATCCCAGTCAAGCCATTGGTTGGATATCTCCAAAGTTGCAGTATTAGGCTTCAGCGGTAAGTGACTAGCCATCAGTGTTTATATGAAACAGTAAACAGTCTATATTACAGATTATTCTCTGACGCCCTTTTGACAGTGGACATCCTCTCTCTAAGTTCTCAGGTCCCACATGGTGCATGTCTAGCCTCACTGACTCACAATAAAATCACGCTTCCTGTTCCATCTGCTCTCACATAACAAACTCCAACAAATAGCAGTTCTGCATCACCCCAGGGCCCTCTAGGCTCATAGCTCTCCTACTGTCCTCCCCTCACTACCTCTTGCGTGTAGAATTGGATGAGGTAATCCAGGGTTGTTTGGGATCATACTGATTAATGTACTCTAATATCCCATCAGGTATTTTCCTTCCATACATATCTGTGCCTGTTTGATCTTGCCCGGCTTAATAAACCTATAGAAAAGTCCCCAAACTGCAAA
The DNA here is from genome assembly GCF_002021735.2 of Oncorhynchus kisutch. NCBI lineage: Eukaryota > Metazoa > Chordata > Actinopteri > Salmoniformes > Salmonidae > Oncorhynchus > Oncorhynchus kisutch. The sequence goes on along the minus strand of NC_034190.2, from coordinate 71,388,945 downwards.
CCTCACCCATCTGGCACTCCAAACAGACTCAAACAAATGCTTGAAGTATTTGAGCAGATTTTTCAAGTGTTTAAACCCAGGTCTGCCAACTTGTTCTAAGACTGTCAGTGGAGCTGTAGATGAGACTGTAGATCTTACTGGACTCACAAGGATTGTTTCCCTTTGATATGCATCGTCTTAGTCTCTAAGTCATGGATTTTGGAGCTTACAGCATTTGTACTATTGCCTGACAAAGTCTCAGAAGCTTTAAAGCTTTTTTCTGGCTAGATCAAAGAACAATGTCATCCTAACCATTCAAATTTGCCTCTGACTTCCTTTGTTTTGTAGCAACAAGTTAGAATGTAAAGGTCATACTCTGTGTGTGATCCAAGCCAGAGCAAGAAGAACAAATACTATTTGTTACCTCACCAGGCTTTTATTCAATGGGACTTGAAGAGCGTTTAAAGTTTATTTCCTTTGGGTGCTGCCTGCATTGAATATTCAGAATGTTTGCCCTGTCTATTTAAGATTCTGTCTGAGTGAGCCAATTCACTGCACACCCTCCAGCCAGTGTCAAAACTGCTCACACTCCTCTATTCGTGATAGCTTTAGAGTTATTCCATTCTTTTCTCTCATTTCCTCACAGATGTTTGATGGATTTGTGATTAAGGTCGATTTTGAGTGCCAACATTAATGTTAAACAGTTTGTGATTTAGAGAATGGAGAAAGAGATTGATTGCTTATTTGAAAGAGATTGATTGATCACTTTTTCCTCACACGTGCAAGCTTCCATCCTAATACAGCCAAACAATTTCAGCACCATCTCAGGGTTGTCACAGTTGTGACAGAGCAACTTATATATTAGGAATAGTGGGAACTTTCTTTAACCACAACAGTGTCACTGCTGAAAATCATTCAGACATTTCACCAAAAATATTGTTGCCCTACTCAGCTGTTATTTAGGGACAGAAGAAGCCTGCTGAGCTCCTCAGTCCTCCAGGTAATACAGTGAAATCTGCAGATGCAGGACCTTAATTTGATTACTCTTTTGTTGCTGAGAATTTCCCTGCACCGCAGGATGAGCTTTGGGATTTACATAAATCCACTGAATACCCACACTCGGGCCGGGATTCATTCAAACCCACCATAGTAATGTTTGCGCAGTGTCTTTATTTACAATATTCATCCTGTGCCCACAGACATCTAATTCTGAAAAGTGAAAGCATGCCTGTGAGGGGGGTTGCACTGGTTGTAGTTGTAGGTTTCTATACAGTACCCAAGACCAGTCTGTGAGTTAATTTGACCACTGGAAAAAGAGCTACTGAGTAAATACTGCAATGTCAGTTTGATTGAATTGAGCCTTAACACAGGGTTAAATTTACAGTATTGCTCTTTTCAAGTAGCATACTTTTGGCCAGCTAATAGCTGAACCACTGATTAAGCAACATTACGGACTAAAACGTTAAAATCCTGTTCCTGCAGGATTATTTTACTGTGACAACATAGGTCAAATAAAGATCCTACATCTGTACTCTAAATGTCAAAGGTTTCACTACTAGTCTTTGTACCAATTAACGTTATTTTTATGATCATGACGTTGCCCCTGTCCACTGTCATCATGCGTCACACATGACTGCATCACACATACTCCTCAAATCTCAATCTACATAGATAGGAGACTGTTGAGGCGTGTTAAGAGGTATTGAAATGACAGCTATCCACATTCAAACATGACAAGCCTGTCATGACTTGTTAACACCATCATGTGGGTTTGTTTTGTGTCTCTCTCTCTCCTCGCTGTCTCTCATTGAAGATGCTGTTTTTACTCTATTTTCTCACCATCCATATGACTGTTGCCCATCACACTGTGAGATTCGAGTGACACATTCATATTCATAATCAAGTTGTAAATTAGCACCAACACTCCCAATTGCCACTGCACTCCATTTCAGACAGCTGACACAAAATCCAACTAACTTTACTCATTAATATAAAGTTTACATACCCTACATTATTCATCTCATATGTATATACTGTACTCTATATCATCTACTGCATCTTTATGTAATACATGTATCACTAGCCACTTTAAACTATGCCACTTTGTTTACATACCCTACATTACTCATCTCATATGTATATACTGTACTCGATACCATCTACTGCATCTTGCCTATGCAGTTCTGTACCATCACTCATTCATATATCTTTATGTACATATTCTTTATCCCTTTACACTTGTGTGTATAAGGTAGTAGTTCAGGAATTGTTAGGTTAGATTACTCGTTGGTTATTACTGCATTGTCGGAACTAGAAGCACAAGCATTTCGCTACACTCGCATTAACATCTGCTAACCATGTGTATGTGACAAATAAATTTGATTAGATTTTCTTTTGATCTACAGCATGTATTAACAAATGGATATACACATTTGTTAATATACTGCTAATCACATATTGAATTGAAGCATTCTGTCACGCCCTGATCTTTTTCACCTGTCCTTGTGCTTGTCTCCACCCCCCTCCAGGTGTCGCCCATCTTCCTTATTATCCCTTGTGTATTTATACCTGTGTTCTCTGTTTGTTGCCAGTTTGTCTTGTTCGTTCAAGATAACCAGCGGTTTACTGTCAGCTCCTATCGTTTCCCAGCCTCTCTTTTCTCGTCCTCCTGGTTTTTGACCTTTGCCTGTCCTGACCCTGTACCCACCCGCCTGACCTCTCTGCCTGCCTGCCTGCCGCCCTGTACCTTTGCTCCACCTCTGGATTACTGAACTCTGCCTGTCCCTGACCCTGAGTCCACCTGCCATCCTATACCTTTGCCTTACCCTGGATTTCTGACCCCTGCCTGCCTTGACCTGTCTTTGCCTGCCTCTGTTGCCACAATAAACATTGTTACTTCGACAGTCTGCATCTGGGTCTTACCTTGATTCCTGACACATTCAAGGCTGTAGGTAAGAACCAAGTTGCTCTATAACATGTGTGTCATGAATTTTCAGCAGGCCTTTGTTGTTGGTTGTGTGGAGTGTGTCACTGTGTGTGTCAGTAGGCTCCAATCAGATGTGCACCAAGAAGTACTGTTATCAGCAATATCTCTGGTTGAGAAGAAAGCAGCCCATCCTTTTGATGGCAGAATCCAGAAGCCCAAAGTTCGGTTGGGAACCATGATTAAAGTGCTCCAGTTTCTCCCTAATCCTCCGAGGGGTAACTTGATAAATCTACTCAGCTCCAAAAAGGACAGAGGTTGAGACGAGGCGAAAAATGAAAAGAATGGCCAAAGTACTTTAAAGCATAATGTCTCATTGTTGCTTATAGTCTCTGTGTACAAGCATTTCGCTACACCCACAATAACATCTGCTAAATATGTGTATGTGACCAATAACATTAGATTCGATTAGATATAAAATAAAGATATATGGGTACCATTAAGTTGTTCTTATACCTGTGTAGTACGATGGTATTACGATAGTAACAGCATATGGCACAGGTATGACGTTGAGACGCAGTCGGAATGTAAGATGCAGCCTGAAAATATAGAACTGGAGGATGAGGGATGTCAGTAGTCTGATTCATCAGCTCATCTGAATCACCTAAATAATTTCCTGATCTTCACCCTGTCTGAGAGTAGGCCCCACATTCTGAAATTGCATTTTTTTCTATCATTGCATTTCAGTTCTATCATTGGAATGTGAAACAAAACCAGGCAACGGTGTGCTTTAGGACCATGCGGGCGCATCCAATCGGTCAGGTAGGCTGTTTGGAGTGTTTATCCGACTGAAAAAATATATAATAAATTGTCCCCCCACTTTTAAAACCAAAGTTGCACCCGAGGACATGTGTATATATATCATCTGACAAATCTGTGTCCCTCCCTGCTCCACGAAAGGACACATAATTTCCCCTTTTCCTTGTCTTTTACAGGCCTTATAAATGTCACCATGTTTTAAGGTACATCCACGCTCTCCCAGGTGCACACTGCCAAAACTGACAGGGCTCTGTGTTTGAGCTATTCATCTCAATTTAGCCACGTTGCTACTGTAGCTCTCTCTCTCTCTCTCTCAATAAAACATCTCTCTTTCAATGAATGGGAAAGAATAAATGGGCCCCATTTAAGTGGTAATGGGTTTCAGTGCTGAATGGCTGTAAACATTTGAGACTGTCTTAGATAGGACTAGGATGACATCTATTAACCGGAGGACTCTTTTCAACCATACAGGAGCTATGACTTATGTTTCTACATTAGCTAATGGACCGCTTTGTCTCTGTTTGTTCCTTGGCAGGAGAGATGACTGGGTGGTATGTTTCTGTATTAATCTGAACAATATAGGATCATTTAATCAGTCAAGACATTATTCATTATCCTGTGTATCTAACCTCACTGGACACTTGTGAGTAGCAGATATTATCTGTTGTGGTGCTCAGTGGCATATATTGCAGTCATCAATTATGCTGCTTTAAAATGAATCACATTTTGATTCCAGGTCTTCACTACACTTTTTTTCTCCTCTTTCACATGTACTGCTTTCTAAAAATGTAAGACCATGGAAATATTGCATTACAACTGGCAGAATAATTATAATCCATTTCTCAACTGAGGCTCTACTCCTGTCCTGTGCCTAGCACTGTCCTGATACCAGCTGGGGTGAATTGTACACAAGCTCTGCCCCAGATTTGAAAAGAGCCTGCTGGCACTTTTAGCCTAGCACAAAAGGAATGAAATGTAGAAAAAGTACACTGCAGCACAAAGCTAGAGAAGAACTGAGGCAGAATAAAGAGTGCATTAGAGTGGTTGTATGGCCTTTTGGTTGTGTGGAGACCGGAGACTGGAGAGAGACTGCTGCCCTCAGAGGTCTCAGTCATGGAACTCAGCTTAAAGACTATCAGGGTCATGTGGTTGTGAGGGTCAGCACCTCAACTGTGAGTAGAATGGTGGGGCAAAATATAGTATTTTCAAGTAATACACTCCCTATCTCTCTAGCCAATTGAAGATGGCATGTTTTTTCTCTTAATACTTTTCAGAATTTTTTTCTCTCTTTTTTTTCTCTCTTTTTTCTCTCTCTTTTTTTCCCTCTCTCTCTTTTCTCTGTCTCTCTCTTTTCTCTCTCTCTTTCTCTTTCTCTCTCTCCCCCTCTCTCTCTCTCTCCCTCTCTACAACAGTATAAACCCCACAGTCTTCTAGAAATGAACAACACACACATTTTATGTTTATTTGTCTTACCTTAGGTACCCAGTCTCCAACAACAACATATTTTTCAGGTCAGGGTACATTCATTGACATGACAGTGACACCCCAGAAGTTGTTGTTGTGTATAAATGAAGAGAAAGTGAAGAGGAAGGCCTGAAGTCATAATGTAGTGTTGTGTCTGTATGCCCCCTTGTGGTTAAAGTGCTTGGGTGCGGAATGGGCTGCTAGGGAAATATTCAACAAGACTAAATACAGCAAAATCACAACTATGTATCTTCACGCAATATAATTAAAACAATATCCAATCTCAGGGTCCATTACCAGCAATCATTACCTGATTAATTATATTTAAACAAATGGGAATCCTTAAAGCTGGACTTATAAATTAATGATATATACCCCATTGATTCTTGAAGAATATAACATATAAATGCCTCATTTAACTTTGATTTATTCAGGGGATCACAAATGAGATCCAGGTCTCATTGACAATGGTGACCTGAGTACAAACATTGAACATTTTACAAGAAGAATAAAATAAACCACAAGTACAACACTACAATTTAAACAAATAAACCATTACAATCAATATAAACAACTGCAATCTTCAATTAATTCATTTAACACCTGTCCTAAACTGCCCTAGGGAATCAAGATGTAAGTCATTTTGCAGGTTATTCCAACAACGGAGGGCACTAAAACTAAAGTAGGATTTACCTAAATTGGTCGAGACCAAATAGACCAAGAGTTAACCAACACTGCGAGCGGGTTTAGTAGCTCATTCTTTTATACTTTAGCATTGAAGTTAGGTAAGTTGTAAGCCTGAGAAGTAGAGATTTGTAAATAAAAAGCGAGAAAGGAAATGATCTACGGGACTTCCAGGATGACCAGCCAACCTTTTGATACAGGAAGCAGTGGTGAGTATTAAAAATGTCACCTGTGATAAAGCGAACTGATCTATGTTAGACGGCATCCAAAAATGTAAGAGTAGTGGCAGCTGCAATCTGGTAAATGATGTCAACCCTCTGGGCACACACTGGTTGAATCAGTGTTGTTTCCACGTAATTTCAATGAAATTGTTTTTATTTGTATATATATATATATTTTTAACCCCTTTTCTCCCCAATTTCGTGGTATCCAATTGATAGTTAAAGTCTTGTCCCATCGCTGCAACTCCAGTACAGACTCGGGAGTGGTGAAGGTCGAGAGCCTCCGAAACACAAGCCAGTCAAGCCTCGCTGCTTCTTGACATAATGCCCGATTAACCCGGAAGCCAGCCGCACCACTGTGTCGGAGGAAACACCGTACACCTGGCAACCGTGTCAGCATGCACTGCGCCCGGCCCACCACAGGAGTAGCTAGTGCGCGTTGGGACAAGAACATCCCAGCCGGCCAAACCCTCCTCTAACCCGGACGACACTGGGCCAATTGTGTGCTGCCCAATGGGTCTCCCGGTAGCGGCCGGCTGCGACAGAGCCTGGCCACAAACCAGGATCTCTAGTGACACAGCTAGCACTGCAATGTGACCACTGTGTCACTCGGGAGGCCCAATGAAATGATGGAATAGACATTGAATTGACGTCTGTGCCCAGTGGGACCATAGTCAAGAACTGGCAGGAAAGTTGTCCAATCTGATTCCTGCTATTTAGGGGGAGGCAAGATCAATTTAAATAAAAGAAGCCCACATTAAATCTTAGCTTTTTAACATACGTACATTTTTTAAACCTTAGGTCTTTGTCAATCCAAATGCCCTGATATTTCTAGGTGGAAACTCGATCGATCGGAGAACCATCCAATGAATAAATATGTAGACCATATGAACATTTTTGCAAGAATTGAACAACAACATGTATTAGTCTTGCCCACATTAAGTACACATTTTAAACCAACCAGGGTTTCTGTAAAACAACAAGGTCAGATTGTAGCTCTAGCATAGCCTGGTCAACAGTTGGGTCAATGGCATACATCACAGTGTCGTCTGCATACAGATGAATATTACACCTTTTAACAGACCAAAATTATTTATAGAAGTAGTCAAGAGGACAGGTCCTAATACCGACCCCTGCGGTACACCTTTTGTAACATCCAGGAAACTAGACTTAACACCATCAGAAATCCCACATTGTATCCTGTCTGACAGATCACTCTCAAACCACTTGCTAGAAGCCTGATCCTGTCACACCCTGATCTGATTCACCTGTCTTTGTGATTGTCTCCACAAATAATGTTTTATGGTTTTCTACCAATTAAGTTCTGTTCAAACCCCTCCAGGTGTCACCCATCTTCCCCATTATTCCCTGTGTATTTATACCTGTGTTCTCTGTTTGTCTGTTGCCAGTTCGTTTTGTTCATCAAACCTACGAGTGGTTTTTCCCCTTGCTCCTGTCTTGTCTATAGTTCCTGTTTTCTAGTTTTCCTGGTTTTCACCTGACCTGACTCTGAGCCTGCCTGCCGTCCTGTACCTTTGCCTGCCCGTGTTTGATTTAATAAACTTTTGTTACTTCGATCATGTCTGCACCTGGGTCTTACCTTCAAACCTGATAGACCCAGGCCTAGTTCAGTCAACCTTTGAACGAGTATGTGATGGGCAATAGTCGTGGAAAAGTCTATAAATAAGGCAGCAAAATGATTTTTATGATCTAAGCAATTTAACACATAATCTAAAACAAGCGTAGCATCTGAAATGGTGCCATGACCACGTATAAAACCAGATTGGTGCATATTCACAATAGACTGAGAAGTTAAAAAAGCTGAGAGTTGGCCAGGGATTCTAAAACTGTGGAATGATTGTAAACAATGTAAATGTAAACAAACACTGTATTGTCTCAGATCATGGTTAAAACTATAATTTTGATAATAGTCTCAGCTCATGGTTAAAACTATAATTTTGATAATAGTCTCAGCTCATGGTTAAAACTATACATTTGATTATAGTCTCAGATCATGATTAACTATAATTTTGATAATAGTCTCAGATCATGGTTAAAATTATAATTTTGATAATATGGATGGTCAGTCCTTGCATCCATAGCTCTGTCTATAATTTTGAGGGTGGTTGCATTTCTCCAGGCCCATCTCTCAGCTTTTAACCAAAACACAGGCAGGGTGTTCACTTCGTTATTGTTTAAATTAAAGATTCTAGCTTTAAAAAAAATACAAATGTAATAATTGTGCTTGGTTCTTGCTTTTCCTGTGGGCTACTCCATCCTGGACCCAATGTACAGTATGTCACAAATCCCTCCCATTGGATGTAATGTAAAGATCCCACCGGGCAAAGACATCTTTTCAACATCTAGTTTTGATTTACAGTTGGTTGAATTGTCAACTAAAGTGAATTAGACATGAAATAAATAAAACAATTCAGCATGTCATTGGATTTAGGTTAAAAGTTTGTTTTCTGTGCCCGAATCAATACCTACTATACGCTACATTCAACGTACAAACACAACGTTTCCAAATTCCTTTGAAATGTACGTACTGTATATTTGGCAAACTGAAATGGTCAAATGTCAGGTGATACACTTGAAATTACCCTTTATACCCATTCTAAAGATGGCACAATGGTAACCACTCGTTATGTAACCACCAAAGTTAGAGCTTTAAAAAGGCCAAGAAACATAATCATATGACACAACACCTGGCCGACACACCCATCATCACACAGCAGTGGGCCCATCATCACACAGCAGTAGCCCCATCATCACACAACGGGGAAACGAGAGGCTCATGAACTAGGCCAACTATTCATTCTGTTGTGACACGCTGAGCGCTATCAGGTGTCGCTGGAGTCTGTACAGATTTCTCCAGGGTGGTAAAGCACTCTGCCGAAAGGACAGGCAGGCTGGGCCTTCCTTCATGGATTCATAGCTGTGTTGTTTAGTGTTTACACTTCTGCCACGCAGGGTTATAGAATCTAACAAAGCCTCAGAGTCATTACATTAGCAGAGATTGCAGAGCAGAGCAAGGCCTGACTGCATATTTTATTAGGGTTCTATGCCAGTCTTGAGGTAATTCATCAACCAAAGACCACGATCTACTACCATATTAAAGAGTGTCAGTAAGCAAGCAGAGTGACGTCCCTTTTTCAGGACCCTGTCTTTCAAAGATAATTAGTAAAAATCCAAATAACTTAACAGATCTTCATTGTAAAGGGTTTAAACACTGTTTCCCATGCTTGTTCAATTAACCATAAACAATTAATGAACATGCACCTGTGGAACGGTCGTTAAGACACCAACAGCTTACAGACGGTAGGCAATTAAGGTCACAGTTATGAAAACTTAGGACACTAAAGAGGCCTTTCTACTGACTCTGAAAAACACCAAAATAAAGATGCCCAGGGTCCCTGCTAATCTGCGTGAATGTGCCTTAGGCATGCTGCAAGGAGGCATGAAGACTGCAGATGTGGCCAGGGCAATAAATTGCAATGTCCGTACTGTGAGACGCCTAAGATAGCGCTACAGGGAGACAGGATGGACAACTGATCGTTCTCACAGTGGCAGACCACGTGTAACAGCACCTGCACAGGATCGGTACATCCGAACATCACACCTGCGGGACAGGTACAGGATGGCAACAACAACTGCCCAAGTTACACCAGGAACGCACAATCCCTCCATCAGTGCTCAGACTGTCCGCAATAGGCTGAGAGAGGCTGGACTGAGGGCTTGTAGGCCTGTTGTAAGGCAGGTCCTCACCGGCAACAAAGTCGCCTCTGGGCACAAATCCACCGTCGCTGGACCAGACAGGACTGGCAAAAAGTCCACTGACGAGTTGCGGTTTTGTCTCACCAGGGGGGATGGTCGGATTCACGTTTATCGTCGAAGGAATGAGCGTTACACCGAGGACTGTACTCTGGAGCGGGATCGATTTGGAGGTGGAGGGTCCGTCATGGTCTGGGGCAGTGTGTGACAGCATCGTCGGACTGAGCTTGTTGTCATTGCAGGCAATCTCAACACTGTGCGTTACAGGGAAGACTTCCTCCTCCGTCATGTGGTACTCTTCCTGCAGGCTCATCCTGACATAACCCTCCAGCATGATAATGCCACCAGCCATACTGCTCGTTCTGTGCGTGATTTCCTGGTGTAACGGATGTGAAACGGCTAGCTTAGTTAGCAGTGTGCGCTAAATAGCGTTTCAATCGGTGACGTCACTTGCTCTGAGACCTTGAAGTAGTAGTTCCCCTTGCTCTGCAAGGGCCGCGGCTTTTGTGGAGCGATGGGTAACGATGCTTCGAGGGTGACTGTTGATGTGTGCAGAGAGTCCCTGGTTCGCGGCCGGGTATGGGCGAGGGGACGGTTTAAAGTTATACTGTTACACTGGCAGACAGGAATGTCCCTGTTCTGCCATGGCCAGCGAAGAGCCCGGATCTCAATCCCATTGAGCACGTCTGGGACCTGTTGGGTCGGAGGGTGGGGGCTAGGGCCATTCCCCCCAGAAATGTCTGGGAACTTGCAGGTGCCTTGGTGGAAGAGTGGGGTAATATCTCACAGCAAGAACTGGTAAATCTGGTGCAATCCATGAGGAGGAGATGCACTGCAGCACTTAATGCAGCTGGTGGCCATACCAGATACTGATTGTTACTTTTGATTTTGACCCCCCTTTGTTCAGGGACACACTATTCCATTTCTGTTAGTCACATGTCTGTGGAACTTGTTCAGTTTATGTCTCAGTTGTTGAATTGTGTTATGTTCATACAAATATTTACACATGTTAAGTTTGCTGAAAATAAACGCAGTTGACAGTGAAAGGACGTACATTTTTTTGATGAGTATAGTAACAAGTGGTAGAAAATACACAAGAATGAAGCTATATGGAGTAGCAGTATCATATCACTGTGCATGGATATCTGGATCAAGCACAAATGAGGGTTACTATACAAATGTTTGAGACAAATTAGTGGTTGTGCTGTTCAGCAACTTCATTTTTAATCATATGGATCGCTTCATAAAGATGCCGCTGCATCACTTAAAAACTTAGGATTGATGCACATTACAACTGCTAATGAGCTGGGTAGCTATGTTTCACGGAATTTGATTTCTGTAATTAACTCACTCCCATGGTATTACGGTATGCAATACGGCTATGATATTTGTCAATATCTCTACTCCACAATATAAAAAAATTATGCCTGTCTAGAATTTGATTCCTCAATTACTGTAAATCTGGATGATAGACTTGTAATACATTTTTTTTTAAAGCTTTCCACCTTGAATTGGTAGTGATTTATTATATAAAACAAGGTGATGGGAGAACTTTCTCTGCAGCACTCCACCAATCAGGCCTTCATCAGACCAGAGAATCGTGTGTCTCATGGTCTGAGAGTCCTTTCGGTTCCTTCTGGCCACTCTAGCATAAAGGCCTGATTGGTGGAGTGCTGCAGAGACGGTTGTTCTTCTGGAAGGTTCTCCCATCTCCACAGAGGAACTCTGGAGCTCTGTCAGAGTGACCATCGGGTTCTTGGTCACCTCCCTGACCAAGGCCCTTCACCCCTGATTGCTCAGTTTGGCCAGGCGCCAGCTCTAGGAAGAGTCTTGGTGTTTCAGAACTTCTTCCATTTAAGGATGATGGAGGCCACTGTGTTCTTGGGGACCTTGAATGCTGAAAGAAATGTTTTGGTACCCTTCCCCAGAATTGCATCTCGACACAATCTTGTCTCGGAGCTCTACGGACAATTCCTTCGACCTCATGGCTTGGTTTTTGCTCTGACATGCACTGTCAACTGTGAGACCTTACATAGACAGGTGTGTGCCTTTCCAAATCATGTCCAATCAATTGAAATTTACCACAGGTGGACTCCAATCAAGTTGTAGAAACATCTCAAGGATGATCAATGGAAACAGGATGCACCTGAGCTCAATTTCGAGTCCCTTCGCAAAGGGTCTTAATACTTGTTATTACTATGGTACTATGGTATTTTTGTTTTTTTATGGGGTATTGTGTGTATGATGAGGCAAATGTCTTATTTAATAAATTGTAGACTACATCTGTAACGTAACAGAATGTGGAAAAATGGAAGGGGTCTGAATACTTTCCAAATGCACTGTACATGGTTAGGGATCAGTGTCTTGCTACTATCATCATTTGTTCCACCCTGTAAAGAAAGATACATATTTGTATTACTACCAAATAAATGCAGAGCCAACCATCGATATACAGTAGGCCTTATTCTATGTGTTGAAAACCTGATATTCACCAGTTCAATTATTCCTTTCGTTCCCCTCACTAGAACATAACTGTAGCTCAGCAAGGAGCATATCATTGGCATAGTTTAAAACAAACTAGTTTCACAAAGGTCGCTCAGCCATCCCAAAATCTGTCCTAGATTCCATTCTTTAAAAAATAAAATATATATCAACATTTGCAGACAGAAATGGGTTCATGTGTAAGCTCACTTCCTTCCCGAACAAAAGCTTCTGTGTTTAGGTGTCTGTACAGTATAGTATGTAAGTATGTCGATTAGCCTTTGGTCCCTGGGATGCTTGAGTCAGATTGCTGTGCCACAGAATCACAGCACAATGCCCCTCATTGTGAGCTTGGTGCCTGTATCGCTTTCATGCACTTGCTCTCAGCGTTGATAATTTTCAGCTGAGACAATCTGATACCTCTCCATGGTTTCCTGGTCCTGCTAATAAACTTGACTTACATACACAGACGTGCACACACAAACACACAGACACACACAGACAGACACACTTACGACTGCACACTCACCACGCTCACACACCACACACACACACACACACACTCTTATGGATGTCAAGTCGAGCTGCCTTATATCAATGAGTCTATTATATTGCTGTATACTGTATACTGTACTTTTGAGGCCACCGTAGCCAGATCATTTCCCATCAACACTAAGTTACAGAGTATAATGATATATACCTTACCTGCATCCTCAAATCAAATCAAATCAAATGTATTTGTCACATACACATGGTTAGCAGATGTTAATGCGAGTGTAGCGAAATGCTTGTGCTTCTAGTTCCGACAATGCAGTAATAACGAACAAGTAATCTAACTAACAATTCCAAAACAAACTACTGTCTTATACACAGTGTAAGGGGATAAAGAATATGTACATAAGGATATATGAATGAGTGATGGTACAGAGCAGCATAGGCAAGATACAGTAGATGATATCGAGTACAGTATATACATATGAGATGAGTATGTAAACCAAGTGGCATAGTTAAAGTGGCTAGTGATACATGTATTACATAAGGATGCAGTCGATGATATAGAGTACAGTATCTACGTATGCATATGAGATGAATAATGTAGGGTAAGTAACATTATATAAGGTAGCATTGTTTAAAGTGGCTAGTGATATATTTACATCATTTCCCATCAATTCCCATGATTAAAGTGGCTGGAGTAGAGTCAGTGGCATTGACAGTGTGTTGGCAGTAGCCACTCAATGTTAGTGGTGGCTGTTTAACAGTCTGATGGCCTTGAGATAGAAGCTGTTTTTCAGTCTCTCGGTCCCAGCTTTGATGCACCTGTACTGACCTCGCCTTCTGGATGACAGCGGGGTGAACAGGCAGTGGCTCGGGTGGTTGATGTCCTTGATGATCTTTATGGCCTTCCTGTAGCATCGGGTGGTGTAGGTGTCCTGGAGGGCAGGTAGTTTGCCCCCGGTGATGCGTTGTGCAGACCTCACTACCCTCTGGAGAGCCTTACGGTTGAGGGCGGTGCAGTTGCCATACCAGGCGGTGATACAGCCCGCCAGGATGCTCTCGATTGTGCATCTGTAGAAGTTTGTGAGTGCTTTTGGTGACAAGCCGAATTTCTTCAGCCTCCTGAGGTTGAAGAGGCGCTGCTGCGCCTTCTTCACGATGCTGTCTGTGTGAGTGGACCAATTCAGTTTGTCTGTGATGTGTATGCCGAGGAACTTAAAACTTGCTACCCTCTCCACTACTGTTCCATCGATGTGGATGGGGGGGTGTTCCCTCTTCTGTTTCCTGAAGTCCACAATCATCTCCTTAGTTTTGTTGACGTTGAGTGTGAGGTTATTTTCCTGACACCACACTCCGAGGGCCCTCACCTCCTCCCTGTAGGCCGTCTCGTCGTTGTTGGTAATCAAGCCTACCACTGTTGTGTCGTCCGCAAACTTGATGATTGAGTTGGAGGCGTGCGTGGCCACGCAGTCGTGGGTGAACAGGGAGTACAGGAGAGGGCTCAGAACGCACCCTTGTGGGGCCCCAGTGTTGAGGATCAGCGGGGAGGAGATGTTGTTGCCTACCCTCACCACCTGGGGGCGGCCCGTCAGGAAGTCCATTACCCAGTTGCACAGGGCGGGGTCGAGACCCAGGGTCTCGAGCTTGATGACGAGCTTGGAGGGTACTATGGTGTTGAATGCCGAGCTGTAGTCGATGAACAGCATTCTCACATAGGTATTCCTCTTGTCCAGATGGGTTAGGGCAGTGTGCAGTGTGGTTGAGATTGCATCGTCTGTGGACCTATAATAATCCTAATCCATATCTGACCTGGTTTATTGTGTCTTGTGAGATCAGGTGTGTGCTTGTGACACAAACTGCACACTTATGTAAAGCTTACTATTACTATTAAACTATTAAAAGGGGGGAGGGTGTTACAAAGAATGACAATATAAAGAAAATAACTTATCTCTTATTACAATGTGTTGCTGTGAGCACCCAGTATACTGTATACTGTAGTTGACTATTGATACAATGTATGTGATGGAATGGGGTGCAAGGGCATCCCCGGGAGAGTGTAACTGTTACTACCCTTAGAGTGTAGGGTAGTAACAGTTACTGCTGCAGCACACAACTCATAAAGACAGCATCATAGGGTTTTATGGCACATGTTTTGTGGATCAATACAATCCAATCTCAGGAGTGCACAGAATCACAGTCAATATCAATCATGCTTCACTGTAGACATCATAGAGTGTACCCTCTCATGTTCTCTTAGAGGTAAGATTGAATTTGACCTTGATTTAATAATATATTCCCTTGTGCTTTTTCTGTGAATATCTGTCTCGTGAAGGCGTTTACTATTGTCTGTTTACTCATCATGTACAGTATCAGTCAAAAGTTTGGACAAACCTACTCATTCCAGGGTTTTAAAAAAAAGACACTTAGAATCATGTAGTAACCAAAAAAGTGTTAAACAAAAAACAAAAACAATTATATTTGAGAATCTTCAAAGTAGCCACCCTTTGCCTTGATGACAGCTTTGGACACTCTGGACATCCCCTCGACCAGCTTCATGAGGTAGTCACCTGGAAAGCATTTCAATTAACAGGTGTGCCTTGTTAGAAGTTCATTTGTGGAATTTCTTTCCTTCTTAATGCGTATGAGCCAAACAGTTGTGTTGTGACAAGGTAGGGGTGGTATACAGAAAGTAGCCCTATTTGGTAAAAGACCAAGTACATATTATGGCAAGAACAGCTAAATAAGCAAAGAGAAACGACAGTCCATCATTACTTTAAGACATGAAGGTCAGTCAATCCGGAGCATTTCAAGAACTTTGAACGTTTCTTCAAGTGCAGTCGCAAAACCGATCAAGCGCTATGATGAAACTGGCTCTCATGAGGACCGCCACAGGAAAGGAAGACCTGATATTTTTGATAAGTTACTCTACCCACTTTGGGACCTCAGCCCTGCTGCCGCCAGATGTTTGTGTTATTCCGTTAATTAAGAATCCTAATTACAAACAAATTATTAACAAATGACATGCAGTAATAAACATCTCTACATAAAAATGACAGTGGCAAATACAGTATGTTGGCAAAAAGATTGTCCCACGCAGTAGGATATTACAACAGATCCAGTAAATAGAGAAATAGTTCTAACAGCCAAAAAGTGTTTATTAGTATTATGACCACAACCAGCATCTCAAGGATTACCTCAAATTCTACTACAACCCTTTCTACTTTTGTCACCTTCATCTTTTCATATTCAACAATAAAACCAGCATTCAATGGACTAGTTGTCCACACACAGCCACTAACTACCACAGTAAATGAGACAGAAAAGTTTATTTTTATTTTTTACATTTACTTACAGCAAGGAGTTCCAGAAGTATAGGTAGTAAAACAGAAGGCAGGTCCATGTTTAAACAAAGGTGAGGCCAGACCAGACTGAGAGGCGCTCATCTATAGCTGCTACACTACTCCAATCGTAAAGGGAAAGGATCTGGGATCCCATCAGCATTCTCTGATTTCTGAAATCCGGTTTCTATTTCCGTGGCCATCCTGTCGTCCTGGAAACAATGTATAACTGAAGCAGCAGCAAAGTAAAGCCTACACACCCTGGTATAACCTGTCGTACGCTCTTTTTAGTCTTTTATACTGGCCTTATTTATTGTGATAACATGATCCATGTTATATTTGCTCAGCTAGCCTAATTCCTATTAACATTTAAATGTGTAATCTATATACATACTGAACCCTATATCGATGTATTGAAAATAAAAGACTGTGATTTTACCACTTTGACCCCAATTTCATTAACTTACAATAAAGGAAACTAGATTGCAGGTTAATTTAGAATGTTTACACTACACCGGTATGTTAATGTTCTTTTGCCATTTTGAACTATTTCATGTGTCTGAAGGTACAAACTCTGCCTTCCCGGCGGGCCCAGAGAGCAAATCAAGTATAGGCCTACCACTGGCCAATCGGATGACTCAGATTACTGTGTCTGCGGTAACATAGCAGGTATAAGAAATCTACAGAAAAATGGATACTTTGAGATTTAAAAACATTTAAAACCATGACTATGAGTGAGTTCATGTTTAAGTTCTTACTCAGCACTGTCAACACTTTGTATTCAACACTTTTATAAGCCATAAAATGCGCATTCTTCCTATTTCCATTCAGCGCTACAACAAGCACTACAGCAGTAATGAATGACTAGGAAAGTGTATCTATAGACTTGCATTGTTATTATTAGTGGCTTGTGTCTTAATTATTGAGGAATATTTCACTTTCTCTGTTCATAGGAGTAACAACATGAATTTGTGCACGAGGCAGAAATAATGCGGTGCGACTCGAGTTCACCATCAGCTGGAAGACGGTGTCCCTTTTTGGTCAGTGTCAGTGGAGGAAAGGGAGAGCAGAGGGCTGTTGAGAGGCGGACCCTCAGTCTGCTGCTCTCTCCCTCCACTGACCATCCGACACCGGTACCATCAGCCCAGTAAAATAAAAAGTGAATTATTTACACTTATGCTCACTCAGATGTGCCTCACAAGTAATACAACAATGGATCGATTACCAACAATGCATTGGCAAGGTAATTCAAGCAAAGCCAATATGCAGTGATAATGTATTGGGCCTATAGCTAACTGCACTAACTTCATTGCTACAGTGCAGTTTTAAATTGGTTAAATGTTGCATATCTGTTTTTTAAGCTGGTCTAAGCAGGTTGGTCCTGGTCAGTCCCTGGATGGGAGACCAGATGCTGCTGGAAGTGGTGTTGGAGGGCCAGTAGGAGGCACTCTTTCCTCTGATCTAAAAAATATCCCAATGCCCCAGGGCAGCGATTGGGGACACTGCCCTGTGTAGGGTGCCGTCTTTCGGATGGGACGTTAAACGGGAGTCCTGACTCTCTGAGGTCATGAAAGATCCCATGGCACTTATCGTAAGAGTAGGGGTGTTAACCCCGGTGTCCTGGCTAAATTCCCAATCTGGCCCTCAAACCATCATGGTCACCTAATAATCCCCAGTTTACAACTGGCTCATTCATCCCCCTCCTCTCCCCTGTAACTATTCCCCAGGTCGTTGCTGCAAATGAGAACGTGTTCTCAGTCAACTTACCTGGTAAAATAACAGATAAATAAATGGTCACTCGATGGTCACTCAGTTGTAATCTGTTATTTGTTGATACAGCGTCGTCTTTATATCCTAAAATAATCATTTTGGGTATCATCTTTCCAAGGGCTCCATCTGAATTCACCTGCCGACGTTCCTCTGCACTGCCACGCACAACTTTTTCTCAGCTGGCACAATTTGATTGGCTGCTGTCTGATTCAAACTGTAATCCGTTAAATGAAGAGTTAATGTGCTGCCCACTTTTTTTAATAGCATCATTTTTTATATTTGTACTTGGGGAGGGTATCATGTCAGGTCGAGTCATAAGCCTCAAGTCCAAGTCAAGTCACGAGTCATTGAATTAAGGTCAAAGTCGATTTGCAAGTCATCATATTTGTGACTCTAATCTGACTCGAGTCCAAGTCATGTGACTCGAGTCCACACCTCTGGTTAACACTGTAACTTAAAGTGGGTACAGTCTCAGTGTTCACAGTAAATGTGCGCTGGAAGTTTCACAACGTTCACAGCAGACCTGATACTTGCTCAGTGCCTAAAATAATTACAGGGATCATTTCTACTGATGTGTATGAAAAATAGACTGTACCATCAATGTGTATGAGAAATTGGTCAACTTCATGTCTTAAAGGTAAACTCAGCGATATGACGTAGATGTAGAAAATAAACAGAATTTCCACAACAACTAAGAGTGTTGAAGCACAGGCTCAACTTCTCAGCTGTTTTGGTGCCCTGGCTTCCACACTGTAAACAGCATGAAGCCAACCCGTGCACATGCCCAGATACTGTGTGTGACTGTCTGAGAGTGAAGTCTTGCATCTTGCTCACCTCATTACCTGCTGCGCTACTCGTGGCAATGTCATTTCGCTGAGTCTACCTTTAATGAAAAAGAGAATAAAGAGTAAGGTTCAAATCAAATCAAATTGTATTTGTCACATGCACCGAAACAAGTGTAGACCTTACCGTGAAATGCTTACTTACAAGCCCTGTACCAACAATGCAGTTCAAAAAAGATTTACTAAATAAACTAAAGTGAACTTTACTTTTTGACTACTTTGTAAAAAAAAAAAAAATGTAACACAAGAAAACTACATAACAATAACGAGGCTATATAGGTTAGTTGAGGTCATTTGTGAAGTGCCTATGCATAGATAAAAAACAGCGGGTAGTAGCAGTGTAACAACAAAGGGGGGGGGTCAATGTAAATAGTCCAGGTGCCCATTTGATTAATTGTTCAGCAGTCTTATGGCATGGGGGTAGGAGATGTTAAGGAGCCTTTTGGTCCTAGACTTGGTGCTCCGGTACCACTTGCAGTGAGGTAGCAGAGAGAACAGTCTATGACTTGGGTGACTGGAGTCTTTGACAATTTTTTGGGCCTTCCTCTGACACTGTCTAGTATATAGGTCCTGGATGTCAGGAAGCTTGGCCCCTCAGCTCTTTATCATTATTGTGCATTTCCTTATTGATCTCTATAACCAGGAGTGATCGATGAGTGTTTGACTGATCAGCAGCAGCACTGTACTGCCTCAGGCTTGGCCCAGTACATCTTCCAAACAGACCTGGTTAGGGCATCATTAAAAATGGAGCGTCCGGGGTTCTGACAGGGCTCATCAGTGCCACCGTACGCCACCCTCTCGCTCTCGCTCTCGCTCTCGCTCTCCTTCTCTCTCTCTCTCTCTCTCTTTCTAACTCTCTCCCCTCTCCCTCTTTCTCACTAGTGCTACCTTCCCCTGGTGGACCTCCTGACCTCCGCCAGCTAATGGCCCTCTCTTAGTCAGACACTTATTGACACCGCAAGCAACCTCCCTCCCTTCGTCTCTCCCTCTGCTGCTCATCCCCTGGGTGCTGACCAAAGCTTTTTTTCCAAATGATGCGCTCCAATACTATCTTCACGCTACATGGCCATTCGGCCATTACTCTATCTTCATCGATCTGGGGTCAGGGATAATTGGGGTCAATTCCATTGTAATTCAGTAAATTCAAGAAGTAAAACGGAAACTTAAATGTTCCTGCTTGTAAAGCTTTGAGAAAAAAATGAATTAGAACTGGAGTTTCTGTGGAACTTTCTGTGTCCTCCATCCTGTTTCTGTTGATATGACCTTACTGTTTTGTAACACTTGATATAGATAGATTGATTTGCCATACAGTTAAACCCAGGTGTCGATGATTTAAGTTGCAGATTAAATGACAGATGTATCTCCTTGTGTATTAGACAGAAATGCTCACTAAACTCCAAAATAGGGTAAACGTAAATCATCTCTAATTTCCTCCATACATACCTGTATAATCCAGAGATGTTTTGTACCTAAGAATGTATCTTATCTGTATTTTATCTAAATTGGGACAATGACTGTATATAATTTCACACAACATATCTATACAGATGTAGGATCTTAATTTGAGACAGTTTGCTACAGCAGGAAAATAATCCTGCAGCATCAGGAAATGTGAATTATTATGTGGTTATAATTAACTGACATTTTTGTAGGGGTTGATAAATTATTAGTAAAATCAAGTCTGAAATTTAAAAGTGGAAATTACAAACTTTAGAAGATTTTTAAAACCTCAAATACACTAAAAGTGTTACATGTCCTTTAAAAATGGAATGAAGATCCTACATCTGGAATTAAGATCCTACATCTGTATGATATATCAATAACATGTTAGCAATCAGAGAAGAACAGCGTTGAGCATAATTCATTGTATAATGCTTTCTTTAAAATGATCAAATTTTCCATTTGTGAATATGTGGAACATATTGTAAACGTATGCAGTTGAATTGCCAACAGTATGAGATACTGCGTGAGACACAGTACAGTGACACTGCGTTTCCATTCATAGACAGGAAGAGATAAACATCAAATCTAATTTTATTTGTCAGTTGCGCCGAATACAACCTTATCGTGAAATGCTTACTTTCTTTTGGACCTAGACTTGGTGCTCCAGTACTGCTTGCCGTGCGGTATCAGAGAGAACAGTGCATGACTTGGGTGACTGGAATCTTTTACCATTTTTGGGGCCTTCCTCTGACACTGCCTAGTATATAGGTCCTGGATGGCAGGAAGCTTGGCCTCAGTGATATACATGACCTAAATATACCCAATTTACCGTAAGAGCATAATTGGAACAGGGTGCCACAAAGGCCCATATATAAAGCAGAGTCATGAGCGACTGTCTGTCCGTGGGCTACTTCAACAATCAGTCAAACACAGTCCTCAAGGTCATAACCCTGAAGCAGAACAGTGACTGATAGCAGGTAGCGAGTGGCTTTAATAACATACTGTGGCTTATGTATTGATGAGCTCTATAGGGAATTGTTAGATTTTGTATGATCAATGTATCTCAATAGGCTCAGGCCTGGTTTGTAACAAGTATATTCATAGTACAACTTCTCAGTGTATTCACGAGTAATGAAAGAGTTGGTTTAGAATTTATCTTCAAAACGGTTTCTGTCCGTTGGGAATTGCCCTTTTTAGGTGTGAGGTATAGAATCTGAGATGGGATCAGACAACAACATAAAAGTTGATCTCAAAGACACTGTAACTATACACTATACAGTATCTACACACTATAACTCCCCAATGTAATGATGCATGATACTGCATCTCTAGAGTATAGGAATTGGAACAAACATGATTATAATGTAACTACTATTATTTCATTCATATTTGAAACTGCAAAACGTACACTTGTCATTATCACAGTTCCCCATTAGGATCTGTTTCTGGAAATACCTATTTGGATAAAATGCAGAAATGATTTATTTCACCTTTATTTTAAAAGAGAGTCATACTGAGATCAAGGTCTCTTTTACAGATGAGCCCTGAATTACAGAAATGACAGAAAATACACATCAATGCACTTTTTCAAGCAGAAGTTGACAACCTGATATGGTGCAATACACAGATCGTAATGTTGTCTTTAAATGTGGTAATTAGGAGCATACAGCGTGTGGGCGTTTCTGTTATTTTCATGTATGTACTATCAGTGTAGCGCCTTTGTTTTTTTGAGGATGCATGACCTCACACAAAGAACCATAAATGTTATTCATATTTGGATAGGCCTATTGTTCAAGTCATTTACATCATGCCAAGGGGACAAATGTAACTTTTTATATTTGCTATAATAATACTGTTTTTTAATGCCACAATACATGAATTCTTATCTAACACCACCCCCATTCAATCCAATCAGCACAATAAACCAATGAACTCTTATTATGTTCACGTCTTGGGCTTGACTGGAGAAAGGTGTTCAATTCCCAGCTACCTCCACTCAACAATGAGCCCCAAGGTGCAATCAAGAAAAGGCTTAGAAATGGAGATAATGGAGAACACAATGTTTTGTCATGGACTAGGTCAGTCTCTGTCTTGTGTTGTGGGATACCCCATTTCATATGCATGATGGGACATAACAAAGCAAAATAAAAAGGGCATGGTAGCATTATAAAAGGCAAGAGGAGAACCCTGGAACCACCAGTTGGAGATAGCAGAAGGCTGTGCAGTGAAGGATTGTGGCTGTTGGTGAGTAGCAAAACGCCTAGATACTTTAAAGTTTTTTTTTGTGCATATTTTATGTAAAACATTTATGTTTACTTTTTTAAGTCCATGGTTACTTACATGGGGTCAAAAGCTACATCTACTCAAAGATATGTGATTGGTTTGTTAAAATCAATGACCTTATGACATGAATTCTATCTGTCAAGTTATTGAATTTTACATGTGACATTTTGTTTAAACTACACGGAATACTTTCTAGGGGAAAATAACAAGTTTGAAGAGATACAGGATGTCGTCTTCGATCATCTCAGTGGTCCTAACACGGGATGGGATGTAATCTCATGTAAAAATCACATAATTGAGGATACCAGAAACATACTTTGATCTCTCAGAAGCTGTGTGGGATTTTGTCTTGAGATAAAACAATCCCTAGGACATCTATGTAGGCTAGAAACACTGATATGTCATTATTGGGGATTTCTCTAATCAAATTCAATGTGTTTCCATGTTTCAAGTGAAGTAAACATGGAACAGTTGACATGGTCTGCAGTGCTGCTCCTACTGGCTCTCTCAGTCAGAGGTAGGTTACTACTAGATCATACTTGGATATTTAAAAAATACTTGTAATAGGCCATATTATGTGTGTAAACAGTACAAATATGCCTTGAATTCTAGGAGGATGAATAAAATCCCAGTATGGTTTGGGGCAGAGTAAAAACAGTAAATAACAGTAAACAGTAAAAACAGTCAACTCTGAAAGGTAGATGCTTCTGTATGCGGCCTGTACACTTGTTTGTGTGCCTGTTTGCGTGCTGGCTGTAGAGATGGAAACAACGACAGCTAAAGGAGCTATGATTAGCCTAAGTCTGGCCCTGAATACCCATTGTATGTTACAGCATATCCTCCTCACGGGTGTCAGGCCCAGGATCCTATGACATTTGAAGTCCCTACAGTCCAGGTTACATGATTGGACAAACATTGTTACAATATGTAATAGCATGTGAAGTTAAGCCACGTGAAACCTGTAGCACACTAGAAACACATACCGTGTGACTCTGTCGACAGCTAAAAGTACATTGTTGATGCTTTATAACAGTATGACAACTTACAGTACGCTGCCAATATCCAGCTGGTTAGTATTTGTTTGTAAATAATGAGCACAGCTTACAACTGTTTCAGAATTAACATTGTTTTTCTAATATTGGCCACAGAGCCCTGAAGAGCATCAGGCCTCGAACATTCATTTTTCAGCCATCTGTTCAATTAGTGTATCCACAATGGTTTTTAATGTACACTGTAAAAAATATTGTGCTAGTTCCACTTTTAAAAATGGGCAACTTTTTGCATCAGCTTTTTGAGAATTTCCAACATGGTGTATTTTTACGTATAATATATTTCACTTTTAGGGTTTCACAAACACTAATATATAAAGTCCAGCAAAAAACAATGGCTACGATCCAAATTAATTTGAGCAAATCCAGAACTGTCATTGTACATTAGATCTACTTAATCTTTCTGATTATGTAGTTACTTTCATTGATCGTGTCTTAGTGTTAAACATGGCTTTATGAACTTCATCGCTCAACATTTTCATCCACTTTAGCAGGAATTTGTTCCACTAGCACTAACTAGCTTGATGTATTTGCCTCTGTCAAGAGCGACTCACATGATCTTATTAATGGTGAGAATGGGTGCTCTCATCATTTAACGTCAATTTGCCAGACAGTTTTGATATCCATTCATCATGATCCATTACACCTCATAGCATAACAAACTGTTTGATACTAATATAGAAATTATATTTTCATTCTTCAAACATGCGTACAACATTGTGTAAAAGTATCGTAAAGTTAAAAAAATACAAAAAATACCCACAATCCTCTGAAAACAGAGCCACATGGCAAGTTGTTGGAAGAACTTAAAATTCTTAAATTGCAAGGAAATATCATGAACATGTATATTAAACACAAATTTCCTTGCAGTTGTTTTTACACACAAATAGTTGTTTAGATTATGCATTTATCTTATGTTGAATCAAACATTTTCGCTACAGGTGAAGTGAAGTAAAGTAATATATTCAATTATATTCACATAAAGATGACAACTACATTATTTATGTCAAAATAATTATATTTTCAAGTATAATTTACTAACCACCTGAATAATTTTGTATGCAAAATGCACATGTAGGAATTCAGATTACTAATTCAGATTAATAACAAACTGTCCTCTCAATCTAATCCACAGAGACATTTACACAGAGAATCATCGGAGGACAAGAAGTCGAACGGTATTCTATCAAGTACCAGGCATCTATACAGTACAACAGGAACCACTACTGTGGAGCCACCCTCATTCGGCCCCAGTGGGTGGTGTCTGCTGCCCACTGCTGGAGACCGTGAGTACTGACTACAATTATGGGATAGTAGTGTCACAGTTGAAGGGAATAGAATGTAGTCAACTCTATCCTATTGCATAAAACAATGAACAGATGCTTGAAGCCAACAGTCAATTACATCAAAAAATGTAAGGGCCAGCTCGCACTTGAATGAGTAAATGTTTTGGGGGTGGGGAGTAGTAGTGTATCATGTTGTAGGTTGTAACAATTCTATTTGCATCCTCTCCAATTCCCCTGGACATAGTTCTTACTAGATTGGATCATGTCTGTTCCTCTTCAGGGCCCAGCTGATCCAGGTGGTTTTGAGTGAGCACAGTCTGGTCGAGGAAGAAGGCTTCGAGCAAGTGTTCAACATCTCCAAGATCTTGGTCCACTATAGCTACAACTACAAGACTTTCAACAACGACATCATGCTCATCAAGGTAAGAGACTTTCCATTCCATCACCATGAGGTAGAGACATGCAGTGTTTCAATGCCCATACAGGCATACCACTTACAATGAAGCTTGGGAAAGTGGTATGCTAGTGTAGATATTGGAACCTCTCTATGTTGTTAATGTGTTTCAATATTTCAGTTAGTCTAATCACTGCATAACTTCAGATACTGCTGCAGCTTAGACGTTGTACCATAACATTGACTCGGCCCCCGTTGATCCCTTCTCTCTGATTGGTCAGCATCTGATTGTGTGCCTCCTGATTGGTCAGCAGCATCTGATGTTGTGCCTTTTTTGTGGTTGGGTGTGTTCCAGCTCAGTGAGCCAGCCAAGCTCAATGCCTACGTTCAGCCTGCCCCACTGCCAGAAGACGACACCCCTGCTCTCCCAGGGTACACCACCTGTACGGTGAGCGGCTGGGGCGTCACGCGTATCTACAGCTACTTCCTGTCCCCTGTGCTGCGTGCTGTGGATGTGCAGACCATTCCTTACTGCCACCAATACTACTACTGGAGGATCACAGACAACATGATGTGTGCTGGGTCTCGCTTTGGTGGCAAGGACTCCTGTCAGGTAGAGACTAGCCTAATCTTGGCTCCCAGAATCAAATATTATTTTCTTAACCTTTATTTAACCAGGGAACAATGCTGAGACCACAACTCTTTAAAAATAGGGTTCCAAAAGTGTTATGTGTCTGTCCCCATATGAGAATCCTTTTTGGTTCCAAGTAGAACCCTTTTTGGTTCCAGGTAGAACCCTTTTGGGTTTCATTAGGAACTCTCTATGGAAAGGGTTCTGCATGGAACGCAAAAAGGTTCTACCTGGAACCAAAAGAGTTCTACCTGGAAACAAAAATATTTTTTCAAAGGGTTCTCCTATGGGGACAGGCTAAGAACCATTTTAGGTTCTAGATAGCCCAACATGAAATGATCAATACACATCAATTACACAATACATGACAGGCAAACACAAAACATGAAAAGCAGAACACATCTGTCACAAGAGCCTAGGTATAGACTGCTATGAATAATAGAGGGTGTGGGCCTTTAAAACAGGGCCAGAGCCAATGGGATAGATTTACTTTGGATTATGGACATGTATAGTATGAGGTTCAGATAAGGGACATCAGATGCTGATCCCCAGATCACACGACATTCTTAAAAACCACAACAACAGCATTTCAATGGCAGAAGTGACAAAATAAAATAAAATATCACAATTTCACAATTTAGCTGTAGAATAGAAAAACAGACACAAAACAGTGTTCTGTAAAATGTGTGGTAACTAACATGAAATTTGCCAGATACAAGTGGTGTATTCACACTTTATATCCCTAACAAAAGGACCAGAGCTTTTGTCCATCATTGTGTCTTTTGTGTAATTGTACTACAGGGCGACTCGGGCGGACCCCTTATCTGCAATGGAAACTTGGAAGGCATCGTCTCATGGGGAATCAGCTGTGCCAACCCTTACTTCCCAGGAGTCTACACTCAAGTCAGAATGTATGTCAGATGGATCGACTGGATCATCAACAGTGACAACCCCAACAACTGAATCAAGACCAATGTCCAGGAAGGGTAGCGCACCCAGGGAAGAGAACAGTTCCACAATGAATTGAATAGAAGGATATAAATCACCATGAGGTCAAATAAAATACTACACTATTCCACTCCTGCTTGTCACAGTTTTAAACCATATGAACAAGAGCAGTGGCTGAGGCATCACATTAGCTGTGAGTAGAGGGCCAACATAGAGGCAATATTAGGGGAAGTAGCACAGAGATCCTACAGTATGTCATTCTGTGTGGAATAGCAATAAACCACAATTTTAATTACTTTACGTGTATAAGGTATGTATATTTTGGGGTCAATGAAAAGTGGATGGGAAGTAGGAATATGGAAAGACATATTCATATTCTGTTCCATGTTTCTGAGGAGAGAGGTGAAAGGAAATAGTTAGTCTCTGATAAGGCAGGACAGCTGCGGAACTGCGGAGGAGTGAGGAATGCGTCTCGAGGTCAAATCAACAGATGAAGTGAGAAGAAACCTCTGGGAGGGGTGCCAGAGTGGCCCACCACAATGTCTTTCCTACTGTAGTACTTTTAAAATGTATTTTACCTTTATTTAACTAGGCAAGTCAGTTAAGAACAAATTCTTATTTACAATGATGGCCTAGGAACAGTGGGTTAACTGCCTTGTTCAAGGGCAGAACAACATATTTTTACCTTGTCAGCTCGGGGATTCAATCCAGCAACCTTTCGGTTACTGGCCCAACGCTCTAACCACTAGGCTACCTACCACCCCAGGTAGAATAAAGTTAAATAAAGTTTAAAATATATATATATATATATATATGTGCTTGTGTAATCATGCCTTGTCTTTGCAGCTGTATGGCCCAGTGGGTGAATAAACTTGGTATGAGCTTTTTCTAGTTGTCCGTTTGAGTTTTTACTCAGTTTGTTACATTTTTACCCTCACTGCACATACATGTATCAATCAATCATAATTTACTAGTTATAAAGATTTGGTACAAGTCTGCAGGTATAATCAATAATGCATTATGATGCATGCTTTTGCATAATGGATTGTAAGACTTGTCATACGCAAACCAATGAGCCATTATAATTTAAGTAACCCCTGTTTAAAAGGAAAGTCATTAGCCAGAGTAAAGTAATGATAAAGTTTGGGGTCAATTCCATTTAAAATCAGTACATTCAGGAAGTAGGAATTGCCCCCCAACCCTATATGGTAATGATCTCTTTAAAAGTCATTACACACGCTAGGCTTCCCCTAAAGAGTGGGCCAGTGCCCCTCCCACCCAGACCATGTGTGAGCTGTGGGGCTTTTAAAAACCTGTTTGTTGGGTACAGCTTTCAACCCATCCACTCTCTATTTTCACCTTTTATCTCTCCTTTTCTCTCTCAACAGACACTTACAGAGAAAGTGTTGGTATGACAGACTTCAGGATCGGTGAGTTAAGGGTAGACGGAGCAGACACAGAAGCCAGGAATCACTCGAGTGAAGAGGAAAATGAGGTTTGGATTAAACCTCTTATTCACCAGTCCCAGGGGGCTAAAGAGTTTGCCTACTGCCCCTACAGTAAGTTCCGGGTGGGGGCAGCCCTGTTGGCACATGATGGGACAGTTTTTACAGGTGAGGGGCTTTCAAATAATATAATAATAGTATAATATAAGAATAAGAATAAGAATACATGGGTTGGGGGCAGATTTTTATTTTTTATTTATTTTACCTTTATTTAACCAGGTAGGCAAGTTGAGAACAAGTTCTCATTTACAATTGCGACCTGGCCAAGATAAAGCAAAGCAGTTCGACAGATAAAACGACACAGAGTTACACATGGAGTAAAAACAAACATACAGTCAATAATGCAGTATAAACAAGTCTATATACAATGTGAGCAAATGAGGTGAGAAGGGAGGTAAAGGCAAAAAAAGGCCATGATGGCAAAGTAAATACAATATAGCAAGTAAAATACTGGAATGGTAGTTTTGCAATGGAAGAATGTGCAAAGTAGAAATAAAAAAATAATGGGGTGCAAAGGAGCAAAATAAATAAATAAATACAAATTAAATACAGTTGGGAAAGAGGTAGTTGTTTGGGCTAAATTATAGGTGGGCTATGTACAGGTGCAGTAATCTGTGAGCTGCTCTGACAGTTGGTGCTTAAAGCTAGTGAGGGAGATAAGTGTTTCCAGTTTCAGAGATTTTTGTAGTTCGTTCCAGTCATTGGCAGCAGAGAACTGGAAGGAGAGGCGGCCAAAGAAAGAATTGGTCTTGGGGGTGACTAGAGAGATATACCTGCTGGAGCGTGTGCTACAGGTGGGAGATGCTATGGTGACCAGCGAGCTGAGATAAGGGGGGACTTTACCTAGCAGGGTCTTGTAGATGACATGGAGCCAGTGGGTTTGGCGACGAGTATGAAGCGAGGGCCAGCCAACGAGAGCGTACAGGTCGCAATGGTGGGTAGTATATGGGGCTTTGGTGATAAAACGGATTGCACTGTGATAGACTGCATCCAATTTGTTGAGTAGGGTATTGGAGGCTATTTTGTAAATGACATCGCCAAAGTCGAGGATTGGTAGGATGGTCAGTTTTACAAGGGTATGTTTGGCAGCATGAGTGAAGGATGCTTTGTTGCGAAATAGGAAGCCAATTCTAGATTTAACTTTGGATTGGAGATGTTTGATATGGGTCTGGAAGGAGAGTTTACAGTCTAACCAGACACCTAAGTATTTGTAGTTGTCCACGTATTCTAAGTCAGAGCCGTCCAGAGTAGTGATGTTGGACAGGCGGGTAGGTGCAGGTAGCGATCGGTTGAAGAGCATGCATTTAGTTTTACTTGTATTTAAGAGCAATTGGAGGCCACGGAAGGAGAGTTGTATGGCATTGAAGCTTGCCTGGAGGGTTGTTAACACAGTGTCCAAAGAAGGGCCGGAAGTATACAGAATGGTGTCGTCTGCGTAGAGGTGGATCAGGGACTCACCAGCAGCAAGAGCGACCTCATTGATGTATACAGAGAAGAGAGTCGGTCCAAGAATTGAACCCTGTGGCACCCCCATAGAGACTGCCAGAGGTCCGGACAGCAGACCCTCCGACTTGACACACTGAACTCTATCAGAGAAGTAGTTGGTGAACCAGGCGAGGCAATCATTTGAGAAACCAAGGCTGTCGAGTCTGCCGATGAGGATATGGTGATTGACATGGATTGATAAAAATGCTTCAATTGATTTATTTAGTATGTTGAATACTGCCGTAACTCTTCAGGTGGCTTAAAATAACTACAGTCATGATAATGTATAACAATGTTATGCACCATGGAATAAAGAACATTTAATGGTATTCTGTTAAGGAATGGAAATAGGAAAATAACATAACAACAGAGAGATAAATTATAAAAAATATAATAACTTTGAACATCCTTTGATGTTATAAAGTTTATTCACAGGCCAGATGATAAAGTCAGACATGCCAGAGGATAAAGTCAGACAGGCCAGAGGATAAAGTCAGACATGCCAGAGGATAAAGTCAGACAGGCCAGAGGATAAAGTCAGACAGGCCAGAGGATAAAGTCAGACATGCCAGAGGATAAAGTCAGACAGGCCAGTGTATAAACTCAGACAGGCCAGAGGATAAAGTCAGACAGGCCAGAGGATAAAGTCAGACATGCCAGAGGATAAAGTCAGACAGGCCAGTGTATAAACTCAGACAGGCCAGAGGATAAAGTCAGACAGGCCAGAGGATAAAGTCAGACATGCCAGAGGATAAAGTCAGACAGGCCAGTGTATAAACTCAGACAGGCCAGAGGATAAAGTCAGACCGGCCAGTGTATACAAACAGGATCTTTCTGATTCCTTATTGGTTATGTCTGTTCTGTTGTGTCTGTTCTGCTTGAAGTCACAACCCAGACATTTTAAAGATGTAAAAAATCGACATTCCTGTTCAGTGCAGGTCATATGAGACATGAATATATGTGACACTAAGATTGCCCTTAGAAGCATCAAATTGAACCCTCTGAGTGTGAGTCAATAATGATAATTGAGAGTCATTTATTTTATAGTGTTATTAAATGAACAAATTTGTTCTGTTTTTAATGTGATGCCCTTCCAGAGATTCCAGAAACTCTTACAAATGCAGAACTTTTCTTAACAGGATGCAATGTAGAAAATGCTAGCTACAACCTTGGCCTCTGTGCAGAGAGGACCGCTATTGCAAAAGCTGTTTCCGGGGGATACAGAAGTTTTAAGGCTATTGCCATTGCCAGGTACATACTTTTTAAAACTTTGCCTTGTTTCTGAGTAAACAACAGTCAGTTGATCGATGATGTCTGAATCCCAAAAAAGTATTGATTCAGTCATCCTGTTGATTTCATCAAGTTAAGATTAGTAAATACAATTATTAATGACCCCATCATAGAGTTCATTGGGTTTTGCTTCCCCTCAGAGTATGTCGATGGTTATAAACCATTCTACTATCAAAGTCATGCTGATATAAACAGTACATTGGGGTATGTCTTAGTCTTCCTGAAATGTTCAGTAGATAGTTAATAGAGAAAATACAAAAAAAGTTGTAATTTCTGCACAACTATACTATTATGGTCAACACTAACTATATGGGTGCACACAGTACTAAAAATGACCATTGAGGGTAATGTTGTTAATGACATGATTGATTTTGTAGTGACCTGGAAGACCAGTTCATCTCACCATGTGGAGGTTGCAGACAGTTCATGAGAGAGGTACATAAATGATTTATACAACTTAGATATGTGAATGAGTGCATTGATAATGGAACAAAGGTCTGATCCAGGAAATCAACATGTTGTTTTAAAATCAAAGGTACATCACACAGCCTGAACCAGTACCTGGACATGAGGAGACAAGGTCTCCTCTGAAGCCCAGGATCCTTCAATTGAAAGTCCCATTAACCAGCTCTGCAAATGTTATAACGTCAAAATATGTTCACTACCACAAAAACATGCAGTTTCACAGAACAGCTATCGTCATTACTGCCGTTACGCTCGGTCTGTACTTCCAGAAAAGGTCTAAGTCTCCTCAAACCCAGGTACTGGTTCACACACAGCCATGCATCTATAATGGGAAAATCTCAAATAATCTAATTTCCCTTTTCTTTGGAGTTTGGTGATCATTGGTCTGTCTTCCTATCCAAGCCTGATGGTTCTTACAAGGAAATGACTATAGAAGACCTGCTTCCTGTGTCCTTTGGGCCTGAAGACCTGAAGAAAAAGAGATTGTTCACCACAGAGAATGGGTCATAATAGTATTCACAAGACAAGAGGCAAAACCAGAATCGTTCATAACAACATTACAGGTCCATGAAATGTTAGACTGCTGGGCTGGATAATGGGCTGCTTTGCCAGCCATTAGGACTATACAATTTATTAGTTGAATAATGTCATTGGATATTCTTGTTCTTCTGTCTGTACCTTTGAAATTAGGAAAATTGGTCTCAATGTGTTTTCTAACAATTTGTTTGAAATGCAGTAAATTACATCAAACGATACACAGCTCATAATCACATTAGTATTTGTATATGTATGATTTGCGAGTGCTTGTTTGAAGTGTGAAGTATCAATGTTGAAAATGCATTTTGATGTATTTCTCATTAATATTACAATATTTTAGGACATTTGTGTACAGTTTTGATTGTGTGTAGGCCTATTTGCGTCATTTGCTGACACCAATAACATTGTCATTGTCTCTTTAATTCTAAAAACAGGTCAAGTAAAAAATAAAAAATAAAACGTCATGTGACACTAAGAAGCACGTTCTCTGTGACTGTTCCAGTTTGTTTACATAACTATTCGTCCTTGTGTTGTGTAACGTTGGGAAGGTAGTTTCCTGTTTGGGAGTGGAATGGTATCAAGCGCATGAAGCGAGACGGTGAATGGTGGTTGGAAGAGCGCGCTTGTTTGAAATGGAAAAGCGTAGCGCTAGCTTTTGATAAAGAAGAACATCAAGACGAAGCAGCTGCTTTATAAGTGGTATGCAGTGTTGAGTAGTTGATCTAGAAGTGTTGGAGAGACTACAGAAAGATAGGGAGGGTGTTGATCCATCTGATTTGTTTAGAGACGTCTGGATTTTATTTATTTTATGTTTATTTATTTAACGTTTATTTAACTAGGCAAGTCAGTTAAGAACAAATTCTTATTTACAATGACGGCCAAACACGGACGACGCTGGGCCAATTGTGCGCTGCCTCATGGGGCTCCCAATCACAGCCGGATGTGATACAGCCTGGATTTGAACCAGGGACTGTAGTGACACCTCTTGCACTGAGATGCAGTGCCTTACTCGGGAGCCCACTGCACCACAGGATTTTGTGGTCATTTGCACAGATGGTTCAAAAGATCCAAGGACATGACATACTGTGTCAGCATTTGTAGTGCAGGAGTGTGGGGTGGCAGTCAGGAAACGTATTACAGATCATCTGTATGTATATACGACAGAGCCGATGGCCATACTGTTGGCCTTGCAGTTGGTGGAGGAAGTCAAGCCAGACAGAGTAGTTATTTGCTCTGATTCATGTGCAGTGTGGATGAGTCTCCAGTCCTTTATATCACGTAGCAGACAAGACCTGCTTTATGAGGTGCTACAAACCCATGGCTGGATTAGACAGATGGGTATACAGATAAGATTTACTTGAATCCCAGCCCATGTAGGGGTTGGAGGGGAACGAGGCAGTTGATGTACTGACTAAACAAGCACTTAGTAGTGGGGATGTTGTAGTTTCAATGAGCAAGGCAGAGGCAAAAATCCTGACATGGACAGTGATGGTGCAGAGATGGCAGGAGCAGTGGAATAGAGATACTAAGGACTGGCATTTATTTCAAGTACAGAGTAAAGTCGGAGAGGAGGACGGCAGGAAGGGACAGAAGAAAGGAGGCTATTTTTACAAGAGTACGGGTGGGACACAGCCAGTTGAATAAGTCTTAAATGTGATAGGAAAGCATCCAACAGGAAAGTGTGATTATTTGCCAGGAAACAGAGACCGTGGAGCATGTATTCCTACAGTGTGGGAAGTATCAGAGGGAAAGAGAGAGGCTGAGATCTAGTATGAGGGAAAAGGGGATACAGGAATTGAGTTTAAAAAGTATATTGAGTCGAACGTCATTAGATCTAGTCTAAAATATTTTGTTATATTTTTTAAGAGCAACGGGGCTGGCAGGTAGGATTTAGTTTCTCCCTGTCTTTGGCCCATACTTCAGTACAGTAAGTGGTGGTAATGCGCCATCACGTTGGATGCTACCTGCTAATAAACCCCACAGAAGAAGAAGAAGAAGAGTGCTACATCCTGATGTGTTCATGCTGATTGTACGGAGATTGTGACAGACGGTTAAATGGCGTCCCTTGAGAAGGCAAGAACAAGATGTACGGCAGGAGAAATGCAGTATTATCACAAGGATACTTGGAATACGGAGGAGCAATGGAGGGGAAAAGAGAGGCAGAGGAGGTCTAAGAGAGAGAGGGAGGAAGAGGGTGAGCTTGAGTCGGTTAAAAATGGTGGGAAAAAGGGAGATGATTTGTTAAAGAAGAATGGTAGAAAGTGTAAGCAGAGTGAGCTGAAGACAGGAGGAGAAATGGAAGTGAATGAGGGTGAAGTACCTGAGCTGGTAGATGTGGTGAGGTTCTCTGAGCCCTAGGCTTGCACCAAGGGTCAGGATAAAGTACATATTTATTTTTTTAACCCATTTGTAGTTTCAGGGTGTGTGAAAACAGAGTTGGGTGCTGTGGAATCGGTAACCAGAAGTGGTCTTGTGATAATTGTGTTTCTGCTGGTCAGTGGGAGAAGGCTCTCCGTGTTAAACGAATGGGGGCAAGAAATGTGAATTGTTTTGCTCTCAAGAAAAGGCCACCTTTGAAAGGAGTGATTACTGAGGTAGCGGTAAATGTAAAAGTTGACCAACTGAAGGGGAAGATTCCCGGTGTTTGGGATGCTCGTCGTTTGGTGCAACGCAGACAGGGTGGCGTGAGTGGTGAAACAGAAGTCATTGTCTGTTCTTCTGAGTTTTGATGTTGATTCTTTTCCCAACAAAGTGATGTTAGGATATATAAGGTATCCTGTATGAGCTTTTGTGACGAATATATTACGTTGTTACAGGTGTCAAGCTTATGGGCATCTGACAGCAGTGTGCAGAAGTCAGGTTCCTTGGTGTGCAGAAGGGCATGAGACAAAGGAATGTGTAGCATTGGGGAAAGTAGTGGTATGTGTTAAATGTAGGGGTGCCCATGGGGCTGGGGATCAGAAATGTCCCGTGCGAGAGAGGCAGGTTGAGGTTTCAAGGGTTAGAATAGTGCAGAAGTTGTCATATGCTGAGGCAGTGAAGAAAGTAGACAGATGGGTTTAGGGGGAGGTATCCGGAGAGGAGTGGTGTGAGTAGTAGAACTGTACCAGTACAGAGGGATAGGGCAACAAGTCATATATGTTTGAGTAAGATTGGATTTATAGCAATGGTTACCAACTGTACGTACTGCAGGGAGGGAACGTAAGTCGCAGAAAATTGAGGTTGTGGTGGCAGCTGCAGAGAGGTATTTGGGTGTGCGAGACTTGACATCAGAAGAGTTACAGGGTGTTTTAAGTAATGGTGTCCCATCCTTTCAGGTTGTTGACCTGAGGGGTGACTAAATAGCACTTGGAAAGTTCCTCAGAGTACACATCACAGACAAACTGAAATGGTCCACCCACATAGACAGTGAGGTGAAGGAGGTGCAACAGCGCCTCTTCAACCTCAGGAGGCTGAGGAAATTTAGCTTGTTACCTAAAACCCTCACTAACTTCTACAGATGCACAATTCAGAGCATCCTGTCGGCTGTATCACCGCCTGGTATGGCAACTGCACAGCCCATAACCGCAGGGCCCTCCAGAGGGTGGTCCTCTCCAGAGCACACCGGGGGCAAACTACCTGCCCTCCAGGACACCTACAGCACCCGATGTCACAGGAAGGCCAAAAGGATCATCAAGGGCAACAACCACCTGAGCCACTGCCTGTTCACCCCGCTACCATCCAGAAGGCGAGGTCACTACAGGTGGATCAAAGCTGGGACCAAAAGACTGAAAAATAGCTTCTATCTCAATGCCATCAGACTGTTAAAGAGCCATCACTAACACAGAGAGGCTGCTGCCTACATACAGACTTGAAATCATTAACCACTCTAACAAATGGATCACTAGTCACTTTATTAATGCCACTTTAATAATGATGTTTACATATTTTGCACTATTCATCCAACATGAATATACTGTATTTTATACGGTCTATGCTGGTCTGTCATGGCCCATCCATATATTTATATGTACATATTCTTATTCCATCCATTTACTTAGATTTGTGTGTATTATGTAGTTGTTGTGGAATTGTTAGATTACTTGTTAGATATTGCTGCACCTTCGGAGCTAGAAGCACAAGCATTTCGCTACACTCGCAATAACATATGTTAACCATATGTATGTGACAATAAGATTTGATTTAAATAGCGGAGCAGTATACGGGAGTTGTACTCCAGTCGAGTAGATGGCGGTAATGCAACATTTATTGGATAACAACCGCCCTTAAACCTCAACGAAGAAGTTGTGTAAAGTTATCAACGACGAGGACTGACTGAGAAAGTAAAAACAAAGCGAAACGTACCATTTTTGGTAAAGCATGTCTGTAAAACATGCCATCAGCCGTGGGGTGGAGTTGGGACGTTCGGTTATCCAGCTAGGTCTCAAACCTGCTGGTCGACTTGCAGCAAAGTTCCGAGGTGAGCGTCTTCGTGTAGGCCAACCGGCCCGCACCGTTCAGCCTCAGACTTTCCTGCCAGTTCGGTACCGATATTTCCGCATGTCGTTGAGGGGTCTTGCAGCACAGCTGCAGTCCGGTGGTTTCAGGAGGTTTGGGGGCAGCGGCTCGCCAAGAAACAGAGCAGTGTTTTTGGCTTTCGGTCTCGGTGTGGGGTTGATCGAAAAACAGCTCGATGATGATCGAAGGAGTGCTGCGACATGCCAGGAAATCCAGGTAAACAACATGGATGTTGACAACAAAGTGCTAGCAATCAACAATGTGAAATATTTGATTGATATGTTTAAAAAAAGACATTTTTGTGAGTCATCAGTTTTTATCTTTAGTCTGGACAGGAATATCACATTTAAATATTACATTTAGTCAAATAAAATAATAATTACATATCTAATAATTTAATAACGTTAATAAAAATGTGTTATTTAATCTAAAAGGACTAAATTTCACCTCTTTTCTAAAGGCTGTGTTTACCAAGAAGAAGTACTGCAGTCCACTCAAGTGCTTCAACTCGGGCTACAAGCTGGAGGACTACGTTATTGGGAAGCAGATAGGAAAAGGCTCCAACGCTGCAGTGTATGAAGCTGTGGCACCATTATCTGTGCCCAGGGACAGGGAGAGTGACCGGTGTTCCCTAAATGACCAGCCCAGTGAAGATGGAGAGGTGGCCACTGGGTCTCTGAGGAGCCCCTCCAGCTCTCTGGGCATCTATCCTCTAGCTGTCAAGATGATGTGGAACTTTGGGGTGGGTGTCTGTCAAGATAATGTCCTTTTCCCCTGAAGTTTGCACTTGTTCACTTTCCTTCATGGATTTAAAGTGAAAGGACTGGTTTAACAAATTTGGTGGAAACAGTCTAGCCCATTCTTACACCAATCTACACTTCAGAAAAAATGACAGATTATTGGGGCACAGGGAGAGTGTTACTTTTTAAAAATGTTATATTACTGTAGAATATAGGCTATGTTCAGCGTGCAATTGGCATAGTAATAAGACTGTCTTCCCTGTTCCCCTGCAGGCTGGTTCATCAAGCGAGGCTATTCTGAGATCCATGTCCCAGGAGCTGGTCCCTGCAGGCCCTCTTGCCATGAAACAGGAAAAAGAGGAACAGATTGCACTAAATGGGTTAGTATCAGCAGTCAGTCATAGCATTAATTTACTTTCAATAGACACAAAATAGCCCAACATATTTTGAGTGTTTTGCCATGCATCAAAAGAGGGCATTGCAAGTTTCATTTCCGTTGCTCTGTTTTGCAGGTATTTTGGGGAAGTGCCCAAGAGGGTTTCTGCCCACCCCAATGTGATCAGGGTGTTCCGGGCATTCACAGCGGACGTACCCCTTCTACCCGGTGCCCAGGAGGAGTACCCTGATGTCCTGCCCGCCAGACTCAACCCTGAGGGCCTGGGCAACAACCGTACTCTGTTCCTGGTCATGAAGAAGTAAGGATCATTCTCCCACATCCATTCTGTATCTCAGTGTCCCAGCCCCAGCTTAACTTGTGTCATGGAAAATTACACAATTAGTCATGCAGTCCTGTGTTTCACTGCTTAAAGAATAATCTCTTGTTATATGCTAGTGTTTTTTCTAACCTGATACAAACTTGTCTTTGTGTGACTTAGCTAAGATCCGTTTAGGTGCGGCTACAGCATGTGAGACATCCCGTGGGGTTTACTATCTGCAGGAAGTCAGCTGTGTGGAACCTTGCAGGAAGGAGCACATTATAATGTGAACTGTGACAAAACACAGTTAAACGGTTGAGCCCTCATGCTGGGGCTATCTTAATCTGCACAGACAAACCAATCGCCTTTTACACTGTTCCGCCTGTTTCCACACATCTGCTAAACTGCCACGTAGACAAGAGGTTGTACTTTTTCTATAAAAGCAGAAACCCGACTATGTTTAAGCTTTCACCTCTGAACCATTCTTGGTAATGGTTGATTGCTTAATTTTTGCTAATCTTATAATAAAGTTGTTGTTACAGGAGTCTACAGTCTCTCTTCCTATACAATTTCTGACAGTCAACTCTTGGACTAAAAAGCATTTGGTTTTTTTCCAGACCGGACCATTTTGTGTGCAGTTTTGTCCATCCCACTAGTTATTTGTTCACCTAACCTAGTGTATCCTGATCTTTCCTCCCCCTGTTTCCATAGTTACCCATGCACCCTGCGTCAGTACCTGGAGGTGAACGTGCCCAGCAGGAGAGAGGGCTCTCTGATGGTGCTGCAGCTGCTAGAGGGGGTCGACCACCTGTACAGACAGGGCATCGCTCACAGGGACCTTAAATCAGACAACGTGCTCCTGGAGTTTGACTCAGGTCAGAGAGAGAAACAGGGCAAGCTCATGCATGGTATCTTGAGTGTCATTAAGCTTTGCCATGTTTAAAAAGTTAAATATGAAATTAATTTTACAAAAGATATGGTCAGAATTCTGTCTTGATGTTTTTTCTCTCTCCAAACTCAAATGAAGATATTTACATGGCATGTGATACTAATTAATTAATTAATTAATGCTTATCATATTAGTTTTAATCAAATAATCCTATTGCTATTTGGCATCTCTATTGTTCAGAGGGCTGCCCCCGCCTGGTAATAACAGACTTCGGCTGCTGTTTGGCTCAGAGTGACTCTAGTCTCCAACTACCCTTCAACACTATGTGGGTGAACAGAGGAGGCAACTCCTGCCTGATGGCACCTGAGGTAAGCTCCTATCATCAGAGAAATAGAGAACAACAACCTATACAATCAAGATTCATGCAAGCATTGTCTCTTGTGACCGACTGTTAACATAAATGGAAACATTTTCCTGATTTTGGGATTAAAATACACTTCTATCTCACTATAGGTTGTCACTGCAGTTCCTGGGCAGGGTGTGGTTATCAATTACAGCAAGGCAGATGCATGGGCTGTCGGGACCATTTCTTATGAGATATTTGGCCAGGCCAACCCGTTCTATGGAGCAGGTGGACTGGACAGCAGGAATTTCCAGGAGATCCAGCTTCCTGCCCTGCCTGCCTGTGTATCTGCTGACATGCAACTTGTCGTCAAGCTGCTTCTGCGTAGGAACCCCAATAAGGTACAGAGTCTAGTAAGGAATGGAATTAGATTATATGGCCATCACTTCATTGAAGGGTATGTTAAAAATTATTTACCAATTTCTCAGGGATTCTGAGTATTTTTGTGAGAAACAAGTTGAAGTTGTTCATTATGCAGTACTCCATTCACTACGTAAGGGCTTAGTGTACATAATGACTTCCAATACTAATCACCATCAGAGAATCCCATGCTCCTATTGCTATTTATTCTGCAGCGCCCCAGTGCCAGAGTGGCTGCCAACATGCTGCATCTGAGCCTCTGGGGAAGGTGTGCCCTTGCCAATAAGGACAGCGCTGGTATGAAGAAGCTAGCTGATTGGCTGCTGTGCCAGTCTGCTGTGGTGATCCTGAGGGGCTGCGGCCCCAGTGGGAGCTCGGTGGAGGCGGAGCTACAGAGGTGCTTCCTGTCTAACCTGGACCTGGAAGACCTCCGATTGGCTGTCAGCTTCCTCATGTACGGACGAGAACAGGGCAGAGCCAGCATCATGTCGCTTTAGGTCCTCTCAGTCTAACCCAGAGACATATATGTGTAACTCTGGTCTAACCCGTTGAGTTTGAATGTAGGTGAACGTAGTGCCAGGGATGGAAAATGGAATAAAAAATGTCACTGAATTTGTGGGAACCCACCAATATAAAATCTAAATAGTTTCTCTCCCCATTTCCACCCCTGTCTATAGAGCTTTCAGGAAACATATAAGCACTTTTTAATTAATGCTAAGACTAGACTCCATATGTTAGGGGGTTGAATTTTATTTGGGGAATTTTTGCACTTTATGTCCAGTTTGGACCTGGTCAATGACATGCTTGAGGTTTACCCCTTTGTTTGGTTTGTGTATTTTCCAAATCATCACATCTTACCTGAGTTACACCACTACGGTCTCATATAGACTATTCCATAGCCTCTATGAGTGTGTTTTTGACTAAGACCATGAGGTAGTCAATGTATTTACTGTATGTCAAGGATGATATGATAAAGCATCTAAATATCTCCAGATGGTTATGTAGCAGAATATCAGTTCAGATTTAATAGCAATACCAGATCACTGTACTTCACATTTTCAGTTAAGTCCTTTATTTAAATCAAATGAAAGTCCATGCATGCAAAAATTGATTCATGGGACATTTTAGAATATAGTCCTATAAAAATTACAGAATGAGTTTTGTCTCTGACAACAAACACTTTGTGAAGCTACATTTTTAATTGTGAGAATGTTTTTAATAAACACTGGATGTAGTGTAAAAGACATCCAAAGATTATAATAAAGTGTTAGTGTTTGAACTTGGTGTTTCCTTGAGTCCCTAGCGTTGATAGCAATATAATAATGTATTTCATTATCTAGCAAAGATTGTACGCTGATAAATAAAATGCATTTCCCATCACCCCCTTTTATTGCCTAGAACGTATTTGCCTGTCAGAGAGATCTGACTGTGCATAGATCTCCAATCATATGAACATGAAAGCATAGGTCAAAACACTTGCCAATTTTCTGTCGAGTCAATCCATGTACTTAATAGCTCTGTGGAATTGTAAACGCAACCCCCAAAAAAACGCCCTGGAATCCAGAAGCTGAAATCAAAAGTCGCCAACCACTACGCTGTTATATCTATTGAAAGTATGCTGTCTCTTTTGAAAACGAGTCGAATTGACATTCTGGGAACGTTACGGCGGTCATGCATAAGAATTACCGATACTTTTTCGGAAGTGTCAGCAGTGTGCAACAAGACACTTGACAGGCGACGTCCATGTACCACCCCTAGACGACTTTGCTCAGGAAAGCGCTACAATGTCCCTCCGAGCGCCGAATTTGTAGCGAGGGTCTCTGGAATTGCTACAATGGGCAAGTTACCTTACCAAGAGACCGCAGATGGACTTGATGCAGCATTTGTTGGTGTTCCAATCGATACGGGTACTTCCAACCGACCTGGGACAAGGTAGCCTACTTCTGCACTGCCTGATCTATGCAAATACTGTACTCGTACGGGCTGTACTAATTGATTTGAAATCCATTATCACATTTGCAGTAGATGTGCATTTTTACCTTTTATTTTCATTAACAAATTGAGAGTCATATTTGTAAATTGTAGTATAATGTACACATTTAATTTATGAATTAATCTAGTGGTTGGTCAGTTGACAGCATGTGTCAAACTAATTCTGCGTGTTACAACCAATGTTATTTAAAAGTAGGGCCATGCATGGTCCTTTACAGATTTGGCCCCCGTCAGATCAGAGCCGAGTCGGCCATGTTGAGGGCCTACAACAGTGGCACCCGGGCAGCCCCCTATGAGTCTCTGATGGTTGCTGATATTGGGGACGTCAACGTCAACGTGTATGACCTAAAGGACACCTGCAGACGAATCCGGGAAGCCTACCTTACAATCCTGGCCACGGGCTGTATCCCCCTTACTATGGGTGAGGAGGAGCACCCATTTCTACACTATGCAATCTGAGATGTGGGGAAAGGGATTTTGGACATTATAGCAAATGCCTACTAACTACATTTCAACAGTGATCGATATTCCTTTCAGATGTGCCTCAAAACAACACCTGCTGCTTCTTTCTCCTTGTCACACATTTAGGCTAACGTTGAATGGTTCATCTTTGCCCTGCTTATGAACCTTCCTGACAATTATAGTACAAAGGTTACTGTTACAAAGTGTTGGCATGACACACTAACGTTAAGGTGTATGTTTAACTGGATAGGGTACATTTTATTTGGTCTTTTAACAGGTGGTGATCACACCATAGCATACCCTATTCTC
This sequence comes from Oncorhynchus kisutch, assembly GCF_002021735.2. NCBI lineage: Eukaryota > Metazoa > Chordata > Actinopteri > Salmoniformes > Salmonidae > Oncorhynchus > Oncorhynchus kisutch. Next base: position 71,346,492 of record NC_034190.2, on the reverse strand, counting down.
CAAGCAGTTGCTGAGAAGTAAGTAGTGTATCAGTAGCTCTACATTTGTAAAATGCCAGAATAACTAGAATACTTTCAGGGCCAGTTTCCTGGACATATTAAAGGAGAGGTTTGCAAAAAACACAAATAAATGTCAATGCATGTTATAGAAGTGTTCACTTTTTTTTGCGATTTCACTTGGTTCTGAGAGACTTACCCCACCATGGATAGACTTCCTCATGCTCGTTCTGCAGTATCGGTGTGCGAGCATGCAAGGGTTTTCTTGTCCCCCATTGTGCTGATAGAATGTACGTCCATGCTTGCAAAAAGTATCGTTCAAGTCCAACATCATGGAATGTAAATTGGCAGAAGTTCGCAATGACTCAATTTGTACAACATTTAATGACTTGCATCACTATACTGAGAGCATTTCAGTTTCTAAAAGGACCTATGTGGGTGTTTCTGGAGCCTTTGTTCATGTTTCATCACTGCCCCGATACTGCGGAATTAGCCTGAGGAAGTCTATCGCCGGTCGGGTAATTTTCTCAAACCAAGTGAACTGTCAAAAAAAGTGTCTGGACACTTCAATAACATGCCATTAAAACATACATGTTTGTGATTTGGTTAAAAAAAATGACCTTTCAATGGAGAATCTCTGTTCAGCTCAATTTTTGGTACAGGACTGGGCGGAATCGAACTTTGTGAAACAGTACATTTGTATCCCTTGTTTGTTAGACACGGCCCTGTGGGTCTCATCCATGTGGATGCTCATGCCGACACAAGTGACGTGGTCCTGGGGGAGAAGATTGGCCACGGGACACCCTTCAGGCGCTGTGTGGAGGAGGGCCTGCTAGACTGCAAGAGGGTCGTCCAGATAGGCTTGCGTGGTACAGGTTACTCACCTGATGCCTATGAGTGGAGCCGAGCACAGGTACTCACTTCACTGTGCGTAGAGGTTGTCCTCACCTAGGGGGACACAAACATTCACAAAAGTAAAAAAATAGGTCAAATAATAAACATTATATATGATTAAAATATCTCTTTATGGCCCCCATTCCGGCCTGAGTTAACTGCACGTAAATGGAACGCTATTCCCTTTTTATGCACTTTGTTCTCTCTGTGTATTCTGACCTTGAATTGAAGGCGTGGCGGAGGTGTGTCTACAGAAACGCTGTATTCTGATCTTGACTTAATTCCCGATAGACATAACACTTCTTTCTCCATGCACTTTAATTTACAATTTCATAAGAGCTATTGATAAGTGCTAAGTGCTAGTTAAATAAGTAATCTGTTTGGATAAGGGTATTGCAAATATAAATGACACTTGTTTTAGATACATTTTACCTTATAATCACTGCAGACAAATGTGAAACCAGTCATATGGCAGCAAACTGAGCATATCAACTTTCTCACAGTAAAGTTTATGAAATGCTGTGCCATTTTGCAGAATTTTAATTGTACAGCCTTTTAACTTGCAGCTATGTGCACTCTCGAAGGTCTTAATTATAGGCTACCCCGTTTCCTATTTCTATCATTTTAAATAACACTATCAGTAGGTCTAATAACTCATATTCAACTGCGAAGTTCCCTTCAGTTGGTATATCCTACATTATCATTCAATTTAATTACATAGTTTTGTTTACCTTCATTTGTTTCCTCCGTAAACACCACGTTGCTGAGAATTATAGAGTACCACAGTAATAGTCATAATACCCATAAAACCTAGTGGTCAAACAGGGAAATGGTTCCAATTGTTTTTCCACAAAATAAGGGCTGTGTTTTGGGTAGGCTTACCCTAGCATGACATTTTGGTAACTGTAAAAGTCTCTAGGACAAGGTGACTTCTATCAATATATTGACCTGTATTTACTCCCCCAAAATGAAATGCTAATTAGCTGCTAATGTGGCTATTATAAAAAACTTTAAATGCCATGATGATCTGGACAAGACTGTTCAATCGAGTCAAAGGTAAGGATCTCTAATGTAAGCTAAATTTAGTAATTAATAAATTGGCTACATTTCTTTAAATGGACAATTCTGTGAACTGTCTTGTGCAAGTTTTAAATTGACACAATACCTGTTAGCAAAGGTGTCATGCAGGAGCTTGCAGGGATTTGTAGTCTTGCATGACATCTACTTTGATGCTAATTAGCATTTTCGAATCTGAGAGTAAATAGAGCTGAATGTATTGATTAAAAAAAGTCACCTTATCCTAGAAAGATTTACATTGTTATCAAAACGCCACACCAGGTTAAGCCTACACAAAACACAGCCCTTATTTTAAGTGTTTCTAAAATCCCCTATGGAAATGGTGGAAAAACTATTGGAACCATTTCCCTGTTTGATCACTAGGTTCTATGGATATTATGACACCTCCACTGTGGGGCTCTATTAGTAACAGTTGATAATATAAAAAATGAAAGACATATAGGCTAATTAAATCGTTATGGAGCGGAGCGCAGACCGAGCCCTAACAGTTTGAACCCGACACACGGTGCAATACTTGGCTGTCATCACACAGTTCCATGGTTAGTGCAGGCAATAGATGAGGGTGTAGCCTACTATTGTACACTATTCCCCCTATTATAAATGTAAATACACTAATCTTCCAACATTACCATGGGTTAAAGAACTGAATGTGGCAATTTTCAGAATGAATCAAACTACTGTATTTTTGATTAATCAATATATTTCATGCGCAATATATTAAATGATTCAAACATACTTTCCTAACCCAAAAATGTGCCTAAATAATCTATAAGATCAGAGTATTTTTTGCATTTACCAGTTGGTGTTGAAACGGAGACGAATATTTATTTATTTAGATGGTTTTCTTTCATTGATCCCTATATTCTAAACCCGTTCTCTCAATGTGTTCTAGTCTGTTGACAAAATTCAAATGAAAGGTACAGTGTATTTAAAGGAATGGCTTAAGATAAATGTACTGAAAACCCTATTGAATGAAAACCACAAGAGAATTTGTTCGCCAGCCAATTGGGAGGGTTTTCAGCAGTTGAATTACATTTATTCAGCGTTCGCAAGGGAACCACGCCTGCAAAGCCCGTTACGCACCTAAGTCTGATTACCAACTACAGAAAAGTGTGTAGGAAAAACATAAATGTGTGTATGTGTTCTCTCTCGGTGTGTGTATGTTCTCTCGCTCTCGGTGTGTGTGTATATGCTCTGTAGGGATTCCGTGTGGTTCAGGTGGAGGAGTGTTGGTTCAAGTCCCTGGTTCCTCTCATGGCTGCGGTTCGGACTCAGATGGGGACGGGTCCAGTCTACCTCAGCTTTGATATCGATGCTTTAGACCCAGCCTTTGCCCCTGGAACAGGCACACCAGAGATAGCAGGCCTCACATCCATACAAGTAAGGAAATACCTCACTTTGTTTTAGTAGTTTTTACAGACATTTGGTAGAATATTTAGTTGTTACTATGTTATAATACAGATATGAGATGGAGGCAGCTGCTGACACAGAGGGTGGTGTTATGTTTTCCTCTTTGTGTGTGTGACACCCAGGGACTAGAAATCATCCGGGGCTGCCATGGCCTAAACCTGGTGGGGTGTGATTTAGTGGAGGTGTCTCCACCCTATGACACCACAGGTACTGTACTTATCATGACTCTGTGTCACATTGAATAATCTGTTTTACTTTGAGTATAATTTCAAACACACGTTTTTTTGCAGGCAATACAGCACTGACTGCCGCCAACCTGCTCTTTGAAATGATGTGTGTCCTTCCAAAGACAAAATATTATGACTAATTATGTGATGAGGTTCTGCACATATTTAATCGAAAGAATAGCACTGTTACTGAACAGATTCAATATGTAATCAGAGGTTAATCACCAGTGTGACCATATCACACCAAACAAGGACTGGTAAGGCAGAAAAATAGAATGTCTCTGCAACATGTGAACATAAAGCATTTACTTACACACAGCTAGAGGATATGCACTGTAGCAGAACCTTTGAGACATCTGCAAATCAGATACATTTATTTACACACAGCTAGAGGATATGCACTGTAGCAGAACCTTTGAGACATCTGCAAATCAGATACATTTATTTACACACAGCTAGAGGATATGCACTGTAGCAGAACCTTTGAGACATCTGCAAATCAGATACATTTATTTTGTCAACATTGTACCAGGGTTAATAGTATAGTGATTTTGTAACAAAAACATGTTTATAATCAAATAAACAACAGTATTGATGAATGATATGACCATGTTATTATAAAATGCATGTAAAAAGTCATTTTATATATTATAGTATGATGTTAATATATGTACAGATAACATGGTGGAAGGTAGACTATGTACAGATAACATGGTAGAAGGTAGACTATGTACAGATAACATGGTAGAAGGTAGACTATGTACAGATAACATGGTAGAAGGTAGAACATGTAGATAACATGGTAGAAGGTAGAATATGTACAGATAACATGGTAGAAGGTAGAATATGTACAGATAACATGGTAGAATATGTACAGATAACATGGTAGAAGGTAGAACATGTAGATAACATGGTAGAAGGTAGAATATGTACAGATAACATGGTAGAAGGTAGAATATGTACAGATAACATGGTAGAAGGTAGAATATGTACAGATAACATGGTAGAAGGTAGAATATGTAGATAACATGGTAGAAGGTAGAATATGTACAGATAACATGGTAGAAGGTAGAACATGTAGATAACATGGTAGAAGGTAGAATATGTACAGATAACATGGTAGAAGGTAGAATATGTACAGATAACATGGTAGAAGGTAGAATATGTACAGATAACATGGTAGAAGGTAGAATATGTAGATAACATGGTAGAAGGTAGAATATGTACAGATAACATGGTAGAAGGTAGAATATGTACAGATAACATGGTAGAAGGTAGAATATGTACAGATAACATGGTAGAAGGTAGAATATGTACAGCATTTACATTTCCCAAATATAACTACACTATTGTCATGACGACAATATCAGAGTTTAATGCTTGTAAATTGGGTTAAGCACAGTTATTGTTTTTTAATTTGCATTTGCTCTGCCCTTATCTATTCTAAAATAGATCACATGAAATGTTGTCCAACATACACTTTATCATTGCTACATACACTTTAGTCATTTAGCAGACGCCCTTATCCAGAGCGACTTACAGTAGTGATTGCATACATTTTTCGTAGTGGTTCCTGGCGTTGCAAGCTTTACCAACTGAGCCCACTGAAGCCACTGGCTATGTGATGTAAAAAATAGAATAAAAAGTAAAATAGACTAATGTAAAAAGCTTGCAATTGGTCATGTAACAAAAAGCACAATAATAACGTTGTGTAGATTTTTCAATATTAGCCTATGTCTACATGAAGAAGGATAAACATGAAATATTAGCTGCCAGGGGAAATGGAAGGCATTATAGTTCCATTATATATTGCACAATAATAAGCCTTAAGTTCAAGAAACGATCAAAATGGTGAACAAAATAGATCTAGTAGAGACATGCATCTCTATTCACAGAATTTACCAATCACCATTGAGACAGTGAAGCTAATATCAGAACACAATCTGATAGATTACATACATGAATAGCATGGACAATGGTTTTAAAAAGGCAGGAGTCTACTTATGACCACAGTGATTAAGTTAGCTCATCTAGAGGTTGTAACAGCAGCAGATATAACGATGTAACTATTATGACAGCATGCAGAGGAAGGGATCCCAAAAGGTAAGTGATCTAGGAATTGTTCAACGGTTGTTGCTTTTAGATCTACTATATTCTGTACCCTCCCTCTATCGATCCTACTTTAAAGTACTTCTGTAAGAAACAAATATCTGAAGTGCAAAAAAAGACAGCTCTAGCTAACTCCAGCAGAACATGAGATGGCAGATGAATGTAGTCCAGCTGTCTCAATGAGTCAAGCCAACTTCACTATTGAAAGTCATTTCTTCAAACTATGTCCCAGTGCATGCACTCAAAACATACATTAACCTCCCCCTGAATACATTGCCATGAGGACACCTTGGAATCTTGGCTTTTAGACACAGATAGCTTTGGTACTATTTAGGCCGGAATCCTGACTTTGCATGTAATTCATTTCAAACCTCACAAAAGTTTTGCCCACAAGTCAGGATGTTCGGTAGGCGTCCTGTTATCTCCCCCCCCCCCCCCCCTATTTGGGGGCGGTGATCTTCTCCAGGCCAGGCAGGGATGTAGTACCTGTGAAGGGTTCCCTCCATCAGCCTCTCCATCCACAGCCCCAGGTGGTCCAGTTTGTGGTGGATCTGGAGCGGGACCTGGGCACAGACCTGCGTGGTGGGTGGTCCTCTCTGGACCCAGACGTTCTCCCTCCCCCAGTGGCGCCCCCAGGTCCTTCCTCCCCGGTGTAGACAGGCCTGAAGAGGCAGAGGTACTTCTTATGGCCGTTGAGTGCCAGGATGTAGCCCGTGTAGTCTATTTTGTGGCGGCGCCATCGTCCTCGTCAGTGTCTATCTGCATGGCATCCTGGGCGAACTCCACAGCGTCTCCACCCATGCACTGTGCTTGTCCACGTTCAAGAAGGAAAAGTGGAGCGTCAGGCTCCTAGGGGCAAAAAGAAAGGATATGATAGGTTGGTTATAAATATGTTATAACTGCTGGATTCTGCCAACCCCCCAAAGAGGCAGCTTTCCACAACACTCACATATGAATACTCATGTTATATGTACAATGCTATGTATCACTATATACACCATTACAAAGAGGGTAGTTTGGGTCCTGGATGTTGATTGGCTGAAACAGCATTTCAGACGTGTGTCTATCAGACAATATACCACGTGTATGGCCCCAAAATACTTGTTTACTGTTCTATTTATGTTAGTAAACTGTTTATAATAGCAATAAGGCACCTCGGGATTTGTGGTATATGGCCCATAAACCACGGTTAAGGGCTGTATCCAGGCACTCCGCTTCATGTCGTGCGTAAAAACACCCCTAAATGGCGCTGCATGGTCAATCCGACGTCTGCAGTGGCCATATAGCATTTACTGCAATACTGCCTCTGCAGAAGTCAGGATATTCATACTTCTTGCGCTTCGCAGAGCTATTGTGAAGGAAGTTGTCAAGGAAGCGAGTTTGTATTTATACAGGACCTCCCGCCCCCACCTACTGTCAATCAATCAATCATGTCAATGCGGAGCTATATGGTGCCCTCAAAACACCTCAAGCACCTGTCTGGATCAACTGTTCTTCTGCCACATTCCTCAACATGGTCACTGTTTATCTGCGAAAGGAAAGCATGGACAATGTGTAGTTTGTAGCATCATCTGAGCTCTCTACTGTTATCTCTCTCCTTAAATGATAACCTGCTGGGACTGCATCAAGTGAGTGCGAACGGGAGACACCAAAGGCATTGTGGGAGTTACAGTCTTTTACAATCCACCAACCACGAGGAAGTGTGATGTAAACAAGGAAGTCGTTGAAAAATTAAAGGAGGGGAGAGAAGCGTGGGGAGTGATCACACGGAGCTGGTAAAAAAAAATATATTTATCACCACTGCTTGTCATTATAGTTTGTGTATTCGATTTATTTCAATTTTTGGTATTTTAAAACTCAGTACTTCCGCGTAGCTCTCTGTGGTCGACATCGTTTCAATAACATGTATCTTAACGCTTTACCTAGCTAGGGGTGTATTCATTAGTCGTACTCCGTTGCAAAACGTTGTGTCTTACAAAACGTTGCGTTGGCAACGGAAACCGTTTTATTGTTTACTCTAGGAACCAAACCAGCGTGAATTTTATAATGACTTGAATTGAGTAATTACTGCTCAACATTGTTCAAATTATGTGTTTTTGGTCCCACCAATGTGTCCCAAAACATACATTTTTGATGGTTATAGCTAGGCAGGTTTCCACAATTTTTCATGAGCCAGCAAGTTCAAATCCTGGGTCTGCCTTGGGAACAGTAGTTGGAATGTGAGTTGGCACACGCAGTATCGGAATCCTATATCCCAGCTGCTCCATGGGCCCCACGCCCTCTGCTCTGACCTCTCCACTCCAAACTGTGTATGTATGTGTGTCTTTTTTAAATTATTTTTATTTCACCTTTATTTAACCAGGTAGGCAAGTTGAGAACAAGTTCTCATTTACAATTGTGAACTGGCCAAGATAAAACAAAGCAGTTCGACACATACAACGACACAGAGTTACACATGGAGTAAAACAAACATACAGTCAATAATACAGTATAAACAAGTCTATATACGATGTGAGCAAATGAGGTGAGATAAGGGAGGTAAAGGCAAAAAAGGCCATGGTGGCAAAGTAAATACAATATAGCAAGTAAAACACTGATATGGTTGATTTGCAGTGGAAGAATGTGCAAAGTAGAAATAAAAATAATGGTGTGCAAAGGAGCAAAATAAATAAATAAAATAAATACAGTAGGGAAAGAGGTAGTTGTTTGGGCTAAATTATAGGTGGGCTATGTACAGGTGCAGTAATCTGTGAGCTGCTCTGACAGTTGGTGCTTAAAGCTAGTGAGGGAGATAAGTGTTTCCAATTTCAGAGATTTTTGTAGTTCGTTCCAGTCATTGGCAGCAGAGAACTGGAAGGAGAGGCGGCCAAAGAAATAATTGGTTTTGGGGGTGACTAGAGAGATATACCTGCTGGAACGTATGCTACAGGTGGGAGATGCTATGGTGACCAGCGAGCTGAGATAAGGGGGGACTTTACCAAGCAGGGTCTTGTAGATGACATGGAGCCAGTGGGTTTGGCGACGAGTATGAAGCGAGGGCCAGCCAACGAGAGCGTACAGGTCGCAATGGTGGGTAGTATATGGGGCTTTGGTGACAAAACGGATTGCACTGTGATAGACTGCATCCAATTCGTTGAGTAGGGTATTGGAGGCTATTTTGTAAATGACATCGCCGAAGTCGAGGATTGGTAGGATGGTCAGTTTTACAAGGGTATGTTTGGCAGCATGAGTGAAGGATGCTTTGTTGCGAAATAGGAAGCCAATTCTAGATTTAATTTTGGATTGGAGATGTTTGATGTGGGTCAGGAAGGAGAGTTTACAGTCTAACCAGACACCTAGGTATTTGTAGTTGTCCACGTATTCTAAGTCAGAGCCGTCCAGAGTAGTGATGTTGGACAGGCGGGCAGGTGCAGGCAGCGATCGGTTGAAGAGCATGCATTTAGTTTTACTTGTATTTAAGAGCAATTGGAGGCCACGGAAGGAGAGTTGTATGGCATTGAAGCTTGCCTGGAGGGTTGTTAACACAGTGTCCAAAGAAGGGCCAGAAGTATACAGAATGGTGTTGTCTGTGTAGAGGTGGATCAGAGACTCACCAGCAGCAAGAGCGACATCATTGATGTATACAGAGAAGAGAGTCGGTCCAAGAATTGAACCCTGTGGCACCCCCATAGAGACTGCCAGAGGTCCGGACAGCAGACCCTCTGATTTGACACACTGAACTCTATCAGAGAAGTAGTTGGTGAACCAGGCGAGGCAATCATTTGAGAAACCAAGGCTGTCGAGTCTGCCGATGAGGATGTGGTGATTGACAGAGTCGAAAGCCGTGGCCAGATCAATGAATACGGCTGCGCAGTAATGTTTCTTATCGATGGTGGTTAAGATATCGTTTAGGGTCCTTGAGCGTGGCTGAGGTACACCCATGACCAACTCTGAAACCAGATTGCATATCAGAGAAGGTATGGTGAGATTCAAAATGATCGGTAATCTGTTTGTTGACTTGGCTTTCGAAGACCTTAGAAGGGCTGGGTAGTCTTTTGAACGGGTTGGGATAAAGCGGAAGTCGAATTTCCGTTCAATTGGACAATAAAGTAATCTTCTTCTCTGCCTGTTTGCTGTTTGTATTGATCATTGATATTTTGTAGTACTGGGACTGTCTTTGTAAATACATATGTTTTAAGAACACTTATTGTAAACTGATTTGGTAATTTCTCTTCTCCGCCACAGTCATTGTAGATCTCCTGTTCCATGCTTCATAAAGCCTAAGCCTACAGAATGGAGGAAAGACACAAAAGGATTCTCCAACGCAATAGGGTCAATCTCGTGAGAGACCTGAACCCGTCAGATATGTATCATGGACTTCTGTCAAAAGGAATATTTACTCAAGACATGATCGACGAGATAAAGGTAGTGTGTGATGGTATGCTTCTTGACTATTATTGTCTGTTTTGAAAGAATCCCGATTCATGATAAACATCATCATGATTAGGCTATTCTCATCCCATGTTGTTACGCACTGCGAAGTCTGGTGTGTGAGACTATGAACAGGTTACCTGAATTATTACCATGCGTCATATGCCACTGTTTCAGTTCTCAAAAGCACATACCTTGTTCCTCTATTTCAGAGCTCAGGGATCAGACAAGGCCAGGCCAGGCAGTTGGTTCGAGACCTGGAGACCCGCGGGAGTCTGGCGTTCCCAGCTTTAATAGAGTGCCTTCATGAGACAGGGCAGCATAGTTTAGCAGAGCTCCTACTGGATGGAGAACCACAAAACCAGCCTCTACCTCAGCCTGTCCATGTCCGGCCAGTCGTTAGGCCTTTACCAGTTTGTGAGTAGGCATGTGTAGTCATTCATTACAATATCGGTCCATACTGCTGAAATTCTTATATTTGTTCTGGACTGCTCTATTTTGACAGACTCACCTATGGACACTGTCAAGCCTGCTCAAGTGGTAACCCCTGTCTATCCAACTCAATCAGTGAAGCCTATGCCCACCACACCCATTCCATGTACAGTGGCAAGAAAAAGTATGTGAACCTTTTGGAAATAGCTGGATTTCTGCATAAATTGGTCATACATTTTGATATGATCTTCATCTAGGTCACAACAATAGACAAACACAGTCTGCTTAAACTAATAACACACAAACAATTATATGTTTTCATGTTTTTATTGAACACACTGTGTAAACATTCACAGTGCAGGGTGGGAAAAGTATGTGAACCCTTGAATTTAATAACTGTTTGACCCTCCTTTGCCAGCAATAACGTTTTCTGTAGTTGCGGGTCAGACGTGCACAATGGTCAGGAGGAATTTTGGACCAATCCTCTTTACAAAACTGTTTCAGTTCAGCAATATTATTGGGATGTCTGGTGTGAACTGCTCTCTTGAGGTCTTGCCAGAGCATCTCAATCGGGTTGAGGTCAGGACTCTGACTGAGCCATTCCAGAAGGCGTATTTTCTTCTGTTGAAGCCATTCTGTTGTTGATTTACTTCTGTGTTTTGGGTTCTTGTCCTGTTTCATCACACAACTTCTGTTGAGCTTCAATTGGCGGATAGATCAAATCAAATCAAATCAAATTTCAAATCAAATCAAATTTATTTATATAGCCCTTCGTACATCAGCTGATATCTCAAAGTGCTGTACAGAAACCCAGCCTAAAACCCCAAACAGCAAGCAATGCAGGTGTAGAAGCACGGTGGCTAGGAAAAACTCCCTAGAAAGGCCAATACCTGGGAAGAAACCTAGAGAGGAACCAGGCTATGTGGGGTGGCCAGTCCTCTTCTGGCTGTGCCGGGTGGAGATTATAACAGAACATGGCCAAGATGTTCAAATGTTCATAAATGACCAGCATGGTCGAATAATAATAAGGCAGAACAGTTGAAACTGGAGCAGCAGCACAGTCAGGTAGAAGTTGAAACTGGAGCAGCAGCATGGCCAGGTGGACTGGGGACAGCAAGGAGTCATCATGTCAGGTAGTCCTGGGGCATGGTCCTAGGGCTCAGGTCAGTTGAAACTGGAACAGCAGCATGGCCAGGTGGACTGGGGACAGCAAGGAGTCATCATGTCAGGTAGTCCTGGGGCATGGTCCTAGGGCTCAGGTCCTCCGAGAGAGAGAAAGAAAGAGAGAAGGAGAGAATTAAAGAACGCACACTTAGATTCACACAGGACACCGAATAGGACAGGAGAAGTACTCCAGATATAACAAACTGACCCCAGCCCCCCGACACATAAACTACTGCAGCATAAATACTGGAGGCTGAGACAGGAGGGGTCAGGAGACACTGTGGCCCCATCCGAGGACACCCCCGGACAGGGCCAAACAGGAAGGATATAACCCCACCCACTTTGCCAAAGCACAGCCCCCACACCACTAGAGGGATATCTTCAACCACCAACTTACCATCCTGAGACAAGGCTGAGTATAGCCCACAAAGATCTCCGCCACGGCACAACCCAAGGGGGGGGCGCCAACCCAGACAGGATGACCACAACAGTGAATCAACCCACTCAGGTGACGCACCCCCTCCAGGGACGGCATGAGAGAGCCCCAGCAAGCCAGTGACTCAGCCCCTGTAATAGGGTTAGAGGCAGAGAATCCCAGTGGAAAGAGGGGAACCGGCCAGGCAGAGACAGCAAGGGCGGTTCGTTGCTCCAGAGCCTTTCCGTTCACCTTCCCACCCCTGGGCCAGACTACACTCAATCATATGACCCACTGAAGAGATGAGTCTTCAGTAAAGACTTAAAGGTTGAGACCGAGTTTGCGTCTCTGACATGGGTAGGCAGACCGTTCCATAAAAATTGAGCTCTATAGGAGAAAGCCCTGCCTCCAGCTGTTTGCTTAGAAATTCTAGGGACAATTAGGAGGCCTGCGTCTTGTGACCGTAGCGTACGTGTAGGTATGTACGGCAGGACCAAATCAGAGAGATAGGTAGGAGCAAGCCCATGTAATGCTTTGTAGGTTAGCAGTAAAACCTTGAAATCAGCCCTTGCTTTGACAGGAAGCCAGTGTAGAGAGGCTAGCACTGGAGTAATATGATCAAATTTTTTGGTTCTAGTCAGGATTCTAGCAGCCGTATTTAGCACTAACTGAAGTTTATTTAGTGCTTTATCCGGGTAGCCGGAAAATAGAGCATTGCAGTAGTCTAACCTAGAAGTGACAAAAGCATGGATTAATTTTTCTGCATCTTTTTGGACAGAAAGTTTCTGATTTTTGCAATGTTACGTAGATGGAAAAAAGCTGTCCTCGAAATGGTCTTGATATGTTCTTCAAAAGAGAGATCAGGGTCCAGAATAGATAGCCTAACATTCTCCTGCAAAATGTCTTAATAAACTTGGGAATTCAATTTTCCGTCGATGATAGCAAGCTGTCCAGGCCCTGAGGCAGCAAAGCAGTCCCAAACCATGATGGTCCCTCCACCATACCTTACAGGTGGGATGTTGTTTTGATGTTGGTGTGCTGTGCCTTTTTTTCTCCACACATAGTATTGTGTGTTCCTTCCAAACAACTCAACTGTAGTTTCATCTGTCCACAGAATATTTTGCCAATAGCGCTGTGGAACATCCAGGTACACTTTTGCAAACTTCAGATGATCAGCAATGGGTTTTTTGGACAGCAGTGGCTTCTTCCATGGAGTCCTCCCATGAACACCATTCTTGTTTAGTGTTTTATCTATTGAAAACTGATCAACAGAGATGTTGGCATGTTCCAGAGATTTCTGTAAGTCTTTAGCTGACACTCTAGGAATTCTCTTAACTTCATTGAGCATTCTGCGCTGTGTTCTTGCAGTCATCTTTGCAGGACAGCCCCTCCTAGGGAGAGTAGCAACAGTGCTGAACTTTCTCCATTTATAGACAATTTGTCTTTCCGTGGTCTGATGCACATCAAGGCTTTTAGAGATACTTTTGTAACCCTTTCCAACTTTATGTAAGTCAACAATTCTTATTCTTAGGTCTACTGAGATCTCTTTTGTCCGAGGCATGGTTCACATCATGCAATGCTTCTCGTAAGTAGCAAACTCAAATTTTGTGGGTGTTTTTTATAGGGCAAGGCAGCTCTAACCAACATCTCCAATCTCGTCTCATTGATTGGATTCCAGTTTAGCTGACTCCTGACTCCAATTAACTTTTGGAGTAGTCATTAGCCTAGGGGTTCACATACTTTCCCCAACCTACACTGTGAATGTTTAAATTATATATTCAATATAGACAAGAAAATTACAATCATTTGTGTGTTATTAGTTTAAGCACACTACGTTTGTCTATTGTTGTAGATGAAGATCAGATCAAATTTGATGACACATTTATGCAGAAATCTAAGTAATTCCAAAAGGTTCACACACTTCTTCTTGCCACTGTAAGTGTTCACATCAATTTTCTGTAAGGAATTTGAGTCTGCATATTCAAGTATAAATGTGGTGATGTTTATTCCATGGTTATTCCATGCTTATTACAGCCCCTGAAAGGGAGTTTGGAAAACCCAGGGCAACAGGAAGAGTTAGACGTGACAGTATTCAGGTAAGTTATCTTGCCTTTTGGTTCTATTTACTGTAGGCTAAAGTAAGCATCAGTTCCCTATTGTGGTTTTTGACAGTACTCTCTAAAGGAATTGTTGTATTTCAGTTATGTTGAATTGAACTTATAATATAACACACAATATGCTATAAACATGGCGTTGGAAAGTATTCAGACCCCTTCCCTTTTCCCACATTTTTTTTCTGTTACTGCGTTATTTAAAATGGATTAAATAAACAATTGTCCTCATCAATCTACACACAATACCCCATAATGACAAAGTGAAAACAGGTTTTAGAAATTTTGGCAATTTTACAAAAATTTCAAACAGAAATACCTTATTTGTGTAGGTATTCAGACCCTTTGCTATGAGACTCGAAATTGAGCTCAGGTGCACCCTGTTTCCATTGATCATCCTTGAGATGCATCTACAATTTTATTGGAGTCCAAATCAAATCAAATTAATTTATATAGCCCTTCGTACATCAGCTGATATCTCAAAGTGCTGTACAGAAACCCAGCCTAAAACCCCAAACAGCAAGCAATACTGGTGTAGAAGCACGGTGGCTAGGAAAAACTCCCTAGAAAGGCCAAAACCTAGGAAGAAACCTAGAGAGGAACCAGGCTATGTGGGGTGGCCAGTCCTCTTCTGGCTGTGCCGGGTGGAGATTATAACAGAACATGGCCAAGATGTTCAAATGTTCATAAATGACCAGCATGGTCCAATAATAATAAGGCAGAACAGTTGAAACTGGAGCAGCAGCATGGCCAGGTGGACTGGGGACAGCAAGGAGTCATCATGGCAGGTAGTCCTGAGGCATGGTCCTAGGGCTCAGGTCCTCCGGAAAGAGAGAAAGAGAGAATTAGAGAGAGCACACTTAAATTCACACAGGACACCGAATAGGACAGGAGAAGTACTCCAGATATAACAAACTGACCCTAGCCCCCCGACACATAAACTACTGCAGCATAAATACTGGAGGCTGAGACAGGAGGGGTCAGGAGACACTGTGGCCCCATCCGAGGACACCCCCGGACAGGGCCAAACAGGAAGGATATAACCCCACCCACTTTGCCAAAGCACAGCCCCCACACCACTAGAGGGATATCTTCAACCACCAACTTACCATCCTGAGACAAGGCCGAGTATAGCCCACAAAGATCTCCGCCACGGCACAACCCAATTCACCTGTGGTAAATTAAATTGATTGGACATGATTTGGAAAGGCAATCGGGGGAGAAGGGCCTTGGTCAGGGAGGTGACCAAGATCCCGATGGTCACTCTGACCGAGCTCTAGAGTTCCTCTGTGGGGATGGGAGAACCTTCCAGAAGGACAACCGTCTCTGCAGCACTCCACCAATCAGGCCTTTATGGTAGAATGGCCAGACAGAAGCCATTCCTCAGTAAAAGGCACATGACAGCCCGCTTGGAGTTTGCCAAAAGGCACCTAAAGGACTCTCAGACCATGAGCAAAAATATTATTAAGGTCTGATGAAAGCAAGATTGAACTCTTTGGCCTGAATGCCAAGCGTCACATCTGGAGGAAACCAGGCACCTCTCATCACCTGGCTAATACCATCCCTGCGGTGAAGGATGTTGATGGCAGCATCATGCTGTGGAGAGGTTTATCAGCGGCAGGGACTGGGAGACTAGTCACGATCAAGGGAAAGATGAACGGAGCAAAGTACAAAGAGATCCTTGATGAAAACCTGCTCCAAAGTGCTCAGGACCTCAGACTGGGGCGAAGGTTCACCTTCCAACGGGACAACAACCCTAAGCACACAGCCAAGACAACGCAGGATTGGCTTCGGGCCAAGTCTCGTAATATCCTTGAGTGGCCCAGCCAGTACCTGGACTTGAACCCGATCGAACATCTCCGGAGAGACATGAAAATAGCTGTGCAGCGACGCACCCCATCCAACCTGACAGAGCTTGAGAGGATCTGCTGAGAAGAATGGGAGAAACTCACCAAATACAGGTGTGCCAAGCTTGTAGCACCATACCCAAGAAGACTCGAGGCTGTAATTGTTGCCAAAGGTACTTCAACAAAGTACTGATTAAAGTGTCTGAATACTTATTTAAATGTGATATTTCCACATACTCTGTATCTTGCCTAGTCAAGATTGCAACAAGTCTAAATTTGAGTCCAACCAGTTCCCTGATTGTTTGGATATACTGTGGAATCTTTGCATGCTTTACTTTCATATTCTCTCAGAGTTATAAGATGGATGCCAACCCCTGTGGACACTGCCTGATCATAAACAATGTCGATTTTGAGCCTAAGTCGGAGCTGAGTAAGCGCACAGGGTCCAACAAAGACTGTGAAAAACTGGAAAGAAGATTCAAATCTCTGAACTTTATTGTTCTTGTCAAAAGAAACCTGAAACAAAAGGTGAGGATGTCCCCAGCTACAGTGCCTTGTGAAAGTATTCGGCCCCCTTGAACTTTGCGACCTTTTGCCACATTTCAGGCTTCAAACATAAAGATATAAAACTGTATTTTTTTGTGAAGAATCAACAACAAGTGGGACACAATCATGAAGTGGAACGACATTTATTGGATATTTCAAACTTTTTTAACAAATCAAAAACTGAAAAATTGGGCGTGCAAAATTATTCAGCCCCTTTACTTTCAGTGAAGCAAACTCTCTCCAGAAGTTCAGTGAGGATCTCTGAATGATCCAATGTTGGCCTAAATGACTAATGATGATAAATACAATCCACCTGTGTAAGTTTGTTGTCTTTTTAAAATACTGCTGTATTTACTTTTAATTATATTAAAGTATATCCTCTTATGAAGCTTTCCATGTTGTTTGTGTTCAGGTACACCATGAAGTTTCAGAATACACGGCCAACGGCCTCTACAAACAGATGCCTGGTTCCTTTAACTTTCTACGCAAACTTCTCTACTTCCAAGCCCTGCCCTGCCAGAGACCAATCGTGTCATGACAACACAGTGTTTCACTCTCAGGAAATTGTCTCTTCATGTGCCCTTTTAAAACAATTCCAATTTTCTCTATCAATGTTTATTTGGATATGTGATCAAAGAGTACCAAGATTGTAATTTTGTTGAAATTTTTCTAATGTTCTTTCATTTCTTGTTTTTACACTCAACATTTTTGAGAATGCAAAATCATTGTGAAAATCAAAAGAATTGCAGCGGAAAAAAAAACAATTGTTTACCTTGAGAAGCTCTCTGAGAAATATCAATCAGGACTGTTGATGACCTTACTATTAGCCAGAAAATAAATTGTATATAATATGTAATTTCCATGTTGTGTGAATTAGTTTCAGGTGAATATTTAGTGAATTGCTGTGCTGTACTTTAGGTTAACAATGTGATGTCCAAAATGTATTGTGTAATTGTGTTCTGGTCATATTTGTACACTGTTTTTTAAACTATTTTAATTTTGTTTTAAGGTTTAAAGGTTACCGTTGCAACATGTCTTTTGTATGGGGGGTGGGGTGCCTGTGAGTCATTGTGGCTTTCAAATGCAGTAAGCAGGATTCAGGAGTTTGATAATTATAAAGTAAATTGATATGTTTCGACATGCGAAGGGAAATTCCTGAAAGAGATACTAAATTCTAAAATCCACGTCTGGGTCCCTCAATTCCCACTTCCAGGGGTTGGAATCCATTGATATTAGAAGTGTTTAATATTTTTGGGCTGATCCTTTTGATTTATATCATAGATGTCTGACCACAGCTGTGCAGTACAATTCCAATTGACTTGGTCCACAAGCAAGCCAGCTCCAGGGACAACTTGAAGACCAATCTGTAATGGTGAATTATTTTTATTTATATTCCAAATCACAGCATTGTGGTTTCTGAGGCCTGCAACACAAATAATCCTTTGCCATTCTTGAATCCAAGAGAAGCAGAGGAGCCAGCTCTAACCTGAGAACAGATCACAATTTACAATGCTGTCATCAAGGCAAAGCGTGGCTACTTTGAAGAATATAAAATACATTTTGATTTGTTAACACTGTTTTGGTTACTATATGATTCCATATGTGTTATTTCATAGTTGTGATGTCTTCACTATTATTCTACAATGTGGAAAATAGTAAAACACTAAAGAAAAGCCCTTGAATGAGTAGGTGTGTCCAAACTTTTGACTGGTACTGTATGTTTGTGTTAATGTCATGGGATGTGCAATGCAATTTACTACAGATTTGGCATCTGGATTAAATAAAACCTTTGTTCCATATTACAGTGGCTAATGCATATGCATTATATGCAGGTAAAGTGTAATTATACTGTAGTTATATAGTACTACGCTTTACCATACATGCCTATGTAACTACCCTGTTTAAGGCCATTTAATACACATGAAAATACAAATCTCGTTGTGTTGAACAGTGTTGTTGCAGCCTAGCTTTTGAGAGGGAGTGGAAACATAGTGGAATGAGCTGCAGCTGAAATGCCAGGGTTAAACTCTTAATTATCATTCTGCTTCTTAGAGCTTGGTGAGACTGTGGTTGTCCCATGGTTATTTGACATATAACCTTCCCACAACGTTCTGGGATGGGGCAGGATAGTTGCTTGGCTTTGGAACATTCTCACCCCATTTAGGGAACTTTTTGGGGGGGTTTTCCTTACTTTAACAGAATGTTTCCTAAAAGTTCAAACATTGTTACATTTAGTTTAATTTTAGGTAATGTTCTCGGCAAGTTCTCCAACTTGTTTGACATTGGGAATGTTCTCAAAAGGTTCAGAGAATGTTAAAAAAACAACGTTCTCCTGTGGGAATTTCAATACTTCAGCATAACATTTCCACAATGTTCTATTTAAATGTTTTAATTTTCTTAAATTCAAATCAAAGTTTATTTGTCATGTGCGCCGAATACAACAGGTGTAGTAGACCTTACAGTGAAATGCTTACTTACAGGCTCTAACCAATAGTGCAAAAAAGGTATTCGGTGAACAATAGGTAAGTAAAGAAATAAAACAACAGTAAAAAGACAGGCTATATACAGTAGCGAGGCTATAAAAGTAGCGAGGCTACATACAGACACCGGTTAGTCAGGCTGATTGAGGTAGTATGTACATGTAGATATGCTTGTTCAGAGAACCCTACGAAACAACGTTCTTCTGTGGGAATTTCAGTATTTCAGCATAATGTTTTCTGCAGGTTTCCTCATGGTTCTATTTAAAGTAATGTTCTCAGAAAACTTTCCATAAAAAACACAAAAAAACATGAGTAAAGTTGAAAGACTTTCAAAGAATGTTATTGAAAAACATATACACTGAGTGTACAAAACTTTAAGAACCCCTTCCTAATACTGAGTTTCCCCCCCTATTTTGTCTTAGCCATTCACCCTCTGAATGGCCCACATACACAAGCCGTGTCTCAATTGTCTCCAGGCTTAAAAATCCTTCTTTAACCTGTCTCCTTCCCTTCATCTACAGTGACTGATGTGGATTTAACAAGTGACATCAATAAGGGGTACCCATGGTGAGAGAGAGGCAGGTTGAGGTGGCCAGGATCAGAGTAGTACAGAAGATGTTGTATGCTGAGGCAGTGAAGAGAGTAGGAGAGGAAAATGGGTCCAGGGTGAGGGATCCTAAGAGGATCCCTGTGAGTAGGCTGGGGCAAATAGAGAGTGATAGGAATAACGTACATCAGTAAGGTTGGTTTTTTGGCGTTGGTGGCCATGGTTGTCAACTGTATCGCAGGAATGGTACGTAAATCACAGAGGATAGATGTTGTGGTGGCAGCTGCAGAGAATTACTTGGGTGTGCGAGATTTTACTGCAGAAGAGTTACACGATGTTGCTGTTTTTGTGTTTATCTGCTTGTTTGCAATGTTTTGTGTTACAATTTTTAAGAAGAATGTATAGAGTTTTGTAACACATTTGAATTTGTATCCTTCAAAATATATGTATGTAACAAAGAAAAACGAAAAAAAGAGTATCACCATAATGTTCCTGTTGTTGTTGAATTGTTATTCCAGGCTAACACTAAATCATTAGAAAAGGGCTAGAAAAGTACATGCTTCATGATAGTTTTGCTTATTGATTTCATAAAGAATATAGGCCTAGGTGGCATACAATGTAGATCAAGTCTACATTGTAATGTACTGTTAAATCACAGTAATGCATCATCACAGACATGCAGTGGAGAAATGCACATCACAGATATACAGTGGAGAAATGTCATCAAGCCTTCGATGGGCAACGAGAACAACTGATTCGAGATCAACAACAGAGGGCGCCGATGCTCAGACTTCTCCAGCATCAAGGTAGGCCTAAACCACTGGGAGAAACATACTATTTAGGCCTACAGGCTAAAGGTCAAAGGTAGAGTAATTTCCACATCGTGTAGTATCAACACAAAGCTCTTCCACTTAACCGCTTTTGGTTAGGATGGTGGTGAATGTGATGCATGATGTCATGATGTCAAGCGCTCCAAATATCTTAGGCGGGCACGATACGCCTCGTGCGTTCTAAATTTAAAAAATCGAATCAAATATTACTTGTCCCATGCTTCGTAAACAACAGTTGTAGTAGACTAACAGTGAAAGTATATGTATTGGTGCGTAGTTTACGCGTAATTATTCATCTCTACATTAAATCCAATTTATGATCCATTTCAATGTTCATTTAACCATATAGCCTAACACATTTAAAAGTAATGGGGTTGTTTTAAAAATGTAAAGCAAAAGATATGCTAGGTGGTTCGGCGTCTCCTCACGGAGGGATTACGGCTGCCTATCAGCAGAACTCCCTGAATTCCATTCCGCCTTTTACGCAGGGCAGTGGCTCGTGTATCGCAATAGCATCGGACTTCCAAGTGACTTGCGTTGGCATTACAGGTCGAAGTTTCGGAGTGCAAGAGAAAGTAGGAGCGAAGTGATCTATCTCTTTCACGTGATTGATTTTTATTTATTTATTTCGTTTAAATAGAAAACGCATTAAGAAATACTTTTTATGTTGATGAAGTCCCACCGGGTGTGGGAGGTAGAAAATAATTGTCCTTTATAGAAAGTGTAAAGAGGTGCACCCAACCATTACTCAGTGGCCAGACGTGAAGGACCTTGATTTTCCTTTCCCCAGCATTTGCAGCCTGTGCTAGGTTGGTGGAAAATGGGCACGCGGATCCACTCGGTCTCTGGACTTATCGTCTCGTTGATATTTACATGTCATCTGATAAATGTAAGTGATCTTTTACATCCTTTTATTTTGAACTTTAATATATTTCTCATTAACAAGATTTTGGTCTAGTTTTCACACTGCTCCACGCACAACCGAACATTATTTCCTAAAGAAAATTAACTTACTACTAGGCTACTTTTCAAAACTTTATTACAGTGTAATGCTATTTGTTTCTTGGGTGTTGCGGGGCAAGTATCCCATATATAGCATAGTTGAATATATATGATTCACCACACGCTAATTATACGTGTTCTAAAAAATAATGTGACAAACTAGAATATCGAGTGGAATAGAGCTGATCTAATTCTGTCCATAGAAACAGTCTATTCATAGTCAAGTCTCTCTTCTGTCTACATGCAAAAAAACTTTCTCAGTCTTCTGTCTGAACCACACTCATTTCACATGAAACGCTTCAGGAAAACTGGCAGCGTTTGACCATTATTCCATTATTTGCGAATTTATGCAAAGGCTACATAAAACAATAATTGAATGGATGTGAAAGGACACTGGTCAGAATCTAGATTTGGTTGCTTATTAGTTACTGTGCATTAAAACCAACTTATTGGTAAACTAGATTGTAACCGCTTTTTTCTAGGGGGAAATACTGGTGTCTATAACAGGTATCAGCAAACTTGTGTCAATATACTTTGATAATGCCACTTGTTCTTGTATGAATATTCATCAGCATACTTTTCGAACTTGATTCAGTTCTTGTGCTAGTGGCATACTGTTTTCAATTCATTCAAAATGTTCTATGAATATCTCTTCAGAGCTTCACATTGGATCATAAGAATGATGTATGAAATGTATAGTGTAGCCTGGCCCTGTGCTCAAGTGATGTGAATTGTAGGAGACAATAACTCCAAGCTTTAAGACAAAACTACAAAACAAGGCTATCCGGACCACCTGCATTGACACCTTTTTGAACTGACTCTCTTGCACTGACTCTATGCCCAAACACTGCCCACTGGACACACCAGTAATTTCAACGTGGAAATTTGGGTAATATTTAGTTGACACATTGATCGATGAGATTTCAACCTATATTCACCCACTCAAAAAGACAGACAGAAGTTTCTTGAATTCCCAATGTGTTATCACTATGTTTTCAACCATCTAAAAGCACAACCAAATTCCAATGGAAATACAATGTCAGGCATTTTGTATTTATCGAACAATTTAATGTGTTATCACTGTGCTTCGTCTAATAGCACAACCAAATTACCTGGGTTGCAGTTGAGAGTACAAAGTGCAGTGATCAATACTGTTCAAGATTATGCGCAAATTATTATATCAATTGTGAAGGTCTCCACAGACCTCTGACATGAACATGGATGATTCATATCATTCCATAAGAAGACATGTACATTTATTGTCTGTATTGCAAAATGGATATTGAATTGTGTTTGGTTGTCAACGCAACCAAAAATCAACATTTGAAGGAGATGTATCTTTTGTCCCACTGACATAGTCTGGCTTTAATTCCAGTTTGCCTAGAAATTATTTATTGATATGTTGGATTGATGTCTCCATCTCAACCAAGAATCTAATTTGTAGACAAACTGGAATTAAAGCCAGACTAAATCAGTGGCACAGATGGAGCTATCCAAGCATAAGATACATCTCCTTCAAATGTTGATAATTGGTTGCGTTGACAACCAAACACAATTCAATATTCAGTTTGTCTACAAATTAATAATTGATATGTTGGAGTCATGTCTCCATCTCAACAAAAAATCAAAGAATAGGACTAAATCTAATCTAATCAAACTTTAAATGCACTTGGAATTAAGCTTGATTTGATTTAGTCCTATTCTTTAACTTAGATTTGATTTAGATGGAGACGTGATTCTGACATATTAATGATTAACTGGAATATTACATTTGAAATGAACCAAAGCTTGAAACCCTAAGTCTATATGGATTGTCTATTTTTAGTTGAACCCTGGGTTGAATTAAAACAATAGCTGTTGATGACTTTGTAAATGTTATATAGGCCTAAATAGTATAATTGATGATATATGACTTATAAAGTATGGTTGCATTTAATTTGCTGTGTTAAACCTACCTTTTGAAATGACTTTGATAGCAACAGTGAATATATTGAATTATTTAGAGATCTCTCAATAATCATTCTCACGATAGCACATAGGTAGTAGTCAGTCACAATTATCAAAGCTAAGCAGGGCTTGGTTAAAATCCTGTTTGGGAGACCAAATGAATAGCTGTAGATAGATCAGCTCTCCAGTAAGAGGTGCTGCCCAGACAATTTTTTCTTCTGATAGTGTTTATAACGTTGAAGATCTGACATTGTTTCCAAGTTACAAAGTCAACATATTTGACATAAGATTTGTCTATGTTGAAAATGACCGTTTGTTCAGTTTACTTGAGTGGCCTGTGTAGTCCCCAGACCTCAACCCATTGGAGCATCTTTGGGATGAATTGGAACGGGCTGTTCACAGCATGAATGTATCGCCATCCAATCTGCAGCAACTGTGTGATGCCATCACATCAGCGTGGCCCAACATCCCTGTGGAACGTTTCCGACACCTTCTTGAATGCCCCCCAAAATTCTGGCTGTTCTAGAGGCAAAGAGGGGTTTGGGGGGGGGGACCTAATAAACTGAGTAAGTGAATATGGGAAAATTTAGAAATTAGGATTTGTTATCTGTATGGTTATGATAAATTAGGCATTGTTGCGATCTGTTGGCATATAGATAAATGTGCTCACATTTATTTCCATTGCAGGCCTTGTGTTCTAAAAACAGTATGCTCAAAAGAGACATGACATGCCCACTAATGCATACTGATGCCACACACACACACTTTCACACTCACCACATTCGCTGCTGCTACTTCTCCACATACGCTGCTTCTACAGCTCAGTGTATTATCTATCCTGTTGCCTAGTCCCTTTACCCCTAACTATATGTACATAGCTACCTCAATTACCTCGTACCTCTGCACATAGACTCAGTACTGGCACTCCCTATATATAGACGTTATTCTTACTTGGTATTGTTATTCACTGTGTATTTATTCCTCCTGTCTCTATTTCTATTTCTATTTTTATGTTATCTTTTTAATCTTTATCTTTAACTCTGCATTGTTGGAAAAGGACCCGTAAGTAAGCATTTCAATCTTAGTCTCTACACCAGTTGTTTACGATATGACAAATAAAATTTGATTTGATTTGAGGAGATGGCACTTTATCCCACATGATAAGAATAATTATACTCCTGAGATCATGTCTGGATTCTCATCTATTTTTCATCAAATAGAAAAAGCGGTCAAGGTCTGTCTGTCAGGCACTTTTCTGTTTTTAATTTAATCAGAGAATGAGCGTTCTCTTAGAAGCCCTGTCCCAGATACACAGTCTAACACCTGTTTGAGATAGTCAATAAACCACAGTAAGCTGAGGGTAACAGACAAAACATGGAACATGTTGATGAGGAGCCCGCTGTCAATCCTGTGGCTTACATGATGATAATGGGAAGTCTAAATGTTGTCATGTCCAATTGGCTGAAGTATGTGTTTTTTCTGTTGTAGTTGAATTTTCAAGCATGTCATGAATCACTCTCAATGTTCAACTTATTTTTGGGTCTCCATTCAGCGATCATCTGATACATGTTGACTCGCCTGTCTGTATTAGGAGTTGGCTTCCATATAGTTTTACCAGTAACCTCGATGACGACCAAGGATGACAATAGCAACATAATTTAATTATCAGTAGCAGCATCTGTTTCTTGCGTTTTGAGTCTGCACACTGACAGGCTTGACTCTATGTTTCAATTAAGTACATACTGCTGTTGCTGTGGGCTTAGTGCTCAATGGGATCTTTGGGATGTCCCTACCCGAAAACCCTATCCTTAACCCCTACCCTAACCTTAATCATAACCTTAACCATTTTACATCTCAACTTCAATGGGGTAAGGACTTCCCAAGGATCCCGGATAGAAAGGGCCGTTGCGATGGGGGCCCCCTTCACTCCTCTGGAATGTCAGGGTAAGTCGGATCAATCAACTCAAACAATCAACATCAATAAAATGGCACATACCAGTTGACTAACTCAATCAACTGCTCTTATCCTGCTATTAACCACCAATACCTTGTATTGGGGATTATTTAAGCATAATAAGTAGAAATTCTTAAATTAAACAATGGAAAAATTGATTAAATTTAAAAAAGTGTGAACTTGTATTGAAAAGGGGATGATGTGTGTAATAACAACAATATAACCTCATATTTTCCTGGTTTACTAGATTTCAGAAATGGGTATAGAAGTGCATTGCTCGATATTCCCTGTTATCTCAAGCCGGCATTTCCTATGTTTTATCGACCCTCCTGTTTTCTCATGACTTGAGAACGTCAATCTTTACGTCATACTTTGGCAAAGCAAGCAGCATCTGTCCAGGATATTGTCAGAGCCACGGTTTTTGATCTGGTTCTGTGCCCGTCCTGACTGCCTGTCATTACGAGCAGTTTGGAGTTGAGGCCACTTGGTTTTCTGGTTGTCTGACATCAGAACTGTGAGCACATCTGACTATTTTGGCTCTGCGAGCCCTCTCTCCCGGTATGGACTGCAACAGCCACAAGTGTCCCCTGACTTCATTGGGGGTGGCGTGAGCCACGCGGGGGAAGGGTGCCCTGGATTCCTGTGACCATAAACAGACTGTGTGCCCATTGTCATAAACCTTGGTCTTTTTTAATCCTGTGAAACTCAACCCATTTATTCCCATCTAAATGTTATGCAACATCTTGATATAGCTAGTGCCATGTGTGTGGTATATTAAGTAAGCAATGGAGTTTGATTCTGTGTGCTGCTGTCTTGTCACCCCAGATCTGTCTGTACACGTGTGGTGAGATTTAGAAGCTGAGAAGTCAGTTGATGCTTTATTAGGGATAGGCGTCCCGTCAACGTCACGATCGCAGATTTTAGAGAAACAACAAATGCCGGTACATATAAGTGTCTTATATCGGCTGAAAGCTTAATTCTTGTTAATATAACTGCACTGTCCAATTTACAGTAGCTATTACTGCAAAACAATGCCATGCTATTGTTTGAGGAGAGCTCCTAAAAACAAAACACTTTTTTCACCGTGATAGGTTTGATAAATTCACCTCTGAAGGTGAAAGGTGTACTTACATTCTGTCACGCCCTGATCGTAGAGATCTTTTTATTCTCTATGTTTGGATGGTCAGGGTGTGACTCGGGTGGGAAACTCTATGTTCTGTGTTTCTATGTTTTGGCCGGGTATGGTTCTCAATCAGCGACATTTATAATAAAGAAAAATGTACGCTTACCACGCTTTACCTTGATTTTCAAGACAGCGATCATGACACATTCTGAAATGTTGCTCTGATTTATCATCCAAAGGGTCCCAGGGATAACACGAAGTGTCGTTTTGTTAGATAAAATCCCTTTTCATATCCCAAAAAGGTCCATATAGCATGCACAATTGATTTTGTATTTCCACTCGTTCAATTTGCAAAGAAAGGAATCTGTGAAAATCTAGCCCTAAACGTTGTTTTAACCCGTCAAATCACATTCGTATTTATTCCCCAGAGATCCTAGAACGTAACCAGACTTCACTATATCATTAAGAGTGTAGTATATCCTATAGGGCACCAAATTTGGTCGGAGAGCGACGCCCTCATGGCACGCCGATGACGCGAGCGGTCTTCACTTGATTGACTGTAACTTTGTCAAATAAGCACCAATCAGGGTCAAACAAAGCTAGCTAGATAGTGAATGAGCTGGGCTTTACGGGAGTATGTGGAATCTGTAGCAAAATGTTGCTGCTAATCTTGTGCGACAGCAAGCCTTTCCTTTTGGACAGAAATGATAAAAATATGGAGATTTATGAAGTTATGAAAACTGGGCGTTTTGCAAATGTTGAACTTATAATAGGGCTACTAATACTGGAATAGCTAAATCAATGTCCAAGTATACAGATTTGAGGATTTTCTTGCGAAAAATGTAATGTGAATGTAAATGTTGCCCAAATGTACCTGGGTGACTTCACACTAAATCTCATGTAGTTTGCTCATACTTCAATTTATCCGTCCGGAATTACAACCAGAGTGATGGACCTTTCTGTTGCATTTCAAAAATGGTGTTAGAAAATAAACAAACGGTTGTATTTTCTTCTACCAGATCTATTGTGTTATATTCTTCGACATTCCATTCACATGTCCACAAACTTCAAAGTGTTTCCTTTCAAATGGTACCAAGAATATGCATATCCTTGCTTCAGGGCCTGAGCTACAGGCAGTTAGATTTGGGTATGTAATTTTAGGCGAAAATTGAAAAAAGGGGGCTATCCCTAAGAAGATTTATAGCTGTGATCCTTTAATCCAATCAAATCAAATCAAATTGTATTGGTCACATACACATATTTAGCAGATGTTATTGCAGGTGTAGCAACATGCTTTATACAATGGTCTGACTGCTACCCCACACAGTTTAAGCAATGCACTTCAGACACATGTTAGGGATGCAAATTCCCAAATTCTGAATTGACTAGTTATTTGTTCTCTATTGACTAGCTACCTGTACTGACTAGCTACTTGTTCTTACGAGCTACCTGTTCTGGTGAGCAACCTCTTCTGACTATCTACCTGTTCTGTATTGACTAGCTACTAGAGGTGCGTTCAGCAAATTAAATAGTTGCGAACGTTAGCTAACATATCCAAAACATTTTTTGTGTTAGCCGCGACCGTTCACTAACGTTAGCTAACAGTCTGAGAAGGTAATGTGCGGCGAACGTAAGTGTCTGTATCCGGTCTAAACTGAAGCTAAAAATAATCAAGTGGCAGTTGAAGTCAGAAGTTTACATACACCTTAGACAAATACATTTAAACTCCGTTTTCACAATTCCTGACATCCAATCCTAGTAAAAATTCCCTGTCTTAGGTCAGTTAGGATCACCACTTAATTTTAAGAATGTAAAATGTCAGAAAAATAGTAGAGAGAATTATTTATTTGAGCTTTTATTTTTTTCATCACATTCCCAGTGGGTCAGAAGTTTACATACACTCAATTAGTATTTGGTAGCATTTCCTTTAAATTGTTTAACTTGGGCCAAATGTTTTGGGTACCCTTCCACAAGCTTCCCACAATAAGTCGGGTGAATTTTGGCCCATTCGTCCTGACAGAGCTGGTGTAACTGAGTCAGGTTCCTAGGCCTCCTTGCTCGCACACCCTTTTTCAGTTCTGCCCACAATTCTTCTATGGGATTGAGGTCGGGGCTTTGTGATGGCTACTCCAATACCTTGACTTTTTGCCCTTAAGCCATTTTGCCACAACTTTGGAAGTATGTTTGGGGTCATTGTCCACTTGGAAAACCCATTTGCGACCAAGCTTTAACTGATGTCTTGAGATGTTGCTTCAATATATCCACATAATTTTGCTGCCTCATGGTGCCATTTATTTTGTGAAGTGCACCAGTCCCTCCTGCACAAAGCACCCCCATAACATGATGCTGCCACCCCCATGCTTCACGGTTGGGATGGTGTTCTTCAGCTTGCAAGCCTCCCCCTTTTTCCTCCAAACATAACGATGGTCATTATGGCCAAACAGTTCTATTTTTGTTTCATCAGACCAGAGGACATTTATCCAAAAAGTAAGATCTTTGTTCCGATGTGCAGTTGCAAACAGTAGTCTGGCTTTTTTATGATGGTTTTGGAGCAGTGGCTTCTTCCTTGCTGAGCAGCCTTTCAGGTTATGTCGATATAGGACTCGTTTTTAGGTGGATATAGATACTTTTGTACCTGTTTCCTCCAGAATCTTCACATGGTCATTTGCTGTTGTTCTGCGATTGATTTGCACTTTTCGCACCAAATTACGTTCATCTCTAGGAGACAGAACGTGTCTCCTTCCTGAGCGGTATGACGACTGCGTGGTCCCATGGTGTTTAATACTTGCGGACTATTGTTTGTACAGATGAATTGCTCCCAAGGATGAACCAGAGTTGTGGAGGTCTACACATGTTTTTGTGAGGTCTTTGATTTTCACATGATGTCAAGCAAAGAGGCACTGAGTTTGAAGGTAGGCCTTGAAATACATCCAAAGGTACACCTCCAATTGACTCAAATAATGTCAATTAGCCTATCAGAGGCTTCTAAAGCCATGACATAATTTTCTGGAATTTTCCAAGCTGTTTAAAGGCACAGTCAACTTCGTGTACGGTATGTAAACTTCTGAACCACTGGAATTGTGATACAGAGAATTATAAGTGAAATCATCTGTCTGTAAACAATTGTTGGAGAAATTACTTGTGTCATGCACAGAGTAGATGTCCTAACCGACCAAAACTATAGTTTGTTAACAAGAAATTTGTGGAGTGGTTTGAAAAATGAGTTTTAATGACTCCAACCTAAGTGTATGTAAACTTCCGACTTCAACTGTAGACTTTCTTTCATATTTAGTAGGAATAGCTAAGTCATTTTGAGTTTGCATATTGTTGCTAAAAAGCCACAGTAATCCTTGCAAAAAGTAGCCGTTTGATGTTTCACTGTAACATTTTGGAATGTTCATTCAAATCATTCAACCGAAATTGTTACTCTGGCAACATGTTCGCTGCAAAGAGAAGCCTTGTTGAACTGTTCTCTATTGACTAGCTACCTGTTCTGACTAGCTACCTGTTCTCTCTTGACTAGCTACTTCAGTGAAGAGCCACACAATAAGGAACCCAGCCAGGGTCTCTGAAGCACAGCAGAGCAAACAGCAGCCACACCACCACCGTTTAGAAAGTTGGGCCCCAAGAACTTCAGCTATGTGGGTGAAGACAAAGACTCCAGCCACCCAAGTCATAGACTGTTCTCTCTACTACCGCATGGCAAGCAGTACCAATGCACCAAGTCTAGAACCGACAGGATCCTAAACAGTTTCTACCCCCAAACCATAAGACTGCTAAATAGGTAGTTAAATAGTGAACCAAATATCTACCCAGACTATCTACGTTGACCCTTTTTGCACTCATTCTTTTGACTCATCACATAAAGTGCCTTCAGAAAGTATTTATACCCCTTGACTTATTCCACATTTTGTTGTGTTTCAGCCTGAATTCAACATGTATTAAATTGATTTAGTTTCTTACCCATCTACATACAATACTCCATAATTACAAAGTAAAAACATGTTTTTAGAAATGTTTGCAAATTAATTACAGAAGTATCTAATTAAATAAGATTTCATACCCCTGAGTAAATACATTTTAGAATCACCTTTGGCAGTGATATCAGCTGTGAGTCTTTCTGGGTAAGTCTCTAACAGCTTTGCACACCTGGATTGTACAATATTTGCACATGGTTGTTTTAAAATTCTTAAAGCTCTGTCAAGTTGCTTGTTGATTTCTTTTTTCCCCTTTTTTTTCTTTCACCTTTATTTAACCAGGGAGGCCTGTTGAGAACAAGTTCTCATTTACAACTGCGACCTGGCCAAGATAAAGCAAAGCAGTGTGACAAAAACAACAACACATAAACAAACGTGCAGTCAATTAAACAATATAAAAATCTATGCACAGTGTGTGCAAATGTAGAAGATTAGGGAGGTAAGGCAATAAATAGGCCATAGAGGCGAAATAATTACAATTTAGCATTAGATGTGCAGATGATGATGTGCAAGTAGAGATACTGGGGTGCAAAAGAGCAACAAGATAAATAACAATATGGGGATGAGGTAGTTGGGTGTGCTATTTACAGATTGGATGTGTACAGGTAAGCTGCTCTGACAGCTGATGCTTAAAGTTAGAGAGGGAGATATAAGTCTCCATTCGTTCCAGTCATTGGCAGCAGAGAACTGGAAGGAAAGGCGGCCAAAGTAAGTGTTGGCTTTGGGGATGACCAGTGAAATATACCTGCTGGATACCTGTTGATCATTGCTAGACAGCCATTTTAAAGTCTTGCCATAGATTTCCAAGCTAATTTAAGTCTGAACTGTAACTTAGCCACTCAGGAACATTCAATGTTGTCTTGGTAAGCAACTCCAGTGTATATTTGTTCCTTGTGTTTTAGGTTATTGTCCTCCTGAAAGGCGAGTTTGCTTCCCAGTATCTGTTGGAAAGCAGACTGCACCAGGTTTTGCTCTAGGATTTTGACTGTGCTTAGCTCTATTCCATTTCTTTTCAACCTAAAAGACTCCCTAGTCCTTGCTGATGACAAGCATACCCATAACACAATGCCGCCACCACCATGCTTGAAAATGTGAAGAGTGATTACTTAGTGATGTGATGTGTTTGATTTACCCAAATGTAAGGCTTTGTATTCAAGACATAAAGTACATTTCTTTGCCAATTGTTTTGCCGTTTTACTTATGTGCTTTGTTGCAAAAATGATGCATGTTTTGGAATATTTGTATTCTGTACAGGCTTTATTTAGGTTAGTATTGTGGAGTAACTACAATGTCAGTTTTTTCTAGTCACAGCCATTAAACTCTATAACTGTTTTAAAGTCACCATTGGCCTCATGGTGAAATCCCTGAGCGGTTTCCTTCCTCTCCGGCAACTGAATTAGGAAGGACGCTTGTATCTTTGTAGTGAATGGGTGTATTGATACACCATCCAAAGTGTAATTAATAACTTGCTCAACACCATGCTCAAAGGGATATTCAATGTCTGCTTTTTTCCCTACCAATCTACCAATAGGTGCCCTTCTTTGCAAGGCATTGGAAAACCTCCCTGGTCTTTGTGGTTGAATCTGTGTTTTGAAATTCACTGCTTGACTGAGGGACCTTACAGATAATTGTATGTGTGAGGTACAGAGATGAGGTTGTCATTCAAAAATCAAGGTAAACACTATTATTGCACACATAGTGAGTCCATGCAACTTATTGTGTGACTTGTTAAGCACATTTTTCCTCCTGAGCTTATTTAGGTTTGCCATAACAAAGGGGTTGAATACTTATTGACTCAAGAAATTTCAGCTTTTCATTTTTAATAAATTAATACACATTTCTAAAAACGTAATTCCACTTTGACATTATGGGGTACTGTGTGTAGGCCAGTGAACAACATCTCAATTGAATCCATTTTAAATTCAGGCTGTAAAACAAGAACATTTGGAAAAAGTCAAAGGGTGTGAGTACTTTCAGAAGGCTCTATACACTGCTGCTACTGTTTATTATCTATCCTATTGCCTAGTTACTTTATTCATACCTATATGTACATATCTACCTCAATTATCTCATTCATAACCCTGCATGTCAACTCGTTACTCACCCTGTGTATATAGCCAAGTTATCTTTACTCCCTGTGTATTTATTCCTCATGTTATTATTTTTCTGCATTGTTGGGAAGAGCCTGTAAGTAAGCATTTTACTTTTAGCCTACACCTGTTGTTTATGAAGCATGTGACAAATCAAATTTGATTTGACTTGACTTGGCTTGACAAACATTGCATTGTTGAGTTAGTCCCCCCCCCCAAGAGGGGAAGGATGCCATCTTGTCTCAGAGGACAATGCTATTGTGAAGTGGCTGGTTGGCCCCGGCCTCCTCAAACACACACACACACACGTTTTGTTCTTCCTATCCTCCTGGGGACGAAACATTTTTTTCCATTCAAATCCTATTTTCCCTAACCCTTCCCATAACTCTAAACTTATCCCTAACCCGTAACCCTAAACCTAACCACTAACCCCTTACCTAACCCTAATTCTAACCCTGAACCTAACCACTAAGCTTAAAATAGCCATTTTCCTCACGATGGAGAATTTTCCTAGTTTTACTGTTTTACTTTTGGAGTTTTTAAGACCCAATACACACACACACACACACACACACACACACACACACACACACACACACACACACACACACACACACACACACACACACACACACACACACACACACACACACACACACACACACACACACACACACACAGGATGGTTACAGCTGTTACGACTCTGAACCTGACTTTTTGTGTTCTGTAGTCAGGTTTCTACATGATTTATTCACTACAGAGATTCTCCTGCACCTTGGGGATAAACCTTTCAATTCATGGTTCTCATGCAATTGTGCCTTTCATCTTGTTTAAGTTTATTATAGCTTGAGGCATAACTTGATTCAACTTGAAACAAAGAATCTGCTTTTACTATTCATTCATTAATTCATTCACACAGACGATTCTTTCTCAATTGTCTGATAGCAAAACAATGGGTTCTAGCGAGCAGCGGAGTATTCAAGACTCACAGTTAATACAGTTTTTTTTTACAATCCCTTTGGCACTAATTTCAGAACCTTGTGGTCATTTTTCAAAACTCTAGACACAAAACTCAAAACGGTCATCACCTGTAACACAGGCTGTCCAATGTTCAAAACCTTGCATTGTGCATTCATATCTCTAAAGAAACCTTGCACTTGCAGAATCATTGATTCAGAAAACTCACTTATCATGAAATACCATTGGAACAATCATTTAGATCACCCACACACAAGATACCGATAGTTTCACTGTGTAGTTGTTCGTTCAATCATTAAATATTGTAGTACAAAATATGTCACATGTTTCATTATGCTACTACACGTAAATACATCACTGTAAAATAACTAGTAGAGAGAATACTACAGACACAGTGGAATCATTGAACGAAATATGAAATTTATTGATGAAATACAATAAAATCACAACATAGGTTTAAAAAATAATTAGCTACAAAATAAGAAAAAAAACAACAGTAAAACATCAACTGCAGTGTTCCTCACCTGGCTTACTGTAAAACATCAACTGCAGTGTTCCTCACCTGGCTTACTGTAAAACATCAACTGCAGTGTTCCTCACCTGGCTTACTGTAAAAATCAAAACAAAGGATTGATTACTGTACTTCTATATTTCCATCAACCCTGTTTTGTGGTTTTGGCCACAGGTTCTCATCCACATCACAATTTATGTTTTAATTAGTCAAACATCTTGGGAAGTATCTTCGGGCATGGCGAATCCAGGCCTGCCACTGGTCTGCTGTGATGTCATTGCATGCGTCATCCATAGCCAGGAGAAGGGTGGCTTGTTCGTGAGGGCGCCTATCATATACCTGCCACCTCTATGTGGAGAAAAAAATCCTCAATCGGGTTAAGGAAAGGAGAGTATGGGGGTAAGTACAGGGTGGTAAATTCTGGATGGGCCTGAAACCATGCTTGCTCCATTTGAGCATGGTGGAACCTGACATTATCCCACACAATGACATAGGTCACGCCATCAGCTCTAAAGACCTGGTTTAGCTCATCAAGGAAGGTTACATTCCAACAGCGAATCATGTGGCTGCCTGCAACTCAATATATAGAGTATATAGGGTAGAGAGCTTTAGATGTTGTTCGACCAAACATTAGAACAGGCAAGATGAGTAATCTAAGCAACTTTGACCGTGGTATGATTGTTGATGTCACACATGGTGATTCCAGCATCTCAGAAACAGCTGCCCTCCTGTGATTTTTACGGATGACAGTTTCTAGAGTTTACAGAGAATGGTGCGATAAACAAACACTTTCAGTGAGCGGCAGTTCTGTGGGCAAAAACATATTTTTAATGAGAGAGGTCAGAGGAGAATGTCCAGACTCATTCAAGCTAACAAAAGGCCACCAATGCTCAAATAACAGCTGTTTAAAACAGTGTTGTGCAGAAAGGCATCTCTTAACGTACAACACCATGAATAATTCCGGCTGTTGTGGAGGCAAAAGGGGGTCCTACCCAGTACTAGATAGGTGTACATAATAAAGTGGCCGGTGAGTGGACAGTAATGTCAAATCTGAAAACATGGTCTGGAAAAGTGGTACATGGGACCATAGAAACAGTGTCTGATAAAGAATGATGATGAAATATTACATCCATAGATAATGTAGTCCAATTGGTTCATATTCCACGGTAATTGGTGTCAATGGATCTCGTTATCCTGAAACTTTCATGAACTAAACATGTAATATTGTTTGTCAGTTTCCATAAAACTATATATTAAGGCTAATGCAACAGTTACTTATCATTTTGAGCAGTTGTATCAATTGATAGTTAGATCATTGTAATGAAATAAATAGACAGTCATCTCAGATGTAATGTGTGAATTGCATTTTGGTTATACTTTGATGTTGATGTTTGATGTTGAAGTTGTGTTATTTTGAACAGGTGATTTTAGTTCAATGAACAAATTATCTTAGCTGTATGTGTATTGAATCCAAGCAATTGGAAATAGTGTCCGTTTTGAAAAATTTGCATTTTGATCATTGGTTGTGAGTTTTGTGTCTAGAGTTTTGAAAAATGACATCAAGGTTCTGAAATTAGTGCCCAAGTGATTGTAAAAAACTGTAAATCAAATGCTTTGTTTTGTCACTCAGCTCTACAAACAAGCCTCTTAGACGTCTTCTTGCATTAATAAATCAATTGCTTTGTTTTGTCCAATCAACTCAACAAACAAGCATCTTAGTCCTCTTCTCACAATGCAGCGTGTTCTGCGGTTGTGGGTGTGGTGGGGAGGGTGTGCTTGGCTTTCATGTGTTTCACTTCCGTGTCAGATGGAGGGGCAGATTCCAAACACAGCTGCACCTCAGCTCGTACAGGACGGAGCATGTGCTGACATAAGCAGGAGCAGTACGCATACTCCTCTTCCTGTGCCGCCTGTCTTGCTTGATGCAACAGGAGACCCCAGTGTTTCCCCTTGGTTATTTTTCCAGCAGCGGTGGCAAAGGGAGTGGGGTGAGAAAAAATATCTGTTTCAAAGCAAATTTCCTGCAATTATACACATAGTGCCATGCTTATACCATGTTCTTATGCTGTCTGATTAACTCAGACGTTATAACAAAATCAATGTGGGCCTCATAACAGGCCATTTTTAGAATTTTACATTCTCCCTGACTGTCTTGTTTATATTTTCAGATTGTTAGTTAAAGATGATATTATTTAAAACTCTGTAGCTCCATGATCTTTTCTACATACTTCATATCGGAATTTAGTCCTTTAACTCCACACTGAAAATGTTCACAATTTTTTTCTCAAAACATATCTGCATATATTTCCATTTTGTATTTATAAATCATATCTTTTGGAGTGGTGGCAAAAATGTAGCAGTGGAGGCCCACCGGTGTAAATGAATAGAGGGTTGTCACTGGCCCCTGAGAAACCCTGTTTCCCCTTCTTCCCCATTCTCCGTTTCCCTCTCTTAACCCCAGATTTAAAAACAAATTATATTTAACCATTATTTAACTAGGCAAGTCCCTCTCTTAACCCCAGATCTTTGCTTGGCTCTTTTTTGGAACACACATCATCCTAAACTATATGTCACACTTCAGTACATTGCTGTGATGATGTGGGCAGAAAGCCTCCTCTCCTCATTACATGTGGAGTTATGCTGGATTACAGGCCTATAAGGTTCAAGAGCAAAGGTTCACTATAAACCTTGAATAAAGGTTAATGGTGTCAATGGCCTCCGATCAGCCTAACTGACAAACAGTCTAAATAAATACTCTTGATTCCAAATACCTGCTTTATTTAGTGCTGATTCAGCTTGAGTGAAGAAGCTTTAGTCTAGATGGATTCTTCCTCATTCCTCTTTTATGGAACTATGTTTGTCAGTCAGAGAGCCAATTGAGTTCAGGCTGAGGTCACTGGCCGGAGGCATCATAGAGAGAAACTATTCTTATGTCCCAAATGGCTCCCTATTCCCTATAAAGTACACTACTTTTGACCAAAACCTTATGGACCCTGGTCAAAAGTAGGGGACTATATAGGAGATAGAGTGCCATTTGGGATGTAGCCTTTGTATTGTGCTGGGAGGCGTTCTCTCCCGGTTTTCTCTGCCTGTCTCTTGGCCCTCCACTTATTGGAGATTCATTGAAATGCTAAATTAGTATGGCACTTTCCCCTTTGAAGGCACTTTATCATCATCTGTGTTCTTTAGAATCCTCCTCATTGTTTTTTTACACTGGCATTGACGTTAAGCCATTTGAATGCTCTGCTGATTTTCAAGAGGAGTTCATGTATTGTTATATGAATCTTCCCTAGTTGTAGCCTTCCCTACTCTGCAGCACGGAAGAGGGTTAGTTACCCTATTTATCAAGGCTTCTATGGCTATAGAAATGATGTTTTTGGAGCCTCTATTTTT